>NC_087444.1:31550958-32248698 GCF_036321535.1 Camelus dromedarius | reverse complement strand
TTGGAAGGAAAGTACCCAGCGAATCTTGGGCGTTTGCCTGGGGTGTCTCTTTGTCCCCTGAGCAGCTCTTGACATCCAGATACAAGGTCCTAGACAGCTCCTCCTAAGATGCAGAAGCCAAGGGCCAAGAAGATTTGGGGCCTTTCAGTGGCAGCTTCCCTCCTGCAGCCCCACCTTGCTGGTCCCACAGAGTACTGGTACCCAGCCCTGAGGACACCTGCTCAGCAGAGGTGGAGGTGACTCCAGGGCTGCCAGGTCAGTCACAGAGAGCCATGCATTGAAGACGTCTTCTGGTGATACTTGAAGTCAAGCTCCACAGTGGGGTGTCACGTAGGACCCCAGGCTCAGGCCACCACCACTGTGCATGCTCTGCTTGCAGCTGGTCCCAAGTTTCCAGCTGTTTCTGGCTGAAGCAAGGAAGGGGCAGGGGGCTCTAGGAATGCCCAGGTTGAGTATGGGGCCAGGCCTGAGGAAGGGGTGGGGGCCTCCATGAGAGGGTACAGGAGCCGCAACTGATAGAAGGCTTCCTGCCAACAGAGGGCAGCTCTCAGATCTCCCTTCCCAGGAAGCAGCTGTCAGGCATCTTTTCTCCTCCTCAGAAGGGGAGACGCTGAGGCAGTGCAGCCTCAGATAGGGGACACCTTGCTCTCCCAGGACTCTCTGTGATCTGTAAGTGTCTTTTCTCTTCCTCCCGGACACAGAGAAGTCAGTAATGGTGAAATACCTTCCTGGCTAGCGGAGGGGTGGGGCCAGAAAAACAGCTGTGAGCAACCCAGGTCTGCTACAGGGCCTGGCCCGAGGCATTCCGGAAGCACACCTTCCACTGTTTGGAAGCAAGGGCTGAGGGGGACTTGGATGGCAAAGAGCTCTGAACCCCAGCTCCTGGCCCTGCCAAGACAGGTGGGCCACTAAGGAAACTGAAGTCATGAAGACTTGCCCCAGCTCACAAAGCTGTCAGACTGGCTCACATCAGCTAGGGACTCACCCTGAATTCATAAAAAACAGCCAAGTGTGTCAGATGGGAAGAAATTCCATCCTGGAAAGAGCACCAAGGAAATGCCTGCAGCCAGTAATGCTTTCTTCTTCGAGGATAAACAGAGCTATGGGCCCTATGCTCTTAGCCGGAGACCCACGTGTGCCCTGCAAGGAGTGTGGGAACCACACGTGCATACTGTCCACAGCTGGCACCAGATCTTTCAGATGTGATTTTATAAGGTCAAAGTCAAGCTCAAAGCAGTAATAAGAGAGCATGGGAAGCCAGAGCTATGCCATGTCCCCTCTCCCGCCTCAGCTGCCTTAGGGAGGGCCTGCACCAGGCACCAAGGATGGTAGGAGTGGCTGTGTGGGTCAGAAAGCATGTAGGTAAAAAAAAAAAAAAAAAAAGCATGTAGTAAGGGCACACTCATTCCTTTCTGGCTGCTCTTTCTCCCATTGCTTCTCAGGCATGTGAGGGATTCATTCTGTGTGTTTCCATCCAGCTGTGCCCATGAGCAGAGGCTGCGAGGCCAGACCCTCTTCCTGTTTGGATTCTGCTTTCCTCTGGTTGACCAGGGCACAGCTCTGAGACCTTGCAGACTGTAGTGCTGTGTCCCTTTATGATAGATCTCTCTGCCCCCATAAAGGGACTTTTCTGGAAAGCCGAGGAGGCAGAGAGTCTAGCAAAGATGAAACCAGTAGGAACTGTAGCAATTGTAGGAAGCCAAATGGCCCCACTTGTGTGTCGGGTCTGTAAACTCAAGACGGTGCAGGTTGAATGCAGCAGTAGAGAAGCCGGCCGATCACACGCCTGGGCAGCTGCTGTGTTGGCCTAAATGCACCACAGCGGTGGTCTCCGGGGCCACAGGCTGAGTTGCCCACAGGGGACTTCGCTCTCTCTTGCCTGGCCTAGCATGAACATCTCTCCCTCCAGCATACAGCAGCACAGGCAGAGGTGATGGTCTTGTTTCTCCCACCCACCTCCCTTCATTCCTGACCTTGACAGAGCCCCAGGCTGGGGAGACGGCCGCCTCTGAGGCAGTCAGGAGGGGAGCTGCCTGGGCGGACAGTGGTCTCTGCCAATAGAGGGACACCACCTTTCCCTGTCTTGTGTTTTGGTGAAATGATGTGAAAACAGCTGGTTGGGTCCCCTGTGACTTTGCAACTACTGTGCCTCTCTGCCTGCCTCCACACAGGAGGACATGAGAAGAGGGAATGGTGAGGTGCTGAGAACAGGCCTGCGGGGCCTGCCCTGAGCTGAGTGGAATGCTCGACAGAAGCAGGCTCTGGGCTCTGGGATGGGTCCGTCGTTGGAGATGCGCCTGGACATCCTGCTGCAGGAGAGGGAGGAGCCTGGGCCTCTGATCTGGGACCAGAGATCACCCGAGGACTGATGTTTGCCCCCAAAACTCAGTCTTCCTGACCTTCTCTCCCGGCCACAGGGCCCCTTCTTGGGCTAAAACAGCTTGTGTGAGTGTGCCCTGCAGGACACTGGTTCAAGGTGAAATTTGACCCCCAGCTGTAAACACATGGGCAAAAATGAATGTTCTGATTTGGTTTTGTTCTTTATAGCTCAGCCTGGTGTAGCCAAATGCAGAAACAAGTTCTAGAAGAAATCCAGAAACCCATCCCTGAGCAATTTTCCCTGTAATAACAGTACCTCTCGTACATTCAGCTCTTGTGTAGGACTGGACACGTGTTCTAAGCACATCCCACGTGTTGGCTACACTAAACCTCACCGTGAATCAGCCCCTTGACCCTCACGACCTCATCTCCAAGGAGAGCACTGCTGTCATTCCCACCTGGGCTGAGGGATCATGACAGACGGTGGTGCTGGCCCAGGAGCCTGGCCTGAGAACCTGCTTTCTCCACCTTCACACTCAGAGGATGGGAACACATGTGAACCCCACCCTTGTCCACCAGTTATGACAGGGCTGGTGGTCCAGCCTCCTTCTCTGGGTGCTGGGCCGTGGCCCTAGCCTGGCAGTTTTGGGGGTGTCCCACCTCTTCACAGTGACTTCAGGGACTGCATTCCAGCCTTAGGCCACCTCAGCATCTCACCTATTGCCCTTCTGCTTCCTCCCTCTCTGACCTGCCCACCTCTTCCTCCAGCCACACCAGACCATTTCCCACCCCTAGAAAGCCTTGCCTGCTGCCCTTTGAGCCTTCAAGGTCCTTCTTCCCACATACCCTTTACAGGCAGCGTAAAAGCGCGTGGGCACTGGGGTCCTAGAAAGATCTAGGTTCACAGCCCAGCTGTACCCAACCTTGAGCAAGTGTCCTTGGGCAAGTGTCCTGCCTCAGTGCCATGTCTTCTTCCCCTGTAAATTGGGTGATGGGTCCTTTGGGGACACTGTGAGCTCTTACATGGAAGGGGTTCAGATAAATGCCCCATACATGTGAAGTGCTGCCTTTGCCTTTGTCCTAATAAGGACAAGTCACATGTGCTCTGGGCCAGCTCAGATGGCCCCTCCCCTGTGTGGCTCTCTGCGATATCCCAGGCCAGACTCCTCTCTCCTGCCTCCATTCCTTCTGCCCACCACATGGCATGGGTGGTGGAGTTCACACATTTCCTTCCTGGCCATGACCTCTTAGACCCATGCTACTCAAAGTGCAGACTGTGGCAGCCTCGTTGTCACCTGGAGCTCATCAGAAATGTGGGTGCTCAGGCCTAGCCCAGACTCAGAGTCAATTTTATCGGAATCGCCAGGTAACTTGTATGCTCCTCACAGTTTCAGAAGCACCATCTCAATAACAGGGGCCTGTTGTACTCATCTCTGAATCCCCAGCATCAAGTGCCCAGTAAGGGTCAGACCCTGTCACCAGTCCCCAACGCCGGGTCTGAGGAGGCCCTATCACCAGATAGAGAGCCTGGCCCCCTCCTACCTAGGCCCATTTCCCTTGATCAGCCCAAGGCCTCACCCTGCTCTCTCTAAGACTGCCCTCGGCCCCAGACCCAGCTCCTGCAGGAGCAGGAGTGCTGTTGTGCAGCCCCTCTCCACTGCCCTGTAGTTGGCAGTTCCTCCCAGACCCTGCTGTGGCCTATAAGTTTATCTCTTGCTCTGAACCAGGCAGCTGGAAAGCCTCCTGGATTTGGGTGACTGCCCGGGGCAAAGGGCTCCCCAGCTTTGCCACAGAAAAGAAAGTGACTGCCTTTTGGATCAGGTCCCAAGGGTACCATTGTTGCAACATCTTAACCACCTTTTTTCCACACAGCGGTGAGGTTTGGGCCCTCTGATTCAGCAGACTCCACACCCCCTGAGACCTTGCTTCACAAGAGGCCAAGGCCGTCCTTTCTCCCAGCACCTTGATTTTGTGCAGAAGGTGCCCCTTCCCCCCAACTCCCCATCCTTATTGGTTCCATACGAGCCTCCCAGTCATGCAGCCCCCTCCTCAGAGCACTTCCTGTGCCAGGCACTGCGTTATGCTCCTTATCCCCCAGAGGTTCACAGACAGGAACTGGCCCAGAGAAGGTGTCTCTTCCTCAAGACTGCCCTGCCAGTCAGGGTAGATCTGGGTCCTCTGGCCCTTCCCCCACCTCCTTAGGGCAGCAGATCCAGATGCCCCCTTGAGAGGCTGGTCAGGCAGGCTCACAAGCCCCAACCCATGCAGGGAGATAGATGGGAGGGCTGGGAGTGGAGCAGGGATCCTGCTGGGCCTGGGCTGGGCTGCTAATGTTTTTGCATCTGGTTTTGTTGAACTGTAACTCGCGTTGTGTATTGAGGCCAGGGCTATTTTTATCCTGACATGTGAGGCTCCTTCACGTCATAGCCACAAAACTCAATCCAAAACATCCCCAGGAAGGTTGTTTGTGAGATGTTCTGCAGATTCTCATGTCGCCACATCAGGTTTCACTTAGTAACATCTGCAGGGCTGGCTCCCCAGCCGCCTACCCCACCAGCCTGGCTTTGTGTACTGGGTGCTCCCGACAGCATCTGTCTGCCCCTCGGCCAGCCGGCGGTCACGTGAACTTCCTGCCAGAACCCGCTTCTCTAAACCAGAAATGCGAGGCGAGTGGCATCTCAGCAAGATTGGGGAGTGGAAATCCCGCTCTCCTCAGCCCCTCAAAGAGCCCCTCCCTCCTGAGACCCATGGCCAGGTTGATCCCAGCCCTCTCCTCTCCTCCCCACCTCCTGGTCGCCCAGCCAGAACGGCTCGCCCACCATCTTTGATGGGCCTGGAAGACTGTGCTGTCAATAATGCCACCTGAATAAAAGCCTCTCAGCCCTGTCATCCCAGCAGATCCTCATAGCACATGTTGGAGGGTGGGCTTCTATCTGGCTCTGCCCCCTAACAATGGACGGGCAGCACCTAGCGCGGGGGGCCCACCTGGTGAGAGAGCTCAGCAGAGTTGGCTTTTATCAGAGCTACTGAGAAAGGGGGCCAATTCCCAGCCAAGCTTGTCAAATGTGCAGATGAGCAGGAGGCAGAGGTGGCCAGCAGAGGTGCTGTGAGCTTCCCACGGGGAGGAGCAGGCTGCGGTTGGGCAGAAATTAGTTCAGCTGAGAGAGGCCTGTCATTCCCTGTAGTAACACTCCTGGGGTGAGTTTGTTCTCTTTCCCCTTCCCTCCTCCAGCGCCTACAGCCCTGCCTGAGAACATCTCACAGGTTCTCCCTCAAGCCAGCTGGGCCTGAAGGGCTGGTTAGGCAAAACTGTGCCTGGTGAGGCCAGTGGGAAACTGAGGCTGGGAGGGACGGAGTCGGCCCTCATCCTGTCCACAGTGAGCACTGTGTTTCACCCCATACTTGCCCAGCCCACCCAGCCAGTGTTGCCACCCCTAACCCCACCATGAGAGGACGGCCCTGCCCAGACCTTTCTTCTCCATGCTGTGGGGCTGGGACCTCAGCGAGCTTCCCAAGGCCCCTCATCTTGTCTTGTAGAGGCTCCTCCTCAGGGGCAACAGCACTGACTAGGGTCCATTCCGGCCAGTGGGTGCCTAAAGGGCCAAAGGCCGCGGGCAGCTCCCATCAGCTGAGTCAGCCTCAAGAGGACAGCCAGCCCCCTCTCAGGTTGCATCTGGCCTCCTGCTCTTTGTAGTCTTTAAACTGAGCTGTGGCAGCTTTCTCAATAACTTGTCCAAAGTTGCACAGCTAGTAAGTGGTTGAGTGGAGATCTGCTCTAAAGCCAGATGTGGTGGACTTCCCAGCCAAGCTCGAAAACACTGTATTTGATGCTTCCCACTGCCTCTGTAAGGACAGAACCACCCGGCACCTCTCCCCAGTGCCTACCCAAGACACCCAGCCCCTGAGGAATGGGGACCGTGGCCCCAGATGGGGAGGATTTCTTTATGGTCAGTCCCTGTTTTGGTCCCTTTGTCCTTTGGAATACTTTAGATCCTAAGCCTGGAAATGAGATGGGATAGGGGTGCACATACAGAAACAAGAGGGGGTCAGGGACATAAGGAGCCATCATGAACAAGCACCCAGGAGAAGGTGCAGGGAGCTGGACTCCAATCCACACACACCTCCAGTGTAGGGGATTGCAGCCTCTGCCCTCCAGCCAGGCCACCATGGGGACAGCAGAAATCATATTCTCAAGTGTGGGGACAGAG
Organism: Camelus dromedarius; assembly: GCF_036321535.1. Taxonomy (NCBI): domain Eukaryota; kingdom Metazoa; phylum Chordata; class Mammalia; order Artiodactyla; family Camelidae; genus Camelus; species Camelus dromedarius. The sequence continues at coordinate 32,242,171 of NC_087444.1, read as the reverse complement.
AGGAGGGGCTGCCTCCACAGCTGTATCTGCAGCCACCCCTGCAGAGATCAGCCCCAGCTGGGCCTGGGGTAACTTGATCCGTAAGAATGTGATACTTGATTCTGCAAACAGCCCCTCTGGGCCAGGGAGCAGAGACTGTTTGCCATTCCACAGTCACTCAGGACCTCCTGGGCCAGGCTTTTCCGGATGGGAACCCAGAACAACACACTGCAAACAACAAGAAGCTCAGTGAGGCCTGCCCTTGAACCGGGCATCTCACCCACGGCTCGCCCATGCACAGTTCACAGGAACTGTCAAGGAGGCTTAGGAGAGAGGACCATGATTTGAAGGTATGGCTCCTGGTAAGAAATCCTTATAGAGTAATTCACAGCTGGGAAAAAGAAAACAGAAAATACATTTTACATTCCCAGCCACTTCCCCGTAAGGACCACACGAGAACATAGGAAGTCTGATTTCAGCAAAATGACAGAACTGCTGGGGAAAAGTTTACTACTGTTTCCTGGCCACTGACAACTAATGAAGTCAGCCTGTAGGGGCTCCTCTGTACGGCTCACTTGTAGAACTCTGGATGGTTCCACACGTTCCTGTTTTGTGCTTTGGGCTGCTGCTTCTGGGAGCTGATATCCCCTCATACAGCCAAGCTTGATTCCCAGGGAACCCACACCCTGCCTGTTTCATGCCATCCTCTCCCTGGTCTGGGGAGGAAATCATGACTCCCACAGGGCTCCTGGGCCAGAGAGGGGTCAGCCCAGAAAGTGATGGCCCCAGAGGCCTCTGCCGGCCATTCTGCTTCCCCCAGTATCTTCCCTGCATTCCCAGAGAAGGTGCTTTCTCTTCAGCTCTTGACAGTATCATGGTCTCTGTCTCCTCAGTCTTGGCAGGACCTTGGCTTTCGTCTTTATGCCATCTTCTGCCCTCCTGCCTAGAAAGGTACCACCTCCTAACCTGCAAACCCCAAGCCCACCCTAACACCAGTGCCCCAGGGATGGGCAGCATGGTGGAGCTGCTGAGAATGTGGCCTCTGAAGACCAGATGCCTGAGTCGGAGGCTCTACCACTCACCAGCTCTGTGACCCTGGATAACCATCAGGCTAATTCACAGCTTCTCTATGTATATATTGAAAATAGTAATAGCATATTTTCAAGGATTGTTCTGAAGATTAAATTAGATACTGTGTTGAAGGGTTTAGACATGCATAGCACATAGTAAGTCCTTAGTAAGTGGTAGCTATCGGTTGGCTGTTAAGATACCACATTGGGGAGACGTTGGTCCAAAGGTACGAACTTTCAGGTAGAAGATGAAACAGTTTTGGGGCTGTAATGTACGGCTCGATGATTACAGTTAATGATACTATTTATTTACTTGAAAGTTGGTAAGAGAGTAGATCTTAAATGTTCTCACCACAAATAAATGGTAATTATATGAGTTGATGGAGATGTTAACTAACATTATGGTTATGATCATTTTGCAGTATATGCGTTTCAAATCTACATGTTGCACACCTTAAACTTACAAATTGTTATGCATCAATTATATCAAATAAGCTGGAAAAAATATGAAAAATGAAGTATCTATAAAGTGAAAAAAAGATATGTTTTACTGGGACAACTGGCTATTCTTTCACATGCAAAAGAATTTGAACTCTTTCCTCAATATACAAAAATTAAAATGGATCAGAGACCTAAATGTAAGAGCTGGGGAAAAAAATTTCTTAGAAGAAAACAAATCAGTAAATCTGTATGACCTTGGATTAAATAATAATTTCTTAGATATCACACCAAAAGCACAAGCAACTAAAGAAAAAAATAGGAAAATTGGACTTTGTCAAAATTAAAAATTTGGGGCTTCAAAGGATACCATCAAAAAAATGAAAAGACAACCCACAAAACAGGGGAAAATATTTGGAAATCATATATCAATAAGAGGCTCACATTCAGTATATAGAGTGCTGTTACAACTCAACAATACAAAGACAAATAACCCAGTTTAAAAATGGGCGAAGAATTTGAATAGACGTTTCTGCCAAGAAGATATACAAATAGCCAATAAGCACATGACAAGATTTTCAGCATCACTAATCATTAGAGAAATGCAAATCAAACCCTCAATGAGATACTACTTCCCATCCCCCAAGAAGGCTATAATCAAAAAGATAGGTAATAGCAAGTGTTGGTCAGTATGCAGAGATAATTGGAACCCTCATACATGACTGGTAAGAATGTAAAATGGTACAACCACCGTGGAACACAGTCTGGCAGTTCCTCAGATGTTAAAAATAGTTATCATATAATGCAGCAATTCTGCTCCTGGGTATATAACCCAGAGAATGAAAACATGTTCTCACAAAAACATATGTATAAATGTACATCGCAGCATTATTGTTAGTAGCCAAAAAGTGGAAACAACCAAATATCCACCAAGTGATGATAAAATACGGTATATCCATACAATGGAATATTACTCACCATAAAAATGAATACAGGACTGATACATACTGCAACATGGATGAACCTTGAAAATATGCTAAGTGAAAGAAGGAACATAGTGCATGATTCCATTTGTATGAAATGTCCAGAATAAGCAGATCTGTAGAGACAGCAGACGAATGGTTGCCGGAGGCTGGTGAAAGTGGGGAATGACAGCTAATGGGCACCGAGTTTCTTTCTGGGGTGATGAAAATGTTCTAGAAAGAGTGGTGACTGATGCACCACTTTGTGAATATACTGACAACCACTGAATTGTATACTTTAAAAGGGTGAACTTTATGGTATACAAATTACATCTCTATTAAGCTGTTATTTTTTTTTAAAAAATCAGATGCCCTCTTAATGCCTCAGGCAGATGGAGTGAAGATTGCTACCATCACTAACAGTTTTTCCCAGCAGTGCTGTTGAGGTCAGCGTGTGTTGGGAAGGGGAAGGGGAGGGTCCCCACGGGGCGTATGCTCATACTACACCAGGATCATCTAAGCATTCCATCAGCCCTGCCCTCGTCTCCTCTGGGCTGGGAGCCTTCAGAGGGCAGCATGGGCGAGGCTCGGGCTGGGACAGGGGGCTATATCTGGCTTTCAGTGTGTCTTCAGCTGGGACACATATCAGGAGACCTCAAATGTGCTTCTGGTTGTAAAGCCAGCTCGGGACTTTGAAAGTCTTCAGAGCACTACCCTAAACGAGAGTCTTTGCCTGAAAATGAGGAAGAATGTCTGATTTCCAAACATTGGGTGAAGATAAAACACCTGGTAACATTTGTCAGCGTGTGCCGTCTTTAACCTGGTGGCTGAGTGCATAATTGGCTTTTTCTTAAGCAGCAGTGGGAAAGGAGTGTGGCTTTTGCCTCCCAGGGTCTGTCGGCTTTATTGACCGTTGAGGATGTGTGCCTGCCTTACCTCTTTTTTCTCTTTGACTCGCCATTTGTTCTTAACCAGCCAAAACAAAGCCCAAATGTATTTTACTTATTTGGATAATGAGTAAAAGTTTGGTTTTTTTCAAAACTTTATAGCACCGAGCAGCAGGCCTCACACACAGGAGGTGTCCGCTAAGTGATGGGGGGTCAGCTGGAGGGGTGGACAGGGAAATGGTGCTGTTGCAGTAAGCGGGGTTGTGTTGGCTTGTGCAAACTTGTTTAGTCCTGGGTTTTTTGCCATCAGTGTGGCCCTTGATTGAGAATGTTCCCTCATCATGTTCCACATAGACCCTCCCCTAGTTTCTGGCATTGACAGTTATTTATATCCTGTGAATACATAGCATAAACTCCTGCCCTGTCCCTTTCTTGTCAGGTACCAAAGGTTTGGAATGTTCTCCTTCCACTCCCACCATGAACTCCTACTTTTATAAGTTCATGATCAACCTTCTCAAGAGGTTCAGCAGTGAACGGAAGCTCCTGGAGGTCAGAGGCGCCTTCATCATCAGGTGAGCCTCTGCCTGCCCTCTCTTCTCCCATAGCCTCAGCTTTTCATTCTCACACCACACAAGATGTTGAAGCAACCATTTTCTCTTCTGCTCCTCTTGCCTCCTTTTCCTGACCTTTGAGCCTTAAATGAAGGAGTTTCCCCCTTCACACTGGGTTGCTGGTGCCAGTGACATGGGGCAAGTCAATGTCACCATTTTTCAAACAAATGAATTAGTTTTTCACTTGTTGAGACAGTTTTCCTTGAGGTTAAATATGCTATTATTAAACATCCCTGAGGGTACCTTCAGGGAGGAAAGGAGGTGAGCCAGATAGAGTGTAAACGGGGCTGTGCTGGGTTTGACCACGGCTGGTGGCCGCAGTGGCTCTGGTGGAACCAGGTTCTTATGCTGTGTGAGCCCAGCCCTGGACAGTCCCAGGGCACCAGCCCTAGTTGCTGGAGGCCTCCAGAACTGTCACCCCCAGCAGCATGGCCAGGTCTGTCCCGTTGCCTCTTGCTTGGCTCCAAGGAGCAGAGTCCCCAGAAGAGTGAACTTCAGGCCATTGGAATCTAGATGGGGCACATATTTCTCCAGGCTCCCCAAAAAAGCGGGGAAGAGGAGTTTCCCAGAATCATCTGAGTGGCCCTAGATACTCTACAGCAGTGGTTCTTGGCCCTGGCTGTGTGGTGGGTCACCAAGGAGGCCTGAAAAAAGATGATGGCTAGGCGCCCCCCTTAACCAGTAAGATCAGGGCTCCTGAGGCCATCTGGGGATCGGGGAGTTGAAGAAGGATTCCGGTAGAGGGTCCAGCCTTCACAGGGCTTCAAGGCAGGAAGGAGCTTGGATGGTTCACTTTGCGGTAAACCAGAAGGCAACAGGGAGAGGGGTCAGCCTTGTGGACCATACTAAGGATTGGGGCCCTTACCCAGAGATCACTGAAAGCCATGAGCGGGGAGTGGCGTGACCAGATACCTGTTTTTATTTAAAGATGACTATGCTGCTGGGAGAGAATGGGTGGATGTGTGGGAGACCAGCTGGGAGTCTGTTGTCCAAGGTGGCAGCTTGGTAGGGGGATGGGAAGAAGCAGCGGGATTCAGGAATTAGTAAGAAGTGTGGTGGATTAGTGATTGATGGCCTGAGGGAGTGCGGGGAGAGGGGGTTGGGAGTGACAGCCAGGACTCTGGTGTCAGCAGCAGTGGGGAGGTGAAGGAGGGGGAGTCACTGGGCCCTAGCTCCAGGTGGAAGGTGGCATTGAGGCCGCCCCAGGGATCGGGCCAAAAGATTGAGTCTCCGGAGCGGACAGGCCTGCCTGGCCAGAAAGGCAATTAGCAAGACCACGAAGTCCCTGCCCATTGGGAGGAAGGGACTTCTGATGGTCTAGACCACCAAAAGGTGTCTTGGGGTGGTAGAAGGGTGTCACTGCCCCTCTGCTTTTCTGAGCTCTGAGAAAGCAGGGTTTCTCAGCCCCAGCATGGTTAGCATTTGGGGCTGGATACTTTGCAGCAGGGAGTGTCCTGTGAGCTATAGGATGTTGAGTAGTATCCTTGGCCTCAACCCGCTAGATGCCAGTAGCACCCCACCCACCCAGTTGGGACAAACAAAAATGTCTCCAGACAATGCCAGAGGTGCCCTGGGGAGCGCAGTTGTCCTGGGTGACAACCACAGTTACAGAGGGACAAGAATGGAGTCATATCCTCCCTGGCCAGAAGAGGAAGATTTCCACGGTTTTTCTCCACATCAAATTGGACACTCGGGGATTGAGGTAGAGCTTAGATGTGGTGCAAGAGACTCCCCTTGGATCAGGAAAATGATGGTCTCTTCCCAAACAAGTGACAGTTAGCTTTGTGTGGTTTTCCAAACTGCAGAGGTGTCAGCTCTTTTGATGAGTCTTCCTTGCCTGGAAGACTTTTCAGAGAAGCAGTGGAGAGAGAGGACTTTGAAAAAGAGACTTGTATCTAGTTTCCTCTCTGGAGAACTGGGCTGTAATGGGTTTTTTCCATCCTTTGTCAGCCTCGCATGCCCCCCAGGGGCTTGGAGAGCAGGAGCTCAGGGAGTCAGCAGCATCCCCAGACAGCAGCTAGTAGAAGTGCAGACAGCGTGGGCGTGCGCGCATGGGTACTCTCCCAACCCGCTAGCGCCGAGGCTCTGAGAGGCTAGTGACCTTGTCACTGCCACGTTCCCATTTACAGCCTCCAAGACAGTGAGTGAGGCTTTGCTTACTTTGCTGTGTCTCCAGGCATCCTGGGCTGATGGAATCCTAATTTTGCAGGAGGGAAATGAGAGGAAGCCACATGCCTGCCTGGCTTGGTTGGATCTCGGCTGCAGACCCGGCATTCTGCTCATTCTGCAGCCGCCACTCTGTCCCTTCTGTGAGAGTGCCAGGCCAGAGGCCTTGAGGGGCTCTGCACAGCCGGTGAGCCAGGACCACTTGGGCCCTAGCTTCTCCCTCCTCATCCTCCTGGGGCTCAGTACATCCAGCATGGCACCACTCACTGTTCAGGGCTCACACCCCTCATGGACCACACTGGGGCCTCAGAGGGCATCACTCCTGTCCTCCAGGACGTACCTCACTCCCAGCCCGCACAGCCACAGAGATCTCCTAGGCCTGGGCACAGAGAACCCAGGAGCCTTGTGGATGGGCCCCTCACATATGTTGTTCCTCCTGGTCCTTCATTGCATTTGTCCAGCCCACTGTCCCCCCTGAAGCAGCACCAGCACCAGCACCTGTCATTTTGTTCTACAGCTTCCTGTGGGCCTGCTGCCTGCTAAGCCAGCGTACCGGCCACCCAATCTGGGTTCTCAGGGTATACACAGCACAGAATCAGATGTGAAGGAGGCCTTGAAGACTTGTGCCTTCCTCCTTCCCGTGGTCAGACAGGGGCCAAGGCCCTTTAGCAGAGGTTCACTGGGGCCCAGCACTCGGAGTGTCAGCCTGCCTGCCTGCCTCTCATTTCATTTCTTTATTTTCTGCTGATAGCTTTAAAGAGGATCGTGATAATGGTGCTTGCAGGCTGCTGAGATGCAGCCACAGGCCTGATAAGAAACACAGTAAATGATTCTTAACCCCCGCCTTCAGTTAAGCCAACTATAAGTTGTTCCTCTCAACCCTTAAGATTGGGCATTGAGAAAAGAAAAAGAAAGAGATTCTTCCAGCAAACAGGTGAAAAGCCGTTATTTCTGCAGTGCTTAGCTCAGAGTCCAGGATCAGCTCCTGTCTATAGAAGGACAAAGCCATCCGGAGTTCTTGAGGACAGACATCTGGTGGGGGGTCTTGACCTTGAGGAAAATGCATGACTTTCCTCAGGCCTCAGAGCATTTCCTCTCTCCGACTCAGCTTTTCCGGGCTGCACCTCCATGGGGATTGGGAGTGGAGCCCCAAACTCCAGCAGTATTAGCCATCCTCTCTGTGTCCAAATGGCCTTGTTATCTTGTGGACTTAACAGTTCAGAGGCATGTTGAGTTTGGAGATGCCAATGAGTCAGACTGTGACACACTCCAGGACCCGGCCCTTCTCCAGGCTGCAGGGACTGAGGCCAGGCCCACATACAGAGGGAAAATGGGAACATGGGGTGGGAGTGCTGAGTGTGGGCTGGGACGGGGCACCCCAGCCCTGCCCACACCCACGCCTCTCCCCAGGGCTCCACAGGAGGGGTTGCGGTGCCACAGGCACTGGTGAGCCAAATTGATAGGGGAGCTTCTCCAGCCAAACAGCCTTGGGTTTGAACCCCAGTTCCTCTGGTTTTTCATGGTGTGACCTGGTTTTAAGCCTGTTTTACTTTGACTGTGAGACAAAGATAATCGTGCCTTCCTTGTCATTTTGCAGGGAGAGTTATGTAAGCCTGTGCATGGTACAGCTCTCAGCACAGCTTGGTAGACCTCACAGTGTGGCCCCAGCCTCCCACAGTGGTCTGTGGGGAGGGGAAACCAGACCTGGGACAGGGTGAAATAATTGAACCTTCTGTGCAGAGAGCTGGCTTTGGTGCTCCAGGCCTGCTGCCCCAGCACCCAGAGCACCCACCAGCCGCCCAGCCCCAGCCCATTAAAACAACTCTGCCCCAAGTGGGTGTTCGTATACACTTCCCTCCTCTGGCCTCTTCCCACCCTCCCCGGCAGTGCAGGCAGAACAAGCACAGGGCTTGTTTTCCCACGAACCGTTCCACTGTACTCAGGAGAAAAGGAGAGGAGGGAGAAAACGCAGCCTCTTTGATAAACTGTGATATGAACTCCAGCGTAGTCCAACAGCTGTGATCTTTACAAGGCCTGCTTCTGTGCTGGGAAGGGAGCGAAGCTGAGGATGCTCGTTCTGCCGGCCAACACGGCCCTCTGGCCAGCCATCCTTTGGCTTAATCAACTGAGCCTTTCCCCTCCCCTTCTTCCCTGCTGCCTTGCAAAGAGGACTTGCCAGAGAATGCTTTCTTTTCAACGAGTGACTGTGCTGTGAACTCGAGGGCTCCAGCCCCAACCAGTGCAGTCCTTCGTGGCTGGTGTCCCGAGCACCCTCCCCAGAGAAAGGGAGCCCCTAAGATGGAAGGGCGCCAAGTGGAAGAGGGGGGAGCCATCATGAGGCTTTTTTCATGAGACCCCTGATCCCAAGAGGCCCCATGATAAGGCTTCTAGTTTACTCTGGTCCTCCTCTCGCCTCTGACACAGACCAGCCTGGCAGCCTCTCCAGTTCAGCTAAGGCTCAGAGTCCCTAAGATGCACCCCTGCTAATCTTGCCCGCCCCTTCCCAGTGCCCCGGGTTTGCATCAGAGCCCTGTGTTGGAGGGCAAGTGGAGTGGGGAATTGTTTGGCCCCTGAGGTGGGTGGTGGGGCAGGGGAGCCCAGGCCTAGGAAGCCACTGGAAACTGGACTTGTTTTTAATTGCTGAGCGGGAGGGGCAGGGCATTGATGGCTCAAGAGAAGAAGCTCTCTTTCATGCCGTAATTGGGAAATTCCACTTTGCTGTCCTTATATGTTCCTCCGGCCATGGTGGCTGGGGCAGCCCACACTGTGGATCCCTCCCAACCCCAGCTCCCCTCCTCTATCTCTGTATCCTCTGGTCTCTGCAGTTCATTTGGCGCCAGGTGCACCCCCTTTTCCCTGTATCTTCCTATGTTCCTCCTTACCTGCCAGGGGCATTGACCCGGCCCCTAAAAGCCCATTGTGCTGATGCTAATGAAAAATGAATCTGTAAAGTGGCAAGACCCAGATTCCCCATTCACATGGCATTTTAGAAAAGCAGCTTTGCCTCTGGCCCCCAGCCTGCAGGAGAGAGCGTCTAAGAGGCCCCACTTGTCTCTCTTCCTCTTGCCCCTTTAATGGATTGTGTTCGTTTGCTCAGAATAAAACCAAATTGCTGTGACAAACACACACCAACCTAAGTCTTTCTGCTAAAAGAGACCCTGATCCATCTCCCCAGAATGCAGATGGATTTGGATCTTTTATTAGTTGTAGCCATGTTGATTGGGTCCTCAGCTGAAGGGAAGGAGACAAGACATTGAACAGGGCTAGAGGATCTCTTCAAGGAATTTCTTACATCCCTCTCAGAGGAAGCTTCTCTTCTGTTGGCTTTGGGTCAGTCTGCCCAGCTCCTCGTGTGAATCTTCTGTGGGCCAGGGCCAGGGTGCTTCCGTTGAGATGCAGGACAGCAAAGGGAGTGCATGGCAGAAGCCGCTTTGCACAACCAGCTCTTGGCTCTGCTCTCCTAACTCAGAAATGGCAGAGAGGCATGATCTTAGATGCCAGAGAAGGTTGCCTGTGAGAAAGCCCTGCCCTCCAAGGTAAAAAGATGTCCTTGGGAGGGGCAAAGTTCAGACAGCCCAGAGAGCCCAGCCTAATCCATTTCCCTTGTCCCCTCATCTGTGGCAAAGTGCCAACATCCCAGCACCTCACAGAACCATCTGTGACCCAGTGGTGGCAGGGAGGGCTGGGGGCAGGCCAGTGGCTTTGCTCTGCCTCCCCCAAGCAGTCCACATGCTGTCCCTGTAGAGCCCACTGGCCTATACACAGTGCTCCTGGCAAGAAGTGGTATATTTTCTTCTGGAATATGGAAACCACATGTGATGGGCCTTGCAAGGCCAGGCTGGGATTAATTAGGTGCCACCATGGGTGTAGGGGGAGGTGAGGAAGTGCTGGCCAGAGGGAGCCTTATGCAGTGTACTCTGGAAGTCTGGGGAGCTTTAGAGAAAAGTGTCCCCATGTTTCAAGGGCCCTCCTCAGCCCTTGTGGTAGGGGGTGCTGATAGAGCAGAGGCTAGAAGGAGGCCAGGGATCCACTCTCTGTGAGCAGGACTTGTGGGAGGTTAGAGGTCACAGGTGAACTTGACAGCGGGAGGCCATGTGACCCACAGAACCAGCCATTCACCTGCGCCACACATCTGGGAACCCCTGTTGTGGGGCTGAGGATTCAGGAACTGTCCCGCACTCACCACAAGAGATGCCTTAAAAGTCATCTAAAGACTCATCTTATGGGTGCTGGCACCTGCTGGGCCCTTTCCAGCCTCCGATTAAAAAGTGCTTTCTTTGTAGTCTACACCCCAGCCCATGGCTCAGACAGCTGGCAGGGCTCGGGGTGGTTGTCAGGAACTGTTGCCAGGGGCTGAGAACTTGATAATGAATTTCTTTCTGAAGCTTGAGAGGTGGAATCTGCAGTAGTCTCTGGATCTGTTTATACTTTACCCTAGGATGCCAGGAAACTAGCAAAGTTTTGACCTTGGTAAGTCCAGACAGCTTGGTTAATTAGCAAGTAGCTGATGGGTATCATAACCTAGCAACTTAACAAAACAGCAGCAGGTTTGGAATTGGCCCCTAACGGTCACTTCCATTCTCCTACCGCCTTGGAGTAGGGCTGCATCGGAACCTGGACAGACAAATGGTATCCTTAGTTTAAAAGTGCTTTTAAACTCCTAGAATAGCCGTTGCAGAGTGTGTCTTGTTCGTCCATTGGAGAACACAGTTCTCAGGAATCTCTTTCTTGTATCCCTTTAACCCAGCCTTTTTACCTTGGGTTTCCTCAGGCAGCCCTGAGAGGCCCATGTGTGGTCCTCCTGTCTCTCCCCACAAGTGGATTGTTTTAGTGGGTCACCACAAAGGTCACAGACATGCACACACACATGCACCTGCCCCTGTCTTAAGAAAAATACACAGAAGAGTTTCCATCACGTGCAGTTTGTTAAGGGCCATCTGACCAGCCACCCCTTCCATGTAGAAGGAGAGTTCCTGTCTCAGAGCACATGACGGTTGCACCTTGGAGGGGCCCTGGCCTGGAAGAACCTTGGGTCTGAAGTCAGTTCAGACAACGAGCACAAGCCCATGTGAAGCAGCATTCAGTCCACTGGGAAGGGTGCTTTGTAACCCAGGCTTCCAGGACCCACCAGAGAAGCTTTTGGGATCTGAAGTGGATCATGGGGACTTTCTTTAACAGTTTGCAGCTTCCACTCCCAGGAGAGTATGGGTTTTGGGTCTGTTGCTGTTGTCCTGTATCTTTTAATACCCCTGTTAGCATCAGAGCCTTTGCCCCCAGCTCCCTCACTCCGTCTTATGACATTTTCTTGGGGTTGCTGTGTACCATCCAGGGATCCCAGAGCTGAAGTTCTTGATTGTCTTCCAGACTCGGGGCCATTTGGGAAAACTGCCCAATTTCCAGCCTGGACTTGCTTTTCCTCCACCTCATTGGAAAGAAGCTGTGCTCTCTCGTGATGTCCCCCTTCACCCAGAGTCATTAACCCACAGAAAATCCCCACCAAGACCCGTCCTGATGTGCCCTCCTCTTCGTCATCCTCTACCAGGGCTCTCATCCTGCTGGCTGCCACCCTTCAGACAGAAGTGAAACACTGAGATCTGTGTGTCCTTCCCTGTCTTCCTTCTGGGCCCCAGGCCCTCCAGACTCCTGCCCATCCATTATCCTGGCCTATTTCCGGTCTATATTTAGATGACATAATCTCATTGGAACTGCCTGGCACTTGGACAGTGAATGTCTTTCTTGGTCTAAATCTCCGTTTTGACTCTTGCTCAAGAGAACATGTCTCACCCCCTCCTGCCTCCCAGATTATTTGTTTTTCCTTGTGGTTTATCGCAGTTGCTCACATCATCCACACTGGCCTCTCTCCCTCTTTGAAGCTGAGCTGAGACAGATTTCAAGTGCACGCCTGAGTCACCTCTCATTTTTCTCTAAGTCCTCTGTCGAGCATCCTGTGCTGTCTGTTTTGAGCCTTGCCTCTCACTCTTTCCTTTCAGAAGCTGCTTTCCTAACTGTGAAGTTCTACATCCCTTTATCCATTCCCACCGGCTGCACTCCGGGCCTGGACTGCAGTCACGCGCCCCAGCTCCAGCTCCAGCTCTCACTCGTGACCAGTTTCCCAAACGTGGGGCCATCTGAGCCTCCTTGTTTTGCTCCCCCAGAGAACCTCTGCTTTAGCCTGATAATGGCGCTCGTGTCTCCACCTCACCCTCGAGCCTTGTCATTAACTCTTGGTCTGCTGCGTCCCCAGAAGTTCTAACTTGCTTTTTGCTCAATTTTGCCATCTCTTTGGCAAAGCCCTCTCTCTTTCTTAACCACGTAAGTTTGACACTTTTTGCTTCAGTGCCCCAGAAGCGTCTTTTCCTTTTCCTAATCAGGGCAACATCACATCCTTTCCTCCCTCCATGCTACGATGCCCATGATGACTTTTGTTAATGTAAATTTTTCATTAAAGAGCAACACATTGTATAAAAGTGCACAAATCATAAGTGTATCACAGCTCAGTTTTTGTTAATTGTCTACACCCATGTAACGAGCACTCAGATCAAGAAGTAGAGCATTGTCAGCACCCAGAGATCCCTTTTGCGTCTTCTCTCAGTTACTACCCCTACTCCCCTCCCCAAAGTAGCCACTGGCCTGACTTCTAACACCATCCCTTCATTCACCTGACTTTTTGAACTTTATATAAATGAAATCATACAGTCTGTGCACTTTTATAAACTGTAAACTTTCTTTTGATCCACTTCGTGTTTTGGAGATTCACCTGTGTTCAGTACAGCAGTAGTTCACATTTCTGTAGAGCACCCCACTCTGTGAGGATGCCACGGTTCATGTACCCATTCTGTCATTGATGGGCATTTGGGTTATTTTCAGTTTTGCACTATTGTGAATAATGCTGCTGTGAACATCCCTTCAAGTGTCTTCCATTGAATGTATGTGTACATTTCACTTAGACAATACCTAGAAATTGCTGGATCGGGGACCATACAGTATCTTTGGTAGATACTGTCCAAAGTGGCTGCACCAATTTCAACTCCCATGCACACTGTGTGAGAGTTCCCATTGCTCACTTACTCACCAACACTTGGCACTGTTCAGTCCTTGCTTTTAGCCGTTCCGGTAGGTATGTGGTGATACTACCTTGTGGTTTTGATTTGCATTTCCGTGAAGACTAATGAACTTCTGATCACTTTTTGCCTTTGGGTTATCCTCTTTTGCAATGAGCCTGTTCAAGTCATTTTCCAATCGGGTTTTCAGTGCTTTTCTTATTGATTTGTGGAAGTTCTTTATATATTCTGGATTTGAGTCTTTCTCAGATGTCTGTACTGTAATTATCTTCTACTCTGTGGTATGCCTTATTGCCCACTTAACAGTATTTGATGAACAGAAGTTCTTTATTTTTAATGCAGCCCAGGTAACCAATTTTTCTTCTCAGTTAGAATTTTTTTATGGTTTGTGGTGCTTTTTCAGGGGATTAGGAGTTCATGAGAACTAACCATAAAGCTGCCTGTTTCTGATTGATGTTTGTTAAGTATTCCCAGTGACCTGGACACTGAATACAATCCACCTAAAGCCCAGAAGTATTATTTCTTAGCTCTGGAAAGGGTCTTGGAGGTCACCTAGTCCAGCCTGCTTGCACTTTGTAAAAACTAAGATTCCCACTCCCCCTCCAGCCCCCACCCCGACTGAACCCCAGGAGCTTCTGGTGCAGCTAGGCCAGTGGAGGTCTGTGACCTGGAGTTGGGAACCGCTAATCTAACTATGGTGGTCAGCAGTCTTTGGGTGGCAGGAGGCAGGAACACAGATCAAAGGCACCAAAATAATCAGGGGAGCTTGACTGGCTTGTATAGCCAGACCCCGGCAGAGGGCTGTGAGGTCCAAGAATTCGGCATCTTTTCTCGGCCTTTGTTTGAGGTCAACTTCATTGTTTTGGTCTCTTCCAGTGGTGACCACCACATCACGTGGCCATCACACCCCTGCTGGTTATGCTTGGGAGGAGCTCTGGTTGGCTTCCCTGGGGAGCCCTGACAGAACCCCAAGTGGAGTGGGGAGCAACAGCTCTCCAGAAGAAAAGGGCTGTTCTTCCCAGGAGTGGACACCTCAGGGGTGCCCCACATGGCTGCTTTCCTGAGCAGTTTTCTTATGTGAAAAATGGAGATGGTGACCGTCATGATCTCCTAGTAACTAATGATGGATTAAATGATGTAACAAAAAGTGTTTAGAAGAGTGTCTTGCACCCGGTGACTGTGCAGTAGGTACCGGTAGCGATGGTGACGGTAATTGTGATGAGCGATATCATCCACCCCCTGTCTGCACGTGTCAGAGATAGGAAGCCCGGGAGGTGGAGGCATCGGTGGTCCCAGCGCTGGCCTGGTTCCCATCACCACCTTCCCGGCCCCTTGCTCCCTCTGATATGGCAGACAGCCCCTCCCTCAGGCTCAGCTCCTGGAAAGCAGGAGTTCTGGAGTTGACTGTCACTTTCTGTTGTTTTCTAGGGAAAAAGGAAGAAAAAAAAGCCATTGAACAAACTAAGACTTGCCCCCAGGTGTCCTCCCTTCCTCCTTCCTCAGCCCCCACCTAGATAGACCCCACCCTGTTCAGAGCTACCCAGTCTGGACTGTTGATTGCTCGTGAAGAGAACCAGTTCTCACCCTTATGTTGAACGAAATAAAGGTAGTATGTAGTCAGGGACAAGGATCGGCAGGTCCACGACTAGAATCCTCCTCGTGTACTCCGGTTTCGCTCTTACTTACCCCTTCACTGCTGAGCTGGCTCTTTCTCCTCTGTCAGCAATTCCTTGACAGACTGGCTGTCCTGCGGCAAGACAGCCACCAGCGGCTCTCAGCTCACTCCTGTCCCTTAGCACCAGCCTTCAGCAGCAGTTCTGGACTTGAGTCTCACCGGACCTGTCCCTGTGCCCTGGTTGTTCAGGACGGGATCGTGCACCCACCCTCAAAGGCAGAAGGAGGAGCCATTGTTTGTGGAAAATTGATTCTGGAACCAGAATCCTAAGCTGTGGACACTGGGAAGCAGATCCAACCAGTGCCACTCCATAGTGTAGGTTCACATGCTAGCTGAAAAGGGGTGGGAAGCAGGCCTCCCTGAGGGCCCAGCCTCACCATGATTGCAGAGGGGGAGGGACCTCCCCCTGAAACCTCCCCTCCCAATAGCTGGATTGTCCCCCAGGAAGGAGGGCAGGGAGAGGGTGGAGCTGTGTGTGTGACCAGTGACCTTCCCAGAGACCACTGTGGAGGCAGGTGGGGAGTACAGCTGCATCTGACAAACCAGGTCTCCAGCTGATCCCTCCTCATTGCCTGTGGGGCTGGGGAGTCAGACTCAGGCCCAGCCCCTCCCAGCAAGGCTGCTTGTACCCTTTCCCCACAGTATGCTCCCAGAATGGTGATTGAACAGAGACTGGGAGAATCTCCATCTAGATTTTAGGCTTAGTTCAGAGGGGCCAGCAGGGACCTTAAGGGTCAGCCAAAGGCTTTCACACAGGAGGAAACTGAGGCTCCGATTTTTCCAGTAATATTCCCCCCATGCTGCCCTTGTGCCACAGCTGGACTGGGCCAACGCAGGCCTGGTCACCACAGTCTGCAGACAGGACACTCAGGTGTAGCAGGAGCGTCGTGGAGGGCAGGGAGAGCTCTGGCTACCCTAGTCAGGGGGCAGAGGTCAAAGGTTCACTCCCCATGGTCTGTTCTTTGGCTCTTCCTGGGGTGCCTGCAGCATGCCAGTCCCTGCGCCAGCCTGGTACACACATGGAACCAAGAGCCAGTTCCTGCCTTCACTAAGGTTTCAGTCTAGTGACATCGGCAGACAGGCGACAAGTGACTAAGAAACGTGTGGCCCAGAGTTGTGATTTGTGGATGATGGAAGAAATGGCGGGAACGGGGGTGTCCACAGTTTCAGGCCTGTGGGAAGGGGGTGCCCCACAGCTTCTGCAGAGCCAAGAAGCTGTGACCTGGATTGGATGTTTTCTCAGAGCTTTGAAGTGCCCTAGTTTTCCCTCTCCTCGGGCTCAGCTGAAGCTTCGCCAAGAATCGGCTTTTAAAGGCTGCCTGAAATGTGGTTTGAAGCCAAAAATCTATAGAGCCAGTGCATTTGTGACCTTGTTGAAAATGTTTACCGAGGAAAATTAGGGGGGTAGGATTTGAGAATTTTTTTTTTTCCTTATCAAAAATTGTTTTTAAAAATCAGTTTGGCCCTCCTCACCCCCATCCCTTCCCCTCTCTGCACAGTCCCTACCAGCTTGCCTGAAACCTGCAGCCCCACGGCACTCGTCCCTTCCATTTGTCCACACCTCCCCCACCCACAATCCCTCTCCTTCCCCTTGCTTTGGGAATGAAAAAAAACCAAGTGGGTAAAATTAAGGATCCTGGGTATAGCCCTGGAAATTAGGCCACAGCTGTCAGGCCAGGCAAGAGTCCTCGTCTCTGAATGGAACTGCCGAGAGCCAGCGCTCGGCCCCTCCCCTGTGAGGATAGATAAGTCTCTCCCAGCTCCCCCTCCCCCAGAAGGGGCCGCTGCTGTACTGGCCTAGAGAGGGCTAGGAAATGCCAGCTGTCATTGAGCAGGCCTATCCCAGTGCCCACTGATGGGGGCACGGCAGTGAGCAGAGCTAGTCCCTGCCCCCAACCAGGGGTGGTCATAAATGCAGGTAGCAATGATGCTCTGTGGGAGCAGAGAGGTGGGGGGAGTGTCCAGGCCCAGTGGAGTTGTCGGAAAAGCTTCTAGAAAGAGATACTGTCTACCTGAGCCATGAATGATAAACTCGCTGTGGGTAGGGGTGGGAGTAGAAGATGCTTTTGTTGTAGGAAGAGTCTGCTCAGAAGCCCAGAGGCCAGTGCCCGAGCACCCCGGGAGCTGGGAATATGGCTGGTACCGGGCCTCCAGCTGCCTTGCAAGCAGCCCCAAGGGACCCAGTGAGGGTCCCACTGCAGGGCTCAGGCAGGTTCAGAAAACTGTCCACCTGCTGTGTGTGTGCACAAATCCTGAGAGACATCCCTGACGTGTGGCCACCCTGCAGTCTTCAGATTGGCACAGAGCCAGGAGGCCTGCGGGGCTGCATGAGGACACACCTGAGGTGGTGGTCCCAGAGCCCCCTGCCCTGAGCTCCAGTGATGGCAGGGAAGTGGGCCCAGGGCTCATGATGATGGGGACACTTACTCACTGCCTACCGCTGTGCCATTAGCTGCCTAAAACACCAAAGGGTGCTCAAGGAGCTCAGCAAGCTCAGGAAGCTGGCCAGACAAGGGATCTGGCTGCTGCATCGTTCTAGGAGGTTTAGTGCTGCTGGGACCAGCAGTTTGAGCAGATAATCTGGACTAAGTTTAAAACCTTCTCGACACCCCAGACATCCCTGCCCTGACACGTTTGGCTCTTCAGGGAACATTGCCTTCAGCCAGTTAATTCCAGGTACCTGTAAATTCAGCCAACTTGCCTCATCTGTTTCCAGAGAAGAGTCAGCTTTTTCCTTCCTCCCACATGAGCTGAGCAGATGAGGCTTGCCTCTTTTGAGCCCCTCTCCTGATGGGGACCCCCGCCCACCTCTGCCGGTAGCCCCTGGCCCCAACAGTTGGCAGGCTCCTGGAGTTAGCTCACTTCCTTCCTGCCCTTGAAGCCTGAGCAGCCGCCCCAGTCCAACTCCTTCTGCTTCTGCAGCCCCCTAGTAGCGTGGTAATTGGTTTCTCAGATCTTCAACTGTGCACTCCGTCTGTGAGTATTTCCTGGTCCCCTGACCCTCCACAGGAAGACCTGTGATCTTACTGCTGTGGAGACCCTGCAGGGAGGGGTCCCTGGAGAAAGGACTGCTCCTCCATTTCTCTGCCTCTCCCAACCAGTCCCTCTGCCCCGCTCCTGCCAGTGATGCCTGAATGGCAACCGCACTGCCACTTTCTGCCCCCAGCCCCACGGTACAGCCCAAGGTCAACTCCCCCCAGGATGGGGTGCTGGGCCTGGTGTGATGGAGCAGCTGCCCAGTGATATCTGTCCCAGCTCAGCTCCCAAGATGATTATCTGTAATTACAGCTCTTGGAAGGTCACAGCTTTTATTTCATTCTTGTGGTGTTTGCAGAAAAGTTCAAACCTCTCTTTACATGCTTAGTCTTCCTGAGCCAACTAGGGAGTTTCTAGGAGAGAAAAGACAGCCATCAAAGATATGCCACAGGCCAAGCATAATGGTGGAGGGGAGTGAGGGGCCCCGGCTTGGAGAGGAGAGGCCAGAAAGGAAGGCAGGACGGATAGACCTGGACAGGCGTGAGCGCCCGAGGGGCTGGGGAGGGCAGAGGGTGGCACCAAGCCGCAGCACCGTCTCTCCCACAGCTGTGCCGCCTCTCACGGGTCCAGCGCAGCCCCAGAGGAGGGCACCTCCCTGAGATTTCATCATCTGAGTCCTGCTGCCATTGTCCCTGCTGCCGTCTCCCAAGTCCATCCCTCTTTCTCAGCCTGACTTAGCTCTGTCCCTCCCCTCAGAAGGGGCATCTAGAAAGGCTCCCCAGACTCTGTGTTCTTAAAATTGGGAGACGGTGGTTGCATGAGGCAAAAGTGATTTAAATAGCACCTCAGAAGCGTAGGCTTCCCCTGCACAGCTATGTTCGGATGTGGACTCTCAGATCTCACCCTGCCAGGCTGCGTGGCACCCGTAATCCCTGGGCTCTCGGTGTGAGGGAGCTTTCCAGCTCTAAGTGAAGGCGGGGGCTTCATCTCCATTGATAACATTTGCTGTTCTGCTTGGATTCTATTTCAGGAGAAGCCTCCCCTGTAGTAGGCACTCCTGCCTCAGAGTGGAGCCAGGCCTTTTCTCCTGCAAGGAGTATTATGCTAATCACTCCTTGCAAACAGGCAGACTTTGTAGGAGGTTTGCCTGGTTTTAGATGAAACCTACGCCTTTGAAGCAAAGAGCCACAGTAGCTAAAAATATCATTTCCCGGCTGTTGATCCTCTCATTTGTAAAATGCTTGTTTGCATTGTTAAATCTCCCCTGCTCTGCCTCTGAGATCTCCACCAGGGAGTCCAAGATGATCCCCAAATGTGTAGGACTCTAAATATTTTATTTGTTGTTTAAAAAAAATCTTAATCCATGTATGATAAAATTTGAAATAATGCCAAAGAATATAGTATAAAATGTAAGACCCGCACCACCACTTCCTCCCCCAGAAGTAGCCTCTGCTTTCAGTTTCATGTATGTCCTTCCAAAACTTTGCCTTTGCATTTATAAATACTTGATTCTGTTTGGTTGTGGTTGTGGTCCTGGTTTTCTAGCAGAGGATTCAGACTCACAGTTGCCCTGTTTTCACTCACTCACATCACCTGGCGTTCAGCAGGCGTAGCTCCCTCAGGATCCCGAGCTCACTAGGACACTGCCTTCTAATCTCTTGGTCAAAGCAGACTGGCTTAGGGTCACTCTCCCTTATCAAGTCTGCCACATCGGTGTTAAAATGCCATCGCCCGTTTCTCTGCGTGCAGTGGCCCAGTCTCTCTGCTCAATGGGCAGTGGTGTGATGATGGGGTGGTGGGTGGCTCCCCAGCAGGCTCCTGGCCTGGCACCTCTCCTGGGGTATAGGGGCCTCATTGGTAGCTAAGACCTGGAACTCCTCAGGCACCTGCAGGACACTGTCACCAGAGGAACTTAACAGATGCCTCACATATGGGGCCCCTTCTCATTCTCATGCATTTAATCCGATAAAGATTTCCTGGGCTGGAAAAGAACATTCAGATGAAAAGCCTATTTCATGCATCTTAAATTTCCCTAAAAATGACTGATCATAAAAGGAATTTTTTCAGCCTCATGTTGGGGTGGATGAGGGTACAAATAAGAGAAACCTCCCCCTTCCATGTGGCCACAAAGGACTGAAGGAGTCCCCTCCACGCTCTCTCTGTCCCCTCCTTTCTTCTGTGACCCTTCCATCCTCCCAGCCCTTTTACTTCAATCTCTTCACAATTGTCCAAGAGACTCCGCAGTGAGGCTACTCTGATATTTGCTCTTTGTTACCAGCAGTGGGCTTTGGTGTTTCACTTCTCATTCTGTTTTCTGCCATTTATCTCAGTGCCCTTTAAGTGGGCACTTGTGAAGAGCTACAGAAAACAATCTCAGTTCATAAAATTCCATAAAACTCCCATACTAAAGATCTGAAGGCCAGAAAGACACTAATCATTCTAGTTCCCTGATAGAAGACTGTTATCTCCTGTGAAAGCCAAATGTAGCCAGAAAAGTGGGAGAGGCACATGCCAGAGGCAGGCTGGAGCTGAGCTTCCTCCCCCAGCACATCCGCATCTCAGGCTGGGAGAGGTGACGCCACCTTAGGAGAGGGTGGCAGGACAGTCCTGGGCAAGCAGAGGTCTGGCCTGAGAGTTCATCTCCTGTTCTTCCCATCTGAACTGAGCAAATCGTGGCTGCGTACCAAGGACTTAGGGCTCTAAGGTGGAGATGAGGCAGAAACTTAGGGAAAACTAGGACCCAGGATCTGGGGAGGTGGGGGTGTGGTCATGAGGAGGTCGTGAGGGTCTTCACCCAAAACTAAGCCCAGACTCTGCAGCTGTGCGCTCTTTGGGGCTGCTGGTGGAATCTCCCCATTTCCACTCGGAGAGTGGCATCGCCAGGCTGGTAGCCGTGGAAGCTGGGAGCAGTGGTTCTCAGTCCTGACTGTAAGCCTGTTAGGAATACAGATTGCCGACATCCCGGAGTGGGCCTGAGCGTGGTCTTGGTGTCCCAGATGGTCTTCACATGACTTCAGTGTACAACCAGAGTCAGGGGTCTCTCAGTAAGGGGCTATTCCTGGCTTGGAGGGCACTCTTTTTTCTGGAGGGTAATTGTGTGACCATCTGGGTTGGTAAGGACACTGATGGGACAAGGCGTGGTGGTTCCCTGCTGAGAGGTGTGTGTGGCGCCCAAGGGCAGGAAAGCAAAATGACAGCCCCCCTGATGGGAACACTTCAGAGCACATTAATCCTTAGGAGGAAAGTTAGCTCAGGAAGTAAGATAGAAGTGAATCTCTATGATCACTCTGGACCAACCCCTGCAAGGACAGCCCATTTGGTGAAGAGTTTGAGATGGGGGACATTCTGGCCTCCTTGCAGTGACCATGGGAACACTGGACCCAAGTCGGGTACGTGGCTTTAAGGTTAGAGGAGCAGAGTCCTGGGATCTCAAGGCCTCAGTTTCTGAACTCCACAGTGACAGAGGTGAGAGAGAGGTGCTCGCCATCTGTAAGTGTTTGTGGTCATATAAACAGTAGCAGGAAGTGATCCCTTGGCCTGAAACAAAGGACTAGTTTGGAAATAGTGGGATGAAGTAAAGGAAAGCATGAACAGAGCAGCTTGGTAACAAGAAGACTACTGGGGCATGGGGTGTCCCTAAGCCATTCCCAGGAACAGTGGAGCAGCCTCAGCCAGCCTCCCCTGGCTCCCGAAACTTGTTACTTGCCTGCCTCATTTCTCAGAAGGTCACCCCCAAAGTTTGAAGGGGGAAATGGCAGAGATGCAGGGTTACCTTTCGCCTCCCTGTCCTAGGACAGACTCTACCTCCAAGGACCTGATTAAGGTCACATATCATAGACTGAAGGGGTGTCTATGCCCTGGGCAGTCCAGTCACAGGGAACTGGAGCCATCAGGTAGAAAGGGGGCTGGGCCAGGGAGGAGAGGTGTGTCTTGGTGTAGGTGACACACAGCACTGGACTGTCTGGAAGAATGAAACTTTCTGGGTCAGGGACTCGACTCCACTATGGCCTTGGCTGTGTGGCTTGGACCACTATGGACCCTTGGCTTCAGTTTCTTTTTTGTCCCATGAGCACTTGATCTCCGAGGGCCTCTCTGAGCCTGGCTGGAAGCTGGCAGAGGCATGGATGACAGTCAGTCTGGGGCCAGGAAACAGTTTGCTGAGCTGGTTGAGAGTTGGCACTGAGGCAGCGTGCAGCCTCTTTCCAGGCAGGGCTCACCTCAGTGGGGATACTAAGTGCATCCTGGGGAGAAAATCCTTCTGGAAGGGCCGGAGCTCAGAGGGCTTCAAGGGGGGAAAGGTTCCATCTGGTTCTCTAACGGCCAACCCAGGGGACCCCCAGGCATGCAAGGCTCAGGGTCGCTGTTTTCCTGGCAGTCTCAGCCTGGATTAGGAGCACCAGGAGTCAGTGTACTGAAATCTCCATTCCCTGTTGGACCTCAGGCAGCCACTGGCGTGGGAACCTGCTGATAGAGTCACCCCCATAGATCCTGCCCCCATCCCGATCCAGGTCTGAGTTTGGGTCCTGCCTCCCAGACTCTGCCTCACTCCTTGGAGATAGGCCATCACCCAAGCAGGGCAGAATTAAGTGTGGGCACAGGTCAGCACTGTCTTGGCCAGATGTAGCCCCAGGGTGAGGGTCGGGTAGAAGAAGCTGGTTTGCATAGAAACTGCCCCAGAACCACAGGAAGTTTCTGGAGCAAATCGGGCTCTGGTCCATCAGAAGGCCTGGTGATATCTGTAGGTGCCCCCACTTCCCTCCCAGAAAACCATCCATCTTCCAGAAAAAGCACGTCTGAGCCCCTGTGCCAGCTGGGCCCTGGAACCTACAAGCTGGGTGTACAGGGAGATGGCAGCTGAGAGCTTGGGTGCCAGTGTGGGCTGACCACATGAGGACCTTGGCGAGGCTCTGCTCTGTGCTTCACCTTCATTCTCTGTAGAAGAGGATGGCTAAAATAATACCAGTCCTGTGTTAAAAGGACTTAAGGTCCATGACATGCCTAATGTCAAGAAAGCACTCACAGATGTGGGTTACGTGTGGCTGTGGCCAGGAAGGAGATGGTGATTCAACCTGAAGGGAATCCCTGTGAGAGGAGAGGCAGGAACCCCATCTCTCAGGGCTTGGTGGAGTTGATCACTGTGGAGACAACAGGATTTCCTTTAGTGGCCCATTCCTTTGTTTTCATTTGCCCTGGGGGCTCAAAAGATGGAACACTGAAGCCAAGGGCTTCCTTCACTACTCACTGAAGCCTGGAGAAATGGCCCCCAGCACGATGTTCTCGCAGCCTCTCCCGCTGTCCCCTCACCCCAGCCTGGTCCTCCCAGCACTGCCTTTTCCTCACAGTGCCCAGCACACCTCCTCCGTCCCCAGGGTCTTTCCACCCTATCTCATGGTGTCCCTGGAGCCTCCAGCAGGTGGTCATACCCCTACCATCTGACCTGCCTCCAGCCCTATTTGGGGCAAGCTCCCTGGGGGACAGAAGGTGCAGCTTCTTTTCCTGGACATTGTCCCTGCCTTTCAAATTATGAAAGTGCTTCAGCCAGAACCAGATGCTTCACAAAACCCCGATGTCTGGTTCAAAACCCACCTGGCTCCCTGGGCCCCCGCACCTGCACTTCCACATGCAAGCTGGATTCCACACTGAAGTGACCTGGGCCACCCGGCGCCTCCTGGCAATTGATTTCCTGTTCCACAAGTATCCATCTTCCTGTTGCCCACAGGAGCCCGGCCGGTGGAGTTTCTGCCTTGGGAAGCTGAGGTCAAGGAAGGAGACACCACAAGTGTCAGGGGACAGATCTCAGGGGAGTGGAGGCAGATGTTGGGGAACTAGCAAGAGGGAGGCAGGAGCGGAGCAAAAGGCCCTCCCTGGGGTCAGGGACAGCTTGAGCAAAGGCCCAGAAGGGGCTGGAAAGGTGCCTGGGAGTTGACAGTGGAGACAGACTTGGCCAGGTTGCTAACAGCACATGGGAAACGAGGCCCAGCAGGTTGGCGGGCCATGTGCACATGTCTTCTGTCCTGGGGAGTGGCCAGAGCCCCTCACGTGGCAGGAAGCGCCACAGACCACCCTGGGCAGTGGAGGAAGTGGAAGTCACCTCTCCTGACTCTGTTCTACATTCACCTTGGTCCCTAGAGCAAACTCCAAACCTGGAGAGAGGCTGGCTCGGCACAGAGGGGCTGAGGCATGAGACCATTTGGTTTTCTTGACGGTATCTTCCCAGAGGAGCCCAGGTGTCTGTGGCCCCCCAGAGTCTGGACGTGCTGCTCTTAAACAGAGACAGACTGACAGCTAAGTGGACAAAAGACCCCTTTCTTCCGCCTCTCCCTCAGCGTGCCGTAGCCCTCCCTCCATCCCCTTTCCACCAGTTCCCAGCAAGACCCAGAAAAACAAGTCCTTTTGCCTACTCTTCCTACCCCTGTCACCCCACACCCCACCAAGAAACTTTAAAGTGTATCAGACACATCGACTGCATTAAACATGATGAGTTTTTAAGGCATGAGTTGGCAGGGTTACCATGGCTGCCTCTGCCCTGAGGGGCACACATTGCCGAGGACTGATTGAAATAAATAAAACAGGTTTACAGTTTTCATACTTGGGAAGCAGAGGGCTGGAAGGGACGAGGAGTGAGGGGAAAGTGGGGGGCGGATGCAGTGAAACTCTGGACCTTTCTGAACTTCAGAAGGGAGGCCACTCCCTCCTCCCCCACTCTAATGTTACACTGACCTGAAAGCTGCTTTCTCTTTAAATTCCTAAAGGATCCCAGCTGTTGGGCAGAGACAGGCGGGAAGGCCTTTCCGGTGGGAATGGCTCTGGGTCCCTGTGTTTTCTGTACTTGACATTAGGCTGCACTTCAGAGTTTTGGCTGCGAGGCTCCAGGCGTCTCCCGGGAAAGCCCATGTCCCGTTGGCCTTGGACACTGAGGGGACATGAACACCGGCTAGCGGCCAAAGTGGAGAGTTGTTGAGGTCCTATCCCTTCACTTGTGATGTTAGCCTCTTCAGGACGCACACAGCTGGGGATGGAGGTGAAGGAAGGAGGCCCAGGCTCAAGGGAGAAGGAGAGACTCTGAGCAGAAGGGATTCGGCCCCACTGCAAGGATGCCTGGAC
Organism: Camelus dromedarius; assembly: GCF_036321535.1. Taxonomy (NCBI): domain Eukaryota; kingdom Metazoa; phylum Chordata; class Mammalia; order Artiodactyla; family Camelidae; genus Camelus; species Camelus dromedarius. Next base: position 32,217,242 of record NC_087444.1, on the reverse strand, counting down.
AGGAGGTGCCTGGAGCGTATTGCCCTCCAGCCAGTTGGCCCAGCTCTGAGGCCGGCTTGCAGAGGGCCTCAGAGTCCATCCCACCCTGAGCTCTCCTCGAAGGCAGTGTTCAGTTCCAGCCTCTGAGAGGGAGTGCGAACCCTCTCAGAGGGACTGCCTACCCAGCCACCCCTCTGAGCTCAGAGCTGGTGGCCTACCTCACCTGCCCTCCAGCGTCCACACCACCCATCAGCTTCCAGCCTGAAGGCCAAGACAGGGCACCAGGTGGTCCTCATGCCCCAGGGCAGAAGTGGAGGCAGGAAGGCCTCAGAGGGGCAGTGTTGGTGGAAGGGATGGGGATGCTTCTGTGAGCATTTAGGGCAGTTGAGGTGATGGCAGACAGACCTTCCTGTGTCGGGGAAGCCATTTGTTGGGCCCAACCTAACAGGAGGTGCCAAATGAAATCACTCCCATCGCCTGCCCCTGGTGTGGCACTAACACGGCCTGATTCCTCGGGGTCTGGACAGGCCCAAGAAGGACTCGTCCCCTTGACCACACAGCAGATGGCGGCGTTAAAGAGCTGGGTGCACCTCGCAGTCTGGAACTTGGCAGCCGAGGCTGATTTTGAATTCTCTGTTTCCATGGGGCAGTTAGCAGGGAGGCGAGCAAGGGTTGAAGAGGGAATGAACTGTGTTAGTAGTAACTGGGGGGCATCGAGAGGCAGGAGGCGCCCCCAGCTTTTATGCCCATCTCTCAACATCAATATCTCTTTCCACTTAGGTAGGGTAGATCCAGGGTCTCTCCCCGTCAGATCGGCTGTTCTGTGCCCTGTGCTGGTGGCCATCCCATCTATGTGGTCAGCTTATTGCTTGGGATAGTCAAGAATGGGAAAGGCCTGTGGGGAAGTGGTCCTTCCAGCCTCCATGTCACCTTAAGCATCTCTTGAATCTACCTGGTCCCCATCCAGTAGCCTTGGGCTGACTTGCCAATGGGGTAGGTTGTACCCACCAGCCCACCCCAAAGCCAGCTCTGTCAGCCAGGATAAGGGGCACTCTTGGACCCTTCAGGCTGAACGCCCACCCCAGGCATCCCCTCCATGGGGGATGAGCAGGGCTCAGAGCTACTGGGCAGGTCTTGTCCTCCAAACCGAGGCTTCACCTTGGCCAGGTCCCTAGAAAAGCAGCAGCATGTAGCCCCTTTCCCACACCCAGGACAGAACAAAGGACAGCACCAGGCTCCCTGTTGGCCCAGGGGGCTGGCTCTGCCCATGCCTTTCCCCCAGGCCACGTGGCCTCACAGCATGATCGGCCCATCTTGACCCACCTGCAAGGCCAGTTAATGCCTTCCTCCTCCCACTCCCTCTGGCCCACCTGTTACCTGAAGCAGGAGCAGTAGGTGGGTGCCAGGCTGGGCATCTGGAGAGCACCTCCCAGCGAGGGCCTCCGCTGAGGCCAGTGCACGTTCAGGGCCAGAGTCTGGTGCATGTGGATGCTTAGCCAGTATTTGTAGTTGGAGCAACAGTAACACGAGGCTCACACCAACCAGACAGGTATGGTGTGGCCTTCCTCTGGCCCCAGTGTAGGTCTTGTTCTTTTGAAGCCCCTGTGTGGGCCTCTCTGTGCTGTCTCAGTCTGTTAGGGAAAGTGGTGGTCCCCCTCTTGGGTCTCAGGGGCCTCAGAAACAACCGGAGGCAGGTTGCTCCCCTCAAGTTCCTGTATATGACAGGGAGACATAAAAGAGCTGTTCCCTCCCAAGCATGAAGCCGGACCTGGAAGTGGGGGAACAGCTGTCCAGGCAGCAGCAGGGCGTCTGGAGGAGAGGGACACAGAGCCTCCTCCATGGGCCCCTGGCTACACACTAGAGGCCACCTCAGGGCACACATGTGTGGACCCCTGTCCTCCTCTGGCCCCAAGGTGGGCCTCCAGGTTGTGACCTCCCAGACCCCATCCAGGTTCCCTTCTGCCCCACCTTTCTGCCTTGTCCCCAAGTATTTTCCAAGCCATTGTCTCGTGATGAATAGCATTTTAATATGGGTATTAAAAAACATAGGCAAATTTTAATGCTTGCAAGCTGTGTTCCATTATTGATGCTCTGCTTGAGAGCCCGGCAGTCAGCTCAAGCCAGGCGGGGGCTCAGCAGAGAAGTGATGACGCAGCAGCCCTGCGAGGCAGCCATCTGCCAGGCCCCGCCGGGTGGGGACGGCCCCCAGTGCCCGCTCATGACAGGCACAGAGGAGGCAGAGTGCGGAAAGGAACTAGGTTTCTGGATCTAGACCCACCCTCCTTCCTCCCCTGGGCAGCTACGTGACCTGCGGCGCAGGGCTTCTCTGCATGGGGGTCCAGGCTTGTTTGAGGACTCAGCAAATGCCACAGGAGGAACCTAAGGCTGGGCTTGTGGGGACTCAGGATTGGGTGAAGAGTGGACCCCCTCCTCCCTCCCCCACCTCCCTGATACAGGTGTGCAGAGCTCTCCAAGGTACAGCCCTATCCACCCACCCAAACTTGCCTTCCTCTGAAATGCCTAGAGAGTGCCCTGAACTGCGTGAGCACTTAGAGACATGAACATGTCCTTTCCTGTCACCCCCGGCCCGTCCCAAGTGGACAGGTGTAACACCCTCAGCACAGTACTCGGCATGTGGTTAGGTCTCCCCAGGAGCCAGCAAATACTTTATCATTCCTGCTTCCTGGAGCGGTCTGAGAGCTGTCTTCCTTCTCCCCAAACTCAATTGACCTTGGGATGAGGCAGCAAAGGCCGGATGAGGTGAGGTACAACCCCCAGTGTTGCTCTTGCCCCCTGCCCCTGCCCATCTGCAGGGCTGGAGCCCACCCCACCCCCCGCCGCCCCGCCCCGAGCTGCTGCCTCAGGCCCTCCAGGCTCTGCCCAATGGCTTCCTGGGCCAGGAGAGAAACCCCACTGAAGCCAGGGTAGCTGCAGACACCCAGAGCACCGTGGGTGGGACTTGAAGACTACCGGCTGCATGTGCCCTGCTGCCGCTCCTCCATCACCCCTCCCCTGTGCTGGCTTAATCAGCAGTGTTCAGGGGAGACCCTGTGGTGGGCTGTGTTGCCAGTCCTTCAGGCCACGTGTGCTCAGTCATCTCCTGGGGTCTCCCTGGGCCAGGCAGCCAGGCCCTGGGTGAGAGGGTAGAAGTGCACCATCAGGGCAGCTGCTCTCTGCAGACAGGCTGGCACAGCAGGCCGGGGCCCATGTTAGAGGAGCTAAGGGATGCACTGGAGTGAGGAGAGGAACGTCTCAGGCCTGTCCATAAAATCTTGGACGGAGATCAGCGAGCTCCTCCATGCAGTAATGATCAAAAGTGATTCTTGGTATGAGGGACACAAGAGTCACAGGCAAGGCCCTGCCCTTTTCAGCTCATGCTCTGGTAGGAGAAACCACCAGGGACCCAGTAAATGAGTCCATCAACCAGATGAGTCAAGTAGTAAGAAATGCTTGGAAAGAAACGACTTTCCTTAGAAAGGGCTGGTGGGAGTGGGTGCAGGGGACAGAGGCTTCACCGGGGCTAGTGTTGGAGCTGAGACCTGGAGGCCGGAAGGAGCCAGCCACATGTGGGTCCTTGGGCAGAGCTGGCCAGGGCAGGTGTCAGGGACAGAAGAAATGCTCTAGAAGGCTGCACGTCGTGAGTAAAGGAGGACTTGTAAGAGCTGAGGTTAGAGAGGAACTGACCAGAAGGCATGAGGTTCTGGCGGCCAATATGAGGTTCTGGAGGCCAACGTGAGGAGCTGGGTTTATTTAGATCCAGCAGGAAGCCACTGGTGAATGCCATGCTCTGATGAGACTTTTTAAGACACTCCTGCCAAGGACAGCTGAGATGGGCCAGGAGGAGGCAGGTGTGCCCTGCAGGCAGAGTCCCCAGGTGGCTGGTGCACAGGACAGAGGGGCCCGGGGATCAAGGGGGACTCCTCGATCTGGGCTGGAGCAGCTGGTTGGCCAGTGATGCCACTTTCTGAGGCTGGTGGGCGGTGACGCCCCCCCTGAAGGTTGGGGGACCAGAGTCTGAGGGAAACCAAGAGGTGTGCTAAGGCGCTGCCAAGCCTGAAATGCCTGTCGGGCAGCCAGGCAGAGCATCCACTGGGCAGGTGGCTGTCCCATCCAGAGTTCAGTAGGGGCTCGAGAGGCGCATGTAGGAGCCACTGATCTAGAGGTGACTTTGAAGATATCCATGGGACCAGACATGACCACCAACAGGTGCAAACCAGAGAGGGAGCAGAGGGCTACTGAAACACTAGCGGAGGTGAGTGTAATGGTGGCAAGAGCAGAGTGTTTCCAGAAAACTCTGACCTTCTGTAGTTCTGTCAGTGTTCCCAGGTTCTTGGGGACACCAGGAGGCCTTTGGTACCCACCTCTCCCCGCCGCCATCCCATCGTTTGCCCCTTCACACCCTCCCCAGTGGCCCTCACATGAGCGCACCACCCCCGCCTCCCCAGCTGCCTCAGGTCCCTCAGGCCTGTGGTCCCTGGAGAGTGCTGCCTGGCAGCAGCCTCAGCTGTCGGCCTCTGTCATGGAGACGGCAGCAGCTGCAGGCGACGGGCATTTGTGACCATTTGTCAGAATGCTACCCTTCCTCCCCAGCCTGCCCTCTTGACACATTTCTGTCCCTCAGCCCTGGAGATGGGGCCCATCTCGGTGGGAGAATGGAGCAGGGGGAGGGGGGAACAGGAAGTGCTACCTGCCCTCTGCTGAAGGGACAAGCTTCCACCTGGGAGCTGGCTGTCGTCCCCACCCATGGTACTAATGGGGTACCCAACCAGGGATCCCATTTGCCACATACTGTGCACCCCACCCAAGTTGTCACTAGTCTAGGAGCTGTCCTCTGAGTAGCCCTCATGGTGCAGATAGAAGTCACCCCCAAGTCGGAGGAGAAGAAATTGTCACATGGACACACTGGGTGGCACAGCTGGTCGGGAGCACCAGGCTCTGGGGCTGTGGCCCATCCCACACCCACACCATGTGAGCAGGGGACACACACACACACCCACCCCGGGGGGGAGCAGAGCCCTCCCCACACCACCCTCAAGCCTCATTCCCCCAACAACCTTGTTTCCATTTCTCTGGTGGTTTCTTGCCCAAGTCTGCTGGTTCCGGCTGGGCCTAGGCTGGAGACGGCCTGCCTGCTGTTTGCGCTTCGTGGTTTGGCCTCTCTGTTACCAAATGCTCTGGGATTTTTCTGGAGCCGGGGCTGGGGAAGAATCTTCTCCAGTCTGGCCCCAAGGCATGGCTGGTATTTGGAGGGAAACAAGAAGCCGGACCCTGATAATGCTGAGTCTAGTGTGAGTTCAGTGACTGGGATGGATGGTATCAGGCACATTGGCTTCAAAGAGTGCTCAGTCATTCAGCACCCAAGGCCTTGGGGCCTCAGACCCCTCAGACCCCACAAGCCTAAGGCCCAGGCTGTGGGTGCTTCCCTAGAGCAGAGACTAGGAGTCAGGCAAAGAGACATCAACCCTGGACAGGAGGCAGGGAAGGCTCGGGGCCACACCCCACCCTCCTCACCAAGTTTGCTTGTCTGCGATCCAGAGCCTTAAGATCCCTGGAGTCCTGACAGGAAGACTTGCTCATCCCCTCAAAGCCAGGCCTCTGTGGGCAGAGACCTAGGGGAGAGATGGTAGGAAGAAGTGACCCTAAGTAATCCGGAGACCTTGGCCAAGTCACTTGGCTACCCCACCGGTAGAGTTTTATTATCAGAGCAGCGAAGGCAAAATTCAGGGTTGTCTTAGGGTTTGTTCATCCCACAGGCACCTACCGCGCCCCTCTACCTGCAGGCACCGCTCCAGGCAGGGGAGCCGCTGTGAACAGCACAAACAGCTCTTGACCCCAGGACTCTCTCAGGGGGAGGGCAAAGGGACAGTACATGGGTGACCAGTATGTGTGTTATTTTTACATGAGGATAATCTCAATCCAGAAAAATAAAACCAGGAAGGGGCACTGGAGGGGTGTTGCCAAGATCAGAAAGGTAACTCAGCTCCTCTGACCACACTGGTAGCCAGAGGCCCAGCTGCTGGTCTCAGGAAACATTTTCTGGCTTGGGGCTGGGTGGCGGGATAAATACAGATCGTGGGGCTCTGGAGTTGCTGAGAGGAGTGGAGCCAGGTCCACTGAGCACCCGTGAGCAGCCCCAGTGGCCCTCCCCCAGGCCCCGGAGCTGGGGCCCCACACCAGACCAGGGAAGAGTAAGTTTCCTTAGGAGCTATAAGACCAGGGAGAGGGTTCTGAGGCTGAGGCCCAGAGGTTTCCAGAACCTCCACTCGGCGCATTTTTCAGGCAGCTCTGCCTCCTGCTGAATGCGGAGAACATCTTCCACTCGATGGCAGACATCCTGCTCCGGGAAGAGGACCTCAAGTTCGCCTCGACCATGGTCCACACTCTCAACACCATCCTGCTTACATCCACTGAGCTATTCCAGCTGCGAAACCAGCTCAAGGACCTGAAGACCCCGGTACTCCGCATGCACACAGGCGCACAGCTGTGCCAGCCCACCCCTTGGCCCCAGGAATTTGGCAGGGAGGAGACAGGGATAAAACCTGAGGTCTCCCTGGTCCAGTGTCAAATATGGGTCCTCTGGGTTGGCTGCATGTAAGCACCAGCCATGGGAGTGAGTCACAGCCAGTTTCCTTGGAGCCACCCTATGGAAGTCTCTGCCCACAGGAGACTCCAGACCCCATTCCAAGATCCACACGCCCTCCCTGATACCCTCCGCTACTCGGCAGTGCCCCCTCACACATAGAATAGGCTGGGTTCTGAGCCCACCTTGAAGGACCTGGCGTGGTTATGCCTACTGTGTGTGCCATCCTCAGGATGATAACCCTGCTGGAGATGGGGGTACTGTCCTCAGACCTGCTTGGGCCCCTCTTAGGGAGGCTCCAGGACATCCAAACCCATGCCTGAGGGCATCCAGGGCTAAGCCCCTGGGAGTGATCCAGGCCACACCTCTGCCTCCTTCCTGTGGTTCCTTCCAGACATTCGTGGAGGCCTGAAGAATGTTCCTCAGGGCAGGGGCTCTCCCGAGTTGGGCCCAGCTCCTAGGCTGATTCCCGAGTGCATGGTGGGCTGCAAAGGAGGGAAGCAATGGCATTGGAGGAAGACGGGAGGATGCTGCCAGGGAGAGCCAGGGCCCTGAGGGAGCCTCCTCCCCATCCACCCCCCAGCGCCATCCTGTCACACCCTGTCCTGGCCCCACAGGCTCCAGGACCACAGAGTTCTGGAGAGGACAATTACTGTTATTTGCCGAGGGCAGAAATGCCAGCACAAAGGACAGACTCACTCCTGACCAGGCCCTTACAGCCACCACCACGTGGTTCTGCGGGACCAGGAGTAATGACAGGGTCTGAGGAGGAGCTGTCAGCGTTTCCTTTGTGACAGCTCGTTCCCAGCTGGGCTGCCAAACACAGCCCGGGTGCTGAGCTGGCTCCCCGGCATCCCCGAATCTTAGGCTGTGGACCCCCGAGGGGATGGAGCAGGGGCTCTATTAACTGCTCACACCTCTTCCCCCTCAGGAGAGTCAGAACCTCTTCTGCTGCCTGTACCGCTCCTGGTGCCACAACCCAGTCACCACGGTGTCCCTCTGCTTCCTCACCCAGAACTACCGGCATGCCTACGACCTCATCCAGAAGTTGTATCCTTCACTCACTGTTCTTCCCGCCCAGCCACTGAGGGACAGGTCAGGGCCAGGTGCCCCCTTCCCACCCACGTGAGAGACCGGACTGCCATCCTCCTGTCCCGACCCTAGGCTCTGCCTCCCGGCCTGGCAACATCAGGACCATGAGAGCGCAGTGAGGGATGTATTTGAGAGAGTGCTGTTGGCAATAAACAGGGATGTCTGGGGCCCCCCCAGAGGGGAGCTGGCCCTGGAAGAAGCCTTGTGAATGGGGATCAGAGACAGGTGCTTACCAGGCCACCTAAGTAAGGGAACCCCGGGAAAGAGGCAGGGTGCCCTCTGCCTAGTGCTGGGGGACAGCAGAGAGAGAAAGCCTGGGAGCAGGGGGCTGTTGGGCTGCAGCAGGTGGCGGGTGAGGCGTTCACACACCTTCAGGGGCCACAGAGCCAGAGCCCAGCAGGCTCATCAGGTGACACAACAGGGAGAAGCAGGCTGGATGGGTTGTGGCCTTCGGGAGAGGGAGAGCACACTTCAGGGCCTGCCTCAGAGCAAGGCATCCATGGTCAGATTTTGTTTGAAACATTGTGAAGCAAACCAGCTTCTGTGAACACCTGGCTTGTGACCCTGGATTGGAGAGCTACTTAGGGCACAAAATTAGTCTCCTCCCTCATGGGCCAGGAGTTGGGGGTAAGGAAAGAGGGGCCCTGAGGTGCCTTCACTGAGGGTCAGCTGCAGCCTGGCCTGGCTCCCTCCAGGTGCCTGCTCGCCTTCAAACCTAGATTTGCTCCTCTCAGCCCCTGGTATCACCTAAGGACTGTAGGCCACATGCTTGTGCCTATCCTTGGCCCTGCTGACAGGTATGCACTCAGGAAGGAATGAGGGCCTTTCCTGCCCAGCCCTCCCCTTTGGGCTGCAGGGCTGTGATAAGAGCCTTTCAGAGACTGGAGGGCACAGAGGAGAGAGCTGCTGGAGCAGAACCGGAGTGCCGTGCTGGGGGACAGCTGTGCTGCTCTTCGTTTAGAGGGACAGAAAGGCAGAGGAGAATAGGCTGCTGTCCTTTGCTGAATCCCACTTAGGCAGAACCACGTTTAGTGCCTGGAAGCCAGGTCCCAGTGGGAGGAGTGCTCGGTGCCACTGGGTCGAGCCCAGGTTGCCCCTACCCCCGGTTGAGACCAGCTGCCCTGGTCAGTGGTCAGACTTCCCTTGACTGCCCACTCAGCGGGGACCTGGAGGTCACTGTGGATTTCCTCACAGAGGTGGACAAGCTGGTGCAGCTGATCGAGTGCCCTATCTTCACATGTGAGAGTCCTGCCTCTGGCCTTTGGCCGGCCTGGAGGGAGGCTGGGTGCAGCGAAGCTCAGAGAGCAGCTCTTGGCTGCTGCTGGGGAGGGAGGGCAGTCACCCCAGGGATGCTTCTGGAATGTCAGGAGTGTAAGGATGGGGATGACAGGGCTGAGGAGATCAGCTAGAACAGGGCTGGGACATGTGGCATCAGAACACGGGTCCTGCCTGCATGCCTCAAGGTGGGTATCGACCCACTGACGGCAAAAATCACCTGAAGATTACTGTCAACCCCGCCAAGGAGAACTGGAGCGATGCTGTCAGAGGGCCAGTGGGGCAGCCATCCCAGAGCTGTCCCCAGCCACCCCTCCAAGTATGCTGCCCTCTGCCCTAGATCTTGGAAGTTGGGAGTACCCTGGGCCCACCTGCACGTGCTCCATTGTGCCTAGGAGCCACACCCTCATGTCTCTGCAAAGTAGAGTTGGCATTTGCTGGGAGCTGATAAGCAGGAGCTGCCTGATTGTAACACCCAGGCTGAATGTGCAAAAGTGGCAGCTGGCTGGGCCGAGCGCAGCTCTTGGCGCCTCAACACATACAATGCTTGCTCCCCAAAGCAGGGAACTTTCTGAATGAAGCTCATGTGCTTACTGTGTGACAGAGAAGCCAGGAGGCAGCCCTGCCCACGGCCACCTTCCTGCCAGGCTGGTTGCCCAGGCCTGCTGCTCTACGGCAGCGCCCCTGACCTGCCCAAGGCGAGCCCATAAGCCTCCACCCTAGAGCCCAAAGGCAAAAGCATTTTTCCATCCTGCCCTCCCAGGAGTCAGGGCCCCCTTCCCATCCAAACAGAAGACAGCTTCTCCAAACAGCCAGCCACCACAGTGACGGATGCCTGGGAGACACAAGCAGGAGGGGAGACACTTTTCCCAGCAGAGTGTATCAAAGCCTGTCCCAAATGGTCCTACGGCCTAACATTTCACTTCCCCAAGGGCCTCCTGTGGCAGCCCGGCACGCTCTCACCTGAGATCAAGTCCGGCCCAACCCTAGAGAAGCCATGAATACCTTCCCTCCAGGACTTTGTTGAGGTGACCACAGCAGTCATACCCTGGTCCTTCCCAGCACCCATTCCAACCATAGATTGCCGAGACCCCACTGGTGGCTGGCTTGGCCTCAAAGCCCAGTTTCCTAGGGCCCAGAGTGGGGCCTGGATTCAAAACAGGGCCCCGCTTCTGCTGGAGTCACTGGGCCTGGAGATGAGTGCCACCGGGGGAAGGGGAGGGCCTGCTGTGGGAGGCCCCTGCTTCCTGGCTAACCCTGGCCCCAAGGGCCCTGCCCAGCTGCTGGGGTGATGTGGGCTCTCCAGAAGTTTGCGGCTCATCTTCCACCAAGGATGCCCCAGACTTGCCTTAAAGGTAGAAGCCAGTGGTTCTCCTGGAAGGGATCAGAGGAGAGACAGCTGGGTCTGTCTGGTTGGGATGGGTGCTGGGCAGGCCCTGGGTGCATCTCCTCTTGGCTGGCGTGGTGGGGGTAGGGCTGGTATCTGAGGTGGATTTCCAAAAGCATCTACCAGACACTCCTGGGCCTGGTGTGTGTTTAATCACACACGAAAGCGTTTTTCCATCCTGCCCTCCCTTAAAGCTGTCCTAATCCAGTCTTTCTCTCCAGCTCACCCTATTTATAGCTCTCTTGTGCTGGCACGTGCGGAGCAGACTGGGGAATCTGTTATGCACAGGCCCCCAGCCCCCTCATTACCAGAGAGGCAGTGGTGGAGGGGCCAGGCCTGGCAGCAGTTTTAGGGTCACCGGGCTGAGGCGACTGTTAGGATGATCAGACAGAAGGCAGGTGGGCAGGGAGGAAGAAAGGATGATGCGATCATCGGGTAAGATGCCACTGGAGGAGGGGCAGGCATGTCTGGCTGTGAGGAGCCCCGCCTCGCTCTAAGGCCTGGCCACCTGGCGGGCCATCTCCTGGCCAGGCTGAGGGACAGTCCAGAGGAGTGCCAGGCCTCTGCCCTCTGACCCCTGCCCTCTGCCCTCCCACAGATCTGCGCCTGCAGCTGCTGGACGTGAAGAACAACCCGTACCTGATCAAGGCCTTGTACGGCCTGCTCATGCTGCTGCCCCAGAGCAGCGCCTTCCAGCTGCTCTCTCACCGGCTCCAGTGCGTGCCCAACCCCGAGCTGCTGCAGACAGAGTGAGTGCCCGGCTGGGGGGCAGGGCTTTGCCACTGAGCAAGGTCAGGGTCAGCAGTGCCTGGTGAGTGCAGAGTGTTGAAGGGGCTGCCTAGGGTCTCCCCCGCCTCAGCATCACACTTCCTGTCACTGCAGACATTGTCAGCCCCACAGCCACTTGCCCTTGGGCCTCTCGTTTCCACATCAGAGCACCAGGCTGGGGGATTCTGGGAGTGTTTACGAGGAGGTAGGTAGTGGCAATACCTTCTCCAAGCAATCAGGGTTAAGTTAATCCTAAAAATCAAGGGTGTGCTGGAGTCACCCAAACAGAGGCCCCTAGAAAGTCCAGGGAATGCAGTTCATTCCCCAGCTCAGAGACTGCGTCCCAGGTGACAGATGGGCCAGAGAGCTCCCAGGCCCCAGACAGCCCTCCTCTATCTTGTAGTGGAGGCTCACCTCAAGCCACTGAGCCACCCCGGCACTGCTGGGACCTTCCCAACCCTGTTCTGAGTCAGGTGGGAGGCAGGGGTGCACCCGTGGCTCCCCTGCTCGGGCCCTGCCTGTGGGAAGCACAGGTCCCAGGCACTCTACATGGAGAGGCCCAGCATGGCAGACACTGGGCAGGAGGGCTGCAGCCCCTCGGGGGTGTCCAGGCTCCCACCCTGAACCCATTGCTGGCCCAGCCCCCACAGCCTGTTGGGTCATGTCTATATTTGGTAACCCTTAGAGGCTTTGCCTCATCCACAGGCATTTGGCATCTGAGATGGAAAATTTCACTTGTCAGGTCACCATGGAAACAAGCAGAGCCACTGAGAAGATTTACACTGAATGGAGCGCACCCAGCTTGCATCAGATGCCCTGTGTGTCTAGAATTCCCTCCCAGGCTGTTAGAGCCGCTTGGCAGGCCTGGAGCCTCGCTCCCACGAAAAGTCTCAGGCCTTTGCCCTTGGGATGGATGCAGGCAGCCTTGAGATGGGCCTGCCCAGCACTCAGGGCCACTGACCCAAGCCCCTGTGCAGCTCCATCCCACAGGGCCTCGGCCACCACCACCACTCCCTGACCTGGCCTCTCCAGGGACTGGGTTTGGGGTACCAGATGGGTTGTCTGCCCCAGGCTGCTGGAGTGGCTGGAGCCCCTTGCAGGTGTGGCTCCTGCCCACCTCCCCCTTTCCCCAGACAACAGTGCTGAGGTGGCAGGGATAGCTGCTCGTGGTGCCACCACGTCATCCTTAGAATATGGTATTCAGTGCAGAGTGTCCTAGGGGAGCAGGGAGAAGCATGGAGTTCAGTTTGCATTTGGATTTCCTTGGCCAGAGCCCCTCTGGCTCCTCATTCTCAGAGAGGCCCTGCCACCACACCGTGCTTCACTGGCCTGGCCTCTCCCCGCCTTTCCAGTGCCCAAGGGGTGTTAGGGTCACCCTGGCAGCCACTTAGGAGGGAAAGTGCGATTCAAGGGGAGAAGGAGGCAGGAAGGGCTGCTTCCCCGTGACCTCTGGGCCAGGCCACAGACCCTGTACTGCTGAGGGCCAGTCCCTTCTCAGACCTCTGCCTGCTGCATCTCCTCCTCTAGGGAGCATCCCTTGGAAAAGGCAGGAAGGCTCAGAGTAGTCGGATCCCTCTCCATGTGCACCCCAAGCCAGGGTAGAGCAAGTCTGCAGAGGGAAGCTGGAGAAAACGAAGCTTTCCTCCGAATCTCCCCTGGTCAGAGTTAGGAAGTCTTGGGCCAAAGAGCTGAGGCCGCTGGGTAGAGGAGTCTGTGGGACACTGTATGGTTCACAGGCCTGGACTAGGATCTGGTCCAGGTTCTACTGAGGATTTACTGTGTGACCTCAGACAAGCCCCCTGCCCTCTCTGGTCTCTTGGTTTCTTCATCAGTAAGTGAACATTTGGACTAAATGGATCCTTGAGGTTCTACCCAGACTTCAAGACTTGGGTTCCCAGCCTTCCTTTGCAAAGGCCTATGAAGAGCTGTCATAGAAAAAGGCAGGGAGTGGTGGATGAGGAGGGGGCCTCAGGAACAGCTGGGGGCAGGGTCAGGTTGCAGGGTTGGGTGCAGAGGGACAGCTCCCACCCTGGAGAGGGGGCTGAGGACAGTCTCAGCCCAGGGAGGGGCAGGCAGCTGGAAGACAGCGTCGGGTTGCCCAACAGGCCTGCATGCCAGGAACAGCTGGAGGAATCTGCCATTGTCCATCCCTCCTGTGCACTCAGGCTTCCAGGCCACTCCCCAGGGACCATCTTCTCAGTGAGGCAGGAGGGAGCCCCTGAAGGAGAAGCTGGTGACACTCACCAGCATTAGCCTGGTGACAGGTGTGTGGGTGGAGTGGCAGGAGAGAAAGCTGGCTTTGAGTTCTGGAATCCCAACTCTGTGCTGCTGGCTGAGTGTCCCCCAGTCACTCACTGCCTGAGGGTTGTTGTAAACATACAGAGAAAATGAAGGCCTGAGCAGCAGCCGTGTCCACATGACTGGCAGGGAGACAGCCCCAGCCTTCATGCTCAGAGGAGTCCCCACACCCCATGGACACACCCTTCTCTGTGCCCAAGACCTCAGGCTGGGAAGGGTCTGCCCACAGGGAGGCTGAGTCCTTGGGGACAGGACTTCTTGCCTCCATGAGGGCCCAGAAAGCAAAGTGCGGCCCAGTCCTCCCCACCACCACCTTCCTCTGGCCATGTCTGTGCACGTCACCCCACATTTGCCATCCATTGCTGGCATCTCCCCAGAAACCCTTAATCTCAGTTCCTCTAGATCTAATGCTGGGAGCCGGGGGGAGAAGCATACAGACCCATGGGGCCCAGCATTAGTGTCATCTCTGGCCTACACATCTCTCCCCCGTCCTGGCCTACGTGGGTTGGGGTGGCATCAGGCCACCCCCTGGAGTTAGGGCTCCAAGGTCCAGGGTGCCCCTCAGCCTCCTCAGAAGCCCAGGTTGCTCTCTTGGGGCAGTGGCACCTGGGCCACAGGGTTGCTGTGACAAGGAGGTGTCTCCCCCATTCCCAGGGGAGTTGAAAGCAGCAGCCAGACCCCAGAGTGCTGCCCGCAGTCTGGCCCCCTAGAGCAGGCCCCACCCAGCTGCTTTTGATCTTCGTGGAACTAACGTTACTTGAATCTCACCTCCGGAGGCAGGGCCTGAGGCCCAGGAAGGAAGCAGCCACAGCCCCCATCCGAGGTGTTTTCAGGTGGTGCATCTTCAACAGGAAGGGAACAGGTGATGCATCTCAACAGGAAGGGAACAGGCTGAGTAGGGCGCACCTCTGGGCTCCCAACTGTGAGAAGAGTTCCCACTGCCCCTGGTCCTGCCCCAGCAGCCTGGTGGCCTGTCAGAGATGCCTTTTAAGATTTGACCAGTGGTTGGCTGTGCCGTCCCAGGAGCTGGGCTCATTGGTGAGGGTCCCATTTGGGGGAAGCACCATCACGATTCCCTTAAATGGACTGAGCTGCTGGGCCCCGGCTGGTCTCACCTCAGAGGACGTATTTGTAGCCACAGTGGCCACCCACTGTGTACCTAGGCTGGGGCTGGGCATCAGGCTAAGTTGTTACATGTCAAGTCTGGAGGAATCCTCAACCACTCTATGGGGTGACTTCTGTGGCAGCATCCCCTAAAGATGAGGATACGGAGTTACACGCCCAAGGTCTAGTGGCTAGGAAGTGGTCGTGTTGCAGTCGGACCCAGGTCTATCAAGCTCCTGTGCTCAGCTGCTGCCTGGCCCCTCACCCTACTGGAATCTCCTTATGAACTCAAAGGGCCCAAAGATTCTCTGCTTAGCTAAACAGCCCCACAGCCTTATCAGGGCCACCAGGCCTTGGAGGCTGGAAGCAGATCTCTCCCAGCCCACATAGATGTGCTTCCCCAAACCAGTGAGGCCAAAATGAGGGTGGAGAAGAGTCTTTCATGAGACTCTATGCAGGGGTGATGATTAGGAATGAGACAGGGGCCCAAGGGCATCTAGTCCCCGGGTACAAGCTAAACACTGGGCTTGAAGGGGACAGCAGGGCTACTGTGTTGCCCAACTATAGGGAGCATCGGGCACATTGTAGTGGTGCAGTGCACAACCTGTGCTGCTATATGGAGCAGCTGGGGAGGGTGGTAACAAGAGGAGTTCTGGGGCCCATCAGCTGCACAGTGGTAAGACCAGCTCTCCTTCCCCAGGGACAGAGAGTAACTGCAGGCCTCTGGGCCCCAACACTCAAAAACAGACGTTCTGCGAAGTTGAGGTCCCAGTAGAAACTCTTCAGCCATCCCTGTGGTCCCTGGCCCTAGCCCTACCCCAGAGAAGAAGCCAGGCTGCCTCCTCCCTCTTCTCTCTGGACCCTGTTCCAGGCCCCAGCTGGCTTCCTGGCTGGCTGCTAGCCCTGGCATTCACCCCAAAGGGAGCCACTCATAAACAGGAAATGCTTCCTGATGTGATGCCTGCTCTGAGCGCCATCGGCAACCCACAAGCTGAGGGCATATCCAAGCAGCAGTGTTGACTAGTCCCACCAACTGTGGGGGACAGGGTGCTCAAAGGGCTCCCCACTCTTTGGGGCTGACTGTTGGGGAAGGGTTGCCTGACCTGAGATGGAGGTTGGGCTCCATCAGCCAGTGGACCTGCCCTGACCCCACTGCCCTCCTGTGGCTGGTGCTGCCTGCCCCCCAGCATCCCCCTGTGCTGAGACACTGACACTGAGCCCCTCTGCTCCCTTTCCCCAGAGACGGTCTGAAGGCAGCCCCCAAGTCGCAGAAAGCAGACTCCCCAAGCATCGACTACGCAGAGCTGCTGCATCACTTCGAGAGGGTCCAGAAGAAGCACCTGGAAGTGAGGCATCAGCGGAGTGGGCGTGGGGATCACCTGGACCGGAGGGTTGTCCTCTGACAGGACTGCCATGGAGAAGGGCCCATGGAGGGTCCCATGGAGCACTTAGGGTCTTCTGGACCCCTCCCCACAGAGCCCGGGGACCTGCCTCAGGGGCAGGGCTGGGCCAGGCCACCAGCCCAGGGCAGGGTAGAGGGGCAGAGGCTCTGTCCACCCACACTCCTCTCACAGGCCCCAGGCCCCCAGATAGTCGCCTGCACTCTGGCATTCATAGAGCTGGCTTCTCACCAGTGTGGGACTGCAGCTGCAGAAGCTCCCATCTTCTGGAATCACGTTCTTTCTAATGCTCTCTTGTAAAAGAGCTTGACCTCCCGAGCCCACTAGAGCTCTGGCCTCATGCATTCGTGTGTGTACATATGTGTATACACACCTGTGTGCACATAGGGACCAGCACAGAAGTCCGTATGAATGACGCACCCCCTGCCCCAATAAAGAAAGGACAGAAAACCCTCAACCCATGCCTGGCCTGCTCCTTCCCACTAGTATCCATCTCTTGCCTAGCACTGCAGCTGTCCCAGGACCTTGCCACCTGCCCCCAGAGACTTGTTCTCATGGTGGCCCCAGGAGTACTGGCTGTGCCAGGAGAGGCTGGTCACTCACTGCATTCATTCACCAGACAGAGGTGTGGGCCTGGGGCCCAGCTCTCATCCCTAAGACCCACCCCTTCTTCCTGGAGAGTACCAAGCACTGGCTTGGCCCCCTGACTCCTGCCTTCCCGAGCACCTAATCTGACTTTTACATCCTGACTCCCCTGAGGGGATGAGACGTACCCACTGGACAGATGAACTGAGTGCACCTCTAGAGTTTCTGAATGAATGGGCCTTGCACACTGCAGAACATTCCAGATCAGTGGGGATGGAAGGAAAGGCCCAGATCAGTACAGGGAGTTGGGGGTATGGTGGGCATTGAGCCTACCCCTTGATTTGGCTAAATGAGCTTTAGCTCACCAAACCTATCGGCCAGAGTCCGCCTGACTTTGGGAAGCCCTGGATTGGCCTAATGAGCTCCCAAGTGGCTCTTGTGGGCCCTTGGAATGGGAGAGAAGGAGCTTGTGTGGGCTCTTCCCCAGAGCCCCAGCATAGCCACCAGACAGAGGGTTTCCCTGCCTGAAGTCTCCAGGACAGAACTACAGGATGAACTCACCGTGTTGTCCCCACACATATGTACCCAGGCATCAGGGACTGGGGAGAGTGGCCCACCTCTGTTCTGTGGGTCCCACACGGCCCCCACCTCCGAAGAAGAAGGTGGCCTGAGGACCAGGATACCACCCTCCCACTCCCACCTCCAAAGTCCCCGCCTAGGGCACCCCATCCAGGTGGCATGAGCACCGCACTGCTTGGAAAAGAAGCTGGAGGAGGGCTCAAACTCTTCTGTGCCTGGGATGAAACTTCCCAGGGCGGGCAGCCCCCATGACAACATGCGCCTCTGCTGAGTGTGGTGTATCCGTCCCGCAGGATGCACCCCGAGGAGCCCAGCCTGCTGCCCTCTTCTGAAAGCGCGGGAACCCCTCTAACCCGGCCAGAGACCAAAGACTGGAGGGAGGTGTTGAGCCCCTCCCCGGGTCAGGTATCCAACCACACGTCCCACTCCCACGAGGAAGCCAGGCAGACCCCGCCCCAGCACCGCCCCCGAACCGCGGTGGCGCCTGCGCTCGGCGGGCCCGCTCGCTTAACCAGTCTGGCCGCGCCCGGGCTCGGATTTCAAAGCCCGGGCTCCTGGCGGTGAATGGGCCGGCGTTCGCCTGGCCTTTCCCACAGCCCCCTCCCACCGCGGCCCTGCCCCTCCCCGCGGTCCTCCCTCCGCGCGCCCACGTGACTCCCGAGCCTCGGCGGCTCGGATTACGGCCGCCGCTCCACTCTCCGCGCCGAGGCTTCGCCGCCAGCTGCCCGCGCCGCGCCCCCCGCGCCGCCCGCCAGCCCCGCCGCGACATGGCCCGCGCCGCTCTGCGGCGGCCCGCAACCCCCAAGCGCGGCGCAGCCGGCCGCTGAGCGTGGCCCAGAGGCGGCAAGCCCGGCCTGGCCTCGGAGCGAGCGCCACCGCGGCCCGGGTCCCCGCGCCCTGCCTGCGCCCCGCCGCCGCCGCCGCCGCCGCCGCCGCCGCCCGGCCCGAGCATGGAGACGGCGGAGAAGGAGTGTGGCGCCCTGGGAGGGCTCTTCCAGGCCATCGTCAACGACATGAAGGTAAAGGGGCGCGGCGGGGCCGGGCGCCCGGCTGGCGCGCGAGTGCGTGTCCCCTCTGGGGACGCGTGGCGGCGGGTAGCGGTGCCCCGCTGTGTCCGTGCGCCGCCCTGTCTGTGTGTCCTTGTCTGAGCGTATCAGGCCTGCGTCTGCCATTCTCCCAGGTCTGTGAGTGCCCGACTGCGGGGATGTGGGTGCTAATGTGTCGGGGTGTCCGTGCGGTGCCCGGGGTCCATGCCCCGGGTCGCCGCGCCCCTCTTGGGGTCTCGACCCGAGCCTGCGCACACGCGGGCTCCCCCGCTCCCTAGACTCCCAAACCATGAATGGGGTTTGCCTGTGGGGGCGACTCCATGGCCCTTTAATGGGTCCAGGATCTCTCCGGCCTCTGCCCCTTACCACCACCATCTCCGCCTTCCCCCGCCCCCGATCGCCCCGGAGCCCAGACAATGCTGTCACTGCCAAAGCAGGGGAAAATAATAAAGCACAGAACCGTTAACTCTTTCCCTGCCGGCCTCGGCCTCTGCGACCACCCCTGCCCTGGTCCCCCAAAACAAGCCCCAGGAAGCTCCGGGACTCCAAGGTCTCCTCGATGAGTGTCCCTGCATCCCAAGGCCTGTGTCCTCACCTTGGAAGACATAAGAAGGTTGGGTTGATGGAGCAACCCCAAGGGAGGGCCTACTACTACTCCAGGCTCTCAGCGCCAACCTCCTCCCCATGATTGCCCAAGGTCAGGATGGAGCGGGCCACCAATTTCTGGCCTGCCACTGGCTTAGCAGGTGGGGATGCTGAGGCCTGGGGATGGCTCAAGGTCATTAAGTAGTCTGTTGGACACTGTCCCTGACCTCACCCCTCACTGTTGATCCAGGGAGCGAGGGAGATCCTCACCCCCAAAGAGGCCAGGGTTTGGCAGGGCTGACCCAAGCTGACTAGGCAGAGAGGAGGGCCAGCTCCAATGACAGGATGGGGGCCAGGAAGCAGCATTTCTACCCTTCTTCTCTGGGGCAGGATTGTGGGGCAGGGTAAGAGCAAGGGAGCAAACTGGGCTTCCCATAGGAATTCCTGAGAGCCTCAATCCTAATAGTCCCTTACACTCCCAAGTACACACAGAACCCTACAGTGACATTGCAGGCTCCAGGAAGACACACCAGTGTCTGAACAGGCCCTTCAGGGGGCTCCTGGTGCTTCCAGGGGAACAGCCCCAAGGCAGCTGCCAGATGAGCCATCCTCTCCTGGGACTACAGTGTCAGCAGCATGTCTAGATGCCCCCCACAGCCCCCAACCCAGGCTGTTCTCCTGAGACTTCCATCCCTTGCAACTTAGCTCCAAGCCCCTTCTGCTGGCCCCTAGAAGTCCTGGCCTCTCTCTGCCCCCAGCAGCCCCTCCTGCCCTGTAGATATCACAGCCCTAGCATTGGGTTTCCTTCCTGGGACCAGACAACCCAGACTGCCCTCCCCCAGCCATTCCCAGGGCTGGCGGAGAGGGGCCTTCCCACACCCTCCCACTGCTGGCATCCTCTCCACAAACACTGCAGAGACCAGCAGCTTTTGCTCAGTGAAGAGGGGCAGGACTGTCTCCCTCCCTCTCCAGGCAATTTGCAAGGAACTTTGGGATGAGACAGAAGGAAATGGGCCCAGATTGTAGCAAGCAGACAGGATTTTCTGACATGTGGAAACAAACTGGGAGAGGTTTCTCCTGGGGTGATGCCAAGTCCTGATATTTCCCTACCTATGACACATGCATGTGTTTGGGCCAGAGAAAGAGCAGGGGTCCGGGCCACCTGGAGGCCAATCATCTGGATTTGGGGGCAGCTTCTGGCTGTTTCCCTCCATGGCCCGAGTCACAGAAGCAGCAGGGTTTCCATAGAGGAAGGTTGCCAGGTTGAGGAGACTCAGCTTACCCATGAGGCCTCTCCACAGCTCATCCACCGGCCCCACAACAGCCTGCCTGGCCCTCCTAGAGGTCAGACCTGGTGTAGGGGTGGCAGAGTAAGGGGAGGGTGGGCTGCACCCGGAGCCTGGAGGGCCTGGAGTAGGGCACTAGCTCAGGGACGGGGAGGGGGCCCTCAGGAGCTTTGCCTGCCTGCCATGTCTCATTTAACTCAGCTCAGATGCCCACTGGGTGCCAGGCTGCCCACTGAAGCCCAGAGAGGGGCAGGGACTTGCCTGAGATGAAAGGACTGGGTGCAGCACTTGGGGCTTTACTTTAGCCCCAGGCTGCACCTTCAGCAGAGTGGATGGGGCCTCCGCCAGCACTGGCCCATCCAGAAAATGGGGTCATAATCTTTGCCTTCTCTCTCAAGAGTGGAGAGTGTCATCCAGACACCTAGGCCCTGGCCAGGTGGGAGAGGCTTCTGGCAGAGAGGCAGGGATCACCTGTCCACTCTGTCCGCCTGCATTAACTGGGTACTTACTGTGTGCTGGGCACTGTGCTAGTGCTTTCCACGCAGAGTCTCCACATTGACCCAATGATGTAAGTGCACGTCCCATTCTGACCTTACAGGTAAGGAGGCCCTGGCCCAAGGCCACCCAGAAAGCCCCTCTCCGAGATCGCAGCCTGGTCACTCACCTGTGCCCAGTTACAGACAGACTATCCAGGAGCCAGGGGCCAGGCAGCCTCCACACTGATCTTATCCCATCCCCTTGGGCTCCTCTAGTGACAAGCATGTAACCTCTCCCCTCCAGAGCAGCCCACCGCTCTGAGGGCAGAGCTGGGCATCTCTCTCATCCCTGCAGTCAGCCCCTGCCTCCTCCCTACCTTTGATGCCCAGAAACTCTTCTCCCTGCATTCTGGAAGTAGCAGGTCCCTCTACTCTGACATGTAGCAACTAGTCAGACATAGGATCAGATCCTGACCCTGTCACTTGGTGGGCAAGGCAGTTAATCTGTCTGAGCCTCAGTTTCCTCATCTGTAGAAAGTGGGTGATAACAGTATTCATTTCACAGGGCTGTAGTAAGGATTCGATGCCATCACACAGTGAAAGAGCTTAGCCCAGTGACTAGGCCACCATAAGCACTTGATCAAGGGTAGCATCACTGTCACTAGTGATAATAACCCAGAGTCTTAGACCCTGAGGGTCAGGGTGCGGCCTGGGTAAGGTCACTGACCCAGGTGAAGACTGAGGACACTCCCCTGGGGCACTGGCTGCTCCACCCCCTCAGCCCCCTCTGAGGTCCTAATGAATTACCAGTAGGGGATAGAGTCCCAGGTCCTCCGAGACCAAGGTGCTCCTGTCAGTCCGGCCTCCTCCATGCCCTATCCTTTCCCCTCTCCACTGGGAGAGCTGAGGCTGTGAGGGTCTGGGATGGAGTGAGGCTGGCCAGGCAGAAGCTGTAGGGGTGGGCCCCAGCCCAGGGACTTTAATGGGATAGGGATCTGTCTCTCCCCAGCTTCTCCCAGTCCCTTGCTCCCTGAGATAGTCCAAGGGGGCTGAGGTTCCCTGGGGGTCAGGGGAGCTACCTCTGGACCCCTACACCCACAGCATCATCTCTCTATCCTGGAGGTCTTAGCAAGGCTTAGGACTGAATGTGTTGAGGTAGGGGGAGGGTGCCACCTTTCAGAAGTACCCTGGGGGTGCCAGGTCCTCAGGACTGCCAGGGATGACCTCCCAGTCCCTTTTATCTTGAACCCTGCCGCACAGAGACAGCCCACCCGCAGCTTCCCCCTTCCTGCCCCAGCCTGTGTGAACTTCTCAAATATTTGCTTTCCCTGGGCACCGGTTGGGCTGGGCTGGGAGGGGAGGGAGTTTCTGAGGCTCCCAGAAGCTACCCTGCCCCTGGGATTCCAGCCCAACAGAGCCTCTCTCTGAGGCCTTGGGGTCTGGGGTCTCTGCCTTCCCCCTTTCCTCTGAAAAAGCCCAGTCCCCAGAACCCCATCCCACAAGGAAGAGAGGGTCAGAAGCCCCTTGGGGTTGGTGCCGGGGCTCCCCTTCAAGGAGCAAGGTCTCTATAGGGCCCTTGAGCCAAGACCCAGCAGCCATGAGAGGGCATCTTAGCCAGAAAAGCCCCTTGATCACTCTGGACAACTCGGTCGCCCCCCTACTGAGAAACCCCCTCCCAATTCAGAGCTTTGGGCCAGGCTGGGATAAAGGCCACACTGTGTCCCCTGGAGGGGAGGGGAGTAGGGGGTGGAGAAAGGTGGCTCTGTTGGCTGCACAAGGCCCCATTCAGCCTGGGGCCTGACTGTCCTGGGTAGGCTGGCCATGTCCTGCAGCAGCCACAGCCTCTTTGGGCCTTGGAGCCACGCTGCTGGCCTGGGATGGGTGGCCAGGCCAGCAGCAGCTTCCGGGGCACAGGGTGGGGGCCACCAGAGGCCCCAGTTTAGACCTGGCATGCATTGAGCTCTGCCACTGTGCACTGTGCTTCTGCCCCCGTGTCATATGGACCGTCCTAGGCTGTGTCCGGGGGACATAGCACCCCTCGTGAGGCTCAATTCCCTGCCAAAACCCTCAGATCCCCGAGGAGACAGGACCTGCCATTTACTGTTTCCATCTCCCTTGAGGGAGGACATAGGCCAAAATGGTCACCACTGCAGACAGTAGGCCAGAGTTCCTGACTGTCAGGAAGGGAGGGATGGACAAAGGTGCCTGTTCCCAGGGCCAGGCTTTCCTCATGCCCCATGGCTCTGTCCTTGGTCCTCTGTCTGCCTAAAGGGCCCAAGAGCAGGGCTGCTTTCTCAGAAACTGCCCAGAGTCTGGACCCAGGCGTGTGGGGAGCCCAGCCCAGGTAGAGCCCTGCTGCCCCCAGGGAGTCTCACTTCCTCTCCTGTCTCTTCAACAGAGCTCCTACCCCATCTGGGAGGACTTCAACTCCAAGGCCACAAAGCTGCATTCCCAGCTGAGGTGAGGCTGCGGAGGGGGCCCCACTAGGAAGGGGATGGGTAGAGAAGAGGCCACCTCACACACAAACATCCCACTGTATCTCCCCAGGACCACTGTGCTGGCTGCTGTGGCCTTCTTGGATGCCTTCCAGAAAGTGGCTGACATGGCCACCAACACCCGAGGTGGGGAGGGGCGTGGCTGGAGGATGAGGATGCTCCATGTTGGGCTCAGAAGCTGGAAAGGCTGAGTGGAATGTGAGCCAGGGAGAGGACACCAGGCCCAGAGTTCTTGAGTTCTGCTCCCTAATGGAATGGGCTTTTTGTGCAGAGAGCGAGCCTCTAATCACTTGAGTCATACAAGCAGGAGTGGGTGAAAGGTGACAGGGATGTTTCATAGGGGTTTCCTTCTCACTTATGGGCAGCTGGCTTGACCCCTCAGCTACAGTTGTTCACCCTGCCGTACAGTGAGTCTGATTATGGCTTCTCTCCCACCCCCACCTGCCCTTCTGAGAGCCCGCAGTACAAGTGAACATTCTCTATTGGCCGTGGTGTCTCCTCTGCTTTCTGGTCCAAGTAGCAGGGACTTGGGGCCCCTGCTCCTTTGGCCGATGAAAATCCAGGCAATGGGCGCGTGCTGACACTCTCACACCTGCATCTAGGCACATCTGAAGGGGGTTCCCTGTAGAGCAGGAGGGAATTTTGGCTGGCTCTTTGGACAGCCTTTAGCGCTAGCATCTCCTAGATTGAGTGAAGGGCAGCCCCTAGCCTGACCGTCAGAGCACCCACAGCTGCAGGAGACGGGCATGGCCGAGATGGGCGGGACGTTGGTCTCGCACAGCGGAGGGGCTTGGTAAATAGTGAGGAAAGATCAAATCCCCTGCCGGGGCTGGCAGGATTGCGGAATGCTGGGGGCGGGGCGCCGGCGAGGGGTGCGGCCTTCGCGGGCTGGTGCGCCCCCTCGTGGCCCGAGGCCGGGACTGCAGAAGGCCAGACGGGCCCCTTCCAATGCCGCGCGCTTGCCTCGCCAGGGGCCACACGGGACATCGGCTCGGCGCTCACGCGCATGTGCATGCGCCACCGCAGCATCGAGACCAAGCTGCGGCAGTTCACCAAGTGAGTGGGCGCTGCGGCTGGGCGGGGGTGTCGCAGGGAGATCTCCATGGTGGCCATGACCCTCTCGCCCCTGCCCACAGTGCACTGCTGGAGAGCCTCATTAACCCACTGCAGGAGCGCATTGAGGACTGGAAGAAGTCAGCCAACCAACTGGACAAGGACCACGCGAAAGGTGGGACTCAGGCTTGGGCTGGGCCTTCCTGCCCCCTACTCCTGAGAGACTCTATCATAGTGTTCCTCTCTCACCCCCCGCACAGAGTACAAACGAGCCCGGCATGAGATCAAGAAGAAGTCTTCAGACACGCTGAAACTGCAAAAGAAAGCGCGCAAAGGTAGAGCCCAGAGTGGCCCATGGAGGCACAGCCCCACGGGGCCCCACTCCCATCCCCCACTACCCTATGAGGCATCCCAGGGCATCATCCTGGCCCAAGGGGCCCTATCTTGGACATAAGACCCTCCAACCTGTTGGGTGGGACAGAGGGAGTGCCCAGCACCCCAGACCTGGCCCAAGACCTCCCTTCTCAGGGAGGCAGCAGGAGGCCCAAAAGTCCTAGGCACCCCCCACTGCCCCCAGGAGTGGCTCTGTCCATCCGGCTGTCTTTCACACATTCTTTCTTTCTCTGTCTCTCTTCTCCTCCTCCCAATCCTTCCTGTAGAGCTACTTGGTAAGTCAGATGTCCGTTCCTCCAGCTGCTCCTCCCGTCCTTGTTGCATTTGTCTGTCTCCCCCAGCTCAGGGCCATTGGAAGGAGACTCTCCAGGCCAAGGAGGAGCGAGGAAGGCGGTCTGTCCAGCAAGGGAGGGGCTTTGGGCACAGTCCCCTTGGGGCCCCCGGGGCCGCTGGCCAGGGATGAGTCTGGGACCACTGCTGGGTCAGTCTGCCAGGCCAAGAGGAGTTGGACTGGACAGGGTGGGGGGCACAGGCCCTGGCTGTCCCACCCCGACCAGGCCCGCCCAGAGTCTGTACCTGTTGCCTTCCCACTTCCTGTGTCGCCATCTCCCTTACATCATCTTGCCTCTCTCTCTCTCTCGCTGATTCTTTGTGTTGCTGTTGCTGTCCTTGTGTGTCGCTCCCTGAGCTGAGTGGGGGCCCACACTGAGACACTCCCTTCCCTGCCACTGGGCCCAGTCCCTCGCTCTCCTGGTCCCCACACCCTTCAGTGGCCTAGCCTGCAACTGAGCCCCCACGCTCTACTTTGTCCTACTTCCAGCCCTCCTCCCTGTGCCCTGAGAAGCGAGGGGCCCCCTTCCCCTGGGCAATGAAGGTATCCTGGGGGGTGGGAGTCCCAGCTCTTGTGGAGGCCTCCACTAGTCTCTCCTGAGCACAGCTGCTCCAAGGGTTCTGCCCACCCCAGGACCTGGGTGGCTTCGCAGCTTTGGTGTCTTTCCTGTGTGCTTGTCTGTCTGTCGTCTCTGCCTGCCCTGGGTACCAGCCCCTTCACAAGCCCCAGCATCCCAGCTGCCCTCCTTAGTCCCCTCCCCGACCCATGGCAGTGCCCAGCTTCCAGCCAGGCACATCACCAATGGGCCTAAGCTCTGGATGCAGTGGGCTGGGCCAGCATCCCCAGCGCGGCCTCTCCTCCCAACCCATCCAGGGAAAGGAGATCTGCAGCCCCAGCTGGACAGTGCCCTTCAGGACGTCAATGACATGTACTTGTTGCTGGAGGAGACAGAGAAGCAGGCGGTGCGCCGGGCCTTGATCGAGGAACGCGGCCGCTTCTGCACCTTTATCACCTTCCTGCAGCCTGTGGTGGTGGGTTTTCAGGGACACAGAAGCATTCTGAGCATCCCCAGGGTTGGGCTAGTTGAGGGGTCCCCATGAATCCCAAAAAATCCCAAGAACCAGGATTTGGGAGCCTCCATCAGTTCAAGCAGCGTTGGTTGGTGGGAAAGGGGGAGGGAGGAGAGGCCCAGTGTGGCCTATTCCTCCAGGATACATGGCAGGGGTGGGGCTGGAGAGGCTGATTCACTGCTCCGGCAGAACGGCGAGCTGACCATGCTGGGAGAGATCACCCACCTGCAGGGCATCATCGACGACCTGGTGGTGCTGACCGCGGAGCCCCACAAGCTGCCCCCCGCCAGTGAGCAGGTGCGGCCAACTCTGGGGCCAGGAGACAGGGGAGGGGATGGCTTGCCCTTGGTTGAGGGCAATAAAGGAGAAAAGGGAACAGCATTTGGGGGAAGCAGCTGGATACAGAGGACCATGTCTGTCCAAGAGGACCACCCTCTGTGGGGATCCAGGAGAACCTGTCCAAGCGAGGGGTGTTATGCCCAGGGCCCAATGGGGGCCTCAGCCTGAAAGCAGATGGGCAGAAGTCCCGGGTCCTCAGGGCTGGGTTTGGCATCCGTCCTCAGGCTTCACTTGTGCAAGCCAGACCTGGTGTGTTGCGTGCCTGCTGTCCATGCCCACACCTGTTAGCTCTCCTAGCCCAGGCACACTGCCCGCTATGTGCCACCCTGCTCACTTCACCCCACCACCAGACTCCCCCTGCACTAGAGTCAGTTCTGCCTGACAGCGCCGTGGCGTTTCTCTCACTGGATGTTTACTGTGTGCCTAGCCCTGCACTGAGCACTTCTCAAGGGTCATCTTGTTCAGTCACGCCAGAGGCCCAGTAAGATAGGAAAGATTGGCTGCATTTCACAGGAAAAAACAGGCTCAGAGAGACCCAGAAACTTGCCCAAGGACACAGCAGAGCCAGGATTTGAATCCCATAGTGCCCTTCATGGTCACTGTGGCCTAGCTCCTCTTCCAGCATCAGTGAGTCCTCAGGAGCACCAGGTTCTCCCAAGTCCCGGCCTGGCCCAGGCTGGGCTCAGAATCCACTGTGTGGGAGCTGAGAAGGCCTGGCCCCACGCGGGGGCAACGTCTCTGAGAATCAGAGAAGGCAGAATCTCCCCAGGCATCTCCCCCAACCCCTGGCAGCTCTGCTTCCTACCCTGGATTAAGGAGCTTGCATTAGGAAAAGGTAGGGGGAGAGGGGCTTCAGACTCCTGGGGAATCTCCTCTAGGGCCTAGTTCCCAATTGGGAAAACAGTGGGAGGACTGTAGCTTACCATCCCTCTAGGGGTAGGTGGCCAGGAAAATGATACAGCTTTCTGCAGGACAAGGCTGCCTCCAGTGACCCCATCCATGTTCCCATCCAGGTGATCAAAGACCTGAAGGGCTCAGACTACAGCTGGTCCTACCAGACTCCACCCTCATCACCCAGCAGCTCCAGCTCCCGGAAGTCCAGCATGTGCAGGTCAGGGGGAATTAAAAGGGGCAGGGAGGGACAAGGGTACTGAAGCAGGGAATGGGAGAGCTCCCACCAAAACTGCATCAAGAATTGCTTCACGGCCCCAAATTTTACACTTCTGTGTCCTTGAGGAATCTGCCAGAGTAGGGGAAAATACATTCCCATTGCAAGACTGCTGCTGGTGCAGGCGTGTGTTGTGATTGTTGGGGGGAGGTGATGACAGGGCAGCAGCAGCTTCACTTATGAAGCAACAAGTATGCGCCAGGTGCTTTGCTAAATGCCTTATGCATTTTCTTCAGTGAATCCTAACATCACCATATCAGGTATGGTATTGTCTCCATTTCACAGAAGGGGAAACTGAAGCACAGAATCCCAGCATTTAGCCATTAGGCTCTGCCATGCCCTGCACAGTCTGGGGCAATAGTAAGAATCTAAGATGAATGGGGGTGCCATGGAGGCTTCGGGGAACATGTACTGAGGCCACAAGCTTACCTTATGGACACTTCAGCCGGGCTGGTTCCTGAGAGCTGGTGCCTAGGCAGCTGCCACAGGCCCAAACCTCAGCCCAGGCTGACCCCCAGCATCTTGCAGAGCCAGGAAGAGGCCAAGGGTCTTCCTCAATCACTAGGCAGGCTCAGGATCGAGGTGCTTCCTGGGCAGGATTTGAGGAAATGATTAAGATTTAAGGCTCCTCAGCGGAAGGGCAGTGAGCACAGAGTGAGTTACTAGTGGAGAGGCTCCTCTGTCCTAGGCACACCCTTTCCCCAGAACCACCTTGGCTGGGCACCGAGGGAGTGGGTGGTAAGCCAGGCACAGCAGAAAGAGGAGGGTACAAGTCAGCTGGAGGTTCTTTAGACCCCAAGAGGGTGACTGGCATAGGAGGGTTGATTGCAGGGGATACCCATTACCAGGGGTGGGACCTTCTGGGTCATGCTCAGGAGGCAGGCAGCCTTCATTGTTGGGAACATTGCCCAGTGGTGAAATGGCTGCCTAGAGGATGTGAGTTACAGAGGGCCAGACACCCCTTAGAGAGTGGAGATGAGGGTGATGGTGAGTCCAAGACCCACAAAGACCATCACCACACACTGGATGTCCAATTAGGATTTGATGGCAAATATCAGACTTTGAGAAGACAGTCTAGAGATGATTGGACTTGTATCTGGTTCTAGCCTAACTGGGAATCTCTTTGACAGTAGCTTACTTTCCCCATTGGTAACCTAAGATCTGCTGTTCTCAGTGGCAGAGTAGGAGGTGCAGAGACCTAGCACGCCTTGTCCTGGGCGTGCCCTGACAGCAGCTCCTGGAGATCCGGGGCACTCCAGGAGCAATTGCTGGGCCAGCTCTTCATTATGGTCCCCTGCCCAGGCCCCAACCTATCCCGCATTCCCAGAACTCAGCTCCTCTGTGGCATTTGGGTCTCAGGACCTTGTAGTCTGACATTGTCTTTTCCTTCCTTGCCCCTCACCTCTCTCCCCTATCCTCGTCTGTCACCCTTCCCCTCCACACACACCCCTGTGTCTCCCTGTCTGGCTGCTGTGCCTCCCCTTTCACTTCCCCAGTGCCCCCAGCAGCGGTAGCAGTGCCAAGGGTGGCGGAGCCCCGTGGCCTGGGGGTGCCCAAACATACTCACCCGGTTCCACCTGTCGCTACCGCAGCCTGGCACAGCCAGCCACCGCCACTGCCCGCCTCTCCAGCGTCTCCTCCCACGACTCTGGCTTCGTCTCCCAGGATGCCACCTACTCCAAGCCCCCCTCACCCATGCCTTCAGACATCACCAGCCAGGTGAGGGGGTGTCTGCAGAACCACTCAGGGTGGGGTACAGCTGCTTCATGCTGCCTTGGGCTATCCACATGGGGGTCCACGTACAGCTGTTGACACTAGCCTGGAGGTTCCTGGGGCTACATCATTGGGGACCAACCTAAACTCACTGCCTCATGGCTCAGGAGAGGTGGGGAAGGTCTTGAAGAAGGTAGCATCAGCTTGCCAGCTCTGGCCCTTGTGACCCTCCCTCAGGACAGGCTGACTGTGATGGAGTGGCTGGCCCTAGGAGGCATCCCCAGGGGCCCAAGGATCTGCAGACATCCTTCCCCTTCTCTACACTTTGGCCAACTTACTCTGAATGCATACACTGGCCCAAGAATCTCAGATCCTGCAGCCTCAGCGAGATGCAAACAGAGGGACTACAGCAGAAGACAAAGGGAGGTCAGGCCACATGCCCAAGGCTCTATTCTCAGGGTAGCAGGAGTGACCGTACTTGCATTCGTATCCACTATGCTGTCCCCCATCATGGCTTGTGCCCCCATTTAAGCTCAACATTCTGTTTTCCTGCTCTCATGTCCAAGGATGTCCCCACTGCATTCCCAGTCTTCATCCTCTGCTGACTCCTTCCTATCAGTACACAAACATGTACTCCAGTATCATCCATCTGAAAAGCCCTCCCTTCCTCCATGTACTCCTCTAGCCACCTAGTCTCTTCCTCACAGCAAAACTTCTCAAAAGATTTGTCTACACTGGCCATCTATCTCTACCTTATTTCCCATTCAGGTAATTCTGGTTCACCTATCAGTAATTGAAAAACCAAGATTGTTAATTTCTCCCATATAGTTCTATACATGTTTGCTTTATATTTTGAGACTATTTTATTAGGTACATGCAAGTTGAAAATGTTAACTCTTCGTAGTGAACTGAATCTCCTAACTTGATGTAGTTGATCCTCTATTCCTTGTATGTTTTCCAGCTTAGTTTATTTTGTTTGACATTACTACAGCTACTTCAGCTTTACACTGTTCAATATTTACATTATCATTTTCCATTTCTTTGCTTTTAAACTCACTGTGTCCTTATGTTTTCAGTGAGTCTCTTGTAAACAGCATATGCCTAGATTTTCTTTTCCTATCCAATCTGAGAATCTCTATCTCTTAATTGACCTTTTTAGCTCATTTATATTTATTATGATTACTGGCATATTTGAATTAATGTCTGACTTTTTTCTTTCTATTTATTCTGCTTTTTCTATGCTTCTTTTTGTCTCTTCGCTTGCTTTTTGTTTTTCCGTTCCCCATTATTTCCCTTCTACTGGATTTTCTTATTCCATTTCATTTACAGGTTACCTTGAAACTTTACCATGCATCCTTAGAAAATCACAACCCCACCTCCTAAGTAACTCAAGGACCTTAATGTATATTTTAACTTTCAGTCACCCGCTCCCTCCAACTTATAAGCTATTATACATTATTCTCTCCTTTTTTATTATCCCTACAATTGACATTTTTCTTCTTAATTTCATCACTATTTTACACGCAGAGTATCTATTTAGATTTACCCATATGTGTTTACACTTCTTTGCTTCATATTTTCCTTGTATCCCATCTTCCTTCTAAGGTCACTTTCCTTCTTTCTGAAGTAAGATACATCCTTTAGAAGTTTTCTTAGGATGGGTCTATAGTAGTAAAGTCTCACTTATTTGTCTGTAAACATGCTTTATTTTTTTCCTCTCTCTTGAAGGTTAGTTTTGCCAGGGACCAGTTCTGGGGTGACAGTTATTGTGTCCCCTCATTTTGAAGCTGTTTTCCCCGTGTTCTGCCTCCTGTGACCGATTGAGAGGTCTGTCACATTGTTCCTCCTTTGGGAGTGATCTGACTTCTTTCTCTGGCCGCTTAAGTTTTGCTACAATGTATCTAGTTGTAGATTTGTTTTTATTTAACCTCACTTGATATGCTTATGTTCCTCTTTCTTTGTATTCATGTTTTTCACTTGTTCTAGGAATTTTCAGCCACTACTTCTTTATTCTTACTTTCATTCTTTCTATTCTCTCTTTCTGGGTTTCCAGTGAAATGTATGTCAGACCTTCTCGTTCTGTCTTTGTGTGTCTGTGTCTCTTCACTCTTGCATTTCCCATCTCCTTGTTTCTCTGGATAATTTCTTCAGGTCTATCTTCCAATGTATTTTTTCTCTATTTTATAGCTATTTAACCTATCCATTGAGGTTTGTTTTTTTAATTTTGAAATAATTTTAGTCTTACAGAAAATTTGTAAAAAGAGTATAGAGTTCCCACCTACCCTCCCTATAGTCTCCCTGAGGTCATCATCTCATGTAACTACCAAACAAATTTCAAAACCAGGAAATTAATACACACATAGTACTATTAACTCATCTACAGACTTTTTTCACATTTTGCCAACTTTCTCACTAATACTCTTTTCCTGGTCCAAGAGTCCAGGATCCTACAATGCATTTTATTATTATGGCTTCTGCAGTCTGTAATGTCTCCTCGGTTCCTCTTCTTGTTTCATGACTTTTAAAGAATACTGGGCATGTATTTGGTAGAATATCCCTCAGTTTGGGTGTGTCTGATGTCTTCTCATAATTAGATGGTGGCCATAGATTTTTGGCAAGAAGAGCACAGCAATGATTTACTGCTATTCCACGTCCTCACCAGCCCTTGGTATCTTACATCCTTTTCATTTTAGCCATTCTGGTATGTGTTAATAGTGATACTGCCTCACGCATTTAATTTTCATTTCCCTGATGACTAATGACATTGAACACTTTTTTTATACTTTTAAATCCATTTGGATATCCCCTTTTGTGAAGGACCTGTTCAGATCTTTAGCCTGTTTTTCCACTATAGGGTCTTTTTCTTGTTGATTTGAAGAATTTCTTACATATCATGGATATAAGCCCTTCATCTGGTATCTTCTCTGATTCTGTGGATTGCTGTTTTACTCCCTCAGTGGGGTCTTTTGATGATCTAAAGTTCTTAATTTTAATATATGTCATTTTCCCATTTTTTCCCATTATTATTGCTTTTCCTGTCCTGTTTGAGATTTTTGTGTGTACTCCAAGGTCACAGAGATGTTTTCCTCTAAAAGCCTTTTTTTTAACCTTTTTTTTTTTTTTTTAATCTATAGCTCATCTAGAATTGATTTTGTCTGTATGTATGAGTTATGAGGTAGGGTTCTTTTTTTCCATATGAGTATCTAATTGGCAATTTATTGAAAAGATCATCTTTTTCTCCACTGCACTGCATTGTTTCCTTTGTCATAAAACAGGTGTCTGTGTATGTGTATGTGTAGCTGTTTCTTGAGTTTGTTTTCTGTTCCACTGGTTGATTTGTCTGTTCTTGTACCAATACCACACCGTCTTAATTATTGTAACTTTACAAAAAATCTTGATGTCTGGTAATTAAAGTCCTCCAAGTTTGTTATTCTTCAGTATTACCTTGTCTATTTTTAAACCTTTGCATGTTGTTCTAAATTTTAATATCAGATTGTCAGTTTCCACTAAAAAAAAAACAAAACCTGGGATTTTGATTGGGATTACGTAGCCTCCATTTATTATGGCTTTTCTTTCTCTCAGTAATATTTTGTAGTTTTCATACAAAGATCTTGCACATCTGTCACTAGGGTTTTTGTTTTTTTGGCCTGGGTATTTGATGTTTATTGATGCTATTTTAAGCTATTTTGACTTTTTTGGATTCTTCTATGAGTTAGCTGCTATTTAGAAATTTGGTTTTTTTTTTTTTTAGAAATTTGATTTTTTTTAACATGTTGATCTTATATCCAATAACCTTGTTTAAAAAACGTATTAGTTTCTGATAACTATAGATTCTTTTGCATGTTTTACATACAACAATCATATCTCTTACAAATAACCATTTTCTTCTTTTCCAGTCTTCGTTTTTTACTTTTTCTTGCCTTTTTGCACTGCTAGGACTACCAGTGCTAAATAAAAATGGTGGTAGTGGGCATCCTTATCTTTTTCCAACCTCAGAAATAAAAGTATTGATATTGTTGTAGATTCTCTTTGTCAGATTAAAGAAGTTCCTTTCTAGTCCTAGTCTAAGTGTTGTAACAGTTATACTGGTTGAAATTCTAAATGTGTTTATTATTTCCTCTGAATCCTCATCTATAGAGTTTTGTTTCCTTTTATTTTGGTCATTTTGGTTCATCATAAACTGTAAACATCAGGGAGTCTAAATCAGGATGATTTAGAGAATTTGATTTGGTACAGGATCTGAAGAGGCACTACTGATCACTGCCCTTCCAGGTTTAATTTGGGTCATCATAGGATGACCTCCCCACCTTGCCATTTGTCCAGTCTCTCAACCACAGTGCTAAAGCCAGCCTCTGCCCTTTCTTCTTTTTTCTTCATTTTTTGTTGTTTTGAGTTGGGGGGGAGGTTTCTCAGAGCACCTTGTTCCTGCCAGTGTCCAGGCAGGAGCTTCCTGGGCACCCTCAGTCCCGTCTTCCATGGGCTTCCACCCCCACCATGCTGTGAAGCACTTCTGGAGGTCTCCATGGACATCTCTCTGCCTCATCTGATGGGCCCCAAGCAGCCTCAGTACCAATGACCTTCCCTTCTTCACACACCAGGTTCTCTGATTTCTATGATGTCGCCTGCTCGTGGTCTTCCTCCAACATCACCAGCAGCTCCTGTCACTCTCATTCGCTGGACCTTCCTCTTCTTCCCAAGCACTGAATGTCGGCCTGATGTTCTTGAACCTTTTCTCTAACTACCCTCATCCTGACTACCTGGATGACCTTATTCCATTCCATGGCTAGTGGACTTGTGGCTCCAACCCTGACTTTTCCCTAAACTACAGACTTGTAAATACAGTTGCCTGCATTGCATCTGTGCATAGATACCTAACAGGCAGTTCAGCTTAACACGTGCAGAATGGAACTCTAGACTCCATACCTCCTCCAGGCCTCCCCTTCTGAGAAAACAGTGACACCAACAACCTGGAGGTTCAAGCCAGCACCCCATATCCATCCTTAGTATCTCTTTCCCCGCCCACCACATCCAGGCCATCAGCAACCAGTCCTGTTGTTAATCCTAAAAACATGTGGTTCTTGACCTGGGCCCAGGGGTAGGTCAGTACCTGTGGGGTGTGTGCTCTGGGTGCTGCATTCTGCTGCAGACGCTCACAGACGTGGCCCTGTGGGGCATGTGATGGGATGCTGAGTCAGAAGGCCCCGCTGCATGCCGGCCCTTGACCAGATCTGTTCTCTCCTCTCCTTCTGCCTTCCTGCCCCATCCGCCTGCCTGCTCACCTCTGCATGGCAGAAGTCCTCCAGCTCTGCGTCCTCTGAGGCCTCGGAAACCTGCCAGTCTGTTAGCGAGTGCAGCTCCCCCACATCGGTCAGTGCTCCCCACCCGCAGGGGTACTCAGGAAAGGACCAGGTCCAACCAGAAGGGTGTGCAAACAGCACCTTCTCCCTACAAGACAAGGCTACTGGGCACCACCTGCAGCCCCTCCCCATACACTCACATCTTTCCCTCTTGGGGCTCCTTTTCCTGCTCCTGGGCCTGGCGGGACTTGGGGTGGGAGGTGGGTCACGGCACCCTCCATTCTCTTCCCTCGGCCATGATTGTGAGCCTGAGGCTCCATATGGGCCTGGAAACCGTGATCCTCAACTCCAGTGAGGGCCCCCTTGGCCATGGGCAGTAGGGCCAAGGGTCCTGACCTACCTGCCATACCCTGCAGGACTGGTCCAAGGCTGGGCCCCACGAGCAGCCCTCGGGCACCACCCTGCAGCGGAGGAAGGACCGAGTGGAACTCCTACGAGACACAGAGCCAGGCCCAGCCAGCGGGGGACCCCTGGGACCCAGTGGAGAGGAGGCCCCGCGACCCCGAATGTCACCTGCCACCATTGCAGCCAAGGTAAGCAGCAGCTCCCCAAGCAGCCCAGCCAGGGCCCCACCTTCACTCTCACATCAGTGCTGGGAGGCCTGGTAAGTGGTCACAGGGCCAGTTCTGTCTGTTTGGAGCTGCCTGCAGTCCAGGCTGAGGGGGGAAGCAAGGAGCGAAAATTCAGCCTACAGTCTTGCTACCCCCAGCATGGTGAGGAGGTGTCCCCTGCGGCCAGTGACCTGGCCATGGTGCTGACCCGTGGCCTGAGCCTGGAGCACCAGAAGAGCAGCCGGGACTCGCTGCAGTACTCCAGCGGCTACAGCACGCAGACTACCACGCCCTCATGCTCCGAGGATACCATCCCTTCCCAAGGTAGGCCCCGGGGGCTGGGGGTGGGCAGCTGGGCCTTCACAGTCCCGAGGCCCGAGTCCCATCGTGTCCATGTCCCCTAGGCTCTGACTATGACTGCTACTCAGTGAATGGGGACGCAGACGGCGAGGGCCCACCCGAATTTGACAAGTCATCCACCATCCCTCGCAACAGCAACATTGCCCAGAACTATCGCCGCCTGATCCAGACCAAGCGCCCAGCCTCCACTGCGGGGCTGCCCACTGCTGGGCTGCCCACTGCCTCAGGTGCACCGCCTGGTGTGGCCACCATCCGCCGCACACCCTCCACCAAGCCTACCGTGCGCCGTGCCCTCTCCAGTGCCGGTCCCATCCCCATCCGGCCGCCCATCGTCCCTGTAAAGACACCCACAGTGCCCGACTCCCCTGGCTACGTGGGGCCCACGCGGGTGGGCAGTGAGGAGTGCGTCTTCTACACTGATGAGGCTGCCTCACCCCTGGCGCCAGACCTGGCCAAGGCCTCCCCAAAGAGGCTCAGCCTGCCCAACACAGCCTGGGGCAGCCCATCCCCCGAGGCAGCCAGCTACCCTGGGCCGGGGGCCGGGCTGGTGGCCGAGGACGAGGAGCAGCAGCTGGCCGCCAACCGTCACAGCCTGGTGGAGAAGCTTGGGGAGCTGGTGGCCGGCGCCCATGCCCTGGGCGAGGGCCAGTTCCCCTTCCCCACTGCCCTGTCAGCTACCCCTGCGGAGGAGACACCCACCCCACCCCCAGCTGCCACCAGCGATCCCCCAGCCGAAGACATGCTGGTGGCCATCCGGCGCGGGGTGCGGCTCCGCAGGACGGTCACCAATGACAGGTCGGCACCCCGAATCTTGTGATGGCACCACCCTCCCACCCTCAGAGGGCCCAGGCGAGGCAGGTGGCCTGGCCAGTGGGGGCAACAGCCACTCAGAGCAAAGGCACAGTCAGGAGAGAACAGAGCCAGGCAAGTTTTTTTTTTTCAAAAGTCACACAAGGCAAAGCCACTTTATGGAAAGAGACATTCAGCTTAGATTTCAGCGTTTAAACAGGAAGTGACTTCTTTACCAAACCTCACCAGGATGGAGCCTGCGGGCCTTGAACTGGATTTGGAGCCTGTTTCATATTTTTCTTGCCTACTCTGTCCCTCCTCTTCCTCCTTTTAGGGCCTGACTTTTCCACGTTGCGTGAGCACCAGAATCGTGCTCCCTTCCCACAACAGAGGCTGGGCCCACCTCCCGCCACCCTACCTGCCTAGTTGTGCCCTCAGTGCCACAGCTTAGCTGGCCTGGCTTCTCCCCATCTCCCAAGTTGGCAGCCTCCGGCTTTTCCGGGATGCTGGTCCCTCCTCCCTGACTGGGCTCCCTCTTCTTCCCTCCCCCTTCTCTCTGCCTCTCCCAGGCTCCTCTCCATCTGGGAGGCAGAGTGGCTGTGGAGGGACCAGGAGCCCAGTGCACTAAGGTATCTGATCTGACTGGAAAACTCCACAAAGTGGCTGGCAATTTAGGGAGCCAGTTGAAGTTAGGAGCCAGCCTGCCTATAGGGGAAGGGCCCAAGTCAAGTCTCTTGGGGGTAAATGCAGGGGACCTGCTTGGAGGATGGGAGGATCCTGAGGAAGCATCCCTTCCCCCAAGGTGTGGCTGGGGTTAGGGGGCAGGGTAGGGCTGGGCAGCAGGGAAGTTCAGAGGGTCATCTAGCCAGTCCCCCAGGAGCTACTTTCATATTCCAGCCTCACCTGGTCACATGGAGACAATTTAACTCTGGTGGCACTTTGATCATGGTTTTGGCCACCTTTGGGGGCAGGGTTTGGAGCTGGGACAGGGAAGGTTCTTTTATGAATATATAATAAAATGGAGCTGACTGGACAAGGACTGTGTGTGGGGACAGGGTAGACGGTACAGGGTGTGTCCAAGAGTGCCTGAGGGTCAGGGGGCCCAACAGTGGCTTGGTGGTCCCATGGCAGGAGGAGGAGAGCCAAAAAGCCCCCCCCCCAAAGCCAGGGGGCAGCTATTCTCTCCAGCGGCTTGAGCAAAGCCAAAATGAGGCTGGAGAGGGCTGGGGGCGGGACCTCCTGCTGGTCTGCAGCAGACGGAGTGGGAGTCAGGGAGTAGGGGAGATTGGCTTTGACTCTCTGTTGTCAGAGGAGATGCCATTCCAGGATGGTCCCCGCATCCTGGTCTTGTGCTGGTGGTGGGGGCAGGGAGGGGAGTACACCCTTCCTCACCACCACCTCCCCTCCTCCCACCCCACACCAGTTGTCACGCCAACTCTAAGCAGGTAAAAAGCACGTGTGCCAAGGGCAAGCGGAGGGCTTCCTGTGGCCCTGCAGGCCAGCCAAGTGCGGCAGGGCAGCAGGGCCACAGGGCAGGGACCTCCCAGGGTCAGGAGAGCTGGCTTTTCCTGGTCTGGATGGGATGGGGCTGGGGCGAGTCTCCCAGCACCAGGCTGGAGCTTCTGGTAGTTGTTGTGCTGGGAAATGGGGGCGAGGCAGGGCGGGCCAGTCAGGGCTGGGGAACCAAGGGTAGCCCTGAGTGAATGGAGCCCCATGGGCTCCCCGAAAGCGGGTAGAGAACGGTACCTGTAAGTCGCTAGGTCTGAGAAAGGAGCCTTGCTGAGCGCACCTGGAGAAGGGCCCGAGAAGGGAAGGCCTGAAAGGCCCCAGAGAGCAAGTGGCCTATTTGTGAAACCCTTGGGGGGGGGGGGGTTACACTGCCCCCCTACCCCAGGTTTGCCCAGGTGGGCTGAGGTAAGATGCAGGTCATGTGATGTTAGCAGGGTAAGGGGCAGTGGGGTGGGGGTATAGCTGAGTCCCCATGAGGAAGAGCTTGCCCCCAGGGGAGGGGAGGGGGCTTCAGAGAGCCAGGGAGGGGATGGGTGTGGCACAGCCACCCCCCAACCCCATGCTCCCACGTCTGCCTTCCCCTCTAAGCCACCCCAGGGCTGTACATAATTCCTCCATCCCCTTGACCAACTCTCGTCCATTTAGTAACCACCTCATAGGCCCACCCCTTTGGGATCCCAGCCAACCATCCCACATCACAAAGTTTGTTTTGGGGGACTTCTTTATGTTTGTTTCATTTTTCTTTTTGTACAGAGAAATATTCTTTTCAAAAGCGTCTTTTGACTGAAGTAACTTTTCTGGTGCTGTTGTTAACTTGTTCCTTTTTTTTTAATTTATTTCCCCACCCTAGGCCTCCCCTCCTGGTTCCTACTCACTTTTTTTTCCTTCCACCACCCCACCCCCATCCCATCTGAACCATTTTGTTTCTTTTCTTTTTGTCTGTTTATGGATAAATTATCTTTTCCTCCCCCCTGCCTCCCGCAACCCATCCTCCCCTTGATTTAAATAGTCACTGCTACAAGTAACAAATGCACTGTGAAGATTCCAGTATTAATAAAGTTGTACTGTAACACCCCTGCCTCTGCCTGGCTTACTCCAATGCCGCTTACCTGCCGCCCCCAGCAGCCTCTGCCAGCATTTGCCCTTCCCAGTTCCCGGCCAGGGGTGGGGGGTTCTCTGCAGGGCTCTGTGTTTGGAGGTGGGCAGGAGTGGCCATATCTTGTGCCCGGACCCATGCTTTTGCCTCAGCTCTGACCCTGCTTGGGGCAGGCTTGGGACTGCCAGATGGAGGGAGAGAGGGTGGGCGGGTAGCCAGGAGGCACTGACACATCAGGCTTCTTGAGGCTTCACGGGCCGGGGCAGGACTGGAAGAAACAATCCCTCAAATTCCCACCATTCCAGAGCCCTGGTTAAGGCGCCACAACCATTCCAAATCTGAATCTTCAGACCCAGACCAGACCAGACCATCCTGCTCTTCCTGCCTCCTGCACTTGGCCAACTAGAGGGGAGGGGGAAATGGCCTCAGAGTTCACCCTCAAAGATGAAAACCAAACCAAACCAAAACAAAGCGGGTGTTTAATAGAAAAAAATAAAAGATGTGGCTCTGCCCTCTCCCCAGGCTTTTTGCCCTCTCCTGGCCCTGCTGAGTCATGTCCCCACCATGCCCACCTGGAACAGCTCTTGCCTTTTTGGGCTCAGGAAACAATCAGCACTGCCTTCAGGGAAGAGGAACTGCGCAGAGCCAGGAGGGGCCACAGGCTCTGTCTTTGTCCACCTTCAGGTGTCCCCAGCCCTCACCACTCCAGGTGAGACCATGTGAGGTACAGAAGGTGGGAAGTGGAGCCTTCTCAGGCACAGAATCCCCTCAGAGGAAGCCCCTGTCCCTGGGCCTCCTCTCCCAAGAAGTTCTCCCCACCACCACCCAGTGAAGTCTTAGGCCCAGTCCATCTCTTGCAGGAACTCCTTCAGCTGCCTTACCCAGGTCACCATTCAGACAACTCAGGGCAGGAGGCCTTTACCCTCAGCAGCTTCACTGAGCCGGCAGTCTGGCCATGGATCCCGAGGAGCCGGGCAGGGAGGTGAGGGACTGCTGGGGTGGAGGGTACAGCAGGGCAGCCACACAATGTGACAAGGGCTCTGGGCTGTGAGGCTGAGGGCTTGGCACCTCACAGTCCTGCCAATTTAGGACGGAGCTTTGTTTACCTGTAGGGGACACACACACACACACACACACACACACAAAAGACTGCAGGAGTGATCAATACCCTGCCTCGTCCCCAGACCAAGACACACTGTTTTCATCCCCATATCCAGGGTCGATATCAGCTTCCAAAAATGGCCTGTAGCCCTGGGGAGTAGAGGCCATGCTGAGGAGGGTCCTGGCTCTGCTCAATGACCTAGGCACGGATACCCAGCCTCCCACCCTCAGCCCCAGCCACAGTTCCTTACAGCAAGAGCAGTACAGCAGCTCCATGACCCGGAAGCAGTTGTCCAAAAGGGCTTTGGGCCGCACCAGCTTCAGGCTTCCTGGGGCACTCAGGAGGGACAACACCGCTTCCACCTGGGGGCTGACCTCCACACCCTGGAAAGGAGGAAACATTTAAAACCACAGATACCACCTCCAGACTGTGAAGAGGCGGGCTACATCCCAGGAGAGCTGTGGGGGCTGTCCTGCCCGGAAGGAGGACAGGACTTCCTGTGACCAGGATGCCTAGGAGCAATTTCTCTGCTTTTTCTTCCTGCAGGTGCCATGTTTCCTGGAAGGAGCCCCTTGACACCCTTCACCCAAGCACAACACACAGAGGCTTCTCTCTTTTCCGTCCTGGAGGCAGGCCAGATGGCAAAGAGGTTGGGGCATTCTTGCTGTTTCAACCCAGGCCCAGCCACCACCATGTGAGGAGTCCCTGGCCCAGGGACACTGTCCTTCAGGATGCAAAGGCCTTCATTGACTCCAGGGAAGAAGAGGCAGGGCCCTAATGATGTCAGTTGTATCCTGAGGACACTGAGGCACAAAGCACACTGAAGGGTAGAGTCTCCAGCTCCAAGCTCAGGGGCTTCTCTCCACAACACAACAAAAGGAACATGGTGTGGGGAGCTCCAGGAGCTGTGGGAGGGACTGAGCAGGAGGAATCCTGGGGCCTGAGCTGGGGAAGGACCTTCCTAAAAGTAAAGGGTGCTGGGTTGAATTGCGTGTCCCCCTGCCCCACATCCCCCTAAAAGCTAACCAAGTTCTAACCCCTGCTACCTGTGAATATGACTCTATTTGGAAGTAAGGTCTTTGCAGATGTAATTATAGTTAGGGACTCCAGATGAGATCATTCTGGATTTAGGGTTGGCCCTAAATCCAATGACTGGTGTTACTATAAGAGAAAGGACACGGGACAGAGGGAAAGGCCATGGGAGACAGAGGCAGAGATGGCAGTGATGCTGACACAAGCCAAGAACACCAGCAGCCACCAGAAGCCAGAAGAGGTGGGAAGGATCCTCCCCTGGAGC
Organism: Camelus dromedarius; assembly: GCF_036321535.1. Classification (NCBI taxonomy): domain Eukaryota; kingdom Metazoa; phylum Chordata; class Mammalia; order Artiodactyla; family Camelidae; genus Camelus; species Camelus dromedarius. Next base: position 32,176,179 of record NC_087444.1, on the reverse strand, counting down.
CTTCAGAGGGAGCATAGCCATGCTGACACTTTGATTTCGGACTTCTGGTCTCCAGAACTGTGATAGAACAATTTTGTTGTTTTAAGCCACCAGCTGTTAGTCATTTGTGATGGCCGCCCTAAAAAAAACTAATACAGAAAGACTTAGAGAGAGAAGTGAAGATGGCGAGAGGAAAGGAAAAGGGACCCATACCCAAGGCCAACTCCCTAGCAAGGGAGGACCCACTGCCCCATAGATGCTGGTTCTAACTGGAGTAGGCCGTACACCACTAACATTGGGAGAAAGAAGAGGCTGAAAGCTGGTTCAGTCTAAACAGCTTAGGTGGGCAGGGTCTCAGCCTACCCACAGTCTCCCTCCCAGCCCCCAAACCAGCCCCCCAGAGCTCTCCTGAGCAAAACTGAGGAGGGAACATGGTCTGTTCTTCAGGTCAGCTCCAACCTACTCTCCCCACAGGCACAACAAAGCCACCAAGGAAATGGCTTGGTCTCCGGGCCTATACCAGAATTGAGTGCCCCTCCCCAAAGTTCTAGGTAGCTGCAAAATCAATTGCTGGCCCCTAAGCCCTGGTGTCATCAGTAGCTCACAGTTGCTGTTGGCTGTCCTCACTGGGAAGTAGGTGGGGGCCTCAGGGCAGGTATGTACCAGGGTCCCAGGGAGGGCTAGGATGGGGAGTAGAGCAAAGTGGGAGTGTGGGGAGGGGGTCCCTTGGCACACACACAGCCAACACGTACACACACGGGTCCCATCACCTTACTCTTTAGAATTTTTGGAAGACATATCCCTCAGGCCTCAGATCAATACTGCTGAACAGGCAGTGATCAGGAAACTCTATTATTGTTATTATTATTGTCTATTATTATTGTTATTATTATTATTATTAATTCAAGTCCATTTATCATACAGAAGAGTTTCATTGCCCTAAAATCGCCTGTGCTCCACCTGTTCATCCCTCCTCCCTCCCCTACAAAGGAACATCGTTTCTTAGCTGCAGAAACAAAGCAAGAGGAATCAATGACTTGCCCAGGGCTGCAGAGTCTAAGAACAGGGTCTCAGGCTCATCTCTTGCCTCCACAAGCCCACCCCGCTCCCCCATGTCCCCCACATCTTCCAGGACATGCCAGAACTTTCCATGCATTTACATCCTCCCTCAATAGCCTTTGGCCCCACACACACAAACACACACACACACACACACACACCTGCCCTGCCTGCCTGCATCTCCACACTACTCACCGTGAGGCCTTGCTGGACATCCAGCAGCAGCCTTTGTACCTCCTCCAGGTACTTCCAGGATGGATGGCCCTCGAGCAGAACCTCCTGCATTGACTCGGTAGCACTAAGACTCACCAAGACCCACAGATACCGCAGCTCCTGCTGGCTCACCCGGGCCCTCTGCTGCAAGGACAGGAGAAATTATTGAAACCCCAGACATGGGCCTCTGGGCCCTGCCCCTCACAGCTCAGATCGCACCCCACTCCCCAGATTTGCCCTGCAGAGGGAGCAGACCATGGGTGTCTACTGTGAACAGGGGGCAACCTGGGGCCTGAACCAAGGATGGGCTTGCTTTAGGAGCCAGGAATGACCTCTGGCAACAGTACCTGCCCAGACCAATGTGCCTCTCAGGCAGGGCCCAAGGGATGTCCCTGGAGTCAGGGGCCTTCCCCATTCCAGGGTTGGGGGAGATTCTCACCAGCCTGGTGATGTTGGCTATTCGAAGCACCCCCTCATAAGGCACACTGACCCTGTAATTGATGGGGAAGTAGTGTTTCTGGGGAGATACAAGAACAAAGCATGAAGTCAGAGTCAGAAACATCTCAGACAGACTCCCCCAACCTCCCAGAAGAATCTGATGCAGGAGGAAAGGAACCAGGACCAGCCCTTGATGACAGTGTGGGTCCTCTACAGGGAATATATACTTGGCTCCCAACTGTGATAAAGACAGCTCTTTTGTCTGAGACACAGGGAAGGTGAAATAAAACACGTAGTTCCTGTTAAGGCAGAAGTCTCAGGCCAAGATGTAGAATGAGAGACTTACTACCCCAAGAGAACCATATCCTTTGGGGGTGAGGAAGATGACTTTAAAAGAGTGTTCCAGTTGTAAACTGACTATACTTCAAAAAATATATATTTTAGTGGGGAGGGTATAGCTCAGTTGGTAGAGCATGCGCCTAGCATGCACAAGTTCCTGGGTTCAATCCCCAGTACCTCCATTAAATAAATAAACAGACAAACAAACAAACCTAATTACCTCCCCCCAAAATAAATTTAAATATATATATATTTTAAAAGAAATTTGTTCTAAAACTTATTATGGTTATGGCTGCATAACTGCAAATATACTAAAAGCCATTGAATTGTACACTTAAATGGGTGAATTGTGTGGTATGTGAATTACATCTCAATAAAGCTTTTGGACAAAAAAGACCTATAGAGCTACATGCCACGTGGTCCACCTTATAAAAAGAATCAAACATTCCAATTTCTAGGTCCTTATCTCCTCTGATAATAATATGTTTAGGGTTCCCCCCAAGGTTTCCTGGAATCCATCCCTGAGTCACTGGGTGAGTGCCACGTGGAGGGAGGATCAAAGATCAGATCAAGGAGGAGAGATAGAGGCCCGGGGGATGGATGGCAGGAGAGGCGACAGGAAGTGCAAACCAGGCACATGTGTATAAGACAGAGAAAGGAGGCATGGTAGGCTCAGGGCTGACACAGGCCCCAGGAGACTGAATGTCCAGCTCCTTATATCCCATGAGCCAAGGGGTGTGGGAAAAGGGATGTAGCAGGTGCCCCTGTGGTTACATTACCGTATATTGAAGGCGGTTCCTGTATTGCAGCTTGTCCCGCAGAAAGCCAGTGATGGCGCACTCCTCACTCTGAGTCAAGGGCCACAACTCCAATCCCTCGTTCCCCAAGGCCATGCCAAGGAGGATCCCGAGATCTGTGGGTCACACCCAACAAGAACACATGAGCCACCTGAACTGCTTCCACATGTCCTTGGGTGCAGAGCTGTGCACACTGTCCTCCCTTCTCCTGGTCACAAGTCCTCGTGGGAGGGTCAGGGATGGGGCACAGAGCCCCAAGGAGGCCTTCCCAGCACCAGGAATGCATTCCCTGGGGTCCAGGCTCCAGGACAGCAAGGCCGGGCAAGCATGAGCTGTCCAGCCTGTCTACCCCGACCAGGGCCTGCAGAGCCTCCTCAGGAGCTATGTGCTAGGGTTGGTTTCCAGTCTCCTCCCCACTTCCACCCCATGAGGGAGGCAAAAACTCCCTTCCAGGGCAACCTCTGTTCCTCACTAGAGTTTTCAAAACCTTTCACTTCATTTTCCATCTAGAGATTCTGGAGATGTGGATTCTAGTTCCAACTCTCCAAATGACGTTTGGGTGACCCAAGCCATTTTCTTCCTTGCTCTATCTGACCGTGGCATGCCTCTCAGTTAGAGGTACCAGCAAGCTTGTAGCAGCCTTTCCAGTTTGGTCTCTGCAGGATGCTGAGGGAATCTCACTCAGGCTGTTTGTCTCTTCCCTGCTAACAAACAAGCTGCCACCTTCCAAACATTACCAGCCTTTCACCACTGGGGGTCACTGTGACTTCAAAAACAGTATGGTTTCTGTCTAACTGAACAGACTTACAAAAAATACGAGAATTTGCAACAAATATGAACAAGGGTTAAGTAGATCAGGGCAGAAAGAACAAAATACAGATGAGCAAGAGACATACCTGAAAATCAACCTTACTAATAAATTCACATTAAAACAATCAGATCCATGTTTCACCTGTCATGTTTCACCTGTTTCAGTGGAAAGTGGGGTTTTTGTTATTGTTGTTGTTTTATTTTATTTTAATAACACTTGGTGTTAGCAAAGTAGTGAGGCAGACACTCTCATCCTGGAAAGCAATTTGGTAATTTTTAATATTAATGAACTTAATAATGTCAAAACACTTTGACCCCCTAAGCTTCAAAAATGTCCACATCTTTTGACTATTTAAACTCATTTCTAGGAATAAATGTGAAGAAAAAGAAAAAAGAAAAAGAAAGGGATTTGTGGACATCCACTGCAGTATTATTTTATAATAGTGAACATCTGCAAATGGCCTGGATATTCAAAAACAGTGAATGTAGCCAGTAAAGATCTCAAAGAATGCTAACAATATGTTTATGTGATAAGAAAAATACTTTTGATATGCTTAGTGAAGTTTTAAAAAGATTGACTCAACACTCTGTATCTGGGTATAAAAGCATGACTTGAATTTTGTTAATATATATGTGTGTGCATAGAAAATGTAGAGAAAAATATGTACCAAGTCTTTTGGGGAGATTTTTATACTCTACTTTATATTTCATAGGATATATTTCATATTCTACAAGTAGTATCTATTATTGTTATAGTCAAAAGCAGTCTTTTTCTCTCCTTTTCTTTTCTTTTTTTTTTTTCCAAAAATAGCCAGGCAGGCTGAGTCATCTCTTTGATCCACCCCTGATTGTGAGTAGGAATTACTGACTGGACTTTACCCACTCACCTTCCTGGCACTTTGGAAGACTTTTGTTCTTAAACCCTCACCGGCCTGGGCTTGCTCACCACCACTTCCCTGCTTCCTCCTCAGTCCTGCTGCCAGGCCTGTGCTCCTGCTGGGCCAGGAGCCCCTCAGGTCTACTCAAGCCCGGGCCCCTTATGGGCTGCAGACCACCAGCCCTTCTCCTTGCAAAAGTCTGACAATATTTTTTGCAAAGCTGCAAATTTGCAATCCATCTTGTACTTCCTTTCTCTCTCTCTCTCCTGATGTTCTCATCCCAGTATTTGGACAAAGGAACCCACCTTGCCCCCTCCCTCCAGAGGTAAGAGGCCTGCAAGATAGAAGGGGAGGCTGCAGAAAGAGTACGACCTTTGTACAGTGACACATGGGGCTTACCTACCATCCCCAAATCTGAGCCTGTGTAGGGGGTGAATAGCATCCCCCCAAATTCACATTCACCCCGAACCTCAGAAGCAACCTTATTTGGAAATAGGGTCTTTGCAAGTGTTACTAAGTTAAGGATCTCCAAATGAAGTCATCTTGGACTTAAGGTGGGCCCTAAATCCAATTACTGGTGTCCTTACAAGAAGAGGGAAGGACATAGAGGGATATATCAGGAGAGACCATTCACATGGCCTTTACAGATGAAGGCAGATTGGAGTGCTGCCGCCAAAAGCCAAGGAACGCCAGGAGCCAGCAGAAGCTGGAAGAGACTGGAAAGATCTTCCCCTAGTGCCTTCAGAGGGAGTATAGCCCTGACAACTTGATTTCAGACTTTGGGCCTCCAGAGCTGTGACAGAATACATTTGTGCTGTTTTAAGCCAAGTTTGTGGTAATTTGTTATGGCAGCCACACCTTCTCCAGCACTCCAGCTCTCCAGCCCCTCTCTGAGCCCCTGATCTGAATCCCTCGCTTCCCCTCACCCCACAGCCAGTCCTTGTCAATCTTGCAATCTGCCTTCACCAGATTTTCCCCTCTGCCAGGCCTCTTCATTTTCACTTCCAACTCCTCAATGAAGGGACCCTCATTACCTCTTGCCCAGAAGATCACAACAGAGACTCCTGAAAGCACAGCCAGGTTGATCTTCTGAAAGCAGAGTAACTCCCCATCATAGCCCCCACCCCCAGATCACAAACCTTCCCGGGCTCCCTGTTATCTCATGAATTAGTGACTCATCACCCTGGCTTTCAAGGCCTCAGCTGCCTGTGTCCAAACCAGCTTTCCAGTCTGGCCTCTCATGGTCCCACTGCTCAGCCTTTGCTCAGGCTGTTCCCTCTTCCTGGAACAGTGTCCTCACCTTGCCATGTCTGCAAGTGTGAACTCCATCACCCCTTACATCACTTCAAGTGGCACCCCAACCTGATATTTCTCCTGCTTCCCCTGCTCATGACTTGGAAGCTTCCAGAACACCAGGTCTGGGCCTTTCCACCTGTTCTGAATATCCTGACCCTTTGCAGTACACTCCACAGGGCCAGGGTGGACACAGCTTCTCTGTGAATCCCTTGCAGGATCAGACTCCAAACCTCATTCACTCGGCACACAGTTCCTAGAGCTTAATTCCATGCCAGGTGTTAGAGAGGGATGCACAAGATACCCCAGGTCCTTGTCGCTATGGCAGTGCCTCTCCAGTGGGCATGTGGGTGGCACCAGAAAAATATGTTGAATTTGAGTCAATTAAATTGCATCTTGGAGTCTGAAGGGAGCTTGGTCTGGCCTCCCACAAGTAGGCTTTAGAGGCTTCTAGATTCTTTTTCTTTTCTGTCCTCATTTCAACTGTTTTTCTTTTTCCCAACAACACTGTTCTCTTTCTGCTCTTTTTGATTTTGCTCTTTATGAAGGAAGAGGCAGAGGGAACAGGCTGCCCTTCTCTCTACAATTTTACAAGCCCCCACTCTGGCTGGCCACCCCCAGGGAGGCCAGAAATCCTCTCTCTGCCACCTCCACCCCCACCAGACTCCCCAGCACCAATGAGTCTGAGCAGGTGAGATGCTGCCTCCTACCCCCAGTGACTGCTCTGTCCCTGTGACCCACTGACTGTGCCCACCCAGCCTAAGACTCACACCCACCATGTCCGTCTGAGCTGCAGTCAGCTGGAGACAGGGCAGATGGCAGCGTGGGAGTCCCCAAGGGCACCTGCCACTAAGCTGGGAAGCATCTCAACTTCTCACCAGCAAGAATGCCCTAGTTGCCATGGTTACTGCAGAGCCGGCTCTAGGCCAAGGCCTCCCCAGGCAGTCCCCACGAACCCCCACCCCAGTACTCACAGCGCAGCCAGACGAGTTCCCTGGGCATGGTGGTGCACTGGGTCCCCCAGAGAGCAGAGGTGGCTTCCCCAGTAGTGTTCTATTCACAGAGGCCCAAGTGGGGCCTACATGGCCTCAGGTCAGCAAAGGTGGCCAAAGTCGAGGAAGGGCTGGTCACAGAGGAGCAGCCCAGCAGCAGGTAGCAGGTAGTCCTGGGCAGGGCTTATCCTTATCTGCCTGGCAGTGCAGAGGGCAGCTGGGGGGCAGTGGTTGTAAGTTCCATTGCAGCCAGGACCTGGCCTGAGACAGCTGCCTCAGGGTCTTCCTTCTGAGCAGGAAAGAGTCCCCAGCAGGCCCCTCGGAATCTGAGGCTGGGTTGTGCTTTCTCTGATTTCTCTGTCTGCAGCTGCTCAGTGTGAAATCTGGCTCTGGAAAGAGAAAGGAGGAGAGAAACCGATTATGTAAGAGTGGTGCTGCCACTCAGCCATCAGCCACAGGCGCGCAGAGCCTACTGTGCAGGCTGCATCCACTGCCTGGCTGGGACCACCTGAGAAGGCCAGAGGCGCACAGCCCTGCCTGGTAGCTGGCTACTCAGGGGCACAGAAATGACTTCAGAAAATCCAAAGGGCATCCCTGGCCCCGGAGTGAGTTCCAGTGACACTGACTGACAGCCTGGGGTCAGAACAAAAGCAGGACCAAGGAATGAATGGACTGTATCGGTTAAATAAATGGAATTTCCTGAATGCGGTAATAAGACCATATGTTAAAAGTACATGAATAACTTGGGTGGCAGGGAGGTTAAAAAAAGCAAACCATTCACCCCTCTACTCACTTTCAGGCTTAGTCCCATCCTCATTACTCCAAATCTGCTTCCCCTCTTAATGGGGTTGCCAGGTGAAACACCTGTTCCCAGCTGAATTTGAATTTCAGGTAAGGTTTTTTTTAGTATAATTATGTCATGAGTACTTTTTTAGTATAAACATATCCCAAATATTGCATAGGACACACTTATACTACAAAAATATTCATTGCTTATCTGCAATTCCTAATTAACTGGGAGTCTTGTATCTTTATTTGCTAAATTGGCAACCCTATGATAGCAATTCAGTAACTCTTCCTGAGTGCTCATGATGTACTACGCCCAGAGCTAAGGTTTACATTCATTGAATCCTCACAACAATCTTATGGAGTCATGAAGACTCATTTTTATCTACGAGGAAACTGAAGCCCAGAAAGGTTAAGATACTTGTCCAAGGTCACAAAGCTGCTAGTAAGAACTGCAACAGGAGTTCAACCTACATGTAAGTTGCCAGCTGGGCACAGTGGGCTCAGGGCTCACAGTCATCTCATTTATCCCTCACCAGGCTGTCCGAGAAATGGGCTGTTGTCCCCATTTTGCAGGTAAGGAAACTGAGGCTCTGAGAGGCTGAGTTGGCCAGAGACAGAGCTGGCTCTGAAGTTCAGCCTCTGATACAGTAGTGTTCCATTCTCTTGCCTTCCCCCTATTTCCCCTTTGGTCAAGGGAAATGGCCACAGGTTGGTGGCATGAGAGGAAAGTAGGTATGATTTGGGGGTCTTCTCCATTGTGGCATCTGTGGTGTCCCCACAGAATGTATTGGAAGTGCTGGCTCTCACCCATGGAGGTTCCCCGAGACAGGTAGAGCCTCACCCAGAGAACACAGGCTTGTATGAGATCACCCCTGAATTTCAGCTCCTTCTCTAACCTACCCTGGTAATTTCTCTGCTATTACAGCATCACTACAAACACTGACCTAATGGAAACTTTTTTCGTTGCTCGTTTTTTTCAGGTTTATAGAGGTATAATTTACCTACAGCAATACCTTTTTCAGCGTACAATTCCATGGGTTCTGACAAATTTCACAGTGCTATGTAACCACTATAATAATCAAGATATAAAACATTTCTATCCACCCAGAAAATTCCCTCCTGCCACTCTGCAGTCAATCCCTCCTCCCACCCCAACCCCAAGCAACAACCCATGCCTGTCCATCCAGCAGTCTGTGTTTCCAGGATGCCTTATAAATGCAGTCACAGTGCATGGTCTTTTGTGTTGGGCCCCTTTCCCTTAGCAGAATGCATTTGGGATTCATCCAGGACACTGCCTGTGTTGGTTGGTTGTTCTTTTTCTCTTGCTGAGTAGTATTCCATTGTGTGGACAGAGCATTGTCTGTCCATCCACCAGCTGAAAGGCATCTGGATTGTTTCCATCTTTTTGATGATTGTGAATAGAGCCATTACAGGCCTTCACTGGTGTGGATGTAATTTCCATTTCTCTTGGGCCTCTCTGTTAACCTGGAGGCTCAAGAGCCCTTCAGCACATCTCAGCTCTGCACAGTGTGCACTGGGGCCTGGACAGTGGTATCCTGCTCCCACTGCTGGGGCGTCCCTCAGCCCAGACCTCCCCGCACAGATGCACACACCAGAATCAGGCTTGCCACCCCATCCACACCCCATAAAACTCTCCTGGCCACCTTCTCATTCAGAGATCTCCCAGAAAGGACCCCACCATGAGCCCTAGACCACCAGCCTGGGATAGAGAAACTGAGAAAATGAAGAATGGGGTCATGGTCACCTTCGTGCAACACCACAGACCCCTAATTCTGCAGGGCCCACCCTTCCACTGAAATGGGGGAGATGTGTGAAGATCAAGAAAGGCACAAAGTGGGAGTTACCTGATGACACAGAAGCCAGAGCCTTCTCTAGGCGTGGAGGGACATGGAGGAAATCACCTAAAAGAGTGGCATTGCCGAATCCTGGGAGAGCTCAGGACACCTCTCCCTCTGTCTCTCCCTGGTGGGGAAGAGAGAGGGGGAGGAGTTTGAGAGTAGCCTCTCCTGTCCCACCCTAACTCTACCCCAGGGCTTGGAACAGTCCTCCGGAAGCTCAAACAGAGAAAAGTTGTGTAAGAAAGTAAAAGTTGGAGTATTATTCTGCATAGTTTAATTATAAATAGCATTTTCAAAGTCACAGCAAGTAAAAAGTGAATGTTAATTTAATGGAATCATGACTTAAGGATTCTGGTAGGACAAGGGCCTGGGGAGGGTGAACGTGTGTGGAAAGGAAAGCGGTGACAAGGAGCTAAATGTTCCCTGGTGGGAGGTCAACAGATAGTACCTCAAATGGAGAAGTAGCAATAAGAGCATGCTATTTAGAAGGATAAAAACATATATATTGCTTTTAAAAATGTTGAAAGTTGTGTGTCTGGAAAGACAGGTGTCTGCTGTTGCTCATAACAGAGTCATGTTGTACGATTTGATTCTTCAATTCAGGAGCAGATGTAACTTTGAGTAGAAAAAGAGAAACTTCACATTTTAAAATGCATTTCAGTGCTGGAATTGTGTTGCTGCGTCCATCCAGGTCAGGCAGCAAGGACCTGCTCCCCCAGGACCCTCACCTGCCTGCTCTGGCTCCTCCCTCCTCTGCCTGAGAACGAAGACAACTCCAGCTCCCCAGGGAGGGAGGCATGGAACCTGAATTGGAGCCCAGCAGTTAAACTCTAGAGCCTGTGCCCAGCCTGAAGAGGAGACGCAGTTTTATGTTAGGACACACACAGACTAAGTGTCCATGCTATCAGCCGTATGACAAGCCATCCCAACATATAGTGGCTAAAAACAACAGTAAGTTATTACTTTTCACGAATCTATGGATTGGCTGGAACTTGGCTGATCGAGTCCTGCTGATAGGTCGGCAGGGTGCTGGCTGGTCTAGCTTGGCCTCAGCTGGGATGACTCATCCTTCAGCCGGCTAGCCTAGGTTTGTTCTAAGAAAAGGAGCAAATAAGGCCATGTTCCTTAAGGCCAAGGCACAGAACAATCACACCACTTCTACCACATTCTATCAGCCAAAGCAGATTGGGGAGTGGGTGGGCAAGAAACAGACCCCACTCCTTGGTGGAGGGAGTTGCAAAATATCATTGCAAAGGGCATGGATAGGGGTGTGTGTGAAGAAATGGGGCTACTTCTGCAACTAATCTATGATATCTACACAGAGCAATCTTCTCCCCAAAGTGGCCCAGTGGACAGAGCACTGGACTACCTACTCCAGCCTGACCACTTTCCTATAAGCAGGGCCGGGCCACAAGGGCCTTAGAGGCATTCCATGCAAACTGCTGTATCTAGACATGAGAAAACAGGGCTGGGGGAGGGAGCTGTCCCATGGCCTCATGCCCAACCCCATCCTCCTCCTGTGAATCAAGTCACTCAGCCCTTTGAGAATGTGGGAAGGGACATTCTAGCAAACAGCCATGAGGAGTGAGTCACAGATGTTCAATTCAAGGAGGAGGTGGAAGAAAAACAGGACTGAGTTCAGGCCACAGAAAAAGAAAGACAAACAACAGCAGAAATAGGAACGATTTATTCTAGTTAACTCCAGTAGCCCAGGATCTATACTTCTAAGCAACATTTCACCCAACCTCTGTTCTACCAGGGGAAAGAGGATTCTAGACCTGGGGTACATGGTAATGTAGGACCCACTCTTGGCCACATCTGAGAAGTCAGTCTCACCCAGAGAAGTAGACTGAGTCACACTCTGACTGGCTCCCTCAGCTCCCATTGAGTACAATCCAATCTGCAAAGGAGTCTATTTCTACCTTCATGAATCTGGGCTTGGCCATGTGACTTTTTCTGACCAAAGAGATGTTCCTGTTCTTTGGGCTTGTCCTCTCTTGCTGCTGGGAGGGCTTCCTATCATGTGAACAATTCTGGACTAGCTTCCTACAGGAGGCACTGTTGAGGCCCCAGACACTTCATTTAGGCCATCCTAGACCAGACCATCTGGCCCCAGTCAAGTCAGCCCAGAATCCCACAGAATCGTGAGAAATAATCAATGTTTGTTTATTTTAAACCACTAAGCTTGAGAGTAATTTGTTACACAACATAAGCTAATTGATACAGCCTGGAAGTATACCATCTCTGCAAATGCTCTGTAAAAAGCCTGATCAATTCTAACCCAAAGCATATTCTGGGAGTGGTTCTGCTGGCTTCTCTCCTCTGAATAAAGTTCAGGCCCTTAGAGGCAAAGATATGCTTTCACTGCCCTAGGGCCTGGCTCAGAACCTTCTGTTGAAAGAGGAACTTTCTGAAATTCAATACTAATCAAGACTTTTTTTCCCCTCTGCCATATTTGATTTTTTTTTTTAATGTTTTTATTATAGCTTTGTTAAACCCAAACAAGGCAGAATAATACAATAGACCCCCATACAGCCATTACTCAGCTTCAAAAATTATCAGCAACCTGTCATTCCTCTCTCACCTATCCCTCAACTTTTTCCCTTAGAGTATTTTAAAGCAAATATCAAGTATGCCATTTTTACCAGTATGTAATCATTTTAAAATGCAATCGCATTACTATTATTGCACATTCCCACATCAATAATTCCTTATATCATTTAATAAAAAAAAGACATGTTCAAATAAACCCACACATATATGGCCAATTAATTTCCTACAAAGCAGCAAAGCACATACAATGGAGAAAGGATAGTCTCTTCAATAAATGATGTTGGGAAAACTGGACAGCTACATGCAGAAAAATGAAACTACACCACAATCTCACACCATACATGGAAATCAACTCAAAATGGATTAAAGACTCAAATGTAAGACCTGAAACCATGAAACTCCTAGAAGAAAATACAGGCAGTACACTCTTTGACATCAGTCCTAGCAATATCTTTCTAGATATGTCTCCTCAGGCAAGGGAAACAAAAGCAAAAATAAACAAATGGACCTATCAAATTAAAAAACTTCCACACAGCAAACGAAATCAGCAGCTTAACAAAAAGACAACCTACTAAATGGGAGAAGACATTTGCAAAGCATATATCTTCTCTGATACATAGAGAACTCACACAACTCAACAAGAAAAAAGCTTAATTAAAAAATGGGCAGAGGAGCTCAGTAAATATTTTTCCAGAGAAGATACATAGATGGCCAACAGACACATGAAAAGCTGCTAAATATCACTAGTTATCAGAGAAATGCAAATCAAAACCACAATGAGATATCTCACACCTGTTGGAATGACTATTAACAAAGAGGCGAGAAATCACAAATGTTGGTGAGGATGTGGAGAAAAGGGAAACTTCATACACTGTTAATGGGATTGTAAACTGATACAGCCACTATAACAAACAGTATGGAAGTTCCTCAAAAAATTAAGAATAGACCTACCATATGATCTAGCTATACTTCTAGGTATTTATCCAAAGAATATGAAATACTAATTTGAAAAGATATATACAACCCTATGTTCCTCACAGTATTATTTAAAATAGCCAAGATACACACACACACACACACACACACACACACACACACACACACACACACACACACACAGGAATACTATTCAGCCATAAAAAGATGAAATCTTGCCATTTGCAACATGAATGCACCTTTGAGGGTACCATGCTAAGTGAAATAATTCAGACAGAGAATTACAAATATCATATGATCTCACTCATGTGGAATATAAAAAACAACAACAAAAAAAGAACAAACCAAATGAAACAAAAACAAACATTTAGATACAGAGCAACATAGGGTGTAACTGTATGGTAGATGGATGTAAACTAAATTTTTGGTGGTGAGCACACTGTAGTGCATACATAAGTAGAAATATACCATTGTACCAATGAAACATACAATATTATACACCAATGTTACTGAAGCAAAAAATTAAATTAAATAAGCCATATTCAATTTTCCCTGGTTATTTTCTAAATATCTTTTTTTTAATTGAAGTATAGCTGATTTACAATGTTGTGTTAGTTTCTGGTTACAGTATAGTGATTCAGTTATTTTATATATATTTTTTCATATTCTTTTTCATTATAGGTTACTACAAGATATTGAATATAGAGTATGGTTCCCAGTAGGACATTTTTGTTTATCTATTTTATATATAGCAGTTTGTATCTGCTAATTTCAAGCTCCTAACTTATCCCTTCCCTCCCCGCTTCCCCTGTGGTAACCTTAAGTTTATTTTCTATCTGTAAGTCTGTTTCTGTTTTGTAAATAAATTCCTTTGTATCATTTTTTAGATTCCACATATAAGTGATATCACATGATATTTGTCTTTGTCTGTCTGACTTACTTCACTTAGTATGATCATCTCTGGATCCAACCATGTTGCTATAAATGGCATTATTACATTCTTTTTTATGGCCGAGTAGTATTCCAGTGTGTGTGTGTGTGTGTGTGTGTGTGTGTGTGTGTGTGTGTGTGTGTGTGTGTGTGTGTGTGTGTGTGTACACCACAACTTCTTTATCCACTCATCTGTTGATGGACATACAGGTTGCTTCATGTCTTGGCTACTATAAATAGTGATGCTATGAACATTAGGGTGCATGTATCTTTTCAAATTAGAGTTTTCTCTGGATATATGCCCAGGAGTGGGATTGCTGGATCAAATGGCGACTCTGTTTTTAGTTTTTTGAGGACTCTCCATACTGTTTTCCATAATAGCTGCACCAAACTACATTCCCACCAACAATGTAGGAGGGTTCCCTTTTCTCCACACCCTCTCCAGCATTTTTAAATGTATTTTTCAGTTGCTTTCTTTGAATCAAGAGCACAATAAGGTGGTTCATTGACTGATGTGTTGCTACATCTTTTTTCCTTTTAAAAAAACAATTAATATATAATTCACATGCCATGAAATCAGCCATTTTAAAGTGTACAATTCAGTGTGAAATTTTAGTATGTTCACAAAATTGTGCAACAATTACCATAATCTAATTCCAGAAGTCTCATCACCCTAAAAATAAACTCTGTATTCGTCAGCAGTCAATGTTTATTTCCTCTTCTCCCCACCCCTGGCAACCACTAATCTGCTTTCTATCTCTATAGATTTGCCTATTCTGGACATTTCATATAAATGGAGTCTTACAATATGTGGTCCTTTATGACTGGCTTCTTTCACTTAGCATAATGTTTTCAGAGTTCATTCATCTTGTAGCGTGTTATAAACTGAGTGTTTGTGTCCCCCACCCCCAAATTCCTATGTTTAAGCTCCAACTCCCAATGTGATAATCGTATTCAGAAATGGGACCTTTGAGGGGTAACCAGAGTTAGATGAGGTCATGAAGGTGGAGCCCTCATGATAGGATTAGTGCCCTTACAAGAAGAAACACCAGAGAGCTTGCTCTCTCTCTCTCCAGGATCCCATTAAGAGGAGGCCGTGTGAGCACAGAGCCAGAAGGTGGCCATCTGCAAACCAACAGGAGAGTCCTCACCGGAAACTAACCACACTGGTATTCTAATCTGAGACTTCAGCCTCCAGAACTGTGAGAAAATAAATTTCTGTTGTTTAAACTACACAATCTATGGTATTTTGTTACGGCAGCCTGAGCTGACTAAGACATAGCATCTATCAGTACTTCCCTCCTTTGTTTAAAAAAAATAAAGGTGAAACATGTTATCCTCTTAATTTTTTTCCTTTTTAATAAATTTAAACAGTAAAACAAAAATTCACAAGCTGCCTCCCTGTTCATGCTTTGTCTCCCTCCCCTACCCACAGTCTTCAGTCTGGCTCCCTTTCCTTCACTCCATTCACACAGTTACAGGGTATCAAACTGAGAAAACAAAACTGCTCTAAGTATCTGGAGACAAGATAAAGGGAGGAGGTAAACTGCACCCACATTCAAGGTTTAACCAAGCAAGTCTGCATTTTCCAGGTTCTGGATGTTTTCCCTCCATTAGTCAAACTGAAAAAAAGAAATTCCCTGGACCAGATACTTCAAAGCTGAAATCCCCAGGACAGCTAAAGAATGCCTTGACGATATTACTTGCATCAAAATCACCCGTATCTATGCCCTCCTCATCCAGGTCCTGTCCAGTATCATAGCGAGTCTTTTTCTTGGGATCAGAGAGGATGGTAAAAGCTTCTCCGACTTCCTTGAACTTTTTTCCTTCTCCTCAACTTCAGCACTGACTCCACTGGGCCGATCTGGATGGCACATCAAGGCCTATTTCCGATAAGCTTTCTTGATCTCATCCTCGGAGGCATTCATGCCCGCTCCCAGAATCTTGCAGTAATCTTTCCTCTCACTCTTCTTCGGTACCAGCTGTGCATTTTCTAGGAGCTGTTTGTGTTCTCTTTTCTCCACCTGGTGCACTTTTTCATAGTCTTGCACTGCTTCTTCATACTGTTCTGTGTCCATGTAGCACTGAGCTCTTCTCAAGTAGCTTCTGTGTGTCACCTAGCCTTACTGCATTTGTGCCATCTTCTACACTTGAAATTAACCCCGATTACACAAGAGTTTAGCATTTTAAAAAATAATCTGGGGTCTATCTCCAGGGCTTCTGTGTAGAGTTCATATGTGAGCTTATAATTTCTTTCTTTAAATGCTTTATTCCTATCTTCTGTCTTTAAGTGCTTTGGTATTTCTGCAAGTAATGCAGGTCTCCTCATGCTCAGGAATCATCCTTAGAGGTTGTACAAAAAGCTGAACTGCCTTCTCAGTACAATCTTCATAATAAAGGCAAAGACCTCATACATACAGAGAATCCACATTGGTGTAATCCATTCATAAAATGTCACTGGCCACAGACTGTGCTTCTGAGTAATAATCCAGCATTGCTGAATAGTCTGTTTGGAGGATTTTGAAGCAATAGCAGGCAGGGGCAAATTCTAAAGCATAGTCCATATAGGAAATAGGCTTCCAAAAATTCTGCTTCTCAAAATTCATTTTGGCTATTTTCTCATATTCTGTGACTGCATTAGCACTCCTTCTGTTGTGCCAGGGCAATTTTGTGATCCAGTTCTAGGGCTCTCTGGAAACTGCAACATGCCACCATGGCATTCCCTAGAGATAGATGCCTTTTTCCCTCTCATAGGTGTCCCTGGATGAAACTGTCATCCAACCCTGCTCACTGCTGTGCATCTCCAAGAGCTTCCCAGAACCCTCTGAGCACCATTAAGATGACTGTCCAGCTTCCATAACAGCTGGCATTGTTAGGACACTTATCTATGTATAATTGTTAAAAGAGTCATTTTAATCTTCCTTGACATGGTATGCATTTCCTTTTACTTTCCTTGAAAGATTCTGCTTCCCTTTTTGCTTCTTTGTGGTTGAGCAGCTCTGGCTCAGTTGCTGCCATTACCACATCACACTGTGTCAATTGCCATCTCACTGCTGTGCCCAGCACTCATTCCTTTTTATTATCAAATAATCTTCTACTGTATGGACATACCACATTTTCTTTATCCATTCATCAGTTGATGGACATTTGAATTGTTTTCATTTTTTGGCTATGGTGGGTAATACTGTTATGAATATTCATGTACAAGTTTTTGTATTGATGTATGTTTTCAGTTCTTTTGGGTGTGTTCCTAGGAATGTGGTTACTGGGTCATATGGCTACTCTATGTTTAACTTTTTGAGGAATAGCCAGTTGATTTTCCAGTTCAGCTACATCATTTTACATTTCCATCAGCAATGTATGAGGGTTCTGATTTCTCTATACCCTCACCAACACTTGCTATTATCTGTCTTTTTCATTATAATCATCCAAATGGGTATGAAGTGGTATCTCTGTGGTTTTGGTTTGCATTTTCCTGATGACTAATGATGCCGAGCAACTTTTCATGTGCTTATAGGCCATTCGTATATTTTCTTTGGAGAAACATCTATTCAAATCTTTTGCTTACTTTTTTAAAAAGCTTTTTTTTCCCCGATGTTTCAAATGATTTTTATTTTTTTTAACATTTTTTTATTGAGTTATAGTCATTTTACAATGTCGTGTCAAATTCCAGTGTAGAGCACAATTTTTCAGTTATACATGTAAAAAGCTTTTTATTTAAAAATAAAACATGGATACATATAACAGAAAACAAATGTATAGCTTAATGAATTATTATAAGACAGTCAAACTTTTCACATCTCTCCAGAAAAGTAACCACCATCTCAACCATTACAGCAATCACTTTGTTAGGTTTCTTTCTGGTTTTATCAACCAAATGTATATTCCTAGACACTACAGTTTTTAGCTTTGTGTATTTAAAATTTTTCATCTATCTTTTAAGCCTCTTTTAATCTACAGGATTTCTCCTCCATCCCATTCTTTCCCTGACAATTCATCTGTTAAAGAACCCAGGATACGTGTCCCATAGAGTATCCCCAGTCTAGGCTTTGCTTATTGCACACTCATGTTGCAATTCAGCACTTTCATCTATCCTCTGCTTTTCACTTTGGTGGTTGGATCAGACTCAAGTTCAAATCCTTTGTCACAACTACAGGTGGTGCTGGTTTCTCCCAACAGGAGACAAGTAATGCCTGGCTTTCACTCTTTTCTGATGTTGGCAGCTAATGATGCTTAATGCCTAGACCTATTAATTCACCAAGGGTTGCTAAGTGTGATATTCTCACTCACACTGCTATCTGATCAAGCCTTTTCCCATGAGGCAAGCAGAGTCAGTAGCAGATCAGCAGCTTTGCCAAGATGTCTGATATGAATGACATATTGTGCTTTCCTCCCACACCTGCCCTCTCTGTGAAATCAGAAAGGCAACAGGCCTGTGTGATTTGTTTTCAAATGCCTGCTTCTCAGAAAGAGATTGGCTAGAACCCAGACATGCACTGCCTTTACCCTTGTAATCCAAAGCTATCTTATCTGTCAACTAAGACTCACTCCTGGGTCCACAGACCAAATGCTTGCAGCAGACATTTCACTTCTGACAGGCACTGCATGTATGTGATCAGTGTCAGCACATCTGAGAGGATTGGCACCTACACCAGATCCTTAGGGCATGTCCCAAGCTAGAGTATTGTCTTAGGTGAAGCAAAACATGAAAACCGGCCCAGTGCTACAGATGATGGAAGCACTGAAACAGGAAAATGCATTACTCAGCATTTCCTTAGAACCAGGGGTCTAGCACAGCACTATTTAGACCACATCTACATTTATCGAGATTTATTTCTCTGTATTCACTCACCGTTTTACTTAAATTTATTTGTAAAGAAAACTTTATAAAACTAACATTGAGAGAAAAATAGTTCTCATTTGCCAAAATGGAAAGGTAACATCTAGGAAAATAAATAACGTAATTAAATTCGAATGAGAAAGCATTGCCTGCGGAAGGCTCTGAGCTAGGGTTCTGCTTTCTCTTTTTGGAAAAGGAAGATAAGCAAGGGTTAGAGAGGTGTTTGAAATATATTAGCACTAGACTGAGTCTTTCTCCTAGAGCAGTATTTCTCAACTGGGAGGTGAATTTTGTCCCCAGGGTGACATCTGGCAATGTCTAGAGAGACTTTTAATTGTCACAACTAGAGATGGGGGTCCTACTGATATCTAGTGGGTGGAGGCCAGGGATGCTGTAAACATTCTACAATGCACAGGGCAGCCCCCCGACAATAATGAATTTTTCGGCCCCCTAAATGTCAATAGTGCTAAGGCTGAGAAACCCTGTTTCCTAGAGAGGTAGAAGGGTTGAAAAAGAACTTAAAAGTAATTTCCTCACTCTAGGATTCAATATTATTTAATGCAGGATCCAAGTACCATGTTACACCATCCAATATTAACCAGTGGCACACAACCCACATTTCTCTTCCTACCTCAGGCTCCTCATTTATAAAATGAGCCTGATATAAAATTCTGACCTCAAAGGGTTATGAGAGTATTTACCAAGTTTCTATATATAGAAAACATAGAACATGGGATGGTATGCAGTAGCTCAGTATTTACTATTATTATTATTCACTATTATAAATAGCAGTAAAGATGGGCTTTAGAAAACTTATGCTTTCTCTTTTATTTTTGAATGACTTCCTTTATTGCTGTTGCTTTTGCACCGTCAATAGAGTTCTGTGAGGAAAAGACTTACGTGATTGTGAAAGAAAGAAAGAAGCCCAGTGTGGAACTAGTCACACGGGACCCCTGAACACTCTGAAGAGCTCCTGCTTCAAGAAAGCTGCTGATGTCCTCCTGAAGGACTCCAACCACTGACCTTCAATCTCTGCCCTCCAACAAGCAAGGAGATTCAAGAGTGGAAGAACAGAGTGTGGCGGGTCCATACACGTGCTATTTTCAGAAAAGAGGGGCAAGTGAACAAAGGGACTCCAGCAGAACTTTGTGCCCAAAAGTGTCCTTGGAGAAACACAATAAAAAACAAAACAAAACAAAACAAAAAGGGATGAAGTAGAAGTCAGTAGCTAGAAAGCCTTTAGCCAGACAGCTCTGTAAACAAAAACCTCTGCAGAGGATTATCTTCTCAAAGCATTACAGAAAATAACTATTGCCAAGAAAGTAATCAAGTTCCAAAGATGTGGAACAACTGGAACTCTCACACATCGTCCTTGGGAGCATACAACCATTTTGGAAGACTGTGTGTCAATTCTAATAAAGTTACATACACACCTGCCCTCTGATAGAGCAATTCTACTCCTAGTATTTAACCTAGAAAAATCAAGATCTATGTCCACAAAAAGAACAAACAAGAATGTGCATTGCTACTCTATTCATATTATGAATAATATGCAGTTCAAAAAACTGAAAACAATCCAAATGTCAATAGAAGAATGGATATACAAGCTGTGGTATAATCACACAATAGAAAACTACTCAGCAAGAAAAAAGAACAAACTACTGATCCATGCAACATGGGTGAATCTCAAAAACATCATTATGAGCACAAGAGGCCAGACACCAAAGAACACACGCTATATAATTCCATATATTTGAATGTAAGAATAGGCAAAAAACTAATCTATGGTTATAGAAATCAGAACAGCGGTTGTCTGGGTTGAGCGGTGGTGGTAGGAACTGACTAAAAAGGGGCTTGTGATGGAAATATCCTGGCTCTTGATGGGGTGGCAGTCACATGGGTATATACCATTGTCAAAAACCATCTGTACTGGGATGAATAGTGTCTCCCCAAAATTCATGTCCACTAGAATCTTAGAATATGAACTTATTAGGAAACAGGGTCTTTGCATATGTAATTAGTTAAATTAGAAAAAGGCCATACCAGATTAGTGAAGGCTAATCCAATGACTGGTGTCCTTATAAGAGAAAATAGAGACACACAAGGAAAATACAATGTGATGACAGAGGTCAGAATTTATGTCCATAAGCCAAGAAATTTTATTTTATTTTTATAAATTTTTTGAAGTGGGGGGAGGTAATTAGGTTTGTTTGTTTGTTTGTTTGTTTATAGAGGAGGCACTGGGGATTGAACTCAGGATCTCTTGCCCACTAAGCATGTGCTGTACCACTGAGCTACACCCTCCCCTCCACAAGCCAAGGAATGTTGTACAACCACCAGAAGTCAGGAAGAGGCAATGAAAGGTCAAAGGGATCATGGCCCTGTTAATACATTGATCTTGGATTTCTAGGCTCCATATCTGTGACAGAATACATTTCTGTTCTTTTAAGCCACCAAGTTTGTGGTACTTCATTATGGCAGCCCTAGGAAACTAATATACCATCAAACCAAATGTTTAATGTCTGTGCTTTTTATTTTAAATAAATACACTCCAATTTTAAAAACTGAAAACAGCTCATTGGAAACAACAAGCTGGTGATGAGGTCTCCAACCTGGCTTATGCTACACCAAATTAGATAGAACACATAAAGGAGAACCAGCCAATGCTGTTCAGAATCCACATGCAGTGGGAGAACCCAGGCACTGCTCAGCAGGACCCCTCCTTCCCAGTGGCTCTCCCTTCATGCTCATCCGCCACACAAAGCTGTCCCTTCTGCCCACAGCAAAAATGTCTCGTTCACCTTCTCAAACACAAATAACATGGGGACCGAGGGCAGCACTACACCACCTTGCACATGCCCCGTTCAAAAGTGAACCAGCCCACTTTTGAAGGAGCTCTAAGCCTCACAATTAAAGACTGCAGGAAAGCCTGGTTAGGGGCCAAGAGCCTTAATCCAACTCTTCGTTCACTCACAAATTTATTATCTGAAATATCAACCTTAAGGAATTTTCCATTCCGTTGCTTTCCATAACCCAGAAACTTACAAAAGGAGAATTTTTATTCATTATTTTGCTTCATCTTAGAAGCCCCTGATCCTGAGAACTTGCCAGTCACTTGTCTAAGCACACCTGCAGATATCTGCATGAGCATTAGGGTCAGTGAAGGTCAGGAAGGTCACTGAATACAGAGACCACCTGGCCCAGTCCCAACTGGATGCTCTAATCTCCATCCTGCTCCCTGACATTTATGGCTAAGGAACTTGTTGTGCATAAACTCACTGAATCCTCACAACAAGGCTAGAGATAAGACCATTATTATCTTCACTTTTTGATGAGGAAACTACCGAGGACCAGAGGTGTGAAGTTACTTGTCTGCGGTGGCACAGTAGTAAACCACAAAAGAGGGATTTGAGCCCATAGTGGCCTGAAAGTCTTATTCGCTGGACTGTGCTGCCAAGTGGATGTCTCTTCTTTGGATCAGGCACTGCGTTCCCTAGTGACCAAGAACCCAAAGGTTTCCCTTTGTTACAGATCAAGACTCTTTCAACATATTTTTCCCTTCTTGAGAACCACGAGTCCCAAATTTAGTTTTATAATAGTCCAGAGACTCTAAAAGTCTATTGGGACATCCTCCAAAGCACTACATAAACAAAAATTGAGTGTAACGGGATTAAGATTGTTCAGTTTTGTTTTTTGGGTTTTGGTATGTTTTGTTTTGTTTTGAGATGAAAGTTAACCAAATAACAGAGCTAAACTGAAAAAGGCTGAGATCAGAATCATGCATTTTTTTCCCAACTTGATGGGAAAATCTGTTTCTATTGCCCGTTTCACCAAGGATAAATTTGGAGCTGGGTTTCCTGGAAGAGAATCAAACCAATCTTACTTCAGGAAAGGACACTTCAGAGGAATCCATAGTAGCTGTTGGCTCAGTCAACAGTAAGTTGGCACAACACATTAAAAGACCAAAGGGAATTTATTCCAGCAGTATAGGGATGGTTCAATATTAGGAAATTTCTTAAAACAGTATACCATAATGATAAATCCCAGGAAATCCATAAAAGTTGAATAAGCCTCTGACAAATTTGACAAAAAATATACTTTCCTGATAAAAATCCTCATTAAAGTAGGAATCAATGGATAATTCTTTAACATGATAAAATACATAAATCTCAGTCAGATAAAAGCCAGCATTTTGCTTAAGACACCAGAAGCATTCCCACTAAAGTCAGAAACAACACATACGTGCCCACTATCATTGTACAGGAGGTACTAGCCAGTGCAATTAGATAAGCTAAAGAAATCGCAGATTTAAGAACTAGATGGGGGGATATAATGCACAGCATGGTGACTATAATTAACAATATTGTACTGTATATTTGAGAATTGTTAAGAGAGTAAATCTTAAAAGTTCTCATTATAAGAAATGTGATGAATGTCAACTAAACTTATTGTGGCAATCATTTCACAAATATACATATATTAAATCACTATGTGTTAACACCTAAAACTAATACAATGTTACATGTCAATTATATCTCAATAAGAAAATAAAAAAGAAAGAACTGGATAAGAGGAAGTAAAACTATTTCTATTTATAAATGAAATGGTTATAAGCCTAGAATATCTAAAAGAATCAACTATGAAAGTACTACAAACAATGGCCAGTTAGAAAAGACTCCATAAAAAGATAAAATAACCAGGAATAAACCTATCAAAAAATGTGCAAGATATATACTAAAAAACTGCAAACAATACTAAAGGACACAGATGATTTAAACAAATAGAAAGACATACCATGTTCTTGGATAGGAAGATTCAATATCATCAATATGGCCATTCTCTGAAATTAATGTATAAATTTAGAGCAATCCAAATACATTTCACAAGAGAATATTTAAATTGCCAAAAAATACATATATTTAAAGTGCTTAACCTTACTAGCCATTACAGGAGTGAAAATTAAAACCACAATTAATTACCACCACAAACGCCAGAACAAATAAAATTCAAGACCAACAAAACCAAGTGTTGCAGGAACATGGAATAACTAAAATTCTCAGATACTATTGGAAGGAGGGTAAACTGTTACATATCTATTTTGAAAACAGTTTGGCAGTATTTTCTGACATTGAACATATGCATATCCCATGCATAAATCCTCTCATAAGTAAATACCCAACAGAAATGCGCATATATGGGCACCAAAATGTTAACGCCCATTAGCAGAACAGATTAAAAAAATCTCACAAATATAATGTGAAGCAAAACAAGCCAGATACAAAAGAATCCATTTATATAAAGTTAAAAAAAAAAAAGCAAAACCAATGCATAACATAAGAAATGATGATGATTACCTTTCAGAAGAGGGTAGGGTAGTAACTGCTTTGAGGCTGGAGCAGTGTTTCTGCATGCTAGTATCACTCTAGTTCCAGATCTAGGTAACAGTTCACTTTACTATGTGATAATTCATCAAGCTGTATACTTAAAACTTATTCCCTTTTCTGTATGTATGTTTCATTTCAATTATTAAAGCAATTCCAATTAAAAAACCAACATGTGTGTGTAATTATATAATAGATTTTAAAGTTCAAATAGCAAAACAAATAAGCAAGAATAGCCTAAAAGAGGTCTAAGGGTAAGGGAAGCAGTCCTTCCATATATTAAAAGATATTTTTAAATATTATAAACCATAGCAAGCAAAACAGTATGAACATGAGTAGAGAAACCAATGGAAAACAGTAGCAAGTTCTGAAAGAGATCCACATGTGTATGAGAAAAAAACTTATGATAAGCAGCTTACAATAAAGTAGCTTCTCAATTCAGCAGAGAAAAGATAGCCATCTGGAAAAAAAAAAAAAAAGACTGACTCTATACCTCACAGCTTACATCAGGATAAATTCCAAATGGATCGAAACTTGAATGCAAAAAAGGAGGTGGGCATAGCTCAATGGTAGAGTGTATGCTTAGCATGCAGGAGGTTTTGGGTTCAATCCTCGTTACCACCATTAAAAATAAATAAATAAGTAAATAAATCTAATTATCTTCCCCCTAAAAAAATTGATTAAAAAAACAAAAAAAAATTTATTATAAAAAAGCTTGAATGCAAGTAATAGGAGAAAATAAAGGACATGTTCTGGTATCCTGAAGTGGGGAAGACCTTTGTATCTATGATTCAACATTCAGAAATCATAAAAGAAATAACTGACAAATGTGACTGCAAAAAATAAAAATGCATGCAAACAAAACCAACAAACCATCAACAAAATAAAAAAGAAATACAAAACTGGACACAATTTTTATCATAGGTAAAAGGCTGATCTTCCCTAATAGATACTCAGTTCATATCAATAAAGAAAAAGGCAACAATCCAATTTTAGAATAAGCAGAGAGTACTACTAGTAAGTTAGTTGTAGAAAAAGAAATAGAAATGACCCTGAAACATAGTCTAAGTTTAAAACTTTTCATTACAAATTTAAATTAAGACTCAGTTGAGTCGCTGTTTTTCACCTATCAGACTGGTAAAAATCCAGTGATGTGACAATTTGATGAGTTGGTGAAGACAGAGAAAACAGTAACCTCTCACTCAAAGCTGGTGGAGGCGCAAATTGTTATTAACTTATGGAGAGCAACTTGGCAATATCTCTTAAAATTACAAACACAGGTATCTAAAAATCTCATTTCTGGGAGTTTATCCTGCGTATATAATAAGCACCAGCCAAATGCCACATATACAAGAAGTGTCTGTGACTGTAGAATAGAAACAACGGCTACCACACAATAGAATGGCATGCTATATTCAGTGAAACAAGCAAGGCACAGAACAGCATGTGTTCTATTTTGTAAACTGGCAACAGAGGTGACAAAGCATTATATATATAATATATGTTATTATATTGTATTGCTAATACATACTTTATATAACAAATATATACATGTTGGTAGATGCTTGTATTTGCATAAAGAGACCCTCTATTAGAATAATTCACACTAAAGTGTGAAAGACTGCCAGCTCAGAACCTCCCAGAGATGGTGCATCCTTAGAAGATGCTTGTTAACCCCAACAAGTCTGTAATTTGGTGGGGTTTTTGTCAGGATGATAAAGTGAACTGGAAAAATGCAGATAGAGCAAGACCAGATATTTTGGGGGTCATGAAGGTAGCCATATATTAGGAGATTTCACAGCTTTGCCAAGAATCAGCTTTAATTAGACTAAATCCAATAAACTAAAAACAGTTACCTGGGGGAGGAGGGTACTCGGTGGCTAAGGAACAACAGTAAGAGAAAAACTTTGACTATAGTCCTTTATTACATGATGTTTAAACCATATGAATGTATTATCTAATCAAAACAGTAAACAGTAAAAGAAGAGCTGCAGTTCCCAAGCTCCTAAGCCTTGATCAAGACTCACAAAAATCTATCCCTGCTCATGTTCCGAGAGCCTTTGTCATTCACTTACCAACAGGTAACAAATATTTAGGAGGAGTTTTATTACCCTGTAATAGCTGACTTTGCCAGAAACATCTTACGTTAATATTGCTATGCAAGACCCTGTGAGTCAGAAAGATCTGGGACAACTAGTTTAACCTCCCTTAAACTTCAGTTTTCTCTTTGGTAGAGCAAAGAAAAAGGCAAAAGAACATCACCAAATTACTGTTAAGTGCTGGTGTGAGCATTTTCAGAAGCCGCAAAGCAGCACTGAACAGGTTCTGTACACACTAGCTGCTCTACAGCCAAGGCTGTGTTGAAATCAATGTTAGACCTGAGTGTTGGTGCTTTTCAAAGGTCAGTGTGCTTAAGGATCACCTGGAGAGGCTGTTAAAACACAGACTTCTAGGCCTAACCCTCAGAGACATAATTCAGTAGGTCTGGGGCCCATGAACTCTCGTTTCTAACAAGCTTCTTCTCCTGGGTGATGCTAATACAGCAGGTTTAAGGACCACATTTGAGTAGTTCTTGTCCAGAGCAGGGCTCTTCAAACTGTGATGTGTGTTCAAATGGCCTGAGACTCCTAAAATGCAGATTCTGATTCACAAGCTCTGGGGTGGGACCTGGGACTATGCATTTCTAACAAGCTCCCAAGTGTTGTAGATGCTCCTGGTCTGCAGATCACACTTTGAATACCAAGGTTCTGGAATATCCAGCTCCATTTGTTTAGATGAGGAAACTGTGCCTGGGAAAAAATAAATGACTTGTCCAAGGCCACTTGGATGGTAAGGGCAGAGATCAGGTGAAACCCATCCAGGATGGCCACTATTCCTCAGCAGAGCCTCCCCTACTGTCCCCAGACTTATACCACAAACCTGCTTAAGTCAGTAAGTGATGCCAACCCTTTAGAAAATGGCATGGAAATTTGCTAAATCATACACAGTCCTCTGTGCTTCTGAGAAATCAGCCACTTTCCACGGAGCTTAGCTCAAATCACAAGTCTGTTCTTTTTAAAAATGCACTTTTGGCCAAATCATTTCTTTAGCTGAGTCACCTCCCCCTCCAGTGACTCACACCTTTGACAGACCCTGCTGTGGAAACCTGAGGAAGCCACCAAGTATTTTTCAACAGTCTGATTCACTTTTTAACTTTGGTCTGATTGTGAGGAAATGAGGGTGATGAGAAGCATAAATGGGGGTGGGGAAGCTAATCCTTGGGAAAGCTGAGGAATTTCCTGATATATGGCTTCCTTATGACCTCAAAACCTGATAGACTTGCTCTGTATGCATTGTTCCCAACTCACTTTACCACCTTGACAAAAAGCCCATCAAATTACAGATTTATGTAAGTTAACAAGCATCTTTTCAAGATGCATTGCCTCTGAGATACCAATCTTTCACCTTTTATTGTGAATTATTTTCATATGGGGAAAGTGGGTGGAATCCTGGACACAAGTTCTCTGGAGTAATTAAGGCAGGGGGACTTACCTGAGATGAAGCTTGATCCAGGAACATAACTGCTTGCAAACCACAGATGCGACCCTGGTTCTGCACCACATTCACCAGCAGCACCCCACCCCCCCGATGCCTTCAGGCTGTTGAGTGGTTCGTGGGCCTGGTTCTGCCACTAACTTGTGTGATGGAATAAATCACACAGTTTTAGGGACTTTCAGAGCTGAAAGGTTCTAATCCCAGAACTCCAATTTCTAACCCAAAAAACCCATGGTCCCTAAGCCTGTCTAAGCTTGACTTTCCCAGAAGCAGAGCCTGAGACAGGAGTTTGGTTTCACATAAGTTATTGAGGGCGTGCTCTCCAGAAAAACCTTTCAGGTGAAGTAATGAGGGGAGACAGTAGGGAAGGGTAGATCTCAGAGGGTCTGAAGCATTTTTAAATAACACCAGAGTCCTCCCACCCTGAGGTAAGGAGGCTGGGCTTTCATATCCCTGACTAGTCAGTGGTCCTTATAGGGGATGTGACCCCCCAAGTATCTCTGGCAAGGTGGCTTAGAGAATGACATGGGATCTGATGTTCACGGCAGCTCCTCCCACGCTGCAGCAACCAGGAAGTAGGTACAACAGTGGCTAAAGGGGATCTGGTGGACGCCAACACTTCCTTCCAGTTCTGAGAGCCTTTCCAATGTGTTTCCAAACAAGATGCCCCCAACAGCAAAAAAGACAGAAGGTGAGGAAAGAATACAAGCACTTTCATTTCCAGAAGAATCTTGGAATCTGCACTTAGAATAAATCCTAAGTGCTCCCCTGTCATCCTGGCAATCTGCAAGGTGAACCCTCCCCCAGCTACACCCAATGTCCATGCACTGACCGTCAGTCACACAGCAGACTGACTGCTCCTTAAGGACTTTGTTCCCTCTGCCTATAATGTTCCACCCAGATTTTTGCCCAGCTAGCTCCTTGTTGTCAACTCAAACATTGCCTGCATAGAGAGCCTTTCTCTGGTCATTCCCTGTCACACCCTCTGTGGCACTTATGCATGGCACTGGCCACTCTGACATTGTTTTGACTGTGTTCACTTGTGTGTTATGTGTTATTAGAATGGCCTCTGGGGATAGAGCCTTGTTCTGAACTCCTCACTTACGTCCCCAAAGCCTATGCACACAGGAGGAGGATAACCTGTGATGAAAAATACCTAAGTGAATGACTAGGACATTTGGGCCAGATGCTGAAATGCCAACAGAGAAGGAGAACTAGGTCAGTAAACACTCCACAGCCCAAGAAGCTACAGGGAAAACCAGTCCCAAGGCCAGGTGGGGAAGGAGAGATTCCACCAAGAACTTCCTTGGCTACTTGATTCCTTTCTCCTCTCCCAGATCTCTCAATTCCTACCCTTCAACGTGGGACCAGAGTTAGCAGCCCTGGGGAGATCCTTCACCTTTTTGGAGGATGCAAACTTTTCATAATAACTAGGGGCATCTGGATTCCAACTCTAGCTCTAACTCTGAGCATCCCTCTCACCCCCACCCATCCCGATAGTATCTGGGTGGGGCCCAAGGATCATGCCAGACTGGCAGGGTTGCTGAGAGCACTGGCTGTGGCAGAAGGCTGCTCAAATGCACACCACTGCACACTTAAACCAGTGCAGGGTACACTGGTGCTGCAGTTGCCTCTGTGGCTTCTCCAGCTCCAGAACAGTCTCCAACCCCAGAGCCTTACTGGCTCTGGATACCTGAACCGCCCAAGACATTACCCAGCACTTCCCACGTGCCAGGCGTTCGCTCATCTGCCCAATGACATCGAATTATCAACCGTATCCCTATCTCATGGTGTCATTATCTCCATTTAATGAGTGAGGAGAGGAAAGCTGAGAGATTCAGCCACTGGCGGAAGGACACACGGCTAGTGAGTGAGGGCCTGGAGTCCAACATCACATTGTCTGTTGGACACTTTCACCTGATTTATTTAAGTGGTTTGTCACCATGGGGGACAGGTCATTGAAAAGAGCAGCCCTGGGAGGAAGGATCATTACCTTCATTTCAGAGAGAAGGGAAACGCTGGTGAGGACCTGGCCCGGTGGGCAGTCGCTGCACTCGGGAACCCCTTGTGGGGCGAGCCGATTGGCCGCGGCTCACGGCCTCCTCACAGTCCAAGTGTTCTGGCGGCCTGGCCACCACAGCTCCGTCTCACAGATGCGGAGATAGAAGCTCCAGGTGATGCAAGGGCTGTGCACTGGTCTCAGGGCGAGGCCTAGAGATTCCTCAGGCAAGACCACATGAGAACAGGGTCTGCCTCACCCCGCATACACACTGCCGGGAGCAGCTGCTACGCCCCAGGTTGGCCCCTGGTTCACCTGGAGCAGCTCACCTAGGGCTGCTATGTCTGGCAGTCGGCGCTCTCCCCGCCCTTGCCCTTTTCCCCCTTCCTCCCTCTCCCGGGATGGCTGGAGCAAAGCCTGCTCTCACTAGGGGACAAGCCCCTGGACCCCAGTACCTGGGTCCCTGAGTTCTATTCTAATCACATGTAGTACCAAGAATGAAAGATTTGTTTCACATTTGAAAATCAAGCATTGTAAATTCCCCATGTTAGCAAACTAAAAAAAGGAAAACCTATGGTCACCTCAGCAGATGCAATAGATTTTGTCCTTTTGACTCCTGATGGAAACTCAGCAAATTATGAATAGAAGGGGGTTTCCTCACATGGAAAAGGGCATCTATGAGAAACTGACAGCCACATGGAGAACAACTGAATGCTTTTCCCCTAAAATCAGGAATAAAATGAGCTAATAAACGAGTTCATCTAAGCTTGCAGGACACAAGATCAAGGTACAAAAATCCACTGAATTTCTATTTACAAACACCAAAAGCTGGAGACAGCCGCATTGTCCAACAGCAGACGAATGGATAAAAAAATTACAGTAGATCATACAACAGAATGCTACTCAGTGATGGGAAGGATGAACTACTGATGCACCCAAAAGCATCAATGAAGCTCAAAATAATTATGCTGAAAGAAACCAGACAACCCAAAAGAAAGAGTACAAACTGTAATTCCATGTATTTGAAACTCCAGAAAATCCAAACTAATCTATAGGGACAAAAAGTAGAATTTCAAAGGGTACAAGGAAATTTTTTGCAGTGATTGATATAGTCAGTATCTGGATGCATAATCAAATGGCAAATTATGCACTTTTGTGCAGTTTATTGCATGTCAATTTTAACTCAATAAGCCATTCTTCAAAAATTGCATACATATTGCGGAACCTAGAATAGGCAAAATCTAGAGACAGAAAGTCTGTTTGTCAGGGGCTGGAGGGAGGGGGAATGAGGGAGTGGTTTAATGAGTACAGAGTTTCTGTTTGAGATACTGAAAAAGTTGTGGAAATAGTGATAATGGTTACACAACATTGTGAATGTGCTTAATGTCACTGAATTATACACTAAAAAATGTTTTAAATGGTAATTTTTAAGTTATGCATATTTTACCACAATAAAAAAGTAAAAATAACTGAAAAATATTGCATATAAGTGGACATTTGCATTTGAGGGGAAAGAGGAGGGAGCTGTCTCTCTATGCCCCCTCCACCCTCAGTCCTTTTGACCTGATCACACTGTCCGAGCATCTATTCCATGTCTCACCTCCAGCTGGGAGATCTTTCAAATCTCAGGCTTCTAACACCCTCTGTCTCCTGACTGATTCTGGTTTAGGCACAGCCGATCACTGCCAGGACTTGGGCTGAGTCATTCCCTTCTTTACCAATTCAGGAATGTCCTCAGTGGAGAACAATGGGAAAATAGAATTCTCAGTGAACAGAGCAGCTTTGTTTCTCATTTTTTGGTTCACAGAGGACAGATTGTGGGGACTTGAGCAGGCTGCACAGAGTGCCAGGAAGCCTGGCTTTGGACCTGGAGAGCAGATCGGTTCCTTACTCTAGGCCTCACTTTACCCATCTGAAAAGTGGAGTTGAGAAGCTTTTCTTCAAGCTGGATGCAGAGGCAGAAGTGGTAGAGGGGAAGTAAGGATGTGTGCAGAGGTCCCTACCATTGGGAGTGTCCTGGTCGCATGAGGCCTGTTTCCCTATAAAGGTTTGGCCTCATATTTGTTGAGTTTGGGTTCAAGCCCTGCTCTTCTGAAGCTGCTGGCAGGGATGCAGGCCCTGGTGTACAGGCTCTGTTCTGGCTCATCATCAGACTTGCTCTGTTACACCTTCCAAGAGCAAGGGGCCTATGTTTCATAACAGCTATTGCAACTATAATTAAACAATCATGCACTAGTAGTTTCACATCTCTCCCCGCTGCTGGAGCATAAGCCCCACTGAATTCCTAGCTCCATGCCTATCATGAAGAGAATTCAATCTCTCTGTTAACTAAGTAAGGCAGGAAGCTCTGCGGTGGAGGTCTGGGCTGTATTTTCTAACATGCATCACTATAGCAGCCAAAGGGGAATCAGACGCAGCTGCCTGTGCCTGAGCCACTTGGAAAGGGAAGGTCTCAGACCACGGGGGAGTAGCCAGCCTCCTTGTAAGGCCAGCTGCATCCCCTCCCCCTCCTCACATATACCAGTCTGACCAGGACCTACCATGGTTCCACCACAACCCCCACGCCTGCCCCTGCCACCTATATGAGAACAGAAAACTTGTTAAATGGGTCATGAAGTCTCTGCATCAGACTTAAATTCTGTTCTATGTGCATTTGTGACCCATGCCTCTCCTGTGTGTTCAGGGCTGGAACACAAAGATGAAAGCTGGGAACCCAGCCTAGAGAAGCTGACACTGGTGGGGAGGCCTGGTCACAGAGCAGGTGGGGGAGGGAGCACAGAGAGGACAGGGGGCTGGGAAGGGGTGGGCTTCACCACCCCTCTAACAGATGGGTCTCACAAGGGGACCCAGTCTGGGCAAGGAGGGGTCTTCTAGAATTCCAGAAATATTTTTTACCACAGATAGAGGCCTACAGACTGACACCCAGGCCCAACTCTCCTCAACAGGGAACACAATGGTGGGCAACCTTGGGTTCTACCTGCCTCCCAGTCTTTCCCACAGTGGCCTCAAACCCAAACACAGGCCAAAACCCAGGAAGAGGCAAGGCATGTTGTTGTGCAATTAATCTCCAGGACTCTTCATGTTGCAAAACATTAACTCTACCCATTAAACAACTCCCCATTTCCCCCTCCCTTCACTCCTTGGCAATCACCATTCTACTTTTTTTCTCTATGAATTTTCCAGCCAGGAATAGCTTTTATGTTCATTTCCTGGCCTGGAGTCTCTAGGATCACATGAGTAGTGTAAATTTGATCCCAAATCCAAAAGAGGGCAGATGTGTGGTTATACATGTCTCAGAGGAAGCCTTCCCCTTCTCCAACCAGACCCAGTTCAGATTAGAAAAGATTCCTTCTCTGCCTCTGCCAGTGGGTGAATTTTTTCTGACCTAACTTTCACTGGAGGCTTAAACCTTCAAAGGTCCCGGCTGCCTGTGGGGGTCTCCCTGATTCATGTAGGCTCAAAACTTTGACTCTAGTCCCTGGATTATCCAGACCAGCGAAGGGCCCTCAGGGAAGGCAAAGCAGCCTCTCTCTCTCCCAAATTCCTTTACAAGACTCTCCCATTATTTCCATGCAGCTAACTATGCATAAGAAATGTGCTGGTTGTTCTGTATCCTAAGTTTCTGGATGTTTCTGTAGTGTTTTCCCACAAAACCATCAAATCATCCATCCTGCTGAAAAGAAGCCTCACTTACATTTCTTTTTCCTTGTATTGGTTTTTAACTATAACTTTACATGGGTTTTTGCCTTATTTCTCCAATGAAACTAGAGCTCTGGTGTTCACCAGGTAAAGCCTCCAGTGAACACAGAGGAGATGCTCAGTGGAAACTAGAAGAATGAGGGAAAAACAGCCAGAGCTCCCAGTCAAGGCTGGGGATGGCCACAGAGATGGAGCTCCCTCTGCTTCAGGGATGTTTGGGGCCCATAAAATCTGGGTTAATAATGTAGGCAGTGTCCACAGGAAGAAGTTGGAGCTACCTCGGCTTGAATAAAAGGACTAAAAGGACACTGATGATGATCATCATCATAACAGCTAATATTAATCACCTTATATCATTTAATCCACACCTCCCCAACACACACACATCAGTACCAGAGTTACGGACTCTTCCCCTCACTTTAAAGACAAGAAAACCAAAGCAGAGGAAGTTAAACAACTTGCCCCAAATCACATAGCTAGCAAATGGGACAAGTATTAAGTCTAAATATGTGTGATCTCAAAGCCTGCTATAGTTTGGTACTGTCCTGCCTGTCCAAAATTGACTCCTGTGACACCCAGTTTCTTGGCTCCATACCAATGACCTCTTTGCTGTCATGAGCATCTGCCATGTGGGCCTCACCTCCATGCCTTGTTCACTTTATCCCCACCTCTCCCTCCTCTGTCTTCTCTTGTCCACATTTTCCACCCTTCATCCTCTAGCTTAAGTCTCTACCCCTTCTTCCTGCCATGAAGCCTACTTTAACCACTTTTGGCCAACTTTGATATATCCCTTCTGCAAACACTTAATGCATTTATCATCCACACCATAGAGACTAGCCTTGAGCTATTCTGCATGTGTTCTCTGGACCTCCTTCCGAGATCACCAACTAGCCTGTGATTTCCATAAGGGCGGAGAACTAAATCCCCTAGAGTCTAGGATGGTTCTGGGCATATAGTACCTGCTTACTAGCCATTGATAGTGAGACACTGCACACTGAATGCACAATAGGGCTCTTAGTGTTACCATATTCCACTGATTCTAAAGCATACCTTTCCCCCCTCTCTCCAGATTTTAACCTCTTTGAAATCAGAATCAGTGGCAAATCACAGTTTAACTGACTTTTTTTCTTATCTTTCTCAGTGTCATCCAAGGAACGTTTCCCAGCTGCGGGAAGACACTGGAAAGCACCTGGCTCCAGCCAGCCTCTGCTGGGCCAGCTGGTCTGCTGGCCTCTATGCAGAGCCACTTCACTGGGGCCTGGGACAGCCCCTCAAGTGGGAGGTCTATGGAGCCTGAGACCCAGGATGTAGAGGTGGGAAGAGGCCTGCAGAGTGAGGGGTCCAGAAAGACCACTGCCCTAACCTGGTGTATCCCTTAGAACCCTGGGGAGCCCCTAATCACCTTCTTCATCAATAAAATAGCACTACCCAGGCCCACTCCCAGGGTGACAGTGAGGGACCAGGAGGTAGTGGGAGAGGAATCTTAAATGTACACTACTCCCCCAAGCAGCAAGTGGCACTAATATTACTGTTATCAGACCAACAACTGACACAGAGCCACCACGGCAGCAGTGGAGAGAGAGAAAGATCTGAGCTTCTGAACACGTGACTTAACCTCTCCGAGCCTCAGTCTCCTCATCTGAAATATGGGAAAATAATAGGTCTTCACCTCTCAGACTATGAATTCCTTGAGACGGTGCCTAAACAGGGCTTAGCACCCCACCTGGCATGGAGCTGTCCTTAAATGATAGCTCCTTGTGCCTTCATAAGGTGAATGCCCTCCCCTGCTAACTGGATCATTCTGGATAAATCACTGTCCCTGTCAGGGCTTCCTCTGTAATCCTAAGGACAGAGGATGCTACTCACTGCCACCATTAAGGACAGCACTTACTGACTTGCAGGTGCTAGCCTGGGAACTTGGACAAACTGAATCATGCGGACAAGGTCTTGGCAATCAGAGAGGTGGGCTGGAAAAAACACGGCTGCAAAAAAGGCAGAATGAACTCAACAACTATAGGAAAGACTTGGAGCCCTGAAGAGAGTTGTCAAGGAAGGTCCCATTAACTGAAGGAGAAGTGAGTGACAGGGAGCCTTGCTCCTAATCAAGGCCAGTGTTGTTTGCACAACGTTATCCTTGAACCCTGGAGACCTAAGCAGGTGGGGCCTGGCTATGCAGAGAAGCCAGCCAGAGGGAGGGGCCAGAGCTGCTAATCCCTACCTGTGAGAGTGTCACGACCCTGGACTGTCAGCCAGGAGCAAGGTGGCAGGGAGTAGCCAGTTTGCAGAGGCAGATTTTGGAGATTTCCACCTAGCAGAGTGGGTGGGAGCCAGACTGCCTGGGTTCAAATGCCAGCTCCACCATCTATTGGCTGACCTTGCACAGGAGACTTAACCCCTGGGCCTCAGTTCCCAGCTGTAAAATGGGGGTGACAGTAGTATCCACCATACAGGGTTGTGGTGAGTATTTGAGATCAAGCCCATTCAGCACTTAACACAGTGTGTACCCACAGTAAATGGCAGCAGCTATTATTACTGATTTTTACGAGAGGGCTGGTAGCAAGGCTTCCCACCTATCTGGCCTCTCACTCTGACTTGGGTCCACGTTTACATAGGGCTGTTACTTATAATTTTGTCTGGACTGGATCACATCGGAGAGGCACAGAGCCTAAGAGACCCTCTGGCTCTACTCCCACCTCATGCAGGAGTCTCCTCTGCAGCTTGCCCGCCTCTCCTTACACGCTTTCACTAACGGAGAACTCACCACTCATAAGGCAGCTTGCTTTACATTCAGACACTGATCACTCACTAGGTGGAGCCAAAATCTCCCTGCAAACTGCCCCTTAGTAGAAGTAATCTTTCCGCCAGAGACTTTCCAATGTCTGGAATCCACCCATCCCTCAAATGCTAGGAACCCTCTGAGCAGGGCCTCAGTCATTCCCCCAGGAAGCCTCCCTTGAACCCCATCCTGAGCATCTTATGTAGAATGGCATAACTGCTCCCCACAGGGACACAGAAATCCCCTCCAATGCCTGGGTCCATGAGGCAGAGTCTTGGACGTCCCCAGACCTGACATTAATAATAGTTCACATTCACTTGCCTTACCCAATCTTCACAAAACCCCTGTGAGGCATATTCTACTTTAAAATTGTGGTGAAACACACATAACATAGAATCTTAACAATTTCTAAGTGTACATTTCAGTGGTATAAAGTACATTTACACTGTTATACAACCATTACCACCATCGATCTCCAGAATATTTTCATCTTGCAAAACTGAAACTCTAAACCTATGAAACAATAACTCCCCCATGCCTCCCTCCCCCGGCTCTTGGCAACCACCATTCTACTTTCTGTTTCTATAAATCTGACTACTCTTAGGTACCTCATATAAGTGGAATCACACAGCATTTGTCTTTCTGCGTCTGGCTTATTTCACTTAGCGTAATGTCCTCAAGGTTCACCGTGTTGTAGTGTGCATCAGAATTTCCTTACTTTTTAAGACTGAATAATATTCCATTGTGTATACATATGTATGTGTGTGTGTATATATACATGTTTTGTTTATCCATTCATCTGTCACTGGACACTCTACTTGCTTCTATCTTTTTGTCTATTGTAAATAAAGCTGCTATGAACATGGGTGCACTAATCTCTCTGAGACCTCGCTTTCGATTCTTTTGGGTATATACCCAAATCAGAATTGAGACTGCTGGATCATATAGTAGTCCTATTTTTAATTTTTTGAGGAATTGACAAACTGTTTTCCATAGCGTCTGTACCGTTTTACAATCCTACCAAAAGTGCACAGGTTTCCAATTTCTCCACATCCTGGCCAACCCATGTTATTTTGTTTTGTTTCTGCACAGTAACCATGCTAATGGGTGTGAGAGGGTATGGGGAGAGCCTATGTTTACCATACTTTACAGCTGAGGAAAGCGAAACAGGAGAGCAGCCCTGACTTGCCCAAGGTCCCATTGGCAGCACACAGCAGAGCTAGGATTTAAGCTCAAGCTGTTTGCGGCTGTCCAGTGCTCTCAACAGCCCCCATTCCAACAAATCCCTGATGTCCAACTGGTCAGTGACCACCCTGGGCCCCCCCAACATCCTCTGAGGTCCGTCCAAAGAGGCCTGGCCAGGGAGGAGGCAGTGACCTTGAAAAAGAAACTCCCCACTGCCCCAGAGTGCAAGACTAACCCCAGTGCCAGGTGACCCTGCAATTAGTGTTTCAGCAAAGGCCTTACCATGCACAGCTTGGAGGCGTCTTCTGGCTGGGCCTCCCTTTCACGGTGAGCTGGAGTGGGGGGCCAGCCCAGGGTCCTGATGAGGCTGATGAGGCTGGTGGTGTCTTGAATTATCTTGAGTGAGAGCAGGGGTGGCATAGGGCAAGAGCAAGGAGCCAACCTAGGCAATGCAGGGCGGCCTGCAGACTCTCAAATCTGGTGGAGCCGAGGCCTAGTGCAGCTGGAGCGTGGGGTGGGGTCACGTGAAAGGTGAGGCCAGGCACACAAGGTGATCCAAGCAACTAGCAGCTGACGCAGGGTCGGGTGGATCCTCTGCGCTGCTTCATCCCACCTGTGTGACTGTGGGAAGCAAGGAGTCTTCCCTGCACCTCAGTTTCTTCATCTGTAAAATGAGGGAGACTAAGTCAAACCTTGTAGGGAGCTGTTGGCATTAAATGAGCACCAGACACACGGTGCCTGGCTGAATAGCGGGCACCAACAGCACTGGCCACCACTGCCTCCTCCCTCACCTATCCCACATTTCTCTGCCTCTCACCATTAGAGGGCAGGCAGAGCCTTGAGATTAAATATCCAGCCCCCGAGGTGAATCTGAGGAGTAACACATTGAATGTATTAGTTCTGGACTGATTCTTACGAAAAAAACACCATACCAGTAATTCCTTCAGGTAAACAAAAACATGGTCACAACGATGTTTGCCACTGTATTCTTTATAACAGTGATAACTTGGTAGCACCTGAATTTCCTCTGTAGGGACTAGCTGGATTACCATTCTACCATGCAATGGGATCGTTAGTAGGTGGCCACTGTAAAGAATGATGAAGACCTATATTTCTTATCATTTCCATAACATACATCTGAGTGGGGGTGGGGAGGTTATAAGAGAAAATCAAGTATAGATGATCCCACAGGACAAAGTTGTGTGTGTATATACATAGAGACCATTGACGCTCCAAGTACAGTTTCCTGATCAATAACAGTAGCATCACTTATGAGCCTGTTAAAAATATAGATTCTTGGGCTCATCCTGGGCCTTTGTAACCAGAACTTAACAAAATTCCGTGATTCAAGTGCAGGTTACAGTTTGAGAAGAGATGAAGTAAGGCATTGTCTGGAGAATTGCTCAGTAAAATATTATTAGGGGGTGGTTTCCTCTGGGAATGGGATTGAGATTTTCTTTTCTTCTTGTGCTTTTCTGAACTGTTGGCATTTTAAAATAATAGGCAAGTCATAAAAATAATAAGGCTTATTAAAATGCTTGCAAAGGCTTAAGATCGAAAACTATAAAACTTCTAGAAGAAGAGCAAAAAGCTTTGTGACATTGGACTTGGCAATGATTTTTTAGATATGACACCAAAAGCACAGGCAACAAAAAGCAAAAATAGACAAACGGAATTGCATCAGAATTGAAAACTTCTGTGCATCAAAGGACACATCACCACAGTGAAAAGGCAACCTTGGAATGGAAGAAGGTATTTGCAAATACGATGTAGAGTTAAAGTCCAGAATATATAAAGAACTTCTACAACTCAATAACAAAAAAATCAAATAACCTGACTGAAAAATGGCAAAGGAGTAGGGGAGAGTGATAGCTCAGTGGTAGAGTGAGTGCTTAGCATGCATGAGGTCCTGGGTTCTATCCCCAGTAGCGCCGTTAAAAAAAAAAAAAGGCAAAAGACTTGAACAGACATTTCTTCAAAGAAGACGTACAAATGGCCAACAGGTATAACAAAAGATGCTCAATGTCAGTAATCATCAGAAAAATACAAATCAAAACCACAGTGAAATATCACCTCACACCCATTAAGAAGACCACTATCAAAAACCCAGAAAATAACAAGTGTTGGTGATGATGTGAAAGAATTTGAACAATTGTGTACTGTTGGTAAGACTGTAAAATGCTGCAACTACTATAAAAAACAATATGGAGTTTCCTCAAAAAAATTAAAAACAGAATTAACATATGATCCAGCAATTCCATTTCCAGGTATATACCCTAAAGAACTGAAAGCATGGTCTTGAAGAGATATTGGTATACCCATGTTCATTGCTGCACTATTCACAATAGCTAAAACATGGAACAACATAGGCATCCATTGACAAAAAAATGGATGAACAAAATGTGGTATATATACATATATACAATGGAATACTACTCTAAAAAGGAAGGAAATTCTGATGTAAGTTACAACACAGATGAACCTTAAGGACATTATGCTAAGTGAAATAAGCCAGGTACAGAAAGACAAATATGGTATGATTCCACTTATATGAGGTAACTAATAGACAAATTCACAGAAACAGAAAGTAGAATGGTGATTGCCAGGGACTGGCTGGAGGGAGAAAGGGGAAATTATTGTTTAACGGTTACTGAATTTCAGTTTTGCAAGATGAAAAAGTTCTGGAGATCGGTTTCATAACCATGTAAATATGCTTTAATTTTTTTGAACTATACACTTAAAAATGATTAAGATGGTTATAAATGCTTATGAAGAGATTTTAATGATCTGAGAAAGTAGGAAGACAAAGAAGCAGGAAAGTTCTGGCTCTTGGAAAAGAGGGAAGGGCAGGTGTGGCTACAGGGAGAGGAAGATTGAGATCTGCAGGTGATAAAGCCAGAAGAGGGGGCTTGGATGTGGTGAGAGAGTCCTGGACCAGAATGTGGATATTCTCATGCTATGACAGACAACACGCACCCAGAAAGCCTTAGAGCAGGGCCTGACCTTTCTGAACAGCTGCCAGGCAAGTTCACATCTCTTTGGCCTTTCAAACTCATCACTTTGATCTCAACTTTGCTAACTGTACTACATTCCTTCTCATCTACCTCTTCATCACCTGAGATGGCCCCAAGGGGGAAGTCCCGGCGGGTTCTCTAGGCATGGCAATCAAGCCCTTCCTGGCTGAGATGCACATACAGCACTCCTCTAGCAGTCCCTGGGAAGCTTGGGAGGTAGATTCCCAGGCTGACTACAGCTCTGCTCCCAGGGGACACCACCATCCAATTGTGGGACATGGCCCTCAGGCACAAATGTGCAGAACTGTCGGAGCCCACAACTTCCCCTGGAATTGTCACAGGCCTAGAGGCCACAGTTCTCAGACCTCCATGGATTTTCTCAAGGCCAAAGGGCCAGACTCTCCACCTCAGACAAGATGCCTCTTCCTCCCAAGGACAAGGGTGGGTCATGGACAGCCACCATGGACAGTGTTGCAGGGGCGGGGAGAGAAGAGGGGAATGTGGGCTCCAGAGACATTTTGCAGACACACAGAAAGAGCTGTAAGAAACCTGAATGCCCTGATCTCTCACCTGAGGCAGGAGAGGAGATGCACCTACTCTGGTGGTGGAAGAAATGGGACCAGAACTCCAGAACCCAGGGCCCCAACTCCTAGGCCAGGCTTCCCAACACCAAGCCTATCCTGAGAATCCCATTGTCTGCAATGATTTATCTTAGGTATCATCAATGCCCCTAAGATAGAGTGGAAGG
The DNA here is from genome assembly GCF_036321535.1 of Camelus dromedarius. Lineage (NCBI taxonomy): Eukaryota > Metazoa > Chordata > Mammalia > Artiodactyla > Camelidae > Camelus > Camelus dromedarius. Next base: position 32,135,138 of record NC_087444.1, on the reverse strand, counting down.
CTGGGGCATTCCAAAATCCACTTGAATCCCCCCATCCTTGAGATGAAGCCCATATTCTACTTAACCTTTAAGGTTCTTCAGATTTGGTCTCCACCACTTCCTCTCATTTCCCTTCACCCAATTCTGCAGCCCTCCTGAACTTCCCACCCCTTCCCAAACCACTTGTTTTTTAGCACTTGCTACTCCTGCTTCCTCCCCATTTTCTGCCTAACAGACTGTTCTTCCTTTTTAAGCAGGGAGCTGTCCCCGAGTGCCCAGGCAGCTGTAGTCAGTCTCCTCTGTCCCTCAGGATGGACTGTATGCCTGTACCAAGAGCAGGGAGCCTGCATAATCTCTCTCTCTCTAGCTTCCAGCACCATGATCAGCCAGCCTGATAAATATTTGTTGACCATGAACATGAGTTTTCTGCCAGTCTTTTATTGCTAATTCTGGTACTTTCCCAAAGGCTCTGGAACATGGCCTTGACCTTTCACAGTAATGGGCCCCTAAGTGCTGGCTGTTTTACCTATGTTACCTCATGTAATTCTATGGCACAGGTATTAACATTTCCATTTTATAGATGAGGAAACTGACACTCAGAGGGGTCCACTGACTGTGCACTGCTGGGATTTGGTACAGCCAGGATTAGGGCCCCACCTGGTCTGTGCACATTCCACTGTGCCTCAGTGTGGTCTCCCAGTATCCTACCAGAGTGGGGAACAAAAGGTGTGCCTGCAGACTTCTGAGGAATTCTCCACTCTGCCCAGGGATCCCTTAAACCTGCCCTTCAAGGAAGGTGGCTAAAAGATGGGACGGGTGGCATCCAGGTCTGATGGCAGAAAGCCCACAGTCTGGGGGACCTTCAGAAAGAGACTCACCTGAACTGCTGTTCCCTGATGCATAGATAGAAGCCTAACTTCCAAAGCAAAGCAAAATAAAACAAAAACCACCTCTAACAGATAGCTGAATCAGAAGAGGGGAAGGGGTCAAAAAGATGCTCTTGAGATGACTGTCTCAATTCTGCGCAGCTTGTAAAATGACCCAGAGAAAGCCCCAGGTTTGAAAGATCCTTCGAGGAGTACTTATTAAGAACCCAATGTTGTTTTACAAATACTATCTCTGCCTTTCCTGTACCCTAAGGAGATTTCTAATCTGTATTTCACATGTAAAGTATTTGAAGTTATTAAGTGAGAGTTGAAGGTTAGGCAGTTATGCATACAAACCAAGCTCTCCTGCCTTCAAAGGACAAAGCTTAACCACTGTACTAGACTGCCTCCATCCCCCTTCCTGAAAAATTCAGAGAAAACAAGTTCCCCACCCACTCTTTCATGCCATCAGTCTTGAAAATTCTCATGAGGAAGCTGACCCCTTATGTAACATGAGCTGAGTTACAAAAATGTTCTTGCCCTTTGCCCCAGGTATTTATTCTGGATGGAGAATAAAATCCAAGGAGAGATTTTCTTTTTAAATCTGAAAGACGAAAAAAGTTATATCCACAGAGTTGTCCATAAAAGTTCAATTGTTAATTCCAAAACACCTGGAAGCAATCTAACTTCACAAATGATGGACAAAGGCTGCGTATCCTGGGATGGGCTTGTTAACGTGGCGGATACACATGGACTTTAAAAATCAGTTGGTTTACATGCATTTAGAATAAAGGCAAAGTGTAAAAGGAGAACATTTCATTTTAATTTCAGAATACCATCTGAATAAGGAAGGTTCACTTATGCCATTTTATCTTTATGCTTTCCTTTAAAGAATTTTAAATCAATTTTTGATAAGGTAATTCATGTACATAGTTCAGTACATGGTACATTAAAGACTAAAGATCTAAATAAAGCAATATCCAGCGGAGCAGCCTCCAGTAACCCATGACAACCATTTAAGAATGTGGGTTTGCTGATTTACAAAACTCAGAAGGGAACACAGAGAGAAGTAACTTGCTTTATGGTTATTTGGATCTGCTGTTTTCCTGCAAGGCTGATGAAAGCAAAGGTTTAAAAAAGAAACAGAACAGAGAATTCACACCATTTCTCTGAGATGTAGTTCAGAGCTTCCTGCCGGGACTGTCTTTTTCAAGTCTAGCTCAAATCCCTCTTGCTGTAATCTGTGAAGGAAGCTAAATTGGGGTGGACAAGTCAGGCAAAGAAAACCATGTGAGAGAAAACTGACCACTTTCTTACCTGTCAACCTACCAGGCTGCAGTCTTCTAGGGCTCTGCTGGCAGCTTTAAGGGGCTCGGAGCAGGTGCCTAGGCGCTGGGGGCAGTGGGTGCCAGGTGGGAGAGGCTGTGGCTTCCCCTAGTCCACAATCCAGGCTTCCCGACTGGTGGGAAGGGCGGGGAAAGCAGGCCACTGCAATTCAGAAACTGGAGCCAGCAAGGGCGGGGCAGGGCCACGTGGCCTGTCTGCCTTGGACTGTGGAGTAGGAGGGGGCCACAAACCCGGAGGATCAGTCGGGAACCATTATGAGGACGCCCTTTAACGTTAATGGTGGCAGCCCCCCAAACCAAGTCCTGGCTCCCAGGCAGTTTGGGCCATTTTAAGGGACTATCCCAGCTCCTCTCCAGAACACATTTACTCTGACAAAAACTATTCTACAAAACTGAGTAAATCTGGGTGATTTGATAGTGACTAGAGGGCATATCTACGCAGGGGAAAAAACATTACTAAAAAGGCCTTTGATAAATATCAGTGTTGAGGACCACTCACTCAGTGTACAGATGGATAAGTGAGCCTAGAGAGATGAAGTATTTAACCCAAGATCACACAGCCAGAGGGCTCACTTCCCCAAAACTCAGGGCTTGTCCTGGTATAACATATGGTCTGGCACAGCACTTGTGGGAGTTCCTGATGACACAAGAGAGGCACTTAAACCCATCTCCAAGGACTTTGACTTTGCCTGGGTCAGAGTGAGTGCTGAGAATGGCTCTGCCAGCAGAGTTCTGTGGGCACCACAGGGGCAGCTCTATCTCTACCCTAGTTTTCAGAGCAAGCTCCCAGATTTATTGTTATTTGGAGTCTTCAAGGGTGGGCCAATCCCAAGGGGTCCTTTAGCTCCAACACCAGCAGACATTACAAGTGGGGAACAAGGGACAAGGGGCCTGTGTTCAAAGTATCAAACTATCCAAGAAGATAGTTTGCATGTTTCCCTGAATGTGAGCACAGAATCCTTTACAAAGGGGCTTTTTTTTTTTTAATTTTTTTATTGAGTTATAGTCAGTTTACAATGTTGTGTCAATTTCCAGTGTAGAGCACAAAGGGGCTTTTTATTAGCATCTAGGACTCCACACTACCTAGTTTAGGAAACAATGGCCTAGAAGACGTTGGCATGTCTTATTCTGAATGCCAATGCCTGGCACGGCAGTTATTCAAGAAAAGTTTCTCAAGAAAAGGTTTCTCAATTGGATTGACAAAACTGGATCCCTGGTTTGGCCCTGAACTTCCATTATTGTGGACAATAACACCTACAATGGAATGCACTTGGGCTAAATAATTCCCCACCCCCACCAAGGCAAAGGCTACGCTGGCCACACCCTCTACAAGACCTTGCTGTAGAGCTCTGCCAAGCTGATTCACAGTAGTCAGCCCATGGGAGGGAAAGGTCAGGTAGAAGTGATGGGGGCACAGCCACAAGATCTCACTGCGGCCTCACAGAAGCCTAAACAAACTTTATCGTGCCCTGTGCGGGACCCTGTGGCTTAGAATACCTTCTTTCAAAGTATCACATATAGGACAGCAGTTCAAGATGGAGGTGGTTCCAGGTCTCCCAAGGCTTCCAGACCCAAGTTCAGTGGCCACAATGCCTCAGACCCACTGAAAGCTCAGGGGAAAGCACTTCTCTGTTATGAAGACCCCTAGAGGTTGGTCTTACTCTCCCATTTTACAGACAGGAAACCAAAACCACGATTAGAGACTGGTGAACCCTGGTCATCTGACTTTGTGTCCAGTGCTTTCTTTGGGCTTCAAGCCTACTTGGCACCTGGCAGATGAGATCTTGTTTCTGATTGCTTTATGTGAAGGTGCCTTTCTCCAGTTGCAGCATCAGCTCCTTAAAGGCAAGAGATTATCCAGTGTGCCCTGTTTACAGCATTAAGCCCTACTGACCTACTGTAAATGCTAGTATTTCTCTTGACTACCATGTCACTAGCTTATACACATTTATGACTGGAATTTATTAACTTGTAATAACTCTCCCCAAATAATCTAATCAAAAGCAACCTCATCCCAAGATTTTGTTTTCAGTTAGAAAAGAGAGTGAATTCTGCTGGGTGAGCCTGTGGATTGAAAATTTGAAGACTGACTCTAAAAGACAGAGGTGGGGAACTGAGGTGGGTTTGCCTCTGGGATTACAACCACACCTGACTGGGTACTGACAAAGCTGCTGGAATTGAGGGGGTAAGGGGGAGGGTGGTGTTGACAGAGGTTTTTAGCTACTTCCAGTTGAGTCTCCCAGCCTTTTGTCCCCAAACTGGAATTTGCAAACTTGGTGCTTTGATTTTTTTTCCCTTTGTTTGAACAAGAATCAATGATCCCTCATTCTCCGTCATACCTAGTAATTTCCAGCTGTGAAATATACAGGTGCCCAGACATTCCCAGAAGAGATCTAGGGCAGAACCCAGGCAACTATTCTGACAAACTCAAACAATCCTAATGTCCAGCTGGGGTTAAAAGCCACTGCCAACAGGTTTCCTAGTTTTCTGACAAGAACCTTTGGCTGCCCACCCTCCACTTCCTTTTCAGACTTAGGAACTTCTGATTTTCCTGAGAAGTCCAAAATTGTGCCTGTTTTATCTGAGAAAACCAGATTAAGGGCCTTAGGCTCTTCTGAAACTTGTTGCCAGGCTCTCTGGCAGACTCACCTCACCAGCAGCCTCAAATAGGAACTGCTAGGTTATAAAAAACTCCTGGGTGTAGAGCAGATCTGTGAGGAGGTGGCACACAGTAGGTGCTCAGTAAAAACTGGTCTATGTAGCACCATCTTCTGGTGAGTTAGGCATGTCTCCTGATGTTTGCTTTCAAAACTTCTATAAAAATAGCTCTTGGTTACACTGATGTAGACCAGTGAAGGGGATTCTTCTGACTGCTCTGTAGTCAGTATCTACTGATTTTAGTTCACTTAAACTTCATACATGGCCCGCACAGGGACCAACTATAAATCAGCCACCAACCACAGAGGTGTTCACCAAGTCGCTACCCATGTATCCCAGATATTGTTACCCATGTACTCCAAGCATCTTTCCCCCAACATTGTTATTTTTTTGGATAAGATCTGACTTCAGCACCAAAGATGCTTCTTCTGAGTTCTGGATACAGCCCTTGAATATATCATAAGCATGCAATAAACTTACAAAACTCACATATAATATTCCATACGCAAATGAGCAAGTTAATGATTCACCCAAACACATGTCATTTCTATTCTGAATGAACAGAATATATCTGGAGAAAACTCTTAACTCAAAAAGATACATGCACCTCAATGTTCACAGCAGCCTTATTTACAATAGCCAAGACATGGAAGCAACCTAACCGTCCATCAACAGATGAATAGATACAAAGATGGGGGGGCGGTGTATACTACTCACAATAGAATAGGGGAATACTATTCAGCCATAAAAAGAATGAAATAATGCCACCTGCAGCAACACAGATGAACCCAGAGATTATCATACTAAATGAAGTCAGAGAAAGACAAATATATCATTTATATGTGGAATCTAAAATATGATACAAATAAACTTATTTACAAAACAGAAACAGATTCACAAACATAGAAAACAAACTTATGGTTACCAAAGGGAAAGGTGGGGAGAGGGGTAAATTAGGAGTTTGGGATTAGCAGATACAAACTACTATATATAAATAACAATGTCCTTCTGTGTAGCACAGGGAACTATATTCAATATCTTATAAAAAGCCATAATGAAAAAGAACTATATATGTACAACTGAATCATTTTGCTGTATACCAGAAACTAACACAACATTGTAAATCAACTATACTTCAATTTAGAAAAAAAGAGAGAGAGAAACAGAATCTAGGAACTGAAAAAAAAAAAAAAAAAAAAAAAAAAAAGAAAGCCAGTTAATCCATGTGAAGAATGCTCCCAGCATTTCTGGCTTCCCACTAATGAGAAGTTCAAGAGAGGCTTGCAGTCGTGAGAGCAACACAGATTCTGGAGACCAGAGCTGTTCCCATGAGATGAGTGAACCCCAAGGGCCTTTTCCAGCCCCAGCAGCTGTCTTGCTAATAATACATTAAACAAACAAACAAACAAACAAACAAAAACACTACATTTGCAGTCCAACTTGAACCTCCTCCCAAGGAATGCTGTTCCTGGCAAAAGATCTTCAAAATGAAACATCTGTGGAACCTCCACTCATGATGCCAGGGAAAGGCTGAGGCAACTAAAAACTTTTCAGTCCTTTTTTTGACCCAAGCTGCAGAGACTTATCAGCAGCAGAATGGGAGCAATTCTGATAACCAAGGGCAAATGCCTTGGTGGCTTGACATTCCTTCTCAGTTTCATGGCAGCCTCTACTGTGTTTTGCAAGACAGGACAGAGTTCTCCCTTTACCTGGTTGCAAAACTAAACCAAAGGAGTTGATTAGGTCCCCTAAACACACGGACGAGATTTGTAATTTAGACTCATCCAATCACTAAATTTTATTAAACATTTTTTGTAGATCCTATAGCAACAACTACGAACTGGACAAAACTGCTCTTAACATATTCATGCCTAATTTGTTGTGCCTACGCTCCTAAAATTCCACTTTTGAGAGCCCTCGTACAGAGGGCCAGCAAATTCATGAATATGCAGAAGCTCAATGGTGACAATTCCTGGATAGGACACCTAAAACACAAGTAACAAAATTAAAAAGTAAACAAAATGGGACTACAAACTAAAGTGTCTGCACAGCAAAAGAAACAACCAACAAAGTAAAAAAGACAACCTGTGGAATGGGAAAAATTGTTTGCAAACCACAATGTGATAAAGGGTAAACATCCAAAATATGTACTCATACAACTCAACAGCAAAAACACAAGTAATCCAATTAAAAAATAGGCAAAGGACCAGAATAGACATTTTCCCAAAGATACATGAATGGCCAACAGGTACATGAAAAGATATTCAACAAAACTAAACACTGGGGAAATGCAAATCAAAAGAAACACGATGAACTATCACCTCACACCTTTTCGAATGGCCATCATCGAGAAGACAACAGGTAATAAATGCTACTGAGGACGTGGGGAGAAAAATACACTTGCACACTGTTGGTGGGATTATAAACTGGTACAGCCACTATAGAAAACAATATGGAGTGCCCTCAAAAAATTAAAAATAGAAGTCCCTTATTGATAGAACAACTCCACTTCTGGGAAAGTATCCAAAGGAAATGAAAATACTAACTCAAAGAAATGTCTGCACCCCCATGTTCACAGCAGCCTTACTTACAATAGCTAAGACACAGAAACAAACCAAGTGTCTATTAACAGATAAATGGATAAATAATATGTGAGATAGATATACACACACACATACACACAATTAAAAAATTATCCTGCCATAAAGAAGGAAATCTTGTCATATGCAGGACTAGATGAATCTAGAAGGCATTATGCTAAGTGAAATAAGCCAAAGAGAGGTTATAAGATACATAAGCACAAGTAATGTAATGCACAACATAATGACTAGTTAAGATTGTTGTGTGATACATGTGAAAGTTGTTAAGAGTAAGTTCCAAGAGTTCTCATCGTAAGAAAAAAATTTTTTTGCCTTTTTTGTTGTACCTATGAGATGATAAATTATTTGACAATATATTTAAATCAAAATATACAGTGATGTATGCTAATTATATTCCTCCCACCAAAAAAAACACGTAGAAAAGAAAATCTTCCCAGCTGTGAGAATTCGTAGAGAAATCAAATCCAGAGAAGGCCCCTTAGTTATGGAGCTAAAACATTATCTGCATATCTCTTGAAACTCTACCTCATCCGGCACCCATTTGGCCACATCAGAGAATGTGATAATGTCAACAGACACACTGAAAAAGCAGCATAAGGGGAAAAGAGAATAAAAGAGAGTATCATCTTTATGTGTGGGGTGGGGAGGGAAGGAGATTGGCAACCATGGTGACTCCTAAAGGAAAATGGAAGACTTCACTGTGCTGACCCAAGCCCCACACATTAAGAGCTCAGGTTTGGATCAGTAATAACCTACAATGTGCTAGGCTGGCTATTGCGTACTTGAGGTATATGATCTCATTTTATTTTGAGATCAATCCTGTTTATCTCCATGTTGTGGATGAGAAGTCAACCAACTTGACCAAAAATCATGGATCTAATCAGAGGCAGAGACCGGATTGAACTCAGGCCTTGCGAGTGCATGCCTAGTCTTATTTACAAGTTCCCATTCCAGATTTAAGGGGGAGGCTCTGAGGAATCAATATTTTTATTAAGTGGCCTAAGGGATAATTTTCATGATTAGGAAAATTCAGGAAAAATAAAACAAACATACAAATGAAAATTTGTATTCACAAGAGATACATGATCACTTTGACTTGCTGATAAATGTTGGGATTCTAAGGAACTAATAAGATGCTGTTCCAAGTGGGCTGGGCCACATACTTAGGGACTTCTGTGCAGCATATATTACCCCTCTCCTTTCACTTTCTACAGATTGGGAGCCCGGGCTCAGAAGTTTTAAATGGCTTGCCCAAATTTACTCAGCTGTTATTTGACATTTTGCCTGATTCTAGTTCTCTTTCTATTATAAATACATTTGGCTGATTATTTCATCTGTATAAGCTTCCTCTCCCCTAGTGGAATGTCAAGTTCAGCTGAGCAGGCCTTGAGAATTTCTCACTATGCTTAGCACAATGCTTGGAATATTAGCTCATGATTTGCTGTCATCTATCTGATAACCTTTTCCAAAACACACCCATATTCCTCTGACAATCCCAGAGTTTGTATCATTTTACCTGGGGATGGAAAAGAGTAATACACTTGTATTATTCTTGTAATAACTAGAAGCACAAGATGATCCAACGAGAAATCCACCCTTGTCTGGCCTACCTGTAGCTCTCCTGTGGGGCAATAATCGGATAACCACACATTCCCAGTTGTGGTATAAGATCTAAAATTAAGATTCAGTATTGCATGCTGTAAAATCAGAAGGGTTCCAAATGGCCTACACACAGGTTTCCCTCCCCATTCTGCTCTTGTGAATGAGGTTCCTTCTGTAGCTAAACAACCCTCTGTATCAAAGGACCAGGCACAGTTTCTGCCCATCTCTGAGCAGCAGGTTTCAGCTCCCTGCCAGTACATGGGTTTATTCAAACAAGCCAATCACAACTTCTCACAGGAACCAGGAAGCGTTCTACCCTCCTGATAATATAAAGCTTGTCTCCCCAAGCCCCCAGTTGTTTACTGGGTTCCTAAGTGCAACCCCCATGTGGTAGTGCATGGCATGCAGTGTCCCTCACTGAGTGACATGCAGTATTCTCCTCCATGGGCTCTGATGTGACCAATAAACTGCTGTCTACATGATAACCAAAAAAAAAAAAAAAAAAAGTGGCAATTCCTGACTATACACAGAGATCAAGGTTTCCTTTCTTACATATTCCTCCTAATACTTCCTACTACTGTAGGAAGAAATATTTCAGGAGAGGCTAGGAACAAATTGCTGCTGCTCAAATATCAATGCCGAGTTTCTCATACTTCTGCATGTCAACATCACAGAATCTGAAAGGCTAAATAGAACAAGTGGAGGCTGCAGGAAAAATGAGCCCTGGAATTAGGCTATGCAAATGTAATAATGTAATTCAAAAGTACTGTCTACTATATATACCCATGAGCTAAGTGAGAAAGTAAAGTGTCATTTGGGGATTCAATTCCTAGCAAAACTTGGGTCTCTCTATTGACTAATGTAAAACCAAGACATGATTATAGAGATACTCATTTCCAGGGGATAGCACCAGGAACCCTCTCTGCACTAGACTGTGGGTTATCTGCGGTTGAAGACTGTATCTAACCACTTCCATTCCTGATTCTAACCCAGTGCCTGCCAGAGAATCTGAAGCACACACGCACATGAAAAGGTGTTTTACTCTGTCAAGTCTTACCCAGAAGTGACTCAGGCCTCACTATGTTTAATAAAGCTGCACAACCGCCTGAAACATTAAGGCTTCCCACACAGCTTGACAGCGGAAGGCTGAATTCTAGTGTGTGAGCTGAAACATTTCTAAGACTGGGTCACCTCTAGCTGCTGTCTCCTAATACTCGAAAGGCCCTTCAAAGCCCACCTAAGATGTTTGTGGCAGACAGACACCTCCCACCCCAGGTTACCCACATGCCTTTAAATAGGAACCACAGGTACTGACTTGATTCCCAAGGGCAAGTTCTTCTGTACTTACTGATCCTTCCTAGTAGACAGATGGCAAATGATCATTTCAGGAGCTGTGGAAGTAAAAGGAGCATCTATTAAGAGACTAGCCAGCTGGAATTCATGCCAAATCCTTCACTGTTAGACATCAAAGTAGAAGGGAGCTTAAACAGGGAAGAAGAAATCAGCCACCCTTCCTCACTACTCAAGAGGCATGGAGGACCACATGATTATTATTGAGCCCAAGTTTTATCTACATAGTAGAAAAGACAACAGAAAGCGAACACACCATCTCAGAGCTGGGAGCATGAGGACAATACAAGCCATTAGTCCAAGCAGGTAGCTGGAAGGAGGATATTCAGTTCTTCCTGCTCCAACTCAGGCTCAGATCTCCCACCTAAATTCTCATCCCCAGAAAAGACGCATGGACGCCAGCCACCTTAAAAACTAAGTTTGTATTTCTGGTTAGGTTCCAGAGTGGCAGAACTCCAGAATTACACTATATCCAACCTGGTCCCTACCTTTGCTTCCCTCCCTCCCTCAAAGGTAACATCATACAAAACGATATTTACAGGTAAACCAGTTAAAAATTAAGGGTGTATACAAAAGTAGACAACATAGCCAGAAATACCAATGCAAGAAAGATCTGGGAAAAGAGGCACTGTATTCCACACTGGATCCTCGGGGCAATGTATTATGTACTAGGCCAGAAAAAGTATGGCAAATCTTAGTGCCAATTAGGGGAAACCAGTCACTCCAGGGGAAGAGCTATTAGCTTTAATACTACAAAATCTTAATTATCCAGCCATCCTTCTTCTGCCATATGGATTCATAGCCATGTGGTGAGGAAAATAATACAGTCTCTGACAAGCCCCATGGGAAAAGGAAGGAAGGGCTCAAAAGGCATAGCGAGTCCGGATGTCCTCAAGTTTCTTGGACACCTCAGGTGGGGTTCGGTCCAGTTCTTCAGAGACATTCTTTTGTTTGTTGGGCTCCATGGAGTTGAACTGCTCACACAGGTCTCCATCAATCACATTCTAAGATGTAGAAAAATGAGAGAGGAAGAAAAAGGTTAGATGCTCAAAGAAAACAGCACATGCTAAAGCAGCAACTGCAAGGAAAACTTTTTATTCTCCCTCAGACACCTGAATTCCATTTACAGGCCAGGAACAATATTCAAAGTTGATCCTTGGTAAACAGAGTTCAGATTAGCAGAACTGGGTGAAACCTTTTCTCTGGCTATGGACTGTCCTCAGGGAAGAGGTCTCTGAATATCACTATTCCTCTTCCCCATTACTGTCTCCATCAATCCACTCTCTCGATGCTACTTCATTCAGGACTATTCTAATTTTTAATGAAGGGATGCCCAGAGAAAAGACTGGTTATAATGGGCTAAGGATCCCCCTCTTCAGCCCAAGTTTCTAAGAAAGACCTACCTTAACAGGGAAGTAATAGGAACGAAAACTGAGGTGGTCTCGCCCACAGAGAGGGGGATGTTCAGATCGTAGGTGCATTTCCACATGCTGGAAGAAGTCATGGTCCTGGCAGAAGAAACAAAGAATCTGTCACTAAAAAAAAAAGTGATTTCAACTACTAGTGTATGGTTTCTAGAAGCACAATGAACAGACAAGCTACTAATTTTTACCACAAATATCTAATTGTTAATGGTGATCACAGATTTTCCTGCTACAAGATAGCTTAAACCTGAAAGAAAACCCCTTTGTATCTGTAGAACATGAGAGAAAACATCATATGTAAAGAGTAGTTGTGAAGTCAGATTCCTAATCCCAGCTTCCCTGGCTGCAATTACATAAACCAAATTTAGCCAATCCTAGAGTTGACTCTATGAGGCAGTAAATGCCCAGTCCACACCATACCATTATTTCTGTTCTGTGGGGTTTGGTTCTGGGGCTTTGGCCTTTAAATAACCCTATACCTACATCAGAACTGAACCAAACCCTGGTACAGTATAAAAGCAAATGGCTTTCCCTGGGAAGTGGTGGGGGCGGGGGCGGGAAATCAAGATTCCTATCTCCCCAGGCACTCCAATCACCTTGTAAAATTCCCAGAACACTCTGAGTTGCAGATGGGGACAAAATGGATTGCTTTCTCAGGCAGATTTAGCACCAAGAAATAACACTGGGAAGGCAAAAGCTAGAGTCATGTGGAAGATATCACCTCATGAGATGTGAATGGGACAAGGATGCCAATTCCTCCTGACAAGGTGGTGTAGACAAGCGATTCTGAGCCTCCAGGGATCAGCGTGGTCTTCTGTAATGAAAGTACTGTCTCGCCCACATGATAGTTCATGATCACTTCTGCCTGAAAATCAAAACCAGACTGGTAACTAACTATATGTGCCCTCAGGAGCCTGTTCTAGATTCCCAAATGCAAGTGGCGCCTCCAAATGGCAGATTTTACTATCTTTTAAAATTCATGAAATACTAAAATTTAAAAATACTTTGAAATGTTCCTAGCATTTACTTAGAGCTTAATGTCCTCACAAACATGCTGAAGTTACATCATTTTTTATTTATATTTGAAAAATCTTTTTGTTAAATTATCAAGTTTACAAAAATGAAACCACAAAAAATCATAAAAAAAAAAACCAGCAATCACTAGGCTTGTCCCCTAAAATGGATCTGTTTTTAAAGGTCCAGAGATGCTCTACTACAATAGTATATTCCCACAGGAAAAGAGTAAAGACCAGGACACACCTCAGAGAGAAGCTGGTTAGTACTGGGAATAAACCTGTGCAACCATCTTTCCCAAGGAACCCACTAAGCTCCAAAGAGATTAACACTGCTAAAGTGTCTCAGAAAAATTTCTATTTTACTGTTAAAAAAATGGAATAGTAACTTGGTCACTGTGTGTCAAACCCAGTGTCCATCCATTACAGGCTATATACTGTCAACCTTAGAGATTTCCATGCATGGGAGAGCACTCAGCAGTCATGTGCACTGTGGATAATTTACTAAAAAAAAAAAAAAAAAAGTTCCCTTGGTGAGGGTCGTGAAGAATGTACTACGTAGACTGGTCCTTCTGCAATCTTACCTTCTGAGACGCCCCATTGAGCAAGCCCCGGTCCCACAGGGCTTTGTTTCCGGTGGGATCCTCATCCACTTCGTCATTGGTATTAGGTGGGAGCCTAACCTACAATGAAGTGACACAAATCACATGGCTGGGTCCTGCACCTACTCACCCTTGTCACCAAGCAACATGTTTGCCCCAGGTCCTTTGACAGAGGCCTGAGCCCAAGTCTCCTGCACCTGTTCTGGTGTCTGAGGAGCAAAAAACTCCAGTGAGCAAGGGTCTAACACAGCAAGAGGAAAAATGAAGACCACAGAACATAAACAAGAGAAGCCAGACTGGGCTTTAAAAGATAAACCAAAATTCTGGCAAAAACTGAAAGTATTAGTCGTTAGCTCAAACCAAATTTATCATTATTAAATCATGTTGCACGGGGAGGAGGAAGGTGAAAAGGGTTAGGGGATTGAAAAGGATTTTATATCCATTTTTACTTCCCATATTCATAGTCCTGGGTCCTTGGCTTTACCACAAACAAATTGAATTGAGTCAGCTTTCCTACCCATCACTGTAACCCAATAAGTATCAACTTACCACACAAATGTTGCCAAACTTGTCTGCCCCAGCCACAGTATCATAGTCGAGGAGGCTAGCTGTTGTGACCCATCGAGGGTAGGTGTCATCAGCAAAGATGATGAGCTGGTTTTCGTTACGCTTGTAGCGAACCCAGATGAAACTTTCTTGGACGTCAGATACAATTACCCTATGTCCAATAGTCTGAATCCCAGAGATGTAATTGGCGATATGCTGAGAAAACAAGGACAGCAATGGGCGTAACCTTGGGACACAGAATCAACAAAGATCAGCTTACCCTGACTGGAACATATGTCTCAAGAATGGCACACACCAAAGAACAGCAGTCAGCAATAAATTCCCAGAAGGTAAAAAAAAAGAGCTAGATGGTTTTAACACAGTGGAAATATATGACTAATTGTCCCAGATAAATTCCTTACAGAAGCAAACAGGACAGAAATCTGGCTCTTAGTGTGAGGAAGTCAAGAAACCCACCTACTCCTGCCCTTCTCAAGTCTCAAGGGCTTAATTCATAGTCTGGAATTGGAGAACAAGGTACTGATAAAGGCACATGATTCTAACAGTTCCTGTCCACCACCCTGCCAGGGTCTCCTCCTTCCTCACTAACTAGATCTGGGCCCTCTACCAGCAAATTTACCTTGTTCTCACACTTTCGGAGTAACTTCTTCTTTCCCAGGTCATAGACTCTCAGAAGCTTCCCCACACCAATCAACACCCTCCCCTGGAATGGGGCAATGGCAGCAGGGACCTCTTCCACTGGAGTCTGTGAGGAAAAAAAGCAGGTCATATGGCTATTAAAACATACAGCCATACCCCTTTAACCCAAAATGCCTTCTACAGGCATCCATCAGGAAAACAGTGAGCGATCATCTGTTGCTCATCAGAGAAAATACACTACACAAACAACAGTCTCTATGAAACAGGGTATTTGGGTAAACAGGTCCCAAACACTGCATTTCAGCAAGTGGACTGATGCCACAAGTGAAAAGTGGATTGGTGCCTGATGAACACTGCCTGAGAGCCCATGCAAATTCACATGGTGCCATTAACTAATCGTGAAGTCTCAATATCAGAAGTGACGGTGGTATACTGGGGAGGGGAAAGGAGTCCTACTGATAAGTGATGGCTGAGTTCTAAGGGAGACACAATGAGTTTAGCACAAAAAAGGTTGTGAAGCAATTATTTCCTAGAGAACACTCCCTTTGTGGGAGGCCTAGAGAAACCATATTCATGTGCTATCAGTGTACAGGAATTTTTTCATTTTAAAAATTATGGTAAAATATGCATAACATAAAACTTACTATTCAAACCATTTTCAAGTATACAATTCAGTAACATTAAGCATACTTATAATGTTGTGCAACTATCACCACCATTCACCTTCAGAACTTTATGACCTTTCCAAAAGGGAACTATGTAACCAAATAAACAGTAATCCACCCCCATTACCTCCACCCTGAGAATATTAATTCTTTAGAACTGCTGGATTTTGGTCACAAATTGCTGCCTACTTAGTTAAGACCAGAAAACAAGGGGCTTATTCAGTGTGTATCTCCCCATGGAGGGTGGTTAGCACACACGTTTCTTGTGGCACCAGTAGGCAGCAGAGCTTCACTGGAGCATGCAAGCCCTAATTATTTCTCTTGTGCCATCAAGAGATGGATCAGAAACCAATGAGCTGGCTCTCTAAATGGTCACCAAAATATCCGACCCACAACTCATGCAAAAGTGGAAAAGTCTAGTAAGACCCATGATTCAGGGAAACCACTGGTTAGTTCCTACCTTATGCAAAAACTCCAGTTTTTCCCCATTGTTCACAAGCTTGTAGGTATAGACAAAGCCTCCTGCTACAGATCGGGGGTTCAGTATCAGGTCTTTGGCCACACCCACCAGCACATACCAATCATCACCAGTGTTGGAGAATCTGCACACAGCCACACTGCATTTACAGAGAAAGAATCAGGAGTCAGGCATTAGTCATAGCCTAGATAATTCCCATTCCAGTCTCCAAAAACCCTGATGCCCTGGGCTCCTTACCTAAAAGCAGCTTCATTCTGTTCCAGCTGGACAAGGTCCAGTGTGTTCCCCTGAATAGGATTCATCACTCGGATCACAGAGGCCCACTGCCCATTGCCAGCCTTAGGAGCTCCAAAAATGGACTCAGGGAGGTTTTCATTGAGGAACGCTGCTGCCATCTCCGCAGCTAACTCCCGTTCATCCTCCCCTGCTGCTTCCACCATTTCCTAAATCCGAAGAACCAAGGAGGAATTGGTGTGTTCAGAGGTGGGTACCGGGTGAGAAGTGGACAAGCGGCAAAAACACCTCCAGGGGGTTCTCATAATATACAAAGTAGCAAAATCTGTCACCAAAATCAGGATTTCCCAAAATGAAGATTAACGAAAGAGGTGTACAGACAAGGGGAAGGGGAAAGATCACTGAAAGAGAAACTAGGTACTTATTTTTAAATATCAATGCCAAAAAGAACTGACATCGACTGTGGTGAATACTTGACTAGAGGTCTGAGAAACATGAAGATGAAAACACCATTTTTCTACCTAGTCATCTGATTTCCCTTGCTAAGACTACTTTTCCTTTCTCTTTTAGGCCAGATAGTTTTACATGGTTGGGACTGTTTGCTTTTTGCAGGGAAATGATTTCTGGAAGAAGCTGGTGTTGCGGGGAATACGAAAGCTCTCTTGGGCCCGAATCCAAGGAACATATAACACAGAATGTTTTAGAAGTTCAAGGACTGAAGGGAGTCCAGAGAGGGAGCTGAATACTGAATAAACCCAGGTCAGTGCTTTAGTCCTGAGCCATAAGTCTCTAATACCAATGACCATGGCAGAGGGCTCCACTTGAAGGATCTGGATCTTAAATATCACAAAGACAATAACCAACAATTACATAGCAGTTTAAACTTTTCAATAGAATTTCACACAAATGCCTTGTTATTGAACCCTGAAGCTCAGCTGCATTACCTCTGCCATCTGCTGCTTCCTCTGCGCTTTTGTGGCCTCAGTGTAGGCATTGTGGTCAGTCTCAATGATGATAAGGTTGTTACTTTCAGGGTGTATGACAAATTTCCTGGGCGTGTACTGCAGTGGAAAAGCTACTTGATTGAAGACAGCACCGAGCTTCTCCAACGCCAAAATCCTACGGCAAAAGTCAATGTAGTTAATAGGTCACTCACTCAGGACCAAGAAACTGGTGTTGAAATGGTCAATAAGCTATCACAGAAAACACATCAACCCCTAAAGCTCTAATGGTAGAATTAGGTAACATGAAACATTAGCCTTCTAATCTAAAAGATTCTGCGCAAGAGACATAGAGATCTGGGAAAGGCCCTTTACTTCACAACAGGCCACCACTGGTTCATGGTGATTCCAGTTTTCACCAGTGAAATCTACATTAGAATCCCCAAAGGAATTTTTTTGAATCCCTCCAATGATAATATGATAGTGGAAGTTAAAATTTCCTCCTGATTATTACTGGCAAACTGTGATATAAAGAATACCAATTTCAAATTTGTTGTGAAGCACTGCAATTACCGACATACAGTATTTGTGTGACAGTGTTCCATAATACAGTGGATGCCATTCTGAACGAAAATTACCTAAGCTTTAGGAAATCCGCAACAGTGTAGAAAGAGGCAGCAAGTATGAAACGTACAACCTTGTCAAAAAGGACAGAGATGTGCCTAAGCCAAATTATGTACAAAACGAGCAGAATTCAGATGCTCTTAAAAATATAGTACTTAACGCATGTGAGAGTAAAGAAATCAACCATTTAAACATCAAAACTTGTCATTCTACGGGGAGGATTTAGTTCAAGTGGTAGAGTGCATGCTCAGCATGCACAGGGTCCCGGGTTCAATCCCCAGTACCTCCTCAAAAAAATAAATAAATCTAATCACTTTCCCCTACACACACACACACGCACACATACAAGAAAGAAAGAAAGAAAGAAAAAAGAAGAGTTTTTAAAAAATTGTCATTCTGCAAGAAAAATGTAAGTATGGCATAAACAAAAACCACGACCACAGATCCTATAGCTTTGATTCTTCTGGTCCCACCCACACAGTTACCTGTTTTCATAAAGGAACAGTACCACGCCAACAGGCAGATTCCAGACAAAGGGAGGACCTGCTTTCAGTGAGAAACACAATATGGGAGGGGACACAGATGCTTCAATGTTGTATTCTTCCTTGGAAAATATGAGGTTAGCCAGAGTTTGTCAAAGTGGGGCATATAGCACTGGTGATACCCAAGCTGACTTCAGGCAGTTCTCAGATGGAATTTTTAAAATATAATTATTTAAAAAATAATTAGCTTTTTGTGTGTCAAAGGATACTACTAAGAAAGTGAAGATAATCCACAGGAGAAAATATCTGCAAATCATATTATCTGACAAGACAGCTGTATCTAGCACATATAAAAAACTCTGACAATTCAATAATATAAAGACAATAACCAAATTACAAAAATGGGCAAAGATCTAAAAGGACATTACTCCAAAGAACTAATAGCCAGTAAGCACATGAAGATGGTTCAATATCACTGACTACCAAAGACATGCAAATCAAAACCACAAGATATCACTTCACATTCTCTAGGATGGATGGCTAGAATCAAAAAGTCATATAATAATAAGTGTTGGTAAGGATGTCCAGAAATTGGAACCTCCATACCGCACTGGTGAAAATGTAAAATGGTGCAGCCACTTTGGAAAGCAGCCTAGCAGTTCCTCAAAAAATTGAACAGTTACCAGCAATTTCACTCTTGCAGAAATAAGCCCAAGAAAAATGAAAATATACACCCACATAAAAACTTGTACATACATCTATCAAAATTCATCAAATTGTACATCTGAAATATGTAGTTTTCTGTAGGAATCATACCACAATAAAGGTGTTTAAAAAAAAACTTGCACATAAATGTTCATAGCAACATTACTCATAATAGTCAAAAGTGGAACTGACTGGTTCTGACAGTAAGTACTATAAACAGTAGTGTTTAAACTATGCTTCCAAGAACTCTGCTTTTTTGTTTCACACAGAGGCCTTCCACAACTTTGTTCTGTGGGAAAAATCTGCTGCTGCTAAAAAAAGCTTGAAAGTCTGTGGAATTGTTTAAATTTATAGGAACCTAGGAGATGAGCACGCATAGATAAAACAATTAGAGGGCCCATGGATGAGGCTACACCTTGGCAGACAAAGATGTGTATGGGAAACATTCCAGGGGCAGGTGCATAGATAAAAAAACCAAGAAAGAATGTATGAAGGCATGCGGAGAGCAATTCTGCTGGACTAGAAGGTATACAAAGGTGCCTGAAACTTAGAAAGAGAGATAACAATGACTGAAGAGTTCCTGAAAGCTGCTGCAGACAAATCTGGGACTTGACAAGTGATAGTGATTCATGTATCAAGAGGCAAGAGTTCCACTGGGAACTGTCAAAAGTTATAACTAGGACATGAATGACACCAGTGGCATTAAAACCCACCCCCGCAAAAAAACCTTGAGAAGTCACACTAAATATGTTATTTTCTATCTTGCAATATATATAGTGCTCACTCTATCATGATCACTATAAATAATCTGTCAACCTGCAAAGGCCTAAATAATTATACTGAGGTTAAAATTTAAGATTTAACAATGAAAATGACAAGACAGAGTGAGAAAAGATTACCAGTGACGGGGGGAGGGAGCAGAGGGATCAATCTTGGATTAACAGATACACACTACTGCATATAAAACAGATAAACAACAAGGACCCAGTAGAGGGAACTATATTCAATTTCTTATAATAATCTATAATGGGAAAGAATCTGAAAAAGAGTATGTATGTATAACTGAATCACTTTGCTGTATACCTGAAACATTATAAATCAACTATACTTCAGTAAAAAAAAGAAAAATCCTGCCCAGAAGATTCTAAACCTTGGAGGTTCACAGTGACACTAGCATATTAAAAGTTCTGAGACATTACCACAAAAAAAAAACAAAAAAAAACAAAAAAAAACCCCACAAAACACCGATTCAATGCCTGCTCTAAAACTAACCCAATGACATGTATCTGGAAAACAAGAATTTTAAATTTCACAAACTGAACTACTCTGCTGAGTATTATAACTTGGCCCTGAAAGTCTAAACAGAAGCTAAAACTCCCGAACACCAAAACTTGGCTACCAGGTACTTATATCCTGAGCCAAATGAAGGTTTCAATTGCAACACACTAGCCACACAGTGAAAAGTTGGCTCTTTGCCAGTCTCTCCTTGGGCTTCAACTTTGGGACTCTCTCACCTCAGGGTATTGGTGGAGATGGCCACAATGCCCTCAGGGCACTGTTCTGAGGCGAAGCCAGATGCAAATTCCAGGGTCTCATAAGACAAGGGGGTGAGATGGAAACGAGATTGGTAAGAATAGCTCAACCACGAGCGGCTTGACATGGCCAACACCTGAGGAAATAAAAGCATCTCCAATAAACTTGGGAAAAGCTCAAACACAGTATGCTAACCAAACTACCCTAACCCCAAATTTTAGTCTGTACAATATCCCAAGGAATTTTAGAAACCTAAAAAAAAAACCTTAAGAAAAAGATGCCTAGAGAAGAGGCACTATGGCTTAGTATTTGCTAAGCTATTGGCTACCAGCCAGGTGATCTACTCAATCTGAGCCTCAGTTTCCACAAGTGTAAAATGGGAATACTATCATAAGGCCAGCAGAGCACACACCACCACTAATATTCTTAGTTACAAAGGACACAACACTTCCCAGCCTCTTTCATATTACACAGTAAGCCATGATATTGACACCAGGTTGCTCATGGGTAATGGTATCCTACATGGGAGGTTTTCAGCTTTCAGTCCATTCCATTTGCTCAGCCTGAGGACAGAAGGCATCAATATTCTGATTCACCCATTACCAAATCATGGCACAGTGCCATGAAACTCCAGTTAAGCTCTGCATTAAGGAACCAAAGACTTCCCACATGAGGGAAACTAATCAAAATAGAGCTAATGTCTGACCAACTATAATACTGGTGAATTAATCAGAGCAAATCTCACACCAAGGGGACTTTTCTCAGCTGATGCCACTAACATCAAAACATAATGCCTGAGCCCTTTCATTACTTACGGCCTCCTGGCCTTGCATCCGGACACGAAAGAGTTTCACAGGACGGGATCCCAGATACCTAGTACGGGTGTCAGATAGATCCCCAGTGACAGGGTCCAGGACAGTTCTCAGCAGCACACCATTCTGATAAAAAAGGAGAGGAATGGGTAAAGCCTATATACATAATGGAAACTCCTTTAGCTACTTTATTTCAGAGCAGATGGAAAGAAATGAGCAGATGGTTTAAAGAATATGCTAATAATTCATTCATTCTCTCACTAAATCAAATAGTTGTTAAGCATTTACTGTATGAAAAGTACACTTATTTTTCACTGTATATACTTAAAAAAATTTTTTTACCATGTATGTTAAACTCTTGTTTATAAGTTTTAAGACATATGCAGTTTAAAATATCCATACCCACTGTGGTGTCCACATACCATTTCCCTTAAAAAGAATAAGAATCCTAAGAGAAATAGCTAATTCAGGTCTGGGGTAATAATGTTCCAGATATGTGTGGGCCATTTTGTTGTGTCAAAGCCCCCAAAGATAGTGGGATCATGTTAAAAAGGACAAAGGAGCCAACTTCAAAGGGGAACTCCCACTCATCTAAAATGTGGCAATTAAACATCCAAAACAAAGACTGCAATAGTTGGAAGCACAAATATATAAAAATCTGCAAGTTCATGTTAGTTAAAAAACAAACAAACAAACCAAAAAAACCACTTCCTCAGTCCTCATTGAAGACTGCTATGGCATCAAGTCCTTACTCGGAAAGTAAGTAAACAAAGGGAAAAAAAAAAGAAATTTACCTTTCCCTGTATTAACTGTATTTCAGGGTAAGCAAAGATATGAAGAAAATTTTGTCTCTAGAGAAAAGTTTCAGCTAATTAAAGGAAGAATGAACTAGAAAATCATCATTTCCCATCCCCCAATGACATAATGCATCTAGGCAATGTGTATCAATGGCTGTTGTTAAGTAAAAGAAGCTTTAAAAGAGATCATTTAAAATAGATACAAACATTCAAACATCACTAAAAGTAGGACAACCAGACTTCATATGCCACCTGATGTGATGTAATAGGAAGCAAATGGCATCTATATAAAATATTCTTGTCCCTCACCTCCTCCCCCCAAAATATCTAAATCTGAATCTAACCAAAGTCTTGGTCTGTGCGATCCAATACTACAGCCATCAAGCCACACGTGGCTAGTCAGAATTGAAATGTGCTGTTAAGTTCAAAGTACAAAATACCAAATTTCAAAGACTTAGTTCTCCCCATACTTAAACAAAAAGGGAGAAAACATAAAATACCTTAATTTGTATACTGATTACTAACTGAAATGGTATTTTAGATATACTAGGTTAAATAGAACATTAAAATTAACTTCATCTGTTCCTTTTTTGTGGCTATTGAAAAATTTAAATTACACATGCAGCTTGCATTCTATTTTTAATGGGTAGCATGGTTTAGGTCTATCCACTAGTTTGTAGGAAATACAGAGAATAAAGGAACATTAATCACACAAGGAATGACTGCCAAATCCAGAAGATGGGAAATTCCACAAGAAAAATGATCTGATTTCCTTAAAAAAAAATTTTTTTTTAAAGGTTGGGACAGTTATTAAAAGAAACATAAAAAGATAAGTCAAGCAGATAAAAACTAGGGATAGCTTTATGTAGATCCTGAGTAGAGCCAAAAGTAAAAACATTTTTGGAAAAAGAAAAAAAGGAGGAAAACTGTAACACAGAAGCTATCAGATGATATTAAGCAACTGTTAAAATTTTGTTAAGCATGATAACATTAGGGCCTTAAAAACACACACACATCTGTTAGAGTCACATTCTTAAATATTTATAGATGAAATTATATACCATATTAGATTTGCCTTAAAATACTTTAGGAAAAAGAAAAGAGGAGGAAAATAGCAACACTGATAACCGGTGACAGGTACATGGAGATTCATTACATTAGTCTAACTCCTGTGCATGTTTGAGAATTTCTAAATTAAGAAGTAAAATTAAAAAGTACCTGGGCTAGATTATTTACATGTCTGAGTAAATAACCATAAAGAAAAATGAAAAGTATATGGTCAAAAATCTGACACTCTCTGATCCTTAGGTTCCGCTTTTCATGACATGAAGAGCTCAGCTGCTTTGACAACAGGGAACACCTATGGGTCCTTTACTGCTAACGGAGCCCATTATGAACTGTGAGGCCCTCTATATCTGTGGGTTCTGAATCTGTGGATTTAACCAACCATGGATCAAAAATATTCGAGGAAAAAAAACTCCAGAAAATTCCAAAAAGCAAAACTTGGATTTGCCACACATGCACAGCAATTACTTTTAAGAGTTAATGTACAGAAGAAAATGCAAATACTATGCCATTGTATATAATGGACTTGAGCATCCTCGGATTTTGGTATCCAAGGGGGGTCCTGGAACCAATCCCTCAAGGAAACAGACAGACTATATTAGTTTCAAAAGCTGCATATTGAGAACTATAGACGACTCTTAAGGACCCCATCTAGTTTTTGCCCCGGAACAGTTATCACAAAGCAATTTTACCAAAGACTGCTTATAAAAATACTCTTTTCCAGCCCTGATTTCATCTAATTAGACTTGAAAAAAGAGGAACAGAGAGCAGCACCATTCACTTTTCATTAGGTGGGTAACTGAAACCTTGGGCACCAAAAATGCCTGTACTGAACAAAGGAATTAAGAAAATAAAAGAAGTCCTGATACCAACAATGTGAGCTTCTGGATCTCTTACCTGTAGCCCAATATTCAGGTATAAGAAGCCAATAGAGCCCCTCTCACCCAGCTCATCCTGCTTCTCAGTCCCACCCATTTCCACAATACACAAGGACTCAGGCTGGGCTGGAAGAGCCTGCATGCTTAGAGGTTGCAAACAGTCCTAAAGGGGAAAGAGACAAGAATAAAACATGGTAAGTGACCATTTGGGAAAAAACCTAACCAGAGAAACCCAATTCTAGGAGTGAAGAATAACTTTCTTGTGACAGGGAAAACCTGAGGAGTGAATTATAAATAGGTAGTGGGCTACTAGTTAAACTGAACCTTAGAACAAGCTCTAGAGAGGATCACGCTTTCCTCTTTTTGTAAAAGTGGATAATGGTAAAAGTAAATAAGCAAAGGGCACCTCAAATATTAAGATCCTCTTCTGTAAACAGTCTTGGGTTTTTTTTTTTTTAACTAATAAAGGGAGTCAAGACTTACGTCGAAGAAGCATTTCATAGTTTTATTTCATCAAGTGTTTTTTGGGGGGCAGGGAGAGGAGTGGTAATTGGTTTACTAATTAACGGAGGTACTGAAGATTGAGCCCAGGACCTCGTGCATGCTAAGCATGCACTCTACCACTGAGCTACACCCTCCCTCCGAATTTAGTAGTCTTAGATCTGCATCTCTCAAGCACTGTAGAAGACTTCTGGGGTGTGATGCTACAATAATCAGGAGAAGGAAAAGGTATAGATTTCAGGGTCCAGTCCAGCTGATCTCAGAGAATAACATCAGGAAAGGACCAGGTGCTCAGGTTCCAATAACTGGAAGATCCTTGAAGTCAAGAGTGACACTCACCGAGGGATCCAGGGAGATGATTCTGACAGTGTTGTCCACCAGCCCCACAGCCAGGAAGCGAGACCGCTGCTCTCCAGGGGGCACATTGGCCAGACTCATGCACACCACATCTGCTGACATTTCCTTCCGCTCTGTGTACTCGTTCAGCTGTCCTGACTACAGGAATGGAGATGAAAAAAGGTCACAAGCCACTCCAACTCACCCCCAAGCCCTGAACCTGGGGAAGAAAAGGGGGCTTGTTAAGTTCCTTTTGGCTTCCTCTCACTCTTCTTACTATAATCAATGACTAAGAATTTCTCTACTTGAGGTTCCAAGACTAAACTCTACAGTATTTTGCAAACAGCAAGCAAAATTACTGACAAGAGAATCAAGAGACCTTTGGCAATATAATGCACCACAAATTTCCTAAGCCAATCTAGCTCTCAGGAAATGGAAATATATAAAACTGTTTATTTGTTCATGAAAATATTCTGGGTGAAAGAGAATTCAAATAAGGACAAAAAAAAAACTCAATCATACGTAGTTAGACTATACAGTTGGCCATATCCAGAGACATCCTGAGACCATTTAAATTAAGTATACCTAACATCCTTCTATATATAAATGTAAAATAAAATTTCCGAAATTGACTCAGATCGTAGATTAAATGTATGGCAAATAGTTGGTAGAAAGTACGAGTGTGAAGGGCAGAAAAAAGTGTTTCATTGCTAAGATGGGATTTACTAACTCAAATTAGAATTAAAGACATGAAAACATATCCACCTTCAACCCCCATGAAAAGGGCTTTTGGACTCTTTCCCTCCTCAATTCTCTTTCTTGTGAATATTTAATCTAGATATCTGGATTGCAACTCCTATCTTCACCTCTGAACCCTACTGTAAGTCCCACAGTAAAGGGTAAAATAACATACGGGATCCATCTCAAAATAGACCAGCTCTCCTCCTGTTAGGGCTATCACCACTTGTCGCTGGTTCACTGCACATTTCACAATTGTTTTCTTTCCAGGAGTCTTCCACTCATTGACTCTCTTGTCTGCTCGTATGTGCCGAATGCCATCAGGATACACCTAGAGGCAGTAACAGAAAGAAACCTGACTTTAGCAATTTGACTTATCACTCAAGCATGACCCTGACACCTATCAGACCTGTCAGATCTAGAGGCACTGCATTTGACGTACCAGCTGGGTCAACGAAAAAAAGAGTTAAGAGGGCCCAGTCAGAGTTAACTTCAGAAAAGTTCATATTTTGCAACATCCACATCAAAGAAGTTTGTAGCATCCAGCTTTATGTGAACCCAACAGCCTATACCATAATGAGATCAAAAAAAGGACAAAGGTGAGCAGTTAAGCAGCTCTCTGAGAATCCTCACCTGTACCAAGGCATCATCTCCTAACAAGGAGCAGGACAAGGTTGGGGTAGTGCCCAGAAACCCAGAGTCAGTCACTTCCTCCACAGTCTCTCCGATGGACAACACCAGTGTGGCATTCACGAAAGACACAATAATGTAGGCATCAAACTCATCTGAAAAAGGAAAAAGAAAGAAGTTGGTTAGCTAAGAACTCATTAGTTACAAAGCCAAATGAGACACACTAAGTTTTCTCTTCAGAAACCTTCGAAGGCTCTTCTATGTGTAGTCATCAGACACACAATCATGTGGAAAACAGCATAGGATGATCCAAAAGGTAATTGAGGGTCGTAATAGCCTACAGACATACTTCCTTAAATGGCTAAACAGTACATAGATTAGACATGCCCATATCTAATACCTCTGCAAGCTAATATTTTCTTGAGACATTTGCTAGAAAAATGCAAGAGGACAAAGCAAGAGGAAATTTTGAATACTACAATATTTGTACATATTGAAGCTAGAGCCTGTTTATTCATGCGAGATGCTAATCACAATCCATTCTTGAAAGATACTCCCTATTACCAAGAAAGGTCTCCATCTTCTTCCAAAAGAAGCTTATGGGGGAACACAAGACCTAACGAACAAAACAGAGATTAAGCCTCCATGAGACTAAGTCTTTCTAGGGTTGGAAACTGAGATTCCCAAGATGTCCCAATAGGAGTGATGTATAAATATTGTATAACCATGAAAGGGATGAGGTAGTTGATGTTGTCAGCCCTTTGACCTCTCTAGTTTTTCACATTTAAAAATGTAACTATTCAGTGGTCATGAGGATTTGCTTTTTATTTAATAAAATGTATTTGGATAACAAACACCAATGAGTTTCTCAAGGAGGTCATATAGGCAATCCCCAAAGTTTCTCATGCAGATCCCAGTTAATCTATTTCTCATACATTCCACCCTACAGCACAAAACAGCTTCTGTGTCTCATATCCAGCACGATGTTTGGCATAAAGCTTGATAAATGCTAAATAAAGGTATATTTGCTTTTTAAAAAAGAATTAAGATTTTCCTACTTAACATTTGAATTTTCTGTATCAATTCCCCTCTTTCTGTCCCCTTCACACAGAAATCAGGCAAACATGGGACAGAATGACAAGTAGACAAGGTACTAAAATTGGAGTGGCTACCTCACTCTTAGCAGAAGTTGCTAAAAGACCCTGCTAGCCTAAGCCCTTGTTAGAGCTCAATGCCATAGGTCTGATCCATCCTACCCACATCAAGGACATAGTTTGGATTTTTTTTTGGAGCATTTTTATTTTTTAGTACCATATCTAGTGATAAACTTTTCTTAAGAATGATATACTTGGACCATTCTTTATTTTCAAAGTTTTGCCAGCCAGATGAACAAGATTTCTTTTCTTTAAACTGAAGTATAGTCAGTTTACAATGTGTCAATTTCTGGTGTATAGCATGTTTGTCATACATATACATATATATATTCGTTTTCATATTCTTCTTCACCATAAGTTACTATGAAATTGAATATAATTCCCTGTGCTATACAGAAAAAACTTGTTGTCTATCTATTTTATATATAGTAGTTAGTATCTGCAAATTTTGAACTCCCAATTTATCCCTTCCCACCCCCTTGCCCCCTGGTAACCATAAGTTTGTTTACTCTGTGAGTCTGTTTCTGTTTTGTAGATAAGCTCATTTGTCTTTTTTTTTTAATTCCACATACAAGTGATATCATATAGCATTTTTCTTGCACTTTCTGGCTTACTTCACTTAGAATGATTATCTCCAGGTCCATCCATGTTATTTTTTTAATGGCTGAGTAGTATTCCATTGTATAAACATAACAGCTTCTTTAACCAGTCATATGTCGATGGACATTTAGGTTGTTTCCACGTCTTGGCTATTGTATACAGTGCTGCTATAAACACTGGAGAACATGTATCTTTTCAAATTAGAGTTCCCTCAAGATATATGCCCACGAGTGGGATTGCTGGATCATATGATAAGTCTATTTTTAGTTTTTTGAGAAATCTTCAATACTTTTTGCCATAATGGCTGCACCAGACTACATTCCCACCAACAGTGGAGGATCCCCCTGATTGTTCATCAGCAATATTGAGTATTTTTTCATGTGCATACTGGCCATTTGTATGTCTTCACTGGAGAATTATCTGTTTAGTCTTCTGCCCATTTTTGGATTGGGTTGTTTGGTTTTTTTTGTTATTAAGTTGTATGATCTGTTTATACATTCTGGAAATTAAGCCCTTGTCAGTTACATCATTTGCAAATATTTTCTCCCTTTCCACAGGTTGTTGTTTTGTTTTGCTTATGGTTTCCTTTGTTGTGCAAAAGCTTTTAAGTTTAATTAGGGCCTATTTGTTTATTTTTGCTTTTACTTCTATTGCTTGAGTAGACTACCCTAGGAGAACATTGCTAAGATTTATGTCATTAAATGTTTTGCCTATGTCTTCCTTCTAAGAGGTTTATAGTGTCTTGTCTTAAACAAAGTCCTGAAGCCATTCTGAGTTTATTTTTGTGTATGACGTGAGGGGAGTGTTCTAACTTCACTAATTTACACGTGGCTGTCCAGTTCTCCCAACACCACTTGCCGAAGAGACTATCTTTTCTCCATTGTATATTCTTGCCTCTTTGTCTAAGATTAATTGACCATAAATCTGTGGGTTTATTTCTGGGCTCTCTATTCTATTCTGTTGATTCATGTCTGTTTCTATGCCAATACCATGCTGTTTTGATTATTATCAGAGCTCAGTGCCATAGGTCTGATCCATCTCACCCACATCAAGGACATAGTTTGAATTTTGATTGCTCCAAAGGTGGTTCAACTGAACTAAGATTACTTGTCATTTTCAATAGAATCAGTGTTCTTCACAGCAAAAAGGGCCAGATGAAAATGTATTAATACTGGTATAACCTATATTAGCATTCTGACCTATTAGCAGAACATAAAATCAACTTGGTGGATTTCAATCAGCATTTTAAAATAGAAATATAGAAATAAATGTAATTTATGATAGTGCTTCACACATAGTAAAGGTAAGTACTGTTTTGCAAAACTTTTGCTTCAGTTAATAATATCTGTGTATATCAACTGGGTGGCTGAAAAAGTTAAGGATCAAAGATCTTTCCCGATGGTTGTAATCTAATGGCTACACCAGGAATCCAGAGTAAGGGTTCAATTTCCAAATTAGAAGAAGTAACACTAGACAAACAGTTGATTTTAGATTATTTTGTTATAAGTGTCAACATGTATCACATACCCTGGGGACACCTTATAAAATGGCTTTTTAAGACCACACTGTTCACCACCATAAAATATTGAGTACAGATATGGTTATCCCCAAAATGGTATCTTAATAACTTACAACAAAAACCCAACATCAGTCTTCACACAACAACAAACTTATAAGCTTTACTCCAGCCCTAAGTTTTTGAACTGGAAATTTTTGGTGTGTAAAAACAACAGGAATTGCTTAATTTTAACGTTATATGAATATTGTGTCCTTTCCCACATTCTCAACACTGAAACCTAGTATCTTAAAAAGCTCTGCCAAAGCAAATTAAAGCCAAACAACAAAGGGCTCTAACTGGCCAAGATTCTGGCCTCTTCTTGCAGTTAAGGGGAAAGGAGGGCATCCAGGAAAAAAAAAAAAAAAAAAACCAAAATCATACATTTTAAACTTGTATGTAGAGAATGGGGGGAATGAGGAAAAGGGCTGCTTAAGTTCCTTATCTTCTCTTTGACCCAAGGTCCCAAATTGCTCATAAAAATAAAGATGCTCGATGGACTGTGAACTATGAGTATCTATGTTGTCTTCTTCCAGAGGCTGCAAGTTTCATCTAAAAGAACATGAGTTCATACCTCAGTGAAGAATCTATCAGTGTATGAGGATATATCTTTGTCTGTTAAACAGGACTTCCATCTGTCTGAGCAATGTGTAAGCAGCCCACAGAAGAGGGAATGCTTTATTCTCTTTCCACTACCTTAGTATCTCAAACTCAACAAACAGCCCACTCCAAATGGTAAAGGGAGTGATCATCCAGATAATTTAGGCCTCCAATATCTCATTTTCACTTTATATTCAGACTACTCAGTCCTTGTCTTGCCTCAGCACAGTCCTGATTATACTCAAAAGAAAAAGAGAAAAAGGGGGACTTTCTCCAGGGCCTAATCTTTCAGTCACTAAACCTGGAACATACAGAAACTCCAAGGGAGTATAAAGTTAAGGTTTTCTAGCTACAGCTCTTTCGAAGTAATGAAAGACAAACTGATTATGTTTCACATCCTGTGGGAGAAAGTAAGAGAAGCTGATTCCTGCCTCAGACTACTCAAAGATGGGTGTGCACCTAGTGCACATGGACAGCCAACTGCAAAGTTACCCTCTGAGAGATGTTATCAGGGCAGCCTCAATATTTTGTGCAGTTCCCTCTCCCTGGGTAAACTCTAAGACCCCATGGTAGACCCTGGCAATAGGTACACACCTGTGGTGATCAGCACCTTCACAGCCACCTGTGGAAGAGAAAAAAAGGCTTGGTATTGGTAGTGTGCATCACCAAGTACCAGCCAAAGTTAGTAGTTGCCTGGAAGACTGCAGCATGTGTGGACATGTGGAATGTTCACTCAACAGTAACTTAGGGTATCTGAAAAGAGAATAAAGAGAAAGAACCTGACCTGGTTTTGTGGATGACTGCCCAAATTATAGTTTCTAAAGAGTAAAACTTATCAGGTTGTAATTATTCCCTAGATTTTGGTATTTAGAGGAGAAAACTTTTCAGCTACAAATTCCATCATGCAACATACTGCTTATCACTAACTTATCAAACATCATCCCAAAACCCTTTCCTGGTTCTTAAACACGTCTGTTCCCTCTTCTCTAACCCTTCCTGGCAACATGCCTCTCATCACATCAGAACACACAAAAGTTTTGTATACTTGTCTTCTTTTTTAGATGGCAAGTACTCTTAACAGTGGGGATCCTATCTTAATTACTCTGAGTACAAGGTAGACACTTGAAAGACAGCAGGCTGAAGAATACTAAACTTATCCAAGAACACCAGCAGGACCCAGACTCCCATTGCAAGGTTAGTCAAAGGAGCAGTGGATGGGGATTCAGGAGACAGGGCTTTCAGTCTCTATCACCTAGGTGTGCTATCTTGGGACAGTCAACCCCTGTGATTTTCTGCCTTCTTCGTAAAAATGAGGGGTAACTTTTCTTCAAATACAAATCTATTTTACAATAAAGTTTAATAATTAAAAACAAACAAAAAAGAGGAACACATTAGGTTTTATCTCAAAGGTTCTTTCTACTTCAGTTTAAGCAAAGTTTTCAAGACCCTTACTATCAACCAACCAGCCACCAAGCCAAACGTGAACATCAACACTGACCAGTTTCTTTATGAAGACATTATGCAAAATGGGGAAATCTTTCAAAACCAAGCATCTAATAATTATCTTCTTCTCAGCTTAAACGAAACTAATTTCCTATTCACTTTTTTCTTTTTATTGAACTCAGATTGGATTCCAATCCCTACATGAAAACAAAATCCATGAAAATGTGTATTCTACTAATAGGTTTCCCTCCTACACATTTCCTAACTCCCTTAATTTGTTCCATACAACCAAAACATCTAAATATCAGAAAGATTTCCAGCTGCTTTCTTGAAAAAGCTTTGTATACTGGCCAGTCCCACATTCCTGAGGGAATAAGAGAAAAATAAAGTCTAGGAGTAGAAATGACCTACAACCCCAAAGAATTAAACAGAAAATGAGAATTGAATTTTATTTCTAAGGGACTGAAATTCAGTTGTCACAAGACTTTCCTGTTGTTGCACTACTACTCATTTTCACATAACTTTCAAATTTTTAGGATGAGGTGACCATTTGTATTCAGGAACTCAGATTTCCTCTTTCCTCCATCCCTTCTTTTCCACTCACTCTAAAATTCTGATTCCATTCAATCAGTCTCTGCTTTCCTTAAGCACATACTCATCCACTGAGCAGGACTGACTAAGCTTTACAAAATCTCTTAATACATAGAATAACACCCTCAATTCACTGTGATTTCAGCACAAGAGAAAACATGGTTGAAGAAAAATGAAGCAGCAAAAACTTCACCTCTATACCATACCTCTTACAGATGGAAATAATATCTTAAAGATGATATAGTCAAAGAACATGACACATGGCAGAAATAGCTCTATCTATGATACTAAAGTATATAGGTACTGAATATTAACAGCCACCCTACACACCCATTATCCATGTGTACAAATAGTTACTGAAGGCATCCTGACTGCAAGAGCCTCAAAAACATGGTATTGGGCCAGATTCTAGTATATGGTGCTAGATGAAGTGATATAGAAGTATTATGAATGCAGCTTCTTAAGCCTTCTATTGTCAATGGCACCCAGACCCTCATTTCGACTGTTAGGAAAGGACTGCTTACCTTCAATGTGCCGACGCACTGTCCAGACAGCATTGGGGTTACCAGGTAGCTCTGAGACAGCCATTTCTGATACCTGACAGAAGAGACAAACCACATATCCAGTGAGTATGAAACTCAGCTCCTTGCTCACAACTACACAAGCTAATACAGTTCCAATATGGCAGGAATCACACTGTATATACTAAATTAAAAGAATGGAACCATCCAGTCAGAAAGTACGTAAGAACCAAAATGCAAGAGGTATTAGCAATCCCTGTAAGACTTCAACAAGCAGCAATAGGATAGTTGTTGCATCCAAACCCACACAAAAAAGTGAACATGTGGGAATGAAACAGGCCTTTTAAGTTAGCATCCCATTTCTTTCTCTCACTCCCATAAGGCCAAATTCCAACTCTCTTCACAGAACAATTCAAATGTTACATCCTTTAGGAAAAATCTTCCCTTATCCTCTTGGCTGGCAGTCATCTCCTCTTCCTTCTATAAGCTCTTACAGAAATCACAATCACCACCTCTTAGGATACTTACATAAAAAGTGATCTGAGGAACTGTTTTGTCCTTCCTACTAGATTTTTACACTCCTTAAGGTCAGAGTCAAGAATCCTCTGAATGTCCTACTGGTTCTTAAACAAGAACTCAAATGATCTAGAGGGGAAAACTGGGTGTGGGTTACACATGAACTGTCCTATACTGTCCTTGTAATTCTTCTGTAAATCCAAAACCATTCTAAAATAAAAATTTTATTGAATATTTCTTAAATGATCTAGAGACAAAAAAAATAAGCAGCCTAAAACACTGTACCTTTTATAGGAAGAACTCAAGTACATATGTGAAAGGTATTACTCTTTCGCTGGTTTACTGATGTAATAATAGGAGTACCTGATCATGGTACAGGAGAACCCTAGAAAGCTTCATCATCAATAAAATGTAAATGTCAGGTATACTACAGTCTATACACTGAATGTAGTATCTGACAGTGTCCCTGCTCAACTGAGACCATAATCTAGCTAGACAACAAGGTTCAACAAACAGACATAAAGGAACACAGCAATATTCAAGAATTTGAAAATATTTTTTATATATAACAAAGACTTTTTTTTATAGAATTAGGAAAAAGTGAGAGGGGGCAGGGGCTCCAAAATAATGATTCTTAATTGAATCCTTTATCTTTTATACCGTACACAAAATTTTCTGTAAATGCATGTATGTATTTTTTGTGTTGAGTACTTGCTTTCATTCATCAGCTACTCAACAGGATCCAATGAGCAGTAACTAATCAAGAACTACTGGTCTCAACTGCATTCGAATCATTGAAAATTGGGTGATCTGATGAATGCCAAAATATTCATTTTGGCAGAGTTAAAATGTTTTTGAACAGCAATATCAATAGCTAACACTTATTGAATATTGAACAGTTACCATATGCCAAACCTTGGTAACTGCTTCCTATGCGTTCTCATTTAATTCACACAACAATCCTTTAAGGCAGGTGCTGTTATTAAGCCCATTTTACAGAAGAGGAAACAAAAGCTTAGTGATAGCTATTTAGTAGTAGTAGAGCCAGAATTCAAAACTGAGGTCATCTTGCCAGTGTTCCAATAAAAATTAACAAAAATAGGCAGTAGGCCTCTAAGAGCCTGGAATTTGCCGACCCCAAGCTCTAAAAGCAAACTGTCACAGGAAGCTTTATTTCACTCCTAACAAAATCAAGTCCAGGGCACTTGCTAAAAGGCATCAACACTAGAACCATGATGAGAAGAGGTTATGGGATCTGAGAAGATAATTTTGTCCATATTTTTTAGGTGTTCATATCACCCAGAAAGTCCAACAATAAAGGATTCATTAAATAAATTACGACCCACCTACTATGGAGGTTTATTGCAAAAACATTAAAAATAGTATAACTTTAGAGTACACAGTAATAAGGAATAAATTAAGTAAGATACAAAAATATATACACAGTATTAACAGTTAAAAATATAAGTATCTAAAAACTTTGAAATAAGACCTAAAAGTAAAGGGAGTAAAACGTGCCATGCAGATTTCCTAATGAAATTGCCATGAACCTAGAACTAATAAAGGTGTTTTTCCCCTTTTATCTCCATTTGCCAAATTTTTCAAATATGCCCACTGTGCCAACATGATAAGAATAGGAAATGTACACTCTAAACTGTATGGAAATAAGGGAGGAAGAAAACATTGTTTCACAGAAACATTAAATACATTTTTAATCTCATCAGAATAAAGCCAAAGGTTGCGTTATCAATGCTTCCCTCCGAACTCTGCAGATGATCTAGAAATTTCAATCTTACCTCAAGTCCATGCCTTAAGACTCTCAGAGATGACCGGGGTCCCCTACCACAGGCCACATACAGCTGTGGAGTGTCTTCATTGGCCAGATCAGCTATCTGCAAGGAGAAAGTTAGGAGGGAAAATGTCTGCTTGTGATAATTCTCCGCACCCAAACCTGATTATTCTCAGGGAGACAAACCACTTTTTAGTAGGTAGGCTGTTTAGTATATTAGGCTGTAAATATTGCTACAGTTTCTGGGGATATGAAATGAAAAAGACCCAACATTCCAAAAAGCAAGCCAGTCTGAAGCAAGTTTTACCAACAAAAAGAGGCTTATATTGCTTCTTGAGTTAATGAAGTATTTTTTTTTACAGTAAGTGAAGCTGTTATATAACAAAGTAAAACTTTGGTGTTTCCTTCCAACTAAAAATACAGATAATAAACTATATGATCATTATCTGTGACTCTGTCACCAACATTAAAGTTTACAGATACCGCCAATTATCACTTCTCTCATCACTACTTCAAAATTGTATTTTTTAGACCTGCTGTTAGAATGCACATGATCACAGTTACCCTATCTACAGATGTTCTTATGATTTGTCTGATCAACTAATGGGTAACTTTGCACCTGGTTGTTTGCCACCAAATGGGGAAGCCATGTGTTCTTGTACTAGTAACCCAGACATCTAGCTGCTTTCCAGTACTATTAGAGGTCAGTTATTTGTATTTGTAATTTTGTCAAGCTGTACAACTCAAATGAAAATTTTTGACTGCCTGTAAGGCAGTGCCGCCTACTGTAACATGGATGAACAAGCGGCTTGTGAGCGTATACAGCCTTCACACTGATTTCTTAAAAAAAAAAAACTTAACTCACCTATTTCAAAAGCATCTTGTTATTTTAAAGCCCATTACAGAAGCACATATATTAATTTTTCACAACCTAAAAAATTACTTGCTATCTTGACAATCGTGTTTATTACTATAAGAGGGGATCCAGATGACTCATCAGGCTAGTAGAGATACGTAGCAAAAAATGCTTACAGTACTGCTAAAGATACCTGAACTTCCTGTTCATTTTATTCTTGATCTACAAACTATTTACACAATTATTTCCTCAAATTCCAATGAAAACAGAAAAAAAAAATTACTAATAACCCAATTAGGAATTACTCATACTTATTTTCTACTGCCCTTAGAACTAACCCTTTCCCAGGAAGAAGGAAAAGCAGTTAATTTCAGAACTGTTCATTTTGCCAGGAAGAGTGACTGATTGCCAACCTGAGTCCCCAGCACACAGTTAGCAAAACTCTCTCTTACTGAAAGTATAATCATCTAGACAAGGTCAGGTGGTACCTAATGATCACTGGAACCCAAGGAATCCAGGATACACTGACCTGATAAAATTCCTGTTACACTTGAACACCAGTAGTGGGAGACAAAAATCCCCATCCTGGGCCACCCTGGGTTCCTAAAAAGGTTCTGTTACTGAATGATCCTAGTGTCTCTGGAGTATTTTAAGGAGGAAATGAGTGTTAAAATGAGATAAATATAGGAATTCATAGACTCTTCAGTGATAAAAGGTCTATTTCAGAATCCCGTGATGAGGGCATTACATTAAAAAGAAAAACACACATG
Organism: Camelus dromedarius; assembly: GCF_036321535.1. NCBI lineage: Eukaryota > Metazoa > Chordata > Mammalia > Artiodactyla > Camelidae > Camelus > Camelus dromedarius. The sequence continues at coordinate 32,098,678 of NC_087444.1, read as the reverse complement.
CTTATAGGTGCAGAGAAAATGCCTGGAAACAATCACTGGAAGCTGTTAATCGTGAAGGATTGGTGCAATGGAGGGTTGAAAAGACTGGGGGTAGGATTTTTTCTTTTCTTTTTTTTCCCCCTCTAACAAAAGATTTATTGGTCCGTGGTCATTAACTGAGAAGTCAATTTAACAAAGAGAGCCTCAGTTAACATTTTTGTGTCAAGTAACATGCGTTTAGAACTTCTCTGGAGAGAGCACAGAATGAAACTCTAATCACGAGTGAGGAATATTTAATTACTGCCCGCGTTATTGAGCCAACAAATATTTACTGTGCACTCAACTCAGCGTGCCACTGTCTTTAGAGGATACAAAAATTTATGACTCCTGATTTTTAAGACCTAATATTCTTCGAAAGATAAAACATGTTTGAAAAAAATCTCTAATTCAGGGCTTTATATGCCAACTGCTAGAGGTGTACCTCAGTCAAAGTTCTAAAAAAGGTGAAATTCCATTCAACAAGGCCAATGGGAACAGCTTCAAAGGGAAGCAGAACAGAGATGGGCTGGGCTTCCCAATAAAAGAATCCAAATCTTTCACCATGGCCCAGGATTTTTTTTTTTTTTTTTTAGCTTTGTACAATCTGAATTTTTATAAAACAAGACTTTTATAATAAAAAAAAATTAAGCCCTAGGATTTATGTGATGGTTTTTAATCACCCAAGTACATTTAGCTGCTTCACCCTTAACACTGGCAATTCCACAGACATGCTGCTAAACCTAACTCTTAAACTAGACCTTAATTTAATTGGAGTTAAAACTTTAAATTCATTCAGATTAAAAAACAGCTGGCTGGCACTGCTCATTATAGTGACTGAAAAGACCCACACCTGGCAAAACAAAATGGGAGAGAGGCTGTCCAACTCATCAACCAGCACAAGGTTTTTGAGTGGTCTTGGCTGAAAGAAGAATGTGTCTCCTTCTTCCAGAGGCATGGCAGATGAAAACTCAGGTTCTTCATCATCATCTCCAAGATGTGCAATTTGATATAAGTAACTGGGGAAAAGCAAAAGACTTTAGTTAAAATGCTTTGTCTTATGTACAACATGATAAGTATAATTAACACTAATATGCTATATATGGAAGCTGTCAAAAGACAATAAATCCGAAGAGTTCTCAACGCAAGGGAAAAAATTTTTTTTTCTATTTCTTTAATGTTATACCAAATGAGATGATGGATGTTCACTAAACCTACTGCAGTAATCATTTCATGACATATGTAAGTCAAATCATTATGTTGCACACCTTAAACTTACACCCATGTATGTCAATTATATCTCAACACAACTGGAAGAAAAAAAGCAAATAGCATTTTTAAAAAATTTTCTGTCTGAAGATGTTTGCCATCCAGATAATGCTCATAAATCACTTTATGCTGAGTCAGCATCTATAGTTTGAAATCTCTGCTTATCTGAGTGAGCTTTTCTACTTAAGAGCAGGGGCAAAAAATGTAAGACTATTGAATTCAAACTGGTACAGTGACAAGAAGTTACAGCATACAGTGGTTAAAAAGCACTGAGCCTCTACTAGAGTGCCTGGATTTGAATCCTAGTTCTGCCCCTCAGTTGTGTTATTACTTTATCTCTCTGTGCCTCACTTGCCTTGTTTGCAAAATTGAACAATACTTCCCTATAGAATTCAATGAGTACTTAGAGCATTACATCGCATCTAATAAGAACAATTTTTATCAAATAAAATGAAATATGGATAAAGGAAATCCAAAGAAAATCTATAACCACTTCCCATTTTAACCATTAACCAGGCCAAATCTAACAAAAAAAACACTGATGACTTTGTAAAAGTATGCAGATAATATTATTCCTAACAACGAAACATAAACATATCCAGAAATAATAAGCAACAAAATCATCTTGCTTTTCTGTCTGTCCTCTGGCTCTATAAACTGATTCAAACACAAAACACACACACACACACACACACAAAAGAGAGAGAGAAAGAGAGAGAGAAAGGAATTTAGGAGTAGATAATCTGTAACAATATACCATCACAAACTGAGTATGCAATGAGCCTACTTGTGGGAAGCAGCTCAATTAAAATAAAACACTACACTGCTGCTGGTCATGTTTATTCTTTAAGTAATATAGCAAACTTTCAATACAAAGCACTTTGAACAACCGAATGTAGCTTTTTAGGAGCAGGATAAATGATTAAATCAGGGTCTCAAATAAGCCAAATAAACATCAGCATTTAACTTTGGTAAACCCATCAGATTCTATGCTAAATTATGGAAAAGCAAGTAGTTGTTATCCTTGAACGATTTACAAATGCATCGAGAAGACAGAATATAAAAAGTTAAGTAATACAAACTCCTTATTCAGGCAAGGTGTCTATATACAGATGATAAAGATCACCTGTCAAAGATACCTTCCCTGTCTAGTAACTGCTAGATAACCAAAAGGATGCTGGGTTCACTATCTCTATCACAGGAAAGGTTGCTCTGGTTGAATCAGTTTCCATGACTATAGTGCTATGCTTCAGAGCAGGAACTCTGGAACCAGGTGGTCTAGGTTTTAGTCAGATTTAGTTGTGTGATCAAATTTCTTAAATTCTGTGACACCAGTTCCCTAAACTATAAATGGGATAACAACACTGTTATAGAGTATGTTACTCATTAATATTTGTAAAGTGCTTAGAACATAGTAAACGGTCAATTAAGTGTTTGATGAACAGGTTGCCTTATCAGTTAACACCCATAGTACATGTTTCTGATATCCCAAATCACCACTCTTAAGTCTTCTAGATTTCAGCAGCAGCAGTAATGGCTAATTTCTCACAAGCTCAAACCCATCTCACTCTGATAAATATCCCATCTGTGCATTGTAAGCTTTCTGGCCTCTGCCCCAAAACATCTATTCCAGGAGAGGATGCCTGAGCAACAGAAGGTGCAGGAGAGATCATGCCCCCAGGAGTAACTTTCAACCCAGGAGGGAGAGGAGCTGGTGTTAACCTCCAGGCGGCCAATTTCAGAGGCATTCTGCATGCTTCTCAGCAGGTCTTGACAGAAGCCAGTTTCCATAGCCCACAGCAGGAACCTTGGCAACACACCCTTAATATTGGCTTGTCTTCTTTCCCTACCTCTCCCCACTGATCTCTCACTCTTGCTTCCTGCAATTACCTCCCAGTAATCTACCTGGCACCTTAGTCCTTTTCTCAGGCTTTGCTTACAGGAGAACCCAAGATAAGACAATATAAGAAAAGCATTCAGAACAGTGCCTGATACATACAGACAAGTACTCAACAAATGTACACCACTATTCTTCAGAACAAAAGAAATCACTGTCTGTATTAAAAACTTTTAGAAGACTTTATAGACTATAGGGATGTGTAAATCCTAGCAAACACACTATCTGCACAAGGTAATGGGCAAGAAGATAATACCTTATGTCTGCAGCTATAGCCTTATCAGTACAGGTTATTATGTAAGTTTTTAATGTCTGCCAATCTACTAGATGAAAAAAATGGTACCCTCTTTTGATTGGCATTCCTTCAATTATGAATGAGCTTAAAAATCTTTTTACATATTATACCTATAGACCACTGGTATGTCTTTTACTGTGAAAAGCATGCTCAAATCCTGTAACCATTTTTCTATTGACTGAACTGCTCATTTTTATTCAATGATTTTCAAAAGCTTATTAACTCTCCCTTTGTCATGTACCGAAAAGAAAAAAGGTTCCTCACACTGTTGGTGGGAATGTAAAATGATACCATCTTTTGAAAGACAATTTGGCATTCCTATCAAAATCTCACCCCACATACAGGAATTTTAACTATGGCTTTATTCAGCTAACGTGCCAAGATATACCCACAAAGTCCATTTTAGCACTGTTTATAATAGCAGAAGTACAAACCACCTAAATACCCAGCAATAGGGGATATAGCCATAAAATATTATGTAGCCGGTAAAAATGTATACTGTACACCAAATGCAATGTATGGGTCTTGCTAATATTCTGATCTGAACAGATCAACTGGAGAAATATTGAGACAATAGAGAAATCTGAATATTAACTGGCCATTTGATTATATTAATAAACTATTATTATTTTCGGGAGGTGTAAATAAAGTAAGATTTGTCATGGGTTGGCCTTTGTTGAAGCTGAGTGATGGGCACATGCAGTTATACTGAATAGTGTTATTCATTAATTATACTATTCTCTCTTCCTTTGTGCCTGTTAGAAAATTTCCATAATGAAAAAACAAAATAAAAATTTTAAGTGAAAAATAAAGACTCATTGATACAGAAAGTTTTTTTTAAGATGTACTGCTTTTTTGAAAAAGTAAACTAATAGTTTTTTATAGAATGTTTCAGTTCTCTAAACTAAAACTACATATACATGTTAGAAAGTAAAGATAATGGAAGTAGATAACAACAAAATGTTAAAGTGACTATTCTGGAATCCTAGGATTATGAGTAGTTTTTATTACTTATTTGCTCTTTATTCACTCTCCAAAACTTTCTACATTCCAGAGTAAAATAACAAGAATGGGAGTAATCAACATTTACTGAATGCTCACACAATAAAAGTACTTTTTAGTATCTGACATTTGTATTAAATACCCACGAAATCCAGTAAGATATACATTATTATTATCCCCACTTGATAAAGGAGAAAATTGAGACATACTGCTAGAAAACATAAAACCAAGATTGTAATCCAGGCAGTGTGACTTCAGAGTTTACGGTAGGCTATTATACTGCCTCTCCCAAAATGTCCCTGACTAAAGGATAGTATAGGAAATTACACAGAGATAGGATTAAGCAATTAACAGAAGATATACTGCTAGGCAAATAAATGAAAAAAGTCCAATCTTTTTATTAAACAAAAATTTTACCAAATTAGCAAAGCTTGAAATATATATATATATTCCTAGTGTCGACAATATGAAGCAAAATAGACAACATACCCTGCTGCAAAACATAAATCAGCAAAAACTTTTAGTAATTAAGCAATGTGTCAAAAACTTTGAAAACGTGTACTCTTCAATCTAGCAACCATATCCTTAAGTCTATTTAACAACAAATAAAAGCTTATTTAAGTAAATTAACTCATGCCCACATAATGGAATATTGTATAGGCATTAAAAATGATGTACATTCAACAAATAATGTTAGGACAACTGATTTCCACATGAACTTAAACTGCTACTTAGCACCCTATAAAAATTTTAACTCATGCACACCAATGTTCATAGCAGCACTATCTACAATAGCTAAGACATGAAAGTAACCTAAGTGTCCACTGACAGCTGAATGGATAAAGATGTGGTGTGGATGTGCACATGCACACGCAAATGCATACACACACACACACACACACACACACAAATATAACGCAGCCATAAAAAGAATGAAATACTGCCATTTGCAGCAACATGGATGGACCTAGAGATTATCATACTAAGTGAAGCCAGACAGAGAAAGACAAATATTATCTGATATCACTTACATGTGGAATCTAAAAGCACAAATGAACTTATTTTAAAAAGAACAATAGTAACCTAAAATGAAAAACATGAAAACAAATATACATGACTGAAACATTATGTGATATACCAGAAATTGATGCAACATTGTAAACTGACTATACTACCAAACAAAAAAGAAAGAAAAAAGAAAAAAGCAGCAGCAGACTCAGATATAGAAAATAAACTTACAGTTTACCAAAAGGGAAAGGGGCAGAGAATAAATTAGCAGTATGGAGTTAATACATACATAGTACTATATATAAAATAAAGAACAAGAATTTACTGTATAGCACAGAGAATTATATTCAATATCTTATAATAATCTGTAATGGAAAAAAATCTGAAATGAAAAAATGTGAAACACAATACTGTAAATCAACTACAGTTCAATTTTAAAAAGCGGATCAACAACCTAATCATAAAAAATAAATTCATAAAACCCTGAGAAGAAAACAGGGGTAAATCTTCATACCCTTGAATTTAGCAATGGATTCTTAGAATACAAAAAGCACAAGGAACAAAGGAAAAAAGGATAAACTGAACTTCATCAAATTAAAAACTTTAGTGCATCAAAAAACATTATCAAGAAAATGAAGACAACTACAGAATAGGAAAACATATTTGCAAACCATGAATCTGATAACAGATTAATACTCAGAATATTAAAAAAAACTCTTGCAAATAAAAAAAAAGACAAACCACCCAAGTAAAAAACTTAAACATTTCTCCAAAGGTAAACAAATGACCAATTAGCACATGAAAAGATACTCAACATCACTAATCCCAGGTGAAACGCAAATCAAAACCACAAAGAAATATCACTTCACATCTATTGCCTATAACCAAAAAAGTGAAAAAATAACAATCGTTGCTGAGGATATGGAGATACTGGAACCCTCACATACTAGAAATGTAGAATGGCACAGTGGCTATAGAAAAGCTCAGCAGTTCCACATATGACCCAGCAATTCCACTCTTGGATACATAGCCAAACAAATTTAAAAAAGACTCAAACAGATAAATTTGCAGACTAATGTCCAATGCAGCATTTTCACAATAGGCAAAAGGTGGAAAGAATCCAAGTGTTCATTAACAGATAAACAAAATGTGGTAGACATACAGTAGATTATTATTCAAAGATAAAAAATAAAGTGCTGATAATGCTACACATGAACCCTGAAAATATTATGATATAAGCTAAGAAAAATAAGTCAGACAGGAAAGAGCAAATGTTGTACCATTCCACTTAGGTTACTAGGAGCTAGGAAACAGGAATGGGGAATCATTCCCTAATCAGTACAGAGTTTCTGTTTGAAGTGATGAAAAAGTTTGGGAAAATGGCAGTGATGACTACACAACACTGTAAATGTAATCAATGCTACCAAATTAAAGTTAAAAATGGTTAAAATAGCAAATTTTGTTATATACATTTTACCACAAAAAAGTGGAGGACAAAAAGATGCTACCAAAAAGTAAATGATGTTAAAGATCTGTTTACTGGTATAGAAAAATATTTATCATTTATTACTATATTTTAAAAGCAAGTTACAAAAAAATATATAGTGCATAGTTGTATTGCTGTAAAAACATTTAAATATATATACACTTCAGAAGGGTACACAAAAATATCTTTGGGTAGAAGGATTATAGGTGACATTTTTGCTTACATACACGTTCTGACTTTTCGACAATGAAAATTCCTTAAGAAAAAAACTAAAAAAATAGAAATGGATTAAAAACAGACATAACAGACTTAATGTGAAAAGTGCAACAAAACAGCTATAAATTGGGAAAAGGAGTAATAACAGGACAGTTGGAATAAAATCAATGAGGATGAACAAAAGGCATGTTAAAGATAAGGAGAAATGGCATACAATCCCAGAATCCTAGACAACACCTTCATTTTCATTATGAAGAAATAGCTTTAGACAAGTGGTTTACACAGACTTTAGCTAGAGGTCAGATGTAATGTATTTGTCAATGAAAAGCCATCAGAGATTGTAAAACAGGGATGTGGAAATTATTTCAGCAAAGTTGTGTCTTATCTGCTTAATGAGATGACTCTATAAAGGTTGAGTTTTATAGGAAAGAAAACATAGCAATAAAAAAACTAGGGAACTAACTCAGACTAGAACCACAAAAAAGGTATACAGAAGTAAAAGCAGAACTTAGCATTCAACTGAAAGTTGTGGAGGACAGCAAAAACTGAGATTTTTACACTCAAGTTGCTAGAACTGGCCCATCAGACATTAACAGAAACGGTGAGGTTGGGAGGGTTGGTGATGTGGCTGGGAAGCTGTGGGTACCAATGAGCTTCAACTGCAGATTTATGTAAGAGAAGTGTTTGTGCAACATCTATTTGATACTAAGCAGTTCAACAAATATTCAATGAAATGTTCAGCAAAAATCAAGAGATCACTTCTAAGGCTATTTTTTGCAGCTACCCACAGGTATTGATTGAAGCCACTGAAGCAGAGGAAGACATCAAGAGAAAAAATGTAAAAGGGAACAGAGGGCAAAACTTTTTTTGAAGAAACTAAAACATTCCTGGGGAAAGCTCAGTGGCCTGGGAGCTACATCTCCCTCCCATCAACTTTTATAGTAACCAGGGTGAAACAGGGTAATAAAAGGATTACTTACTGATTTCCAAATTCTGATGCTACAAAAAGGAAGCCTGTTTTAAGCACACACATGGCAGCAGCAACAGGCACAGTATCAAAATACTTGAGCCGGATCTCAGTAACCTAGAATAAAAGGAGAAAAAGATTCTAGTGTGTAGGCAAGTGAAGCTAGCTCACGGAAGGTAGCCCAGTATTATGATAGCTTAAAGCAGCAAATAAAGTACTGTCCTTCATATCCATACCACAGGTCAGCAAACTACAGCCTGCAGACCTGGCATGCCCATTCGTTTACATACTGCCTATCGCTGCTTTTGTGTCATAATAGCAGAGATGAGCAGCTGAGACAACCACATAGCCTACAAAAGCTGATAATGTTCACTACCTGGCCTTTACAAAAAAAGCTTGCCAACTCTTGAACTAAACAGGTATCTATTAAATTGCCCGGTATTCAGAGTTCCTCCATGGAATGAAAGAAGTAGAAGACCATGTGTATTACCAGTTTTCATTAGACATGGAGAGCTTTCTCTTGCTATTCAGTAAAAGTAGCATTATCCAGTCTCATATTATATGTGAGACTATCAGACCAGAAATCTCTTAAACCAGAGTGGGAAAACCTACATTCATATACCAGTTCCAAGCTTTACACGTTGATTCCCCACTGTGGATTGGGTACCCCTGAGGAAACACAACTGTCACCCAGATTTGGGTGATGTGGCAATCAACATGTTAAAAGCCTTAACACCTTACACAACCACTTTTTAAGGCATTCTGTTTCAATTTTTTTAATGTGTAAAGTATAAACTGTCCTTTCTACCTCAATGAGTAGATGCAATGAACAAACGGTTTATAGAACCACTTTGTAAACCTTAAATGTACTTACCAGTTTTTAAATGTTATATTAAAATTAGAATGAAATTGTAGGAAGTTATCAAACTAAACTAACCATAACAAATGGGCTTTTTTCATTTTTTTCCCCCTTCAGCTATGGTCAACTTACCATATCTTCATCTGTCTCCAAAGTAATCTTAAAGATATCTCCCTGCTCTGTTTGGGCCAAAAAGAAGAACATCGATTTGGTCTTATGGGTGGCAGAGCAGACAAAAATCATTCCTCTTTCAGGGTCATCCAGGTCATTCTAGCAAAGTCAAATACACAACCAACATCTTAGAAATGAGTATTTCTTATTTCTGGAATTCAGCACCTTACCAACAAGGACCATACAGGCCACCCAGGGCCTAAAGGCACCTGAAACCTCTCCATACAAGCTTTGACCCAGAGCAGCCTACCAATCACAAGACTAAAACACAATAACCAAAAATCCTTGTCTACTATAGATACATAAGCCTGGGTTAAAAAAAAAAAAAAAAAAAGCCACAACTTCACTCTACAGCCTGATCAGATCAATAAGGTAAGAACTATCTCCAAAGAAAAATGTCAAGAGAAGAGACATGAAATGTAAACAACCATCATTTCAGGCTGTGAATAAAAGACTCTTAACATGTCCACAACAATACCATCCATCATCAGTTCAATTTTTTTTTCCTATTCTGTATCAACTTCCCTGATTCCTAAAAGGCATCCCCCTTGGCTAGATTTTTTTTTTCTTTTAATGTATCCAGCATTTTGTACTTCTCTCAGAGTAAGCCCTTTGAGGGAAAAACATGTTTTGTACTCCTTTGTAGACCCAAAGCCAAGTACAGCACTTGGGTCAGGTGCTCAATAAATTTCTAGTAAACTAAATTGAATTACTTCCCACCCCTTACTAAGAATTTAACTTGCTAATCTTATCAGATTTTCTAAAATTAATGGACTCTTACTCGGATGCCATGTAGTAGACAAACTAAGTCCTAAAACATTTAACCCCAGGACCTATAACTTAATATTAAAAAGATAAATCATCCAGGGTGAGAAGAGAGATTGAAGAAGCAGAGATCAAGCAGGATTAGCCATGTGCTGTTCATAACTGCTGAAGATGGATCCACAGAAGTTCATTATACATACAATCACCCCTCGGTATCTGCAGGGGACTGGTTCAAGGAGCCCCCAATGATACCAAAATCCATGGATGCTATACAAAATGAGGTGGTAAAAGGAATAGTCAGCCCTCCATATCCACAGATGCTAACTGCAGATACAGAGGGCCAATTGTATGCTTAATAATTTCCAGGGTAAACATAAAATTAAAAGCAATAAACACCACCATCAACCAACAGTGTGGTAAATGACTGAGGGGATAAGCACTGTGTGAAAAGATTTTGGGGAAAAAGATATTTACACAGCCTCAAAGTTCACCACCAGTTTCCATACCAATCCCAAAAAGGAAAAGGTACCTTTACAATGAAGGGAGGTGGGCAGGCACCATCTTAATAAAGTGATCAATTCAGCATCACCAATAATGAATCAAACCAACATTATATGCCCCTAATGTGATGTAGTAAGAAATACATATCATCACCTGAGTAGTAATTCTATTGAAAACATTAACATGGATATAATCAAGTAGAAAAAGATTATGGAACAAATTACAAAAAAATTAGCCCAGACTCTTAAAAAATGTCCATATCATAAAAGACCAAAAACAAAGGTGAGAAAAAATACTCTAAATTTAAGGAGACAAAAGGTAGACATAAGAAAACTTTGAGAGATGAGAGAAACTGGTATATGAACTGTATGTAAGAAAATCATATTATTCAAAATAGTAAATTTCATGGGCACAATATTAATAGTATGGATATGCAGGAAAATTTCCTCATTCTTAGATGCTACATCTTGACGTGTCAAGATGCCTGCAACTTACTTTCAAATGGTTTTGCCTAAAGTACAGAGGCATATAAGAAAACACAAATGTAGCCAAAGCAATATTAATTGGTGAAACTAAGTGAAAGGCATACAAGAATCCACTGTTCTCTTTTAATTTTTCTGTATGTTGGAATAGGGCAAAGGAGCAGGGGGTGGGGGGCAGGGGGAAGACAAACAAAATGAAAGACAATTTATCTCCAACGAATATGCCTGGCTTCTTCAAACTATAAACTTTCAGAATTTCAAACTGATAGTGTCCACAGGATCTTCAAAAATGGAAATTGTGTTGGTTTTTTTTTTAACTGAAGTACAACTGATTTACAACATCAGTTTTAGGTGTACAACATAAAATTGTGTTGATTTTTAACTTCCTTTCTCGAAGATTTTATTTTGTTTTTACTGAAGTATTTTACTGGCTTTATTAAAAACATTTACAAAGAAACTAAAACTTGTTAAACAGATAATGTAAGAAACTACACTATAATTACAAAATCAAGTTCACTTCACAAAGACAAAATTTATTTTCTCTTATGGCAAACAAAGATCTTACCCGTCTCCTGGGAATTGGACAGCGGATATCCGGTTGGTCACCAAAGTTCTTGTAGGTGATATAGTTTTCAGAGCAGATCAGCACTCCACTTGGACCATCTGACCCTCCGGGAACTGTCAAGATAAAATGAAATTCAGCAATGATTTGACATAACCACGAATTACAATTTAGCTTTCCATCCCTTCTCTCCTTCAGCACAACTTAAAGGTACAGTGTGCCTGACGGTGAGGAACACGGTGTTTCTTTTCCCTGATAGTTATGCTAGGGAAGAATGGAGCACAGTTTGGTAGTGATCTCAGCCTGTCCTGGTAACTGATAAAGCATCTAAATGTTTAGCTCCAAGCTCAGAACTCAGTTCTCAGACCTATAATCCAGCTGCCTACTGGACACTGACATGGATATTCCATAGCAGCTTGAAAGCGAATGTATTCATAAACAAGCACCAAGTTCCTTCCCAAACCTACTCTATCTCCTGGGTTCTCCACCTTAAAGAACACTACAATTGACCAACAGACCAAAACAGAATCCAGGTTATCATCTTTCAATTCTCTCTCCTCTGACATTGAATAGAATTCCATTGATTCTAACTCCTTAGCAGTCTTTATGCTGTGAATCTCTCCTGGTTTAGTGAAACAGCTTCTGACCAGTCTCCTGACTTAAGTCTTAATCTCCTCCATTCCGTTACCAAAATGTAAGTGATCTTTCTAAAATGTTCACCTTTAACATGTCGTTATTCTCCTGCTTAAAATCCCTCAGTAGCTCCCTCCCCACCACTACCTCTACCCAAGCCCTTTAGCTCTAATGATCCAATCACAATGAGCTTTCAGTTCAGTGAACCATGTTTTTTCCTGCATTAGGGACTTTGTGTATCCTGTTCCCTTTGCCCACAACAGAAATTCTTCCACCTCCACTGCACCTAGCTAACTCCTAACTAGTCTTCAGGTCTCAGCTGAGAGCACTTCTTTGAAAAGCTTTCTCTAACCCATTCTCTTCCTTTCCCTAGGTTAGGGACCCCTCCTTTACACTGTCATGGCATTTGGTACACTCTGGCAATTTTTTTATTACTAGTATGTGTTCACTGCTACACTCAATCTTACATGGGAGACACCACAAATATTTTTTCACCACTGCAGTCCCAAAGCCCAGTAGAATGACTCTGCACATATTGACTGTAGAGGCTCAGCAAAAATCTGTTTAATGAATGAAACTCTCATAAGTGAAAAGCAAAGTAATATGTAACAGCAAGTAACGAGAATCTGTTTTTTTTAATTCTTCTGCTTAATATGCAGTCTCTTCCTAAGGTTTAATGCTTAAAGACTAGTGCTGTCTTGTATCATTCTTCTCCAAAATCCTCCACCAACAACACACATATTTCATTTAAAACATCACTCCCAACACAAATGACTTGAAACAAAAGGGACTGAATCACTTACCCAAGCCTGATGAAATTTAGATAACCACAAATATAGTTGCTCTCCTTTAGTCTTTTCAACTGATACTGATTGTTAATGGTGAACATCTCTGAGCTCCTACGAAAATCTTACTTTGTTATGATGCATATAAAACACTCCTGAATTCGATTTACTAAAACTTAAGATTTTCATTCCCTATGGTCATAAGTATAAGCAGTCCGCAAATTTTTCTCATTACAATCCTTCCTGTTTTGGTACTAAAGTTACATTATGCTCCTAAAGTGGTACAAAAGCTTTTATTCTTTTTCTAATCTCTGGAGAAATTTAAGGTCCCTGAAAACTCTGGACCTTAAATCTTCTAAGGGAAAGAAACATTTTTTTTCCTAGTTTCTTTTTTTTTTTAATTTTTTTTTTTAATTTTTGCGGGGGAGGTAACTAGGTTTATTTATTTTTAAAGGAGGTACAGGGAATTGAACCCAGGACCTCCTGCATACTAAGTATGTGCTCTCCCATTTGAGCTATACCCTCCCCAGGGAAAGAAACTTTTTACTACTAATCCAATTTTTTTCAGAAATGATGGTCTATTCAGGTTCTCAATTTTTTCTTGGATCAATTTGGGTAACAGTTTTCAAAAATACTTCTATTTCATGGGGAGGGTATAGCTCAGTGGAGGGTGCATGCCTAGCATGCACGAGGTCCTGGGTTCAGTCCCCAGTTCCTCCATTAAATATATAATAAAACTGATTACCTCCCCCCACCAAAAAAATAAGTAAAAATTTAAAAAAAAATTTTTAATTTTCTATTTCATCTAGGTTTTCAAATTCATGAACAGTTTTATATTATTGGGTTTGTCCATAATGGTCTTTTCACAGACCAGGTTTTGATTTTAGTTAGAATGAAAGACTGACTATAGTCAAGACACCAAAGCAACCGACAGTAATCCATATTTCAAGCTGACTGCTCTTTCTTCCCTGCCCCGACTAGAAGATAAAAGTTAAACCAATGTATGAATGTCTAACCTAGCCAAAAGGCACTCGGGTTTACTACAAATGGATTAGTTTTCAAAGCCTATTAAGTAAAGCCTCCTAAGTTTGGGCATAAAATGGACCAAGCAATATGGTACAGAGCAATTCTGAGAAAAGTACCTGTAATAAGGAAGTTGCCATGTTCTTCTAAAGGTTCACTGTATTTTCGGACCACATGATTTAAACCAAGGTCTAACTCATAGAAAGTAAGTGTCTGCTGGGTATTAGCTGCTGCTTCCCCAGTTGGATCATTGTCTGCTTCCTATAGATTAACAGTGGCATAAAGATTAATCAGTACCATAAAATCAAACTTTTAGGACTGACATTTGCAGCAACATGGATGGACCTGGAAGCTGTCATTCTAAGCCAGAAGGAGAAAGAAAAATACCATATATGACTCATAGTGGAATCTAAAAAAAGAAAGACACCAATGAACTTATCTACAAAACAGAAACAGACTCACAGACGTAGTAAACAATCTCATGGTTATCAGAGAAAAACAGGGTGGGAAGGGATAAATTGGGAATTTGAGATTTGCAAATATTAAGTAGTACATATAAAATAGATAAACAAAAAGTTTCTTCTGTATAGCACAGGAAACTATATGCATTATCTTGTACTAAACCATAATGAAAAATAATGAAAAAGAATACATGTATGAACACCAGAAATTGACACAGTAAACTGTACTTCAAAAAAAAAATTTTTTTTTAATAAAAAACTTTTAGGGCTGAAAAGGGCATCAGGATTCCTCTACTTAACAAATAAGGAAGGAGAGGTCCACAGATAACAAATGGTTTGCAAAGTTCATACTACTGAGTAATGGCAGGATGGGAGCAAAACCCCAGATCTTCTATTTCTGGGACCAAGGTTAGCTCTACTAGAGAATACTGCCTTTCATTCAAGGGGAAAAATGGTATGCCCCACTCTTCACTACCTCCCAGTGACAAAATATCCCAAATACAGTTTCATCTTCTTTTTGGGCATCTTTCCCCAGTAAATACCATTTCCAAAGGTAGATTGTTCAAATCAGAACAAAGTGCTATTATATAGTCAGGTAAACCCTGAAACATTCCAAAGTACTTCAGTAGAGCATTTGAATACAGAAAAAACTTGTGAGCAAGTAAGCTAAAAGACATGTACAATGAAGAAAATCTCAGGAAAGCACCAAGGTGAATGGAAGAAATCCAAAGGAGAGAGGGGGAGAGGAGGAGAGAGGGGGAGAGGAGAAAAACAAAGAGAGATGGATACTCCTCCATTACCTCATAATCCATTTCCAGACAAGCAAACATTGGATTTTCAAATCCCACATCTACTCCAACAACATGATACACTAAAGTGTTTGCTTTGTGGGCCTCCAGGGGAGAAGAAATGGTAAGCCGGGCTGCAGCATCTCTGTTCAAGATATACACCAATTTCTGTTTCTCAATAGCACCTGTTGTTGGTGACAAAACATAAAAAAAGACTCCAGATAATGAAAAGAGGGGCTGCAGAAAAGCTAGATTCACATCACGATTATTTTCTGAAAAATCATTAATACCCAGCACTAACTCTACAAATGTATTAACTTAGGATTTTGCTCTCATTAAAGTAGACAAGAGCGTAATTTTACCTATTCTTCCTAATAGGGATCTTAATATCCTAACTCTTCAAAACTTTTTATGACAAACTAAACAATTCATAAAATTGCCAGTTTTATTCTCTGAACTAGATCTAATGATTTTGTGACTGGTCAGAGAGGGTTGCCCTCTGGAAGCCTGATCAGATACACAATTTTCTTCAAGAGATTTATCAGAGAAGAGACATGAATGTGACTCATCACTTCAGGCTGATGAAAGCAACCATATTCATTGTCTAATAATAAAAAATCTTTCAGTGTAGTCTTTTTGCTACAGAGAAAGAATTGGAAAAACATCTATTTCCACCTAGATAAGTAAAAAAAAAGTGTACTGTAACTCTCCCCATTGTTTTAAAAGGAAAAGCAGCTTTAAGTTAAGGAGTTAATCCAAAATAATCCAAACTTCACCCGGTTGAGTAATTTCTTGGCACAGTGACAAGAACACAACATTGTTATTCTAAACTGAGCTTCTATAAGAGTCAAAGAGTCAACAGAAAAAGGCACTCACTAATCATAACTGCTCGCCCTTTGGGATCCACAGCTAAGAACTGGCCAGGAACAATGCGGCGGCATCCACTCTTGCCAAAGGTTTCTTGGTGAATTTTTTCAAACATGTTCTTAGATGGCTGGTATTCTAGGATAACAATCCGACCTGAGTCACTGCCAACCACAATGTAGTCTTTTGTGCCACCCGTCAGCCTAAAAGCCATGAGTGAACGAATAACACCAAATACTTCCACAGTTAGTAGAGTGTGTACTTTGCCAGTGTTGGGGTCAGGGCGAAGCAACTCCAAGATCTTCCCCCGGGAAACAACAATTTCTTGTTGTTTGGTTCCTAAATAACACAAAAAATAAAGATCATGAACAGTAAGAACTACTCCAAAAAGTAATCTGGATGGATCAAAATGACACTAAAGATAAATATAATTAAATGAGTTGGGGGCTTAGTATTTTAAGTTAATTTATTCTACTTTAAAAGGTAATTTTCCTAGAATTTAAATCATCTAACAGTGGTATCAAAGAAAAACTTTCCAAAATGGTCACAAGCTATATGGTATTTAACTTCCTTTTTATTTTTCTAAGATTTGTCCTCGATCTGCATAATTAGGAGTTGCCTATAAACGTTAACACAGATTGTTTAGCTTCATAAAATTTAAAATTTCCATATGCTCCGTGTAGCCCACCTTTAAGGGTACTGTTCTAAGAAATCGTATTAACTTTTTGTGAACTTTGATATTGGATCTCACAGAATTTTTAACACTGCCATCTCATAATGTATTATGTTTACTTCTAAACTCACTCCTAAAAAATTCACTTGCTTTCATAACTGCAGTCAGCACCTACAAATACGTAACAAAAACTTGTCCAGATTTCTCCCTGCTATATAATTCCACATGGGTAAGCTGTCATCAACTTTAAACTAAATATTTAAAATAACTAAGTTCCTCCTTTGCCAAACACCTTCTCTGGTCTCAAGTAACCTGCTATAAATGTTACTGTCATTTTCTCTGCCACTCAGGCTGCAAACTCATATTCTTCTTTCTTTCTATCCTCACTGCCCTAGCACAGGTATTCACTAATGCCTAAATGGCTTCTTATCCTATCTATATCCATTACACTGTCTGATGATTAAAGTTTCTTCCCTGTAATTTGTTTTAGAAATAAAAGTTTACATTTTGAAAAGCAAGTTGAAGCATAAACGTAGTAATATTAAAAAATGTTAAAAAAAAAAATTAAACTCAGTAACTGAAGGACTTACCAGAGAAGTTGCCATGAATGGCAAAGCTGATGCCAGTGGCTCGCTGCAAGGTCAAATTGTACAGGAACATGGTCGCATTAACACTGAGTCACCCACAACTCCACAATCCAGGTCTTAGTTCTATCAAGTCAAAGCAATCTAAGAGTACATAAAAGCAGAAAAACATCAGCTGTGAAAATGTTATTTTAACAGACATTTTTATTCTTGTATGGGAACTTCTGGATAAAGGCAGTAGAATCAATAGAGTAAGAGGAACAACATATTTATAATTAGTGCCTTCTATTTGCCAGGTACTAATGCCATTTACTCTGCTTTTCTCACAAGAAACCTATTAAGCACTCAGTATTACACTAGTTTTATAGATGAGCCGGTGATTGCCCTCCACCCCTTCTCCAAGGGCCAAAAGAACACCACCGTATTTAAACTCCGCAAAGTCTTCAAGACAGATATTGTCCCCACTCTGCAAATGATAAAACTGAGGATCAGAGAAGGAAATAACTTGCCCAAGTACCAAAACACAAATACAAAACAAGGCCTTGGTTCTAAAAGCTGTTTTCGTTTACACGTTTTAACACTCTCGACCTTTCCACCTTACCGTCAGTGTGTCGTTTACTTTCTCCGGGGGAGGGGGGTCTCTCCTGCCCCTTCTCAAACCTCCCTCAGGGTCTAAAACCTATGCAGTCTCTAGAACGCTTATTTTGAGCTAGGCCTTGTTCCCACACTGTGAACAGAAGCGGGAGACGATTCCCTAAAGCCGCCCCAAACATTCCCCTCCACCACCTCCTCGTCCTTTGCCCGTACCTCTCGGGCCTAAGCTGCCTCAAAAACCCCTACCAAAGCCTCGGCGCACCCTCCTACATGGCCGCTTTCCGCCTCCCTGGACTCAGGGAAGCAGGGAAGCTGTTTCTTTACCCTGCAGCCGGGAGGATGGAGTAGATATCCTACAGATTCTGAGTTCCTTTAAGACCTAGGCAACCGCCAGTGCCACTCTGCCGGCGTCCGCCATTAAGTCCTAAGACAGAAACCTTCCGGTTGGCGGGCGACGGAAAAAGTCCCCGACCGGCGCCTGAAGAATGTATATATAATTTTTTAACGCTTCTATTTGGCTTCCACGCCGCATTAAAAATTACTCAAACATACTTTATGATCGTCACTTTTTCCAGGAGAATATAAAATGAATAGACCCTTTTAAGTAGACTTTTAAAAATTATAAACTCATTGGGCACTTCCGTGGGCAGCCCCAAAGACGTGGCGCGCCAACGAGGAGGGGGCCTCGTCGGGCCGGAAACGTAGAATGAGGACCAAGATGGCGGACGTCGATTCTCCTCAGAAGCTATCAGGGGTGTCTTCGCCACCTGAAGGGGTGGGAGGAGACCGCTGCTCGGAAATCTCCACCGAGCTCATTTGCTCTCTGACCGAGCTGCACGAGCTGGAAGCTGTGTACGAACGGCTCTGCGGCGAGGAGGTGGGGGAGCTGAGCCTCTTTTTTCCAGGAAAATGCAAGGGCAGTGGGACTAGGAGCCTTCAGTCTTGGGAAATGTGAAATGTAGGAAGTTCTCTTCTTGCCAAGGAAACAGAAAAGCACTTACTCGAGAAGCAGGAATGTAGTTGAGTGTGGTTGCGGGGACCTGACATCTCTCTGTTCACTCGGTCTGATGCCTCCAAGCATGTTTTCCTGTTGTCCGAGTGATCTGCCCCACCCCCGCGCCCCTTTGATTTCTCTTAACGCTACATTTCTCCACTAAAGTTAGACTTCAGAGTATACGCCGACTCCCTTGCTTCTCAGAATAAGAATAAAGGCCCTTTTGCAACGGCTTAGCAATTTAAAAAATCATGAAACACTTTCACTCCATTATCTCATCTAAGCGAGAAATCACAGCAAATAAACTTGAAGCGTTTTAAGACTTCCTCTTGGGAATGATTTTGGGGTGTAAGTTTAGCGTTTCACTTAAATGCAGGACTTTGTAGAAGCTTGAGATTTTAAGATTCAGGCACAACTATCTCTTCTTGTACAGCTCACTTCATCTCTTGTACCTCTGCGTAGTGTCAAATGAGGGGCATGGGCTATGTTTTGTTGAAGATTCCTTGCAGCCTTCACTTTTCTGTGCAACTTAATGCTGTCAATACATTTTTGAATGTCAGTTAGGTTCCTTGGCCAGTCGGAAGAAAAAACAAAAAAGGTCTGAGCTCTGATCTGAAAGTTTATTAGCTGTTCCCTAAACCAAACTTTTACTAAGGTTGAGCACAAAAGGCAGTTTCAGCATGGGGGTGGAGGAGTCATTGATACTATTGAGTTTTTTTTTTTTGGAAATATTAACTTCCACCAACTCCAGCAGTTTCTGATACATCTTTCAGCAAGATGTGCTTTATAAAACTCAATACTCTTGGCTTAACATTCCTGAACTTGCATTTATTGAGTCAATCAATACTTTGGGGGGAAAATTAAGTCAATTTTAGAGGCAACATATTAGTTTTGTTTTTTTATTTGATGACTGTTGAGGGCAAGTTTCCCTCTGGATCCTACTGGACTAATTTTAATAGAAATGTATAGCTTTTTTTAATGGAAGTATAGTTGATTTACAATGTTTCAGGTGTACAGGAAAGCGATTCAGTTATATATGTGTATGTATGTATATATATGTATATTATTCAGATTGTCTGCTGTTATAGGTTATTAAAAGATATTGAATATAATTCCCTGTGCTTGTATAGCTAATACTAGTGGCTATTATTGCCATATACCACATGCTATGTTAAGCACCTTGTATATGTTGTCTTGTTTGGCTCACACAGCACAGCAGTCCTGTGGGTTATACATTCCTATCCCCATTTTACCGATGAGGAAACTCAAGCATAAGAAGGTTACATTAGTTAAGGTAATGCAGTAAAAGACTTGACTGAGAGAGAATTATTCTTATACTTTCTGAGTATTGACTATACACTGGAAGAGACTTTACAAATGACACTTTAGATGTCTCATTTTTTATTTTAGCCTTTATATTTTAAATTCCTTCCTGTGTTAGCCACTATGCTAATGAAATTGGATTAAGGTTTATTTCCTCCCTTTGTGGTGTTCACCTCCTAGATGGAGTAAGATGCACATAAGGTAACAATTATTATGTAATATGATAAATGCAAAAATGAAGTGTTGTTAAAGTCCTAAGGGAACTTGGTGAAAGGAAAGACATTTGAAATGGGATTTACCCTTCAGCTAAGTAGCTGGAGTAGATAACTCTTAAGGTTCCTTCTGATCACACTGATGATAGGATGTTTCTCTGTGTTTCAGAAAGTGGTAGAGAGAGAGCTAGATGCTCTTTTGGAACAACAAAACACCATTGAAAGTAAAATGGTCACTCTCCACCGGATGGGGTGAGTCTTCATCTCAGCAAGAGCTATTGTAAATTCCATCAGGGTCCACTGGATAAGTTATTATTTTTCCTAAATTTCTGTTATACAGTGTCAGTTGAGTTTGAATTGAACAGGAGCATTACCTCCAGGTAAAGTGAATACCTAAGGACATAGTTAATTTGTTCTCAAAGTGTACTTGGACCAGCAAGTATCAACATCATTTGGAAACTTGTTAGAAATGCAAATTCTGGGGCCTCAGTCCAAACCTAGTATAGCAGAAACTCTGGGAATGGGGCCATGGAATCTCTATCTTTACAGGCATACCAGGTGATTCTGATGTATGGCTCAAGTTTGAGGACCACTGTTTTTATAGGCTTTGTATATTTGTTCGTCATAAAAATTGTTGATTTCATCATCTTCTTAGATTGTTGGTTAGTGCATTTTATGTTCACTTAGCAATTGGAAGAATCTGTACTCTACTTCTTTGGCAGTACCTATTTACAGGTATCTTTAGTAGTTACTGAAATGAATTTTTTATTAAGTTAGGCCTGAGTTTTCAGTAAGCACTCATACAAAGCAATGGAGTGAGCAGAGCTAAGAGTCTTGGGGAGGTACAAAAGTAGTAGAAGACATAGTCTCCATCTACAAAAAATTTTCCGCCTCTTCTACCATCTACCCCTGTGACTATGTGTGCTGACAATGTGTGTTTCCAGTCCCAACCTGCAGTTGATTGAAGGAGATGCAAAGCAGCTGGCAGGAATGATCACCTTTACTTGCAACCTAGCTGAGAATGTGTCTAGCAAAGTCCGTCAGCTTGACCTGGCCAAGGTAATCCTA
This sequence comes from Camelus dromedarius, assembly GCF_036321535.1. NCBI lineage: Eukaryota > Metazoa > Chordata > Mammalia > Artiodactyla > Camelidae > Camelus > Camelus dromedarius. The sequence continues at coordinate 32,077,181 of NC_087444.1, read as the reverse complement.
TTGAACTCTTGATATTTGAGTTAGTAGAGGGCATTAGAGAAGCCACCACATTAAAAGTTAAAGCTGCACCATCCAATAGAAACCTAATGGAAGGTACCAAAACTAGACAAAGATATCACAAGAAAACTCCACACCAATATCTGTTATGAATATAGACATACAAATCCTCAACAACACTAACAAACCAAATTATAGCAACATATAAAAAAGACTGTACTGTGATCAAGTGGGATTGATCCCAGGCATGCAAGGTTGGTTTAGCATCTAAAAATCAATTAATGTAAAAAACCATATCAATGGAATAAAGGACAAAAGCACATGATCATCTCATAGACTCAATAAAAGCATTTGACAAAATCCAACACTCCTTTCAACAAACACATTCAACAAACTTGTCAGAAGGAACTTCCTCAACCTGAGAAAGGGCATCTATGAAAAACCCACAGCTAACATCATACTTATTGGTGAAAGACTAAGTACTTCACCCACAAGATCAGGAATAAAATAAGGATGTTAGCTTTTGCTGCTTCTCTTCAACATTGTATTGGAGGTTCTAGCCAGGGCAGTTAGTCAGGAAAATGAAATAGAAGTCATGCAGATTGGAAAAGAAGAAATCTAATACAAACCACATATTTAATTTAAAATTTTCCAGTGACTGTTCTTAAAAAGTGAAACAGAAATAGATGAAAATAATTTTAACAATTTAACGTATTTGTTTAACTTATCATATCCAAAATACCATTTAAATATGTTATTACTATAAAATAGTATTAATGAGATGTTTTACCTTATTTATTTTTGTACTAATCCTTTGAGATTCAGTATGTATTTTACACATATACATCTTAATTTGGACTAGTCATGTTTCAAGCACTCAGTAGCCAAAGGTCGTTAGTGGCTGCTGTATTGAATAGCATAGGATCTGGGCTCTTGAACAAGTCAGTCCCAGCCTCAGCTTGCACCTGTGAAATAGCATAACTCTTCTCTATTTGTTCACATTCTGCCAAAATAACTTATCACACAGCCACCAACTCACATATTAAAGTTTTTTTTGAAACACTCTTGCTTATTCTAAAAGAAAATACTTTCCACATATTTTGCTTACTTCATTACTTGGTTTACAGTGTCATCTTCCCAAAATATCAAATATATTCTGTGTGTTATAAATTTAACAATATAAGCCAAGCATAAATATGGATTATCCCCATTCCTGCCTCTAGTAAAATAAATGCTGGTCACATAAATAAAGTTGTATGATACCTTCTGGTGGTACTGACCATGGCCAAAAAGTTTCGTGAGTGGAAGTGTGATTTTAGTTTACCAGTGAAAGCTAAAAAGGACCTCTGGTAACCAGATTCAGCCCCTGAAACTCCCTACCTTCTGGAGAGATTTTTTCTTTAAAGAATAGGACATTGTTTCTAAGCACCAAGCATTTTTGCAGAATCGCCTCTATCAAGCCATTCAGAGAGCTGATGACATCTTAGACCTGAAGTTCTGCATGGATGGAGTTCAGACTGCTCTGAGAAACGAAGACTATGAGCAGGCTGCAGCCCACATTCATCGCTACTTGTGCCTGGACAAGTCAGTCATTGAGCTCAGCCGACAGGGCAAAGAAGGTTGGCATCCCAAACTGTTGATTTGTAGTTTAGTTATAGGCATCTGTAATCTTAGTTTATGCGTCTGAAATGTTTCGTTTAGTTACAGGCATCTGTAATCTGAACTAAGCAAACTCAGCCAGGAAAAGGGCATCTGTTAGAAAATTTCCTTGTCTGACACCAGACCCAATATGGTCTTAGATCATCCCAAAGCAGATGTCCTTCCTACGTTATAGAAAAGGAAACTGAAACTAGATCTGCTGTTCCTCTGGCCAGTGGGTTCCTTACACTTTACCATATTACCTACTTATAAAATTAAAATTAAATTCTTAGCTTGGTATTCTGGGCCTTCCATGGTTTTGACCCACCCTATCTTTATAGCCTTATTTCATTCTATTCACTCCTGCATCCATTCATTGTGCTCATGTTTATTGAGCTCCTCCATATGCCAGGCTATATACTACTTGCAGTACTCTGCAAATACTCTTCATCTTTTTGTTTCTAATCCTTTGCTCATTCCATTCCCCTTGCCTGGAATGTATGTTACCCCTATTCAGGTATCAAAATTCTGCTCATCTTTTAGAAATGTGATATCTCTAGGAAGCCTCTTCTGATTACTTCAACCAGAAATATGACTTTTGGGCACCTTTCTTATGATACTTATCATACACTGAATTACATTATAGTTATTTTGCACAAATCATCTCTTTCACTTGATTGTAACTTCTGTGACAATAGGATCATGGCTGATTCATCTCTTAATCATCCATATTGCTAGTTCTGTATCTTGCACACATGGAGAGCTTAATACATATTTTTGGAAGACTAAGTGGCATATACCTGACGTAGTACCATTCTTTACATTAATTCTCATATTCTCCCCATTTGTAGGCAGTATGATTGATGCCAACCTGAAATTGCTGCAGGAAGCTGAGCAGCGCCTCAAAGCCATTGTCACAGAGAAGTTTGCTATTGCCACTAAGGAAGGAGATCTGCCCCAGGTGGAGCGCTTCTTCAAGATCTTCCCACTGCTGGGTTTGCATGAGGAGGGATTAAGCAAGTTCTCAGAATACCTTTGCAAGCAGGTATGGCCCTGATTGTTTGGCAAGATAATGGTACAGTTCCTGCCTGCAGATTGGGGCACTGGATAGATTCAGTGTCTGTGGATACTTTTTCACCTCTGGATTTGACTCCCCTTTTGTGCTGTACCCTAGCAGGACTGGCTGCATACATTCATTCAACACTTATCCATTGCCAGTCAGCTGTGTACCAGGCATAGCCTCGACATCTGCTGATGTACATTTATTTGCAGCAGACGAACAGAAGGTATAGGAAAATTAAAATGCAAACTCTCTGACAAGTTGAATCACCCCTTCCAGGCTGTCAGCCGGGAACTGGCTTCTTAAGAGCATTCAGAGATGTTGATTCGTGATTTTAAGACTACATAACAAGGCTTGAGTCTCAAAATAAGACTTGCACGGGGCAGGGTATAGCTCAGTGATAGAGTGCGTACCTAGCATGCATGAGGTCCTGGGTTCAATCCCCAGTACCTCCGTTAAATAAATAAATAAACTTAATTACCCCCAAAAAATAAATAAATCATTTTTTTAAAAAAAAGAATTGCATTAAAAAAAAAAAAAAGACTTGCAGGGTGGGTGGAAAACCCAGGCGTGAATCTTAAAAATTGAGATGAAACAAGTGAGGTCACTCAAAGTTAAAACAAAACAAACAGGCTGAAGTTAAAGTCTTAGCCTCCTTTCTCCCCAACCTTAGATGGAGAGAAGCAAGTATCAGCAGACACATGTGCATAAGAGTGTTGGTTTTTTTAACCATGTGTCAGAGTGCATCCTGCCCCTTCCCAAATTCTGTATAATGGAACACTATTTGGCCATTAAGAAAAATGAGATGGTTCCATATGTGCTGACATATTTCACTCTCTAATATATGTGGTTTGTTAAGTTAAACAAATAACAGTATGCTATCATTTCTGTTTAAAATGAGGGAGGTGGCAATGCAGATGTATGCTTGTATAAATAGGATATTTTTGAAAGGGTTAATAGTGCTTACCTCTCAAGAGAGGAATTAGGAGACCAAGAGACATAGGTGAGAGGAAGAACTACTTTTCACCAAACACTTCTTTGTTCCTTTTCAATGTTTTAGTGTGTTTTACTCATTCTGAAAATTAATTAACTAAAAATAAAATATAACTGCTTTCTGGTACTTTTTTTCCATGTGGAACCTGGAAATGGCTTCTCCTTTTTAATCCCTTAAAAGTCCCTTCCACAGTATCCAGATCCCTTGCCCTGCTCAGCAGCTGAAGCACCGTTAATGATAACTTTGAGTTAAACTTTGAAAAAAAAAAAAAAAAAAGGAAAGCATTATTTATACTTCTCAATGGAAGAAGAGTTATCACTGTGTTAATTCCTTTGTCTTGCCTGAGGCCCAGACAACCCAGAGCCCCCAGGGGACATTCCTCTGTGCTGTTCAAGCCTCAAGGGAAACATGGGAAAAAGAAAGCCAATAGGAGGTCTTTTTTGGAAAACTGAGGCTAACCTTTGGTCTAAGAAATATATGTGGATTTTCTACTTTTTTCAGGTGGCCAGTAAAGCTGAGGAGAATCTACTATTGGTTCTAGGGACGGACATGAGTGATCGAAGAGCTGCAGTCATCTTTGCAGATACACTCACTCTTCTGTTTGAAGGCAGGCAACTTTCTCCACTCTCAGGAAACTAGAAACACTTGTAGCACCTACATCCTAGCTTTTCTTCTCACTAGCCTGATGCCTTTAATTTAATCCTGTACTTTGCTATGTATTGATTTATTGGAGAATTAACTTCCCAAGTCAGTGTCTGATTAGTAGAGATTAGATTTCTTAGATGTTGTGATTCTCCTTGCCCTTGAGACCCAAACTCTAAGAGTGAATTTAACCCTAAAGTCAATGACTAGGAAGAGAGTGATGCTTATTTCAAAAGATGCTCCTGTAGAAACTATCAGTATAATTTATCAAATGCCTGCTGGTATACTCAGCACTTTGCATATTTAACAGACAGATTTGCTTAGCTCCTGGCACTGACAAGAACCATTTGTATTCATTTTGAGAAGTAAGATAACCAAAAAGGGTTGAGTTAGACCCCAGTTCAGTCCTGGATGGAAGAAAGGAGTTTAGTCTTCAGGGAAGAATATTTGGAATTCAACCCTCTCATGTTCTCCCTTCTAGGGATTGCCAGAATTGTGGAGACCCACCAACCAATAGTGGAAACCTACTATGGGCCAGGGAGACTTTATACCCTGATAAAATATCTGCAGGTGGAATGTGACAGGCAGGTGGAGAAAGTGGTAGACAAGTTCATCAAGCAGAGGGATTACCACCAGCAGGTAAGCAGGGAAGCTTATAGATGGTTTGGAAACAGCATTAGCCAGCAACACCAAATAGAATAAATTGGAGGGGGAAGTAAAAAGGTGCAGCTGGGAGAAAAATACCAAATGCAGACTAGCCTGCATCATGCCCCTCAGCAGCTTGCTTTGGACTTGAAGTTTTATCAGGGTGATGATGACCTCAGTACAAGACTTGAAAAGGAAATAAAAAGAGCTAAAAGGAATACAACAGAAACGTTAGACCAATTCTCTATCACAGAGTGTGCAACAGTGCCTCTGGTGATATAGTGAGATTTTATTTCTTAAGGTCTTCTTATTCAGTATTAAGTAACTTGTCTCAAATTTCTCCTTAGTTCCTTAAGTGCTAAAGATAACATTTACTTTTTCAGAACTTTATTTCTCCATTCCTTTGAGCAGGTAAAGCAAGAGTAGCACTTAGAAATACAGGCAGCCCCATATAATTTTATTTCTAGAACTCTAGGAGACTGTAGACAGTAGTCCATTGGAACAACATTAGCATCACTTTTAAGTGCAATAATAGAGGTTAATGTTAGCATATAAATCAAAAGTAAATCTTTGGCTCCTCATCTTGAGAACCTACTTTTGACTTGTCTGTTAAGCAAACTAAACCTAAACATTCTTATGCCAGAAGTTTGGAGTGACCAGCAAGGGGCAAGTAGAAGGAGGGAGGGGAAGAGCATTCTCATTTCTGTGGTATGTTGCAGTTCCGGCATGTCCAGAACAGCTTGATGAGAAATTCTACGTCAGAAAAAATAGAACCAAGGTAATAATCCTCTTTTCTTTAGCCCATAGAAGTTTGAATTGGTAATCAAGAATCAGAGACTACTCTCCTACAGTGTGGTTTATGTTTTAAAAATACTTTATCCATGACCCTTTTTTATTTTAATGTAATAAAGCTGAAAAACAAAAGCACGTGAACAGCGAATTTGTATTTTGTAAAGAATGATAGATCGTTACCAATATTTTCGAAGCCCCCAATGTGACTCTCCTCTTCTCACTCCCCCAAAGGTAACAATTACTCTAAAATTTTAAACTTAATTTTTTCTAATAAAAGTAATATATGCTTATTTAAAGAGAATCCAAACATAAAAATGTATTGACTCAATCAACAAATTTTTACTGAGTACATATTATGTGCCAGGCACTGGTCCTTGGTACTGGGGATATGTTAGCAAGCAAAGTAAACAAGACATAATTCTTTCTTTGAGGCATCTATGACCTAAAAAGTAGACAAATAATAATAAGTAACACATACATACTGTGTACTATATGTCAGACATTGTTCTAAGCATTTAACAAATACTAAATAATTTAATCCAGGTTTTCTCATCCTCTGTACTATTGGAATTTTAGCTGGGTCATTTCTTCGTTATGGAGGATGATCCTGTACATTTTAGGATGTTTAGCAGCATCCCTGGCTTCTCCCCACTAGATACTGGTAGCGTGATGTCACCAAACACTGCCAAATGTCCATTGGGAGGTAAAGTCACCCCCAATTTAGACCACTGATTTTAATCCATAAACATTTTTTACAGTTGAGGAAACTGAAGCCTGGAGAGGTTAAGTGACTTGCCTAGGATCATACAGCTAGAAAGTGGCAGAGCAAAGAATAAAATCCATCCAGTCTGGCTCTAGAGTTGGTGCTATTCACCATTATAGTATATTCAGTGTAGAGTACAGGGAAGCATGTAAAAATAGATGTAACCTAAGCCATTGAAGCTCAAGAAAGAATCCTGAGACAGTGAGCTTAGATGTGAGACTTTAAGATTACATAGGAATAAGAGACGAAAAGTATTCCAGGTGGAGTTGGGAAAGCATGTGCCAAGACCCTGTGTATTTGAAAAACTGAAAAAGGCAAGTGTAGATGAAGCCCAGAGTTGGAGAGAGCCTGATATGAGGTGAATGTGGAGAGGCTGTTGGGGTCAGGCCATTCAGGGTCTTGTATCCTAAAAGCTATGGAAATCATGATTACAATATGACCAGATTTACATTTTGAAAAGATCTCTTGGACTTCAGTGTTGAAAATGAGTTAATTTTTGTATGTAATGTCAGGGAGGGGATCAGCTTCATTCTTTGTGATGTGTGTATGGTTATCCTAGCACAATTTGTTGAGAAGACTATTCTTTCCTTATAGAATTGTCTTAGCATTCTTGTCAGAAATCAGTTGACCATAAATGTAAAGATTTCTGGACTCTCAATTAATCTATATGCCTATCCTTAATGCCAGTAAAAACCACCCTGTCTTGATTGCTATAGCTTTGTAGTAAATTTTGAAATCAGAAAGTGTGAGTCCTCCAACTTTTTTTTTTCCCAAGATTGTTTTGGTTGTTTATATGTAAATGAATGGAAGTGGGACACAGTTGAATGGAGTATCCTAAAAATTCCCACCACAGCTACATAAGGGGATAGGGCAGTGTGATTTCTTTCACACGAAGCATGGATAATTTTTACTCAAGCCACTAACAAAAATCCATCTCCCAATCTCTTATTTTGCCCTGGCAGGATTTTAGCGGGGGCATAATTCAGGAGAAACATGTAAATGAAATACGTGGTTGACAGCTGTCTTGAGATTATAATCAGGCTAGCAGAGCTAGGATGACCATCTGGCAGAGCTGACCCTTCTGGGCGCAGTGAGGAGGAGAGTTTGGGACTATGTTTGCTCTACAGCTCTTATGTCTGAAGGAATCCAGTGTCCTGCTTATTCCTTCTGCTCCATGTGCCTCAGGGAACTGGATCCTATCCTGACGGAGGTCACCCTGATGAATGCCCGCAGTGAGCTGTACTTACGCTTCCTCAGGAAAAGGATCAGCTCAGATTTTGAGGTGGGGGACTCCATGGCCTCAGAAGAAGTAAAACAAGGTAAAAGGTGTTTCCCATGTTCTTTGGGATGGGATGGGATGGGGTAGAGTTGGCACTGTTTTGTAATTGTTAAGCCATGGGTCCTTTAATAAGCCCAGGGCTGGTTAGTCTCAGGCAGCAGGTGGGAGGGTGTCTGTGAACAAATTGACTCCCAGGAGCAAGTCCAGACTTTCCAAATTTTAGAATTGGTCTAGATCTTTGAGGCTTTCTAATCATTTTACAGATGAGAAAAGCTAATGGTAAGAATGGTTAAATGATTTTTCTCTGCTCTTTTCCCCACACTGTGCTTCCTCACCAGCTCAGATTTGGGGATTGGTGTTCAATTTAAGTAGATGATATGTACACATGATAGATAGTTAGATGGATAGAAGAAAAGATATGTATAACTTCATGAGGGAACTTTTGGGAATGATAGGGATATTCTAAAACTGGGTTGTGGCTATTGTTACAATATTCTATATAAAGTTACTAAAAAATCATTGATTTGTACATATACAATGGGTGAACTTTATGTTGTGTAAATTACACCTCAGTGTAGTATTGAGGTATAGTATCAAGAAAAGAGCATGTAATATAAAGAGTATACAAAAGAGTATATGGTATAAGGAAAGCCTTTCACCCTCCCCCTTGGTCTCCCAGTTCCCCCACTCACAACTTTTGAATTGATAAATATGTTGAATAAAAAGATGTGTCACAGTTCTATTTCATTGACACATTGACTCTCCAGGTTTTTAAGAACATTTAATTTCTGCTAGTTAAATATATGCAGAATTCCCTGAACTGAAGACCTGAAACTGACCCAGCAGCTGTGGCATTCTGCATGGCTAATACCAATAATACAGGGCAAGGGAATTATTTATATAACCTAGTGGTACTGCCTTGAGTTGGTGTTTAAAGGAGGATATATGCTTATTTAGAGTTTGGAGTTTATTGCTACTAATAATGACTGTGTATGTTCACATGTGACTATTTAAATTTAATTGAAATTAAATGAAATTAAAAATTCAATTCCTCGATCACATTAGGCACATTTCAAGTGCTTAATAGTGGCTACCATATTAAACACCACACATATATAGAACATTTCCATCATTACAGAAAATTCTGGTTAGAGAATGAAATGTTTTATACCAGTATATTTCAGTCTTTGGCCTAGAAACTTACATCTTTTGAGTCTTACTAATTAATTCTAAGGAAATAATGAAAAAGAAGTAAAAAGTTATTGTACAAAAACGTTAACTAAAATCTCCAATTACTGTGATTTACAATTATCTCTAATAATGGCAAAACATTTGGAAATTACCCAGGTGTCTAAAAATAGAGTAGTTTAAAAAAATATGAACTATCTACCTGATAAAATACCATGCAGCCATTAAAAATGAATAAGCTAAAAAGAAGAAAAACTAAGCTATGTAGAAACACTGAAATACTTATAATGTAATTTTTTAAGCAAAATATAAAAATGTATGTGTACTGTGGTTATAATAATGTAAAATATGTATAGATTTGCAACAGAGACTAGAAAGGAACCTGAAAAACTGAGAAAAGTTGATCTATTTCCCTTGGGGAAGAAGAGTGAGTATTCCTTTCTTGGCTGTCCTCTAGAGCACCAGAAGTGTCTGGACAAACTCCTCAATAACTGTCTCCTGAGCTGCACCATGCAGGAGCTGATTGGTCTCTATATTACCATGGAGGAGTACTTCATGAGGGAGACTGTCAACAAGGTAGGACAAAGGGCATGTCCCTTGGAAATGGGGCTTCCTGTCCAAGAAGCCAGGCTGAAAGCAGTGACTGAGGTATGTCAAATTTCTTGGTCCTGCTTTGAGAGTACCCTGCATAGACTGACTGTACTGCTTTGAATGGTTAGGGGGCATCTTGGGAGTGGTTATCCTCTTCATGGACTCAGCTAGGACTTCTTTCCAAGGATCACAAAAGAACACCTCAGCTCCTCTGGGAGCCTACCTGCTCCCTGCCTCCCTAAAGGCATGAGGGTGAGGAGCCTTGGGGAAGAAGGGCCTCACCTGATGTCTTACATCCCATGTAACGGATGTTCCTAAGGCAAATGCCCTCCATACTGAATTTCCTAACATGGTGTTCAGTAGGGAAGTGAGCTATTTTGGCAAGGAGGAGCCACACCAAGCTATGACCAGAATAAGCTGTGTTGGGAAAACTGTGGACAAGGTACAAAAAAGGGAGCAGGGCCAGGGCCTGTTCCAGAACCATCTAGAACAGTAACATGCAGACTGGGGCCCTCACTGGGTGCTTTGCCTTTTGGGTAGGCTGTGGCTCTGGACACCTGTGAGAAGGGCCAGTTGACATCCAGCATGGTGGATGATGTCTTCTACATTGTTAAGAAGTGCATTGGCCGGGCTCTGTCTAGCTCTAGCATTGACTGTCTCTGCGCCATGATCAACCTCGCCACCACAGAGCTGGAGTCTGACTTCAGGTACAGTTGATGCCCTTTCTACTTTCTAGGAAGCAAAAAGGTTCTAGTTGTGATTGATTTCTGAGCCCCATTTTGTTTCTTCCTTTTTTCCCTTATGATTTTAGTTCAGTTCTACACAGGATATAAGCTCCTATCCATAGCATGACATCTTAACGCCAGGCAGTTGTACAGCAACCAGATATCTTATATGCAAAATCTGTGTTTCCTGGGCCGGACTGGAGGAGTTACTGGCCCTCAGACCTGGGAAAGAGAACAAGCGGCTCAGATGAAGGCAGTGGTTGTAACATTAATCATGGTTACCATTTCTACAGGCCAGGCACTGTGCTCATTTCCTGCTCTTGTTTAGTCCTAATAGTGACCCTATGAGGCAGGAACCATTAGCTCTCTCTTGTAGAAGGGGAAACTGGGGCTTAGGCAGATCTCACACCTCATAAATAGTAGAATATGGAATAAAGTCTGACTTTTGAAACCTAGTCTCAACACTTACATGGTGCTGCATTTCATTAAGCTGTACTACATCTTCTTGAGTTTGTTGGAGCTCACTGGCATTAAATAAAAGCCTCATAAGGAGTAGAGAGTTAGCCAGTCTCCTTTGTGTGTTCTTGTCACATCAGTGCCCTTGAGGGGGTGTTGGCCTCATACCCTGGCTGCTCAAAGTCTCCTACAGTGATCTCAGGGATCGGTTATTTCCCTGAAAGAGCAACTCATGTTGCTGGCTCAGAGTAGTGAGCCCTCTGGTGCTGCTGTCCTAGAGGCCAGGTTGAACGCTGTCGATTCCCATATGTTGTTCTGCCCCCAGGGACGTTCTGTGTAATAAGCTGCGGATGGGCTTCCCAGCGACCACCTTACAGGACATCCAGCGTGGGGTGACAAGTGCAGTGAACATCATGCACAACAGCCTCCAGCAGGGCAAATTCGACACTAAAGGCATCGAGAGCACTGACGAGGCCAAGCTGTCCTTCCTGGTAGGTAACCCCACAGGTCGGGAGCTGGTCAGTTTATCTCAAGAGGTTAAACTGTGACCTCTAAGCACAGTATAATCAGCCTTCAACTGGAGACTTCCTCCAGTGTCTGTGTAGAGGGAAAACTCCTTTAAGGAAAGCTCTCCCTAGAAAGAAGGTTCTGAAACTATATCTTATTACCCATGGACCTATTTCAGAGCAGCCTGAGCCAGGACATGCACTGTTCCTGGCCTGGAAGGCTGGGTGCCTCAGCTCTCCCCAGTGCTCATTCCCAAGACCACTACCCAGCTGTTCAGGGGCCCCACTGAGTATTAAGCTTGGCTTGCATCTGTGCCAGACCCCCAGACCACTTCTCTGAGAACAGTCCCACAGCATGGGTTGGGGGACAATCCTTCAGGCCTCCCAGACTGCTTTTCTAGCAAACTTCTTAGGCCTTCAACTTCCTCAGAAAGGTGACCTTAAAGCCCTTACTACCCAGCATGACAGATGTGATGAAGCAGTGAATCTTACTAGTTGTGTGACAGTTAGGGAAGTAGAAGTGTGGAAGGATGAAAGGAATTATACAAGGTAACAACCAATTTGTGATGAGCCCAAAAGGATGCAGATGAGTCCTAAGCCAGTGATGAGGCCTGTCTGGCACAAGTTGTCCTGGCTTGTGTGGGAACAGTGCTGTGAGAAGTCATTCTGCTCTACCCTGACATTGGCCAGACTCTGAGTCTTCTTAGCTTCTGTGGTTCAGAGCCTGAAGGAAACATCCAATAGCAGAGCTTTGTCAACAGCCCACAAATGGGATCTCCGAACACTCTGGGGTTGGATGCAAAAATGTATATATGTTTTTTTCTGGAAGCAGGGTCCTTAGCTTCCATCACATTCTTAAAGGGGTATTTGACGCCGAAAGAATTGAGAGATGTTGCTTTCAGACACAGAACCCTAAATGCACTAATATCTACCCCATCCCTGTGCCCAGGGACCCATAGTAACTCCTCCTCAGACAGTTTCAACATGAAGACTACTTAGGCAGCCCCACTTTCTTCCTGTCATTGGAAATATTTTCCCTGGGCATGGGTTCAGTTGATCTGGGATGTCATGGTTGTTGCCAAAAAATAGGACCAGTTCCAAGAAATTACTGCCTCTGAAATACGGTACCTTTGGAGAACTTTGCCATAATGTCTGACAACCAGCTTCTTATGGTCATGAACTGACTTGAATTTTTCTTTTTATTTGCATTCTATTTCATTTTTTACATAAGTTTTTACAGAACTTACTTTCATTCTTTGATTTCTCTGCTCAGAAACAACTTCTTGCTACTTACCAAACCAAAACTAGACAGAAACCTTTGCCTAGTGTTTTGTTGAAGGCCTCCTGAATCTGACCCATCCTATCACTCTAGTCCTATTTTCTACCCTCAGCTCCACAAGTCCCCATTAGGCTGGCTGCTGTGTGTTCACACATTCACTGCTCCCATTCAGACAGCTTCATTGTTTGGGGCCCAACAAGAAAAGGTGATGCTAAATGCTTGGTGACAGGTTCCTACATTTCCTGAAGCCAAGTACTTAAAATGTCATCACTCCCACCACAGGGCCTATTTCTTATGTCACCTTGATTCATTTGGCTGTCAGGATGAATTCCCCAATAGTATTGATACATCATTCACCATGAGCTGGGGATAAGCCCAGTGAATGCATGCTTACAAGGACTATCAGCACAAGGAAACTTAGAAATCAATACCATTTGAACCGAAATCCATTTTCCCCTCATGATAGGTTTTTCTTATGCCCTAAAGCACCTTCGAAACATTTAGGTTGTAGCTTTCATCCTTGAGCTATCATGACAGTGCAGTTATTTCTCTGGAAACTTGTGAAGTTAGCAGCCTGGTGGCATGATAATGAAAGGCCTTAAGTCTCATTTATTCATCATAGAAGTGGCCTTAGCAGCACTGTCAGCAGCATGATCATTCAATATTGGCTTCAGGACACTGACAAGGCCAGTAGTCTTGTGGAAGACAAGAAGGACATTCTAATCTCAATCCCTGGGTTTCTGGGATTCTTCTCTCACCCTGAAATCCTGAAGCTCCTGACTCATCTCTTGACATTTTAGTTCCTCCCAACCTCATCCTGCCTTGCTGGTCATGCCACCAGCACACCAGTTCAGAAGCAGTGTGATCTCAAACTCCAATTTCTCCCACATATGGCCTCTAGATTAGTATTCCCAAACCACAACTGTGCTCGTGTGGCATTTGCCTGCTTTAAATAATCCTCAGTGCCACCCCATTATCCACAGGACAGCATAGCACCCAAATCCCAGTCTGACTTCTGTCTCTGTAGCTCCACCTTTTATCGTTTCCCTGCACATGTCTGTGCACTGATTCTGCTTATCCCCAAATACTTTAGGGGATTTTCTGCTACTCTGCATTTGCTTGTGTTAACCCTTCTCCAGAAAACATTCACTCATTTATTCAATTATAAATTTAAAAACTTCTACATATCAAACACTGTCCTAGGTTCTGGAGCTGTGCTGCCCAATATGAGAGCCATTGGCCACAGGTGGCTATTTAAATTTAACTTTAAGGAGGGAGGGTATAGCTCAAGTGGTAGGGCGCATGCTTAGCATGCATGAGGTCCTGGGTTCAAGAATAAATAAATAAATAAACCTAATTACCTCCCCCCCCTAAAAAAATTAAACTTTAAAAATCCAGTTCCTAAGCCATATTTCAAGTACTCAATAGCCATACATGACTAGGAGTACTGTACTGGACAGTTCAGATTTAGAATATTCCCTTCATCTAGAAAGTTGTATTGGAGAGTGCTATCCTAGAGATATGGCTGTAAAGAATACAGACTAGGTCCCTGCCTTCATTGAGCTCTCATTTTAGTGGGAAAGGCAAACAAGAAACAGACAAGACAATATCAGATACTCCTAAGACTCATTAAGAAAATATCAAACAGGACAGTAGGCTAGAGGGAGGCTGATGGGGGTGGAGAAATGTACTCATCCTCCTCTCCTGTCAGAATTGTGTTCTAGCCTTTTAAGTTCTGCTTATTTACCAACTGTACCATGGGGTTTCCTGGAATACCCTAGACCAAAATATTTTCTTTCCTCTAAATAGCCATAGCAGTTTGTTCCTTAATTATCACTTTTGTCACCTGCTCCTCTTTTTAATATTTTATCAAAATTTTTATTTCCTTCATAACCCATGTAGCAGTTTTTAATTACTATTTGGTTGAAGAAAAACCTCCAGGGTGGTAACATACTAAAGCACTTCTTCACCTGGAACTGCAGGTGGCCTCTTGTACCTTGAGGGAAGCGAGGAGTTGGCCTATTCACCTGCACCTAGAAAGTCTTTGCATGTGTCAGGGAACACATAAATAATGAGCAGATAGCCACGTTTCACAAGATTTTTTTTTCCCATGGGATTCCCCATGTTGCCTACCCCAATGAATCCAGTTGAAGTCTTAGAAGCCATTGACCCAGAACACATTGCTGCAAGGTTGGCCACTGCCAGCTGGCAGCTCCAGTACTGGAGGCCAGTGGCGGCTCCATAGAGCCATAAGGAGGCTGCCATGCTGCCCCTGCCCCACTTCCCCACAGTGACCTCCGAGGCTCCTCGCTCACATGCTGCTTTTTATGATCGGTGTTTCTGCACGAAGCTCCTAAGGCAATTGATTTATGAAAGAAGGAGCCTTTGGTCTAGAGTGGGGAGACCTAAATTCTAATTCTGGCACTAGCACTGTGGCCTATCACTCTGAATTTCTGTCCCCCTACCCTGCTTTATTTTTCTTCATGGCCTTTATCGCTACCTGATACTGTATTATCTGACTTCCCTTCTGGAATGTAAATTCTGTGAGGGAGTGGATTTTGTCTGTTAACTGCTTTCTTCTTGGTACCTAGAACAGTGCCTGGCACATAGTAGGCACTTTAAATATTTGCTGAATCAAAAGTTAACTGACCTAGGTGAATCATTTTACCCTCTTAGGAGTCTCGTTTCCACCTGTGAGCTGGCTTGACAATACAGTTAACCCTTGAACAACATGAGTTTGAACTGCACGGGTCCACTTACAAGTGGATTTTTTTCAGTGGGTGACTACTACAGTTGGTTGAACCCGTGGATGTGGATACGGAAATTCAACTCCAAGTTATACAATGATATTTTATTGCTCCCCTAGCCCCCACATTGTTCAAGGGTCAACTATACTTGTTTTGCAGAACGTATTAATCAGAGTCAGCAAACTAATGAATGAGAAAATGCCTCATAGGTGGCAGACTCTCAGGAAGCATTTCTTTAATGAATGTCAGCCTCTATATCACTGGTCTGGGCTTAGAGGTTTGGAGCCCCAGAACTTCTCCCAGACCTGCATGCCTAAACGTGGAGCAAAAAGACCTAAAACTGGGTCACTGCCTCTGAGGTTGGATGACTTTGCTGCCTTGCTGTCAGGCCCAGGAGAAAGGGCAATCCTAGTTCACCATTCTGCGCACTCTGACACCTGAGCCCCTTACCTGATGACAGTGCTATGGTTGGTCCTTAACCTCCCTGAGCCTCAGGAGTACAACTGTCAGCCAGTTTGGCCTTGGAATGGGTACAGACAACAGTAAGCAGGATGTCACATTCCTCTATCCTTGTCTCCCAGGTGACCCTGAATAACGTGGAAGTCTGCAGTGAAAACATATCCACTTTGAAGAAGACCCTGGAGGTACAGGAAAAAATTGTCAGCTTTCAGTGGCTATAGCCTCCCCAGGCTTCCTTTGAGAACGAGCCCTGTGCACTTTTTCTTTGGGGGACTGTGACATTCCCTGGCATTAAGCCAGTTCTTCAGAGCACTTGAGGGGATTCATTAGTGACTGACATGGTAGAAAGGCATCTCTGAACTGTGGAAAGAGCTGACCCATGAGTTGGGAGATCAGAATTCAGATTAGCTCTTCAAGCACATACTGGACATGGTACCTTGGACAAGTCCTTACTCCCTGAGCCTCAGTTCTCTCACCTATGAAATGAGATACAGATCTCCATCCTTCCCTGCTTTGGGTTTGTTGGGTGGCCTAATAAGAAAACAGGGTTGAAAGCACCTTATAAAAGTGATAAAGTCCTCTATAAATTTTGAGATTAAGATGATATAGGGTTCACTTAACCCTGTACAGAGCCTGTTGCTGTTACCATTTTTTAAAGGAAGGCCACATAATATAGTGGAAGTTGCTTAGGCTTGGAAGTTATATACTCCTGAGTTCAGGTCTCCGCTTGACCACTGACCAGTTGTGCAGCCTGAGGCAAGTTCTCTAATCTCCCTGAGCCTCAGTTTCCTCATCTGTAAACAGGGAAAATGGTCCCTGCCCCACAGGTTTGTTTTGAGACTTGAATGAGATAATATAAAGCACCTGTAGTGGTAGTTAATGATTGTATTCGTAGTTATAAACAGCAGCGTGGAGCAATCACCTTGTTAAGTGTTAGAAAAGAGCCCAACTCTCCCTACTCACAAACTCTGCCTCTTGGAGAGGAGGGAGGCCAGGGTCCTGCCTCCCCAGTGGGCACTCATAACAGGGAAGATGCTTTGCTACAGAAGCATGGGGCTCAGCACCCAGGCTGCGATAAGTGTCGGCTTTCAGGCTGAGCAGACTGAGAAGGCCAGGAGCCAGCACATGAGAAGAGGGCCTAGGAGCTGACAGGATTCCTGAGAGAGGCTGAGAGAGAGCAGTCAGGTGGGAATTTACAGTAGTACGTTCAACTAATGGCAACCCAGGATTTGAAGCCAGGAATGTCTGACTCTAAAGGTATGAAAAAAACTTCTGGTATTTGTGTTTCTTATTCACACTCCCTGACACCAGTACCCTCGTATTACAGAGGGGAAAGTGGAAGCCAGGTAGCTAGCCACAGGATCAAATCCAGGTTTCCTGAAACCCAGCAGCATTCTTGCCTCAGAGTAACCAGAACTCCTCCCAGGGAAGGCTGCAATAGGAAAAATGGCTGGTTGCATGTTGGTCTCCTCTCCACCCTCCCTACACTCCTGTGACCCAGGCATACTCAGAAGCCTGATGGCTAAGTGTTCTCCCCTAGAGTGACTGCACCAAGCTGTTCAGCCAGGGCATTGGAGGGGAGCAGGCCCAGGCCAAGTTTGACAGCTGCCTTTCCGACTTGGCTGCAGTGTCCAACAAATTCCGAGACCTCTTACAGGTAAGCCCCAGGTTTAACTGCCGATTGAATCCTGAGAATATTGTTACTGGCTTATTAGGGGCTCTGTGCATATAACGAAATGGGGAAGGAGGTGTGAGGGAGTAGAGTGCAACCCACTGAACTTGTCCAATCCCTTGAAGACTAAAGGCTTTTCAGCAGTGCACCAGTCAAGCCAGCATTCTGGTCCTCTAGAATCTCCACTTGGCCCCCACAGTGCCAAGAGCCCTCAGAAAGGTGCTTGGAGGAAACAACCACGTGATTACTCAGATCTGCTTGGCCTTAGCCAGAGGTGCTGCCAGGCACTCAGAAATCTCTTCTTTTGAGAGTTTACCAGACCAACCACACCACCTTGTATCTGGCCTAGATCTGAATTGGCACATATCTGGAAAGGAAGAGGTTGTTCCTAGCCTCTTTGATTGGCATTATCTCTATTAGACTTCAGACAGGGCTGCAGAAAAGCCTCAGAGCTGAAAGAATGTCTGACAGTCAAAGGATGGATGGGGCAGGAGAAGGGAAGGGATGGGGGCATACACCTTCTGTGTCTGATGTGTCTCTGCCTTGTCCTCCAGGAAGGGCTGACAGAACTAAACAGCACAGCCATCAAGCCACAGGTGCAGCCTTGGATCAACACCTTTCTGTCTGTCTCCCACAACATCGAGGAGGTCAGACTGACCATGGGCAGCCATCAAGGCCAGGATTACCTCTCATTTCCCAGCCCCTCGCTGTAGGGCAGTGGAGCAGTCTGAATGGACTAGACCTTACATATTTCTCAGGCCCACTTCCCTCACCTTCGAAGACTAGGTTCCTCCCAGAAACAGGTTGTTCCTGCAGTCAGAGGGCTCCAAAAGACTTCTGAAGGGAGTTTGCCTTGAACTGACACATTCTCTTTTATTGAGGCTCTTTTTGCCCCACCTCTCATAGACTTAGGAGCTTTTTTTTGTAGCCTAATCACTTCATTCCTGTGGAACATGAGATTCAAGAGAGAATAAACTGCGAGGAGCTTTACCCTATTGTGTGGGCCACTGCTGCAGTCCAGTGCCATTTTCTGGTCAGAAGTGTGATACAGAAACAGCAGCAGTTTCTACCAGCCTGGTTTTAAGCTGGTTTTAGGCTGGATGAGTCATAAGCTACAGGAGCTGTTTTCTTAGAGGGGTGGGAGTGGGGTGGAGGTGAATGGTATTTCTTGGAGAAGCCCCCAGTGACCTAACCTACCTTGCTTTCTGACATTAGGAAGAATTCAATGACTATGAGGCCAATGACCCTTGGGTACAACAGTTCATCCTTAATCTAGAGCAGCAAATGGCAGAGTTCAAGGTGAGCAGGGGATCTTGGGACTGGCTTATAGAATTACCCACCTCTTCCCAAACCAGCAGCCTGAGGCTTCTCATCACACTCCTACTGGGAACCCTGGAAACCCTTCCAATCTCAGCCTGTAGAAATAGTCCCACAGATTCCTGTGGAGGCAGAGGGGTGAGGTGGGACTCCTGCTGATGTCTAACCTCTGTGTGCAGGCCGGCCTGTCCCCAGTCATTTATGACAGCCTGACCAGCCTCATGACCAGCCTTGTTGCAGTTGAGTTGGAGAAAGTTGTGCTGAAGTCCACCTTCAACCGGGTAACGTCAAGGGAGCACAGGTCCCTGCTCTGTTGTTTCCCTTCTAAGAAAGACAACTCTGTCCCCTGTGTCTGCTACCCCTATCTTGGCTTAGTCCTGCCCTGAGGCAGTGGAGCCAACTGAGACACCAGCTGGCCTTGCAGCCTAGCACTGAGCAAAACTGGGGGCCCATTCTTCTTGGCCAGAAGGCCAGGCCTTGAACAGTGACTGGGTTCGTGTTCCCCTGCAGCTGGGTGGTCTGCAGTTTGACAAGGAGCTGAGGTCACTCATTGCCTACCTTACCACGGTGACCACCTGGACCATCCGAGACAAGTTTGCTCGGCTCTCCCAGATGGCCACAATCCTCAATCTGGAGCGGGTATGTGGGGCTCCCTTGGCCTCGACAGGGAAAGGTGACTGGGAAGAGAGGCAGAGACAAAATTTGGATCCCTGCCACTCCCTCAAAACCAAACTCCACCAGCAGCCCAGCCCTGCAGGCCACCTTCTTCTTGGGCATCCCTGCTCTGCCTCTGGTAGAAGCCAAGGCCTTATCTCAAGATAACCCCTCCTTGCTCATCTCTGTTCTTCCCCACAGGTGACCGAGATCCTAGATTACTGGGGCGCCAACTCTGGACCACTGACGTGGCGCCTCACTCCTGCTGAAGTACGCCAGGTGCTAGCTCTGCGCATAGACTTCCGCAGTGAGGACATCAAGAGGCTGCGCCTGTAGCTGCCAGGGTGAGCCCCACTGGCCCATCACACTTCAGGGCCCATTCTCTAAGTGGCCACAGCCCAGAAGCTGAGCAAGTCTATCTGGCTTGGGGGAATTCTTGACAGCCCAGACGATTCCACTGCTGGCAGCAGGGAAACAAGACCTTGATTCAGGCCACTCTCTGTAAATAGACCTGTCTGGGTGGTGCTTTGGGGACCGTCTCTCCCCACCAAGAGAGGTAGGTCCCCATTGGCTCCTAATTAGGTGGGAAAGCCAAGGCAGGCCAGCCTTCTGCATGGGTGGTCATTCTTTCGTCCTTGGATGTTGTCGCAAATGAGCTGCCTCTCTGTCAGTCCTAAAGGACTCGGATTTATCTAGGGACCTAAGGAATTAGGTTTACTCCAAGGAGAGGCTGTGATGTTTATGATCACCCTGAATAAAGACACTCCTTGGAGATATGCCAGTGTGCTATTTCTAGGAAGGGCTGGATGCTCCAGGGCAAGACAGGTCCACCAGATGCACTGAAATTTGAAGGCAAAAGCCTAAATCCTCAACCTCCTCCCATACCCAGAGTAGCACATGGCTACCACCATGACCCAAATAATACCAAGTGCCTTATCCAATCCCAGATCGTCATCCCCTCTTGGGCCCTCAGCACCAGAAGCTGGGATCATCGCAGGGGCAGTTTCCCACAGTGCTGGGTAAATGGGAATTGTTCCCAGCAGGAACATAGAAAAACTATGAGGATAACCTTAAAGGGCAGAGTGAGTTTATTCCAAGAATACTGCAGTCCTGAAAACCCATGGCCCACAGGCACTGGGTCACGTGGCATAGTCCATACTGTTGCTGGTTAAGGCCTCAATTAGTAGTGACTTGCTGCAGGACCACACTGGCTATCTGCCACAAACATGAGGATGGACCCTCATCCCTGTTCCCACTCGCCTGTCAAGTCAGCCTGGGAGTGAGTGTTGAACAGGAAGTCTCTACTCAGGCAAAAAAATAAAGCCTGACCTCTAAGGAAGGCCACAGGAAATGCCTCTTCAGGGTCAGCCTCATGAAGGGACCCCAGCCATCTGCTAAGGCTGGTTGTCATCTCCTTCCAGGCCCTCGTGGAGAGTGAGTAGGCCAAGTCCCAGGCTGGCCCATCGGATTTGTAGAGGCCACAGGGGATGCTAAGCTTAGGACCTTCCCATGTCCATGTGGAGCAGAGACTAAGTCTAAGCCACTGTCAACCTGGAGGTCACAGTCCTGTTCCCAAGCACCATCTCTGCTTCACCAAGTTTTAGAAAGGGCTGGGCCTGAACTTGGGTCAGCTTCCTTTGGGCAGATTCACAAAAAAAGTAGATGAAGAGTAGAAAGCTGAGTGCTCCCATGGGGGAAGGAAGAGGGGCTGCTATGGCTCCAGGCTTTCTCCTCTTGCAGAGGGACAAGCCGTTATGGGAAGGGGCATTAGGTTGAGGTCTCAGTCCCCAGTAGCTTCAGGCTCAGGCCCTGAGTGTCCACTTCTACCAAGTGGACACTGTAGTTCCCAAGGCCCTAGGAGCAAAGAAAAGGAGGTTATTAGAGGGCTCTGGGCAGATTTCAGATCATCAGCAGGTTGGACTGGGGCTGCAGGGTCAGGGGGACCTGCAGCTATAGCCCCTGGTTGGCTAGTGTGCCACAGTGAGGGCTCCTGTCCCCCACCAGTTACCATATGCCGACCATACCATACCTCAGTCTTGGCCAGCACAGCTTCCAAAGCCTCCTTTTGCCGTGGCTCCTTGGTCAATAGATAGAGAAAGCCCCCGCCACCTGCCCCTGCCAGGCTCTGGCCATGCACGTGGGGGGCCAAGACATCCATCATATGCCGCACAGCCAGTGGTTCACAACCTGGAGCCATGAGCTTCTTTTGCTCCCAGTATGACGTTAGGCACTGGCCCAGCAGAGGCAGGCTCCCTGGGGTGGGGACAGAAAAGGAAGTTGCGTGCCTGAGCCAGGATACCACTCAATGCCTATTTGTAAACTGAATGGGGTGCCAAGAAGTACTACTTAACCAGTGTCATGGTTAAGAACCTGGACCCAGTTACTAGCTGGAAACAGGAGTGATAATACCCACCCACAGGGTTGTTTGAGGACTAATGAGCATAGAGCAGCTGGCATGGTACCCAGCATACTATTCAGTGAACTTTGGAGCCCTAATCAATTCTGACTTCCTGGAACTTGGCTGTGGAGCCAAGCCTCTTCTCCCATCTGCTTCCTGGTATGTGGGACTGGAGGCCTTCCTCAAGATGTAAGTATTGTCCTGAGATAAGACTTCCACCTGAGTGTGGGACCCTGCAGAGGATAAACAGTAGGCTTCTGTCCCCAGGGGCCTCATGCCTGGGGCTGGTGCCAAGCCTGCAGAGGCCCCTAGCCTCAGACCCACAGGCAACAGGCATTTACCCCTGGTGCCTGAGTCCAAGGAAAAAGTGCCTCACCTTGGCGGAAGGCTTCAGCACAGGCCTCAGTGTGCTGCACCAGGTTGTGGGCATTCTGCACGACATCAGGCAGCCGGGCATACCAGCTCCTCAGTACATCCTACAGATGGGGCAGAAGGCATGCAGAGAGTCTCAGCCCAGCTGAGCCGTCTGCCTTCCTCCCTCTTTCTGGGGCCAGGGCTCACCTGCAACAGATTCCGGGCCAGGCGGGTCTTGCCAGTGTACACCAGGAGCAGGTGGTCATTGAGCTTCTGTACAAAACTCGCAGGCACAGTGATCTCTTCCACCTCTACCTTCAGTGGCAGCTGAGCCTGGGAGCGTCCCACCTTGATACCAGGCATAAGGCCACCCACTTGGTCCTGCCAGCCACCTCCTACAAGAGCCCGGGCCCCATCACTGTTGTTTCCCTTCTATCCCAACTTCCCACTCCCATTCTAGGCTCTTGGCTCTGCTTCTCTGGCAGGGACCAGCATGGGAAGACAGCGTCCCACAACTTCAGCTGGGAAGTGTGCAGCTTTGCAGTGAGCTGTGCAGCTTCTGCCCCAGACCTCGGATCAAGATGAACCCAAGGAAAGGGGCTTCATTCTGGAGCCAAGCTTAGAATACACAAGGCCCAAGTTTTGTTGCAGAACTAACGTGTGATTGGAATTGGGGTAAAGCACATCAAAGGATAAAACCTTAGACTAACCTTTCCTCCTGAGGAGGTATGGTATAGGACTTCCCTTGCAGACTAACAGTCCCTGCACCCTGTCTTTCCTGATAAAGGGTGTTGATTTAGAAATAAGCTTTTCAGCATCTGTTACTGAAACTGAAATAGCTTGTTCACATTTTGCCTTAGTAATGAAAGGTATGGATCTCTTTTCTTCTTGCAGCTATATAAAAATGACAAAACTTGAGATAATTCTGGGATAGGCCCTTGATATTTTGGGAAGGGCCTACAAGGATTTCAAGTATAAAATGCAATGGCAGGAGGCATCTGGAACCTTACAACCGAAATATGGTAGGTAGTGTCAGGCCTGGATTGTCAAGAACTCCCTAATTGCACCCCACTCCTTCAGAGCACTTAGCACAGCTTGTAATTATACATTCATTTGAGTGGTTATTGATTAATATTTGTCTCCAATAGACCATATGACTTTTGATAGCAAGGACCCTGTTTTTGCTCATTTTATCCCCAGGGCCCAATAAAGAGTAGATATTTGATAGTTGTCATTTGACCAAATGAAGGATATGAATGGCATACCTCAAAAGAAAACTGAAAAGGCTTACCCATCTGCCCCTTTTGATGACTACCTATTATCGGATGTGACAGTACAATAAAAAGAGGAAGCTAGGCTACAAAGTGGCCAGAGAAGATACCATAATCAGGCATCTATATGTCTTTGTGGCAGTTTCCTTCCCAGAGTCATGCTGGAGATAAGGCCTGGCATCCTGAGGTGACCAGAGCACTCTAAAGCCAAACCTCTGACTGCTCTCCATTGTGTGTGGATTCTAAAGGGCCACGGTGGTGAGTAGGAGAAGGAAGAAGCCTGGTGCTAATGATATTCTGTATGATCACAGCCATGCACTGGGTGCCTCCCACAGAAGGTGGGGGAAGTGGGGCACAAATAACCATAGGAGGGGCAAATTGTCAAAAGGTCCTCATTCCTAACCCAGCCCCACCCTGAGGGACAGCCCTGGATGGGAACAGAGACATGAAGAACAGCACGTGGTATTAACAGGTACCTAGCACACGTGAAAGGTGCAGCACAGAATCTGGCACTTAGTAGGTGCTCCTACATCAAGTCCTTTGAGACAGAAATATTTCATGTTGAAAATCAGAGCGAGAGAGACAGAGTGATAAGAAGGAAGCTCTAAACATTTTAAGGAGCAGCATAGTTCTCTAGCTGTCTGCAAGTCCAGGAGAGCCCCCAGAGGCCCTTGAAAAGTGCTTGTGACCTCCCTCCTGCCCATACCTGTGGTGAGAACCTGCTCCAGGTGTAGCACTGCGTGGATCAGGGCCTCCATCCCCACCGCCCGGCCCGCAGCCCGCTGCAAGGCAGCCAGGGCAGCCCCTGCCAGGATACTGCTAGTGCCTGCGAGGTTCAGAGGAGGGTACCAGGCATGAAGCAGGTCTGTCCAGCCAGTCCTGCACCGCCCACTCCCTCTCCACCAGGCAGAGGCCAGGGAGGAGATCAGAGGTGAAGCTGAAGTGGGGAATGGAGTTGATGGGCAGCGGGGGTACAGAGCCTGCTCACCGAGGCCAGAGCCATGGGGCAGCTCAGACCAGGTGTGTAGCTCAAAGCCACCCCCGAAGGTGCACAGCAGCTGCTCACTCAGCGGGAGCTTGGAGTGGATGCTCACGATTCCCGCGCAGATGAAGGCCGCCTTCAACAGAGCACCTACAGAATGAGCAGCACACAGCAAGGAATTTGGTGTCCAAGGGTAGAAACAGACACCCGACCCCACACTTAGGCTGGCCTGGGACTCATCTAGGAGATAAATGCCCAGCAGCAGTGCAGACCCCATCCCAAGCCACAAAAGGTCCTCTAAGCTCCCCAGCACCAGCAAATGTGCCAGCTCTACATCCTTCACCTGCCCTCACCTGGGTGGGTGACCTCAGGGCTCATCCGCCAGACTGCCTTACTCTCAGGCCAGGCCCCCCGTGGTCTGCAGGGTCTCTAGGGTTCTGCCCCCATCCCCCAGCTGGCTGGGTGTGCCATCCCCACCTGCACACGTCATTGGTGCCCTGACCTGGGGCATGGGGTTGGCAATAATCCTGCAAGTCATCCAGGCTCCAGCACACTATCTTCATGGCCATTTTGTCCTGCTGAGGTCCCACTGCCAGCCGCAGCTCAGGCTCTGGGATGCGGCGTGCCCTGGCCCCAATGGGCCGGCGGCCATCCACTCGCACAGCCAGGCCCAGCACTGCCCCACCAAGCTCATAGGCAAGGGGCGGTGTGTCACTCCAGCCCCCTGTGGCAGTTGAACAAGACCAAGCTGGTTACAGGGCTGCTAGCTCAGCTTTGGGCTGGCTGCTGTCATCCCCATTCCCCACAAAGGGCTCACCAGAGAAATCCACTCGAGCCGGGCACTCAGCCACCACCCACTGCCCAGGTACGGGCAGCTCCACCGGTTCCATGGAGACAAAGTGTTGGGCTGACATCACAGCCTGGCGGATCAGGATCTGCCCAGCCCCCTCATAGTGGCGGGCAGCTCGCACTAGCAAGGCTGGTCTGCCGGGGGGAAGAGAGAGATGGCAGGATGGAGCCCCAAACTGAGGGCAGGCTGCCTGGCTTTGGGGACCTTACTGCCCTAGGTGATCTGAGGATGCCGCACCTCTGGGTTTCCACCTCCAAGGACAGCAGGGGGCTTCTCCAAGGGTTTTGACATCATTAGCACCCACCTGCTCAGCCACTTGTCCCGCTCTTGAGCAAGTGCCTCCACACCCCCTGCCAGGTCTCCACACTCCAGATACGAGAAGGGCTGCACCCACTCGGGGTTGGCAGCTGGCCCACTCCGTAAGCCTCCTTGGCCCTCTGCCATGCAGCCCAGTACATCCGCCACACAGGCGAGTGCCCGGGCTGCCACACCAGGGTCTCCTGCACCAGCTGCCACTGAGGGACCAGAATTTAGGGTAGCTGGGGAGGGAGCCCACCCCCATCGCCCCATACTTTTGCCCAAGATGCATCCTTGCCTGGCAAAGTTCTCATCCTGCCAGCCCCAGCCCAGACATGCCTCTGTACCTCCTACCCAAGACGCCTGTAATGATTAAGAGCTCAGGCTCAGGGAGCAAACCACCACCAGCTGCGTGAGTGAATAACTTAAGCGGAGAATGAAGTGCTGCCTGTGAGGTTAAGGTTGAGCCCCCAGCCAGTGTGCCTGGGCCCCTACATAGGGCCGGCCCCATCCCCTTGGGGCTCTGCTGGAGCTCTTCACCCACATCCAGCCCCTAGCACAGAACATGCAGGCTTTACTCCTGCTCACAGGACCCAGAGGCTCAGCCCTAAGCCTCTGCTTCTCACCAAACTCCCCACTAACAGGGATGGAGCTTCCCAGAAACCTAAACGTTAACTCCATTTCTCCTGCTTTAAAGTCTCATGACTCCCTAGTACCCTCAGGGTGATGACCTAGCGGGCAGATAGGGCAGGTGATGCTGGGTCTGGCTTCCCAGCAGATGCCCAGCACACTCACCCTGGTCCAATGTGGCCATCAGGGGCCCAGGACAGCCCTCGTGGACAGCAGCCCGGATCAGCGGGCGCAGGCTGAGATCCTGCCGAGCCTCCAGCACACGCCTCACCTTATGCTGGGCCTGGCGGAAAAACAGGTCCCGGCGGGAAGCCAGTGTGGCAGCCCGGTCCAGGCACTGCTGCAGCTGCTCCCAGGAGAGACGCCAGGAGGTTCGCCAAGCCCGCAGAGCTTTGCCCCCATCCTCCTGGGGGTCCAGCATCCACAGCATATCCTGGGGCCCCAGGGCCCTCGAGGGGTGGAGCACGGGAAAGAGGCGGGCACTGAGAAGGCAGCGTTCAGTGGGGGGCATGTCTGGGTCCCACAGATCCCAGTCTCTGATGTGGGGAGAAGACACATTAGTAGGAGGGCTCCTGCCTGGTCACCAAGCCCTGACCACCTGTTAGCTGGGGGTTAGCTCATTCATAGGAAGGATGAACTCCTCCAGAGGTGGCACAAATGGGCAATTTAGGGAGGGAGGCCTAGCTGCCCTGCCTCCTTTCCCAGGCCACTGAACAAACCCCAAAGCTTGAGCACGGCCAGGAATTTGAAGTTGCCCAGGGAGAAAATGCTAGGGCAAATCCCTGCTCCTGCCCCAGAGCAGCCCCTTTCCCACTCCCTGCCTCACCCTGGCTGCTGAGGTCCACAGAGGCCCATAGGGCCACCAACCCTACCGAATGCCTGTCTTCTGGAAGAATTCAGTCCAAGACATGTTGAGATACGTTCCTGTCCCCTGTCTCTGGGGGAAGAGAAGGAAGCAGTTAGGGCTGCAGGGGCCACAGGAAGGGGTTATGGACAATAAGGCCAGAGGACCGGGAGCTGCTCAAGAAGGAACAGAGAGATGGAGGCACACAGGCAATTCTGAAACACTGCATCAAGCCCTGGACCTCAACACTCCTGCCCAAGTGCCTGGAACTTGGAGAAGAACCTGACTCTAGGCCAAACCCACCATAACTGGCTCTGCAGCCCAAGGAGGTCACCTCCCTCTCTAAACCTCAGTCTCTGGCCTGTAAAATGGGGATAAAAGTCCCCACCTAGCCCACCTCAGAGGAGCCAAGGAGTTAGGTACTCAGACTATACTGGCCTACTCAGACTATACTGGCCACACCCTCCACACAGCCTATCTCTCAGGTGAGCGCTCAGAGAGTCCTGCAGTGGAGTTGGGGCTGGGCTGGGAACCCCAGGGCTCCCCAAAGCCTAAAGATGGGAGCGACGGCATGCAGGTGAGCACCTACTTCCCAGCTGTCCAGTCGGCCAGTGAGAGTGAAGGCCCAGCCAGGGGAGCCATGTAGCTGCATGTGGTGTCCCTGCAGGATCAGGTCACGCAGCTCCAAGCCATGCAGTGCCTTGGACTGGGCTGCATCCAGGCCACTCACAAAGCAGCCAGTGCCGATGTGAATGGGGCCCTGACAGGGGAGAGAACAGGCATCCCACTAGGGCAGCACAGCCCCAAGCACCAGCCCAAGACACATAGGACCTTGGCCCCCATAGCCTTGCCTTCCCTCTGCCTGCATTCTCAGGCCTCACCCGCAGGTGGCAGTGCTGCAGGACACTTCCCGGACCCAGTTGCACAGGGCCCTCCAGCAGGCAGCTGACCACAGAACTCCCAGTCCCCAGTAGCTGCCGCTCCTGTGAAGCCAGGGAGAAAGTTGTGAAGCATGAGGGCAGTGGCTGCCCTAGTCCTCCTTCACAGCCAAGGCCCCAGCCAGAATTCCTGATGCTCCCCATGCCTGTCGACCAGCCAGATCCCTCTCTGTACCTCCCTGGCCCCAACCTCAGACTGACTCCCATCCCACCTTGTCCCCCAGGGGCACACTCTCCCGGCCTTCTCCTCCAGAGCAAATCTGAACTCAGCAATGGAGGTCCCACTAGATGACAGCTCCCCCAGAAAAACCTCTCCCACCTGTCTAGCTACCCCGACCCCTGCCACCCTGAGGGCCACTCTGAACTCTACCTGCCCGCATCACCACAAAAGTGCCTGAATCCCCAAGCAGACCCCTTAGAAAGGGTTGAGGCAGTCTTCTCTAGCTTCTCAAGGCAGACTTGGATGCAGAATCCTGACTTGGCCACTTACTGGCTCTGTGGCCTTAGGCAAGTAACTTAACCTCTCTGAGCCTTCAGTGCCTCATGCGAGAAATGGAGATAACACCTACACTCATAGGTAATCTGTCCCAAGCATGAGCTATTCCTTCCCCTCTCTGCAGCCCCCATCCAGTAGGCTCTGCTGGCCTTACCTCCACTTGGGAGTGCACGATCTGGGCCCCAGGAGCTCCTGGGAATGTGAGGCTGTGCAGGAACTCACTGGCTGAGTTGGTCATGTAGCTGTAGCTACCGTCAGGGACATATGCTGCAAAGATACAAATACTGACCCCAACCCCCTGCCTGCTGCAGCTCTGATATCAGACTGGGCCTCCCACCAGTATGGAAATGAGCCCATTCTGCTGATGGGGAAACAGATCCAGAGAGGCTCAGCAACTCGCCCAAAGTCAAGCAGCTAGAAAGTAGAAAGACCGGGACTGGAGCCCAGGAATGAGACAAAGGAAGAAGGGAAGAATTTCCTCAGCAGGAGACTCTAGGGTAATTGTCCAGTTCATGCACTCACTAGGCCTGCCTGGTTCAGGAGCCCGGGGGCCAGGCAGGTGGGACTGGAGCCTCATTCTGGAGGCCCTCACTCCCATGACCTCCCCACTCTGGAGAGCCAAGAGGCAGTACCCACCCAATGTGAGGGGCTGATCACGAAGCTCCCTCCACAGCTCAGCCCGGGCACCATGCAGATAATCTGCGACGTCCACATCACCTTGCCCCATCTCCGGGGGCCGCCCCACCAGGAAGTCCTCCCTTCTCACATTTCGGGCCATGCAGAGCAGGATGTCAAAAAATAGAGACAGCTGGGGCAAGGGTAGGAAGCACTGCTATTAGTGAGTTCCTAGGTTGAGCTGGGGCAGTTCCATCTTTAGAGACACTGACACAGAGAGTAGAAAGGACTGGCCTGAGGTAACACAGCCATGCTGTCAGTGTCAGTGCCTCTCACCCAGGCCATGACCTCCCAGCCCCTAATCCCAGTCACCTGGACAGGCCGGGCTCCAGAGTCCAAGCCCATGTAGGTGCAGGCGTCCAGAGGCGGGCTCACATGGGTGGCCAGGAGGTGCTCAGCAGTCTCCACAGAGAAAAAGGCAATCCCAGAAACCTGGAGAGGGCCCACACAAGGGTCAGGTGGGAGACCCTGGGGCCAGGCTTGCCCCGGAGTAAGGGAGGGGGGTAGGTGCAGATAGGCCAAGCAAGTCTGGCTACCACATCGGACAGGGTCCTTCATCTTCTGGGCCACTCCAGCATCCAGATTCCAGGCTTACTGGGGGCACCTCCCACCAAGAGTGCCTCAGCAGGCACCTTCTGGGGCCTCCTCAATATTCAGGTCTCCTCCCAAACCCAGTTCTCCATATTCCCTATGGTCTAGTCCCAAGCCCCTACTCACGACTTGTATTTTTGTCCTTAATTCTAGGAGGACACCCACCCCCCTAGTCTGGTTCTAGCCTTTCTGGTTTGGGATAAGAACCTGAATTCAAAGGCTACCTCTTCTTCAGATTCTGGCCCCACCTGCTCCCCTGAATGCCAGTGCCAGATCTTCCTCAGATTCAGGTTCTAGCCTGCCCCAAGATCTAGGAGTGACACTCTGCCCTGGGCAGGAAAGCAAACCCTCCCTCCCCCATCCCATAGTTTCCAAAGGCCCCCAACCTGGACCTGGCAGTCATACCAGTGGTACCCGACCATCAGGCTTGGCACATTGCTGGATCTCTGCCTCGGTGCCCCGGTAGTAAATGTCCAAAACGAAGCCCTACATGGAAGGAGAAAACAGAGTTAGGGAAGCGAGCAAGAGAGGATCAGGAAGGAGGGCTCGCAAGCGTGTTCTCCAGATGAAAATCTAGGACACAAGTCTGACAGGTCCCAGAGTACTCCCAGGGACACAAGCACCAGAGACCCCCACCTTCTGCTGTTAGAGGCAGAGGGAAGATTTTGAATGTCTCCACAGCCCCAAGCCCAGGCACAGGGCCTGGCACAGGGTCAGTGTGTAATTCATGTTTGGCAAAAGGCTAAGTGAACATAAGAGCTGCTGCCATGGGGGGAACTCCCCTGAATCCAGACCAGGCCAGAAAGTCCAGGATGAGGCTTCCCAGAGCACAGGATGAGGAAGCCATCCCAGGAAGAAGGCTCAGCTGTCCACGCCACTACCCCAGGGGCACTACCTGGGAGTCAGTGAGGTAAACACCGTGGTTCTGGGCGTAGGTCATGCTCCCTGGAAGGGCGATCACTCTGGCTCCCTGGAAGCCGTCCCAGCTGATCCCTGTAGGTGGGGGAGTCAGGAGGCTCTCCAGGGACCCCCAACCCAAGGCAGAGGGCCCTGGCCAAGAGGAGGCAAGAGCTCAGGGCAGGGACATCCAGGCACCTCTACAGGAATACGGTTTCCAAAGCCAAATGACATTCCTCTGGGAGAACACCACCACCTCCTCTCCTAAAGTTCATTTACAGAGGCCTTAGGGGCAAAAGGGGCAAGGCTGAGTGTCTCCAGTGGGGGAAACCCTGCTACCAGTTTAGGCTTCATCCTTCCTATCTTATAGCTTCCCCCTCTAAATAGGGCAGCAGGCCAGACCCAGAGACGGGGTGGGTGAAGAAAGGCAGAGCCCACACTGGCTGCGGCTAGGGAAGGGGGTCCCAAGCCTTCTCAGGCTCACCTGGGTTTGTAGGAACAGACAGCAGCATGTCAGTACTGCAGACCCACACACCTGGTGGGGAGCCAGGGCCCAGCTGTGGGGGAGAGAGAATGCAGCTGGTGGCCGGGTCCAGCCCTTCCTCTGCTCCCAAACAGCCAGTCTCAGCCTGTTC
Organism: Camelus dromedarius; assembly: GCF_036321535.1. Classification (NCBI taxonomy): domain Eukaryota; kingdom Metazoa; phylum Chordata; class Mammalia; order Artiodactyla; family Camelidae; genus Camelus; species Camelus dromedarius. Next base: position 32,045,919 of record NC_087444.1, on the reverse strand, counting down.
CACGTGCTCCAGCAGCCGTCTTGTCCAGGGGACCTTGGGCTGCTGAGGTAACAGGGACCTCCCGAGATATGTGGTGACAATGCAAGCCCTCCTGCTTACTTCCTGGGGCCATACCTCCTCCTAGTGTGGCCAATGCTAACTTCCTGAAGCTCTAACTAACTCTAGGCACCCAGAGCCATTGTTCCTGGCGTCCCCCATCTGAGCCAACACAGACTACAGTTGGTGGCGCAGTGGGAAAGCAGGAGGACAAGGCCCCATGGCAGTAGCCTGCCTCACCCGATGGCTCATGATGTCCAGCAAGCAGTCCAGGTTGCAAACTACGGCCTCCACAGGGGCCTGGCGGTTCTCCACAGGGAGGCAGGTGAAGGCCCGGCCACAGTCATCGAAGGGGAAGTCTCGGCCCTAGGGTGGGAGCAGGGACAGGCAGAATAGCTTGAGGCAGAGAGCCTGGGTGGAAAGCCATCAAGCTAGAGGACTTTTACAAAGACTACCTTATGATTGTTTTAATTACATAATTATGGTAAAAAAAAAAAAACTAGAAAATGCAGATATGCAAACAGAAAAACAATCCTTCAGGGATAATAACCACTGCACTCCTTTTTAGGTACACTCTTTCATATACCTCATATGAATACCTTTTCAATTTTTTTTTTACAAAAATGAAAAAGGTGGAGACAAAAATTCTCTCTCTCGCACACACACACACTAGTACAAATCAAAGTGGGGAAATAAGATTGGGAACTATTTCAATGTCAATATCTTGGCTGCAATTATACTATAGTTTTAGAAAATATGACCACTGTGGGGATCTGGGCAAAGTTTACAAAGACTTCTTTCTGGATTATTTCTTACACTTAGATCTAGAATGATCACAATCAAATTTCCAGTTAAAAAAAAGCTGAAATCATTAAAAAAAAAAAAAGTGAGATCATTCTACACAAACTTGTGTGGCTGGACTTTCTTACTGACCAATGAAAATATATTCACTGATGCTCATGGAGAGCCAGGCCAGGCCCCAATTTAAGCATTTAACGGGTCACCTCAGCACATCAACACAAAGCATGAACTCCTGTTGTCCTCTTATGGATGAAGAAACTGAGGCCCAGAAAGGGTCAAGTGACTTGCCCCAGGTCCCAGAGCTGGTAAGTCTCTTTCCAGGTCAACACACAGAGTTAAATGGATATTTTAATCATTGCCTAATATTCTGCCAAGAGGATATGCTGTTTATATTTAACAAGTTCCCTATTTTGGACACTTGGATCAATTCTGATTCTGATTCTTCTGGATTTGCATGATGAACACCTTGCACACAAAGGTAAAAGATGCCCCAAAACCTATCCAACCTGGAGGAACAATGGTTCTAGCCTTCAGCATGGCCCCTTCCCAATATTCTACTAACCATGTGCAGGATGAGGATCCAGGCTGAATGCAGAACATCTGACGTGACCACCTGTCAAACGTGGAAGAGCCCTGTTGCCAGAGGTCTGCAGATGGCAACCAAGGATGGCACACTCTTGTCCAGGGAGAGACTCCAACACAAATCCACACAAGTACCAAAGGAACAACAGGCAAGGTCAAGACTAATGGTCACAGACAGGCAGGAGGCAGCCCTGGCCCCTCCTGGATAAGGGGGCACAGTGGCCCTCCAGTTGGGCTGTCCCCAGTCCCCTTTTTTGGGAAGGCTGAAGGCAAGAATGTGGGACTAGCTGGTGGGGTGACTCATAGTAAGTCAGCTCCATGGCAACCACACAGTGGTCCCCTCCCCTGCAGGTACCTACCAACCCCATCACCAGAGCGTGTCCATGTCTGTGACCACCTTTGCTCCCTATGCCAGGGTGCCATGCAGGCAAGGTGCCCAAGTGAAGTGGCTGGGTGTGTGTGGAATGTGGGCCCAGTGGGGACGATGACACCCATCCCCTGTGCAAATGAGGCCCGCCGTATCTCAGTTAAAGCAAGCCATGCTATGTGAGAAAGAGAGCCTAGGGTAGCAAGATGAGATTCTTCCAGAGAAGCCAGAAAGCCTAATTCTGAGATTCTGGCTCCAACTTTCTAAAACCACTACAAAGGCTAGCCCTGCCTTCTACCCTGACCTGGATGAGTCTGCCCAATTTACAGATGCAAAAACTGATGCCAAACGGGCAGGGCAACAGAGCCAGAAGAGCTGGGACCTTGGAAAGACTCTGTCTGCAACCCCCATCCCTGCTGTGCCAAGGGAGCCACTTTGGGAGCACTCACAGTGAAGCCTGCACGGGCACTCAGGTGCTCAGCAGCCACCAGCAGGGCATTGAGGGTGGCTCCTCCACTGCCCACACGAACCTCGGGGTCCTCCACAGCCAGCAGCAGCGTCCTGGCAGGGATCTGCTCTCGCTTCTGTCGTATTTCCAGCTCTGTGGTCAGAACATGGCTGGGACCTGCCCTGCCCACCCTCCAAGTCTCCCCGCCCTGGTCCCAAGCACCTAAAGCAAACCTTGACAGTCACTATTTTATCTTCTTTGACTTAGTAGCTTTTCATGCAGTAGCTCACTAGATCTTTGCCCAACTCTGTGATGTAAGTACAATTACTCCCATTTCACAGATGAGAAGACTGAGTCTTAGTGAAGTAATATGTGCCAGAGGTCACATGACTAGGAAGAAGCAGAATCTGAGTTTGAACCCAGGTCTGCCTGGCTCCTGGGGCTGTAGGGGTATGTGGCAAGGAAGGCAAAGGGTGTTCTACATCAGAGCAGGGAGGGAGGGTCCCCTACCTTTCTGGAAGACCTCAACGCTGTCCTTGTACTGGCATGTCAGGATGATGACCGTCCAATCAACCCCCTTCAGCTGCTCCATTTCTGTCAAAGTTGGCTTTCTGGGCAGAGATATGGGTATATGTGAATTTTTTTTTAATTATCATATCTTAAAATTGATTTTTTTGGTTGTAAATAGTTTTATGAATTTTAACATATGTATAGATTCTTGTGGTCATGACCTCTACATCCAAAAAAAGTCCCACAAGCTAACCCTTTGCAGTCACACCCTCCTCCATCCTGCACCCCTGACAACCAGCCATCTGTTCTCCAAAGCTATAGTTGGAATGTAGTCTTTCGAGATTGGCTTATTTCACTCAACATAATGCCTCTGAGATTCATCCAAGTTGGCTGTGTATATCCATAGTTCTTTCTCTTTTTTGGCCAAGCACTATTCCATCACACGGACATTCCACAGTCTGTTTCTCCACCCACCCACTGGGCTGCTTCCAGGTTTTGGCAATCATGAACAGAGCTGTTATAAACATTCATGTGCAGGTTTGGTGTGAACATAAGACTTCTTCTCTCCAGGTAGATACTTAGGTGTGGGATTACTGGGTCATATGATAAGGATATCTTTGATTTTATCAATCTGGGTGCATGTGATTTCCTCAGGAGAGGAAGTAAGGGGAGCAGAGTGGGGTTGGCCGTGGGTCCCACCTTAAGGCAAGGGGCTGCCGTTTCTTACCGCAGACCTCTCATTGTCCAATTATTAGCTGTGAGCTGGGGGAGGGTGGTTCTAATTTCCAGGTTTCTGAGGCCTAGGGCAATTTCCTGAAGAAGAGGGCAGCTGTGGGAGGGGAGTTCCAGCCTGTTCAAGGGGATCTGGGCAGTGTGCCAACAGCAACCACCACAGGGACCTCAGAAGGGACCTCCCCTCTCAGAGTCTCCAAGCCAGAAAGGGGCTGTAACCCCACCTGTCAGCCATCTTCCTCCAGGGCACCATGAGCAAGTGAGGGGAAGGTGAGGCCAAAGCTGTGGCTTCACCCTCTCCCATTCCTCCCAACACTCCTCTCCTACCAGACAAGAAACCAATCTGACTCCAAAGCTCTGGCCTCCCCAGGACCAACGTAGATGAGTCCCTAGGAGTGCATGGGCATCCACCTCTGGCAGGGTCCCAGCTGCTGTCCCATTAAATAGCCCATCCCCACCTCTTTCCCCCAGCCCTTGAAGCTCTGTGTGGGGAGGGACATGGACTGAGCTCATGCCATCCTAGAGGTGCCCTGCACACAGGTCCAGCAGTCAGCCCATGCCCCAGCCAGAGCTAACAGGAAACTTGAACCTCAGTTAACGGTTTCTTCTTATGCCAGATGCTGCTGCCACCAAACCTATGGTTAAGTCTGACAGACACTGCCACTTAGCAACACCCACACCCCCACAAGCTTTCAGGGAAAGCCTCCACAACTAACAGAAACTGGTCTGTTCCCTGCTCAGCCCATGAGGGAAACCCAGAGGGGAAATAAGAGCTAGAGATCTTGGCCAGGCACCTGAGGTCAAAGTCATTCCCCAGGTTGCCCATCTGGCCTTCCCAGAAAAGAGGGTGGCCGGGGATTCCAGACTGGCCACAAACTCCTTGTGTGATCTTTGGCACCCCTAACCCTCTCTGGCCTCCTGTAGTGGGAAGTGTAACTGACAGATGCCCCATCTTGTTCACACGGAGGCCATGCTTCCCACCAACCAATGACATGAAGACAGACCCATTCCTGCAAAATGGGGATCCTCTGACAGGTAACCTTGGCTCCAGAACTCCCCACCAACCCAAAAGAAATTGTCTTAGAACTGCACAGCAATCTGAGAGCCTTCCACCTATACCTTTCTTCCTTCTGGTGCTCTGTCTCAGGAAGCAGACATGGAATGCAAACTGACAGCTCTCCTTGCTTCGTCCAGCTCCCCCCACCCCCAATAAATCTCTTGCAAGTCTAATCCCATCTTGTCTGCTTCTCCAAGGATCTAAACCAACATAGGAAGTGTATCATCTTCTCTTGGCATCTTCAAAGGTAAAACTACTGTAAGAACCTCTAACTTAATGTCTGGGAAGTACTTTCTTTATCCTTAAAGATGAAGAAACCGAGGTACAGAGAAATTAAGTAAATTACCCAATGTCACACAGCTAACAAGTGGTAGAGCCAAATTTGAACCCAGACACCTTTTTCCCAGAGTCCATTCTCTTTACCACTACATCAAACCTACTTTGCAGGATTGAGAAAAGAACAAAAGTACTAAATGTATGTAAAGTGCCCAATACAAGGTGACAATGAAATGGGGATGATGACATTAATGATAACAGCCGCCAGGAGTGAGCTCACTCACCCACTCTGATCCATAGTTAAGACACTATGATTTTTCATCCTCACAACACCACTGCCAGGTAAGTATTCTGTCTACTTTACAACTGCAGTCATGACTGACCTGGATCTCTCAGATTCTTATTTAGGTAATGGTGACAATGATTCTTATTTAGGTAATGGTGACAATGGTGACAATGATCCCAAGTGAAGGCACAGAAAAAAAGCAAGGAAGAAATGCCCCAAGGAGAGTCCAAAGGTCTGAGCCCAGTCTTGGTTTCAGCATAGTGACCAGGAGCCATGGGCAGGTGACAGGTCATGGGCAGAGGAGGGAAGACAGCATGATCTGGACTGTACCTTACTAGAGACTGGGGCAGAGGAATAGTCCTGGTCTGGGAATCAACCCCCAGAGCCTGCCCCCATCTCTGCCTCTTCCTGTGTGATCTTAAACAGGTTACTTAACCTCTCTAAGCCTCAATTTCCTAATCTGAAAACTGGAGCCAAAGACACCAACCTCCTAGGACTGTTGCACTAAATAAAACATAAAATATGTGGCACACAGCAGGAGCTCAAAGAATGGTAGTTCTCTCCAATGGAGAATAGCAGCAGGAGAGTTTAACTTGATTGACCCTGAAGCATGTTGGAGTGAAGGCTCTGAAATATTCTCTGGGTCAAAAATGCCCCTGAAGTAGGGGAGGATATAGCTCAGTGGTAGAGTGCCTGCTTAGCATGCATGAGGTCCTGGGTTCAATCCCCAGTACCTCCATTAAAAATAAATAAATAAATCTAATTACCTCCACCCTAAAACTCAAAAAAGAAAAAAAAAAAAATGTCCCTGAAGAAGAAAAAATCAGGGAAGGCCTGGGAACATCCACTAAGGCTATGTAGCCAGATCAGCCTAAAAGGTATTTTGAGAACACAAAAGGAATGTTACCAGTAGCTTATGGAGTGTTTTTTTTCAGGCACCACACCAAAGACATTGACATATCAGCTCATGTGACCCACTCAACAGCCCTATGAATTGACTATTACCACATCCATGTTATATGTAAGGAAACTGTAGCTTAAAGAGATGAAACAGTCTGCCCAAGGTCATTTACAGCTAGTATAGGCAGGTCAGGTATGTCCAACTCCAAGGTTCATGTTCTTAGCCACCCTGTAGAAACAAAACATCTCTCCTGGAGTCTTTGCCCTTTGTCATACCTGACATTTGTACAGAAATCTTAGAGAATTCAGGGCTCTGTGCCAACATTCTGCACACTTCCAATAGAACTTCATCTAGTGAGGCTAAGTAGAAATCGTTTTTAATATTCTCAGCCACATGCTGCCCAAAACTGAGATAGGGAACGGGAGTCAGGGACAGAAAAAAATAATGCCTCTTCATGTACGCTTTCAAAGAGAGATGGGACAGGGATTTTGCATTTTAGAGCTTTAAAGAGAAAAAAACAGGCTCACAGAGGGGCCTGATTTGCCTTCGGAAAAAAAAAAAAAAAGAAAGAAAAAAGCAGAAGAAAGGTGACTGGGAATAAAATCAAGTTGCAAATTGCACAAACGGCATATAATTGAGATTTGCGGATAATCATGAGCCCCGATGGGGTAAACTGAGGCAGGAGAGGCGACCTCAAACCAAAATCAGCAGCGCCGACATCCAGCGGCCCACCTGCCTGTCCTTCCTGTCCCGGGTGTCCCCAGGTCCCGGAGCTTCCGTGGAAAGACCCAGACCATCTGCTAGAGGGACACGCCCTTACAGCGCTGGCAGAGTTCCCGGAGACTCTTCCCTAGTAGGAACTGGGCAGCCAGTGGCCTAGCTGAGTCCTAGTGGTCCAAGAGTGTGGTCGGGGAAACGACGCGGGGACTGGGGTATGCGGCTTCGGGACCCAAGCGGACCGACGTACCTGCCTCGGCCAGGCGTTCAGCGCAGCGGGCTCTTTAACGTGGGCTGTGGGTGCCTTAGCGGCGCACCCTGGGAAATGTAGTTTCACTCCTCTGCCCGCCCTGGCTTGTCCTCCCCCAAAGACCAGCTCCGAGCTACCGCATGAGCTAGCGGAGATGGTCAAGGCAGCGCTTTCCTCAAGGGCAGTGAGTCTTCACATGGAGAAGGGAGGTGAGGGGAGACGGTGGCTTCGCTGGACGGTAAAACTACAACTCCCAGAGGGACCGGTGGGTCTTAAAGACATAGCTTGTTTTCTGGGACTCGGGGTTCCAGTTTGGGGGTTTGTTTGTTTGTTTGCTTAAACCCCTGGCCAGGCCTGGGGGCGCCGCTTTTCTCCGAAGATCAAAAAAAAAAAAAAAAAAAAAAACCGAGGGGACCGGGGGAGACAGTGATGTCGTCCCAGCATAAGCGACTACCCTAGGATCAGCCAATTGGCAATGCTTTCGAGGGTTCATCACGTGAGTCCTCTGGTAGAAACTTTCCAACTCGGCAGCTTTTTTGGAAAGTTATGAATGGCAGCGTTGTTTGTAATAGTGGAAAATTGGAAACTCTCTAGAGTACTGGAAAACTAAACTAGACACATCCATGGGATGGAATACTATGCAGCAGTTAGAAGTAATGAGCTAGATCTATATGTACAATAGGCAAAGACATTCAAGACATTTATTGAAGAACATTATCTATGGGAAGCCACCCAGGTCAAAAGTCATATATGTGGACATATAGTACATGTGGACAGGAACGGGACTGGAAGGAGCACACTGTGAGGTGGAGACTACCAGGCATAGGGATAGGCAGGGAGAACTTGAGCTTAATTGGTATTTTTTGAATTTTTCTTACAAGAATATACTTTCCAAATCTACTGTCATTAATAAGGAGCCTGAGAGGTCCAGTAGTCAGTCTCAAAGAAGATAGGTGACCTTGCTCTAACACTGTGCAACCTTGACTAGTCATTGGCTACTCTGTATTCCCTTGTCTTCATCTGTAAAATGCATCTGTATTAGTATCAAATGCCTGAGATTTTTATGAGGATAAGATAAATAAATGCTTGACTCCATAGTAAATGCTCCCAAAATATTAACCACTATTATGGTTATGTTTGTTGTTATTCCCACAGGCCTCATTAAAACAGTAGTAGATTTGCTCACTATTGTATCCTCTAACTAGAATCTGCCTAGGACATTGTAGGTGGTTAAAACAATATGTTGACTGAATGAATACAGAACAGTCCCCTGCTCAGCCCTCACTACTCTGCCTCCTCCCCTATATCTCTCTCTTTCCCTCAGTCTTCTCCCACTAGAGTCAGGCCCCTCTTCTCTTGGCCGAAGTCTCATCCTCCTTCTCACACACTTTAGCACCTGCTCTTTTCTCCTGTGAACCCAGGAGGCCTCCAGGGAGGTGATGAGCTGTTTCCCACTGCTGTTGTTCTCAGCAATGCAGATCCCCACTCTGCAGTAAAGTGGAAGGCAGGGATGCCTGCATCTGCAGCTTTGGCGGAGGCTCAAGGAAAACAGTGTGCTCCAAGATGCTCAGAGGCGAAGGGCTTCGTGCCACCTCCTAGGGCAAGCATGCTGGCCAGGTGGGGAGTGGTTTCAAGGCCACTAACAAAGATACTCATGGAAGGTTTGTTTGTTTGTTTAAACAGGATAAAGCCCTCAGTGCAATCTGTCAGTAGCAGACACAAAAACATGTAGCTCTCTGCTCTGTGTGTAGACACATTGTCTGGGGTAGATAGAGACATAAAAAGCATTCTGATGCCATAATATAGGGCAAATTCTAGTGGTTAAATACAGGGTTTGGAATTAGACAAATTCTCCCCAGTTCCCATCACTTTCTGACAGTGAGAAAACCTCTCGACCTCTTTGAGCACCAGTTTCATTCCCCTGTAAGAACACAGTAGTATTTGCCTAACCAGGTTGTTGGGAGGATTCAGTGAGCTAATGTATATGAAGGGTTTGGCACAGTGCCTGGCACAGAGTAGGCGTCTAACTTCCTTGTTAAACTATCATGATGTCAGAATGTGAGGGTGCAGTTCTGGAAGGCTTCTAGGAGGAGGTACATTCTGCAGGATCCTGCATGAGATGTGTGGCTGCTGCTGGTAGCAGGAAATCCCCCTGAGAGCCAGGACTACCCACAAGGATATCTTAGGTTGAGTTCCCTAGATACAGAGCTTGAGAAAGAGATTCTTGTGCAAATGATTTATTAGGGCAGTGAGGGAGGCAGGATAGGGCAGGGGAAGAAGTCAAGCAAAGATGTGGGTTCAGCTAAGTCTAGCCTTCACCTGATCCTATGGGGAGCCCTGGAGCATAAAATGCACCACAAGGTTTATCCCTCTTAGAAGCAAGGGAGCTGGGCTTTGTACCTCACATCTGTCATTCATGGACTGCAGACCTAGGGGAGGTGGGGAAAGGAGGAACATAACTTCCCAGGCATCTCTGGGCAAAGCAACACACGGGGACTGAGAACAATTCTCCAGAGAAGGGCAGAGATATGAGACATTAGCAGCCAACACTCACAACAGCTGGAGAATGGGTGCACCACCCCTGTAAAGGGATAGAACCAAGAGTATTTACTGCAGGGAGACTGGCAAAGAGATGGAGGCTGGCTAAAGAAAGTAGGGAGAGGCTATTAAATTCTCCTGCTGAGTCTTCCAAGGAGAAACTGAAGCTACTGATATGGTTTTAAATAATCAAAACCCAGACCTGATAGGATAACCAAACAGCAAACTCTTTCTGGAGAGCTGTTAGGTGTACTTTATCATTAAACAGCCCCTTTTCCTCAGAGCCTGACCTGCCTTTGGTAAGTATCTTGTGCAGTATTTTCCAAAGTGTGCTTCTATAGGATATTAACAAGTGTTGCAGCAGAGGGCGTGCAGGTCCATTAAACAAAGGTAGACTGGTTTATTTTCTTCTCACAACTTTAAAAAACTAATATACTGGAAGAAAAGAAAAATGGAAAAGAAATCCAATATTCTGGATAAACAAAATGTGATATATCCATACAATGGAATATTTTTCAGCCATAAAAAAGAACGAAATACTAATACACACTGCAACATTGATGAATCTTGAAAACATTATGCGAAGTGAAAGAAGACAGACACAAATGACCACATAGTGTATGATTTCTTGTATATGAAATATCCAAAATAATTAAATCCATAGAGATAGGAAACAGATGAATGGTTGCCAGGCCCTGGGAGTGGGGAGGATGGGGAATGATTGCTTAGTGGGTTTTCTCTTGGGGTGATGAAAATGTTTTGGAACTAGATAAAGATATTGGTTATAAATCATTGTGAATATTAATAAATACACTGAATTGTATGCTTTAAAATGGTTAATTGAATGTTATGTTATATGAATTTCACCTCAATTTAATAAAATAACAAGCTCAGTGTGGTTGTTACTAATAGGGTGTCACTGCTCCCAGGCTTTCTCAGTGGATAAAGCTAGGGGAAAAAAAATACCTGTGTGCATGGGGAAGCTTTACGCTAACATATAAAGCATTTCACAAACATGTTAGGTTAGGGAATCCTTTTTGGGGGAGCATCTCACAGGACCTATAATGTTGAAGGCTGACCCAGTGCATAGAACATTAATGGAAAGTGGGTCCCTTGAAATGAGACCCCTAGGACACTAAGGTTGGGGCACAAATGGAAGGATGACTTCTGTTTTACTCAGCATTCTTCTTATGCCTTTTTGTATGACCTTTGAGAAACCGTTTCTGTGATCTGGGCCTCAGTTTATACACCAGACTGATGGTCTCCATTGATATAATAGAAAGGGCACTTAAAAAAAGTTTAGTATTGTTAGTGTCTGTCAGAGTGCTTTAAGTCTCAAGCTTCTAGAAGACAGGGTCCAATTCTTCAATTTCATTTATTTTCACAGTGCCTGCCACTATGCTTTGCATATGAGGAACAGGTAGGACACTTTCTATGGATGACCTTGTACAAACCACTTTACCTCCCTGAGCTGCCTGCCAATTTATTCTGCCAGGGGCTACAAAATACTTTAATTAATTTAATCAATACCTAATCAGTATTTTCTAGTGAAGTAATGATAACAAAAGACACCGTAAACTGAAGCTTCTTCAGTTCCATTCATTTAATCTTTAATCTAGACCATCAACATTTTGATCATTTTTAATCTTTGCTCTTACAATGCTGTCACAAATAGTTCTCTCTGTTTGTAACTAAGTAGATAGTTGTGCAGATAGGATATCTTTTTACAAGTTGCTAGGTCAAATGGCGTGTGCATGCGTAATCTGAAGATATTACCCAATTGCTCTTCATAGAGGCTGTAAGGATTTCCAGCCATACCGGCAGTGTACCAGAATCCTTGTTCCCTCACTTCTGCCAAGATAGCTGTCAAGCTTTTTGATCTTTGCCAATCTGATATGTGAAAAATGATAGCTCAGTGTGGTTTTAATTCGTATTTCTTTCATTAAGAGTGAAGCTCTGAGAAAATAAGTGTTGGTGAGGATGTGGATAAATTCAGAACCCTGTATACTGTTGGTAGGAATAGAAAATTGTAGTCACTGTGGAAAACATTATGGTGGTTCCTCAAAAAATCAAAAACAGAACTGTCACATGATCCAGCAATTACACATCTGGGTATATATCCAAAAGAATTGAAAGCAGGGACTCAAAGAGATATTTGCACATCTGTGTTCATAACATCATTGTTCATAATAGCCAAGAGATGGAAGCAACCCAAGTGTCCATCAGTGGATGATTGGATAAAATGTGGTATATACATACAATAGCATATTATTCAGCCTAAAAAGAAAAAGGAAATCCTTACACATGTTGAACATTGAGGACATTATGCTAAGTGAAATAAGCCAGACACAAAAGGACAAATATCGTCTTCATATTTACATGACTTGATAGTTGAATTCACAGAGACAGAAAGTAGACTGGTGGTTGTCAAAGGCTAGGGGGAGAGGAGAATGTGGGGAGTTATTGTTTCATGGGTACAGAATTTCAATTTTGCAAGATGAAAAGAAATCTGTGAGTGGCTGGTGGTTATGGTAGCACAACCATATGGATATACTTAATGCCACTGAACTGTACACTTAAAAATGGTTAAGATGGTAAATTTTATGTTCTGTATATTTTACCACAATTTTTAAAAAAAGAGTGAAGCTAAGCATCTTTTCATGTTACAGCCATTTGTGTTTTCTTCTCTGTAAATTGTCTATTTATACTCTTTTCACATGTCCTGTTGGTTTCTTGGTCATCTTTTTCCTGATTTACAGAGCACTTTGTATTAGCCTTTTACCCTGGGATAACATTTTTCTATTGATTTGGTTTTTATTGTTGTTTTGGTTTTTAGCTTGGTATGAGGTAGAAATCTGACTGAACTTTAAAAAAAAATTTTTATTATGTAAGACTTCAAATACAGTACATGCAAAAGTCGAAAAAAAATGTTATAATAAATCTCAAGTGACCATTATCTCCCAGATTCAACAATTACCAATTTAGCCAACCTTGTATATATACGTCCACCCCAATCACGGATTATTTTGAAGCAAACCCTGGACATCTTGTCATTCCATAAATATGTTTTCATGTTTTCAGTATACATCACTAAATGAAGTATCTTAAACACACACACACACACACACACACACACACACAACTAACCGTAACACCATTAGCACATTTAAAATTAATAATTATTTAACATCCAATGGTTAGTGTCAAATTTCCCCTCTTCTCATACATTTTTTCAGTTTGTTGGGATTAGGTTTCAAATAAAGTCTGTACGTTGCAATTGGTTGATATAGCTTTTTTTTTTAATTTACAGATTCTCCTCTGTCCTTAAAATTTTTTTTCAGTGTATTCATTGAAGAAGCTGGGTCATTTGTCCTATACAGTTTCTCACTGAATTTTGTAGATTGAATGCCCATGGTTTCAAATAACATGTTCCTCTGATACCTGTATTTTCTGTACATTGGTAATTGTCAGATTTCAGGTGATTTCTTTTTTCACCACTACCTTCAGAATATTGTACTTCCATCAGGGGTCAGTTATCTGTTTATGTTCATTGTTTGTGATATTGGTAGCCAGTGGTGATTTTTGCCTAGATCCAGAGTTGACATTTTTTTAAGCAGATGGTCCTCTATTGTCCCTGCACCATCTATAGGATAATTCATCTTCCCCCTACTTATATGAAATGTATCTTTACCATATTCAAGTTTCCATGAATATTTAAGTTTATTCCTAGACTTGCAGGTCTGTTATTGATCTATCACACTATTTTAACTGTACGTTTATAATATGTTTAATATCTGAGAGGGCTAACACCCTTCACTAGTGTTAGATTTTCAAAAATTTCCTAACAAGTGATGAAATGAAATTCATATTTTATGGCAAGACAAGAAAAATTTAAACATAAAAATTTTCTCTGCCTGTTTGGGCTTTCTCCTTCCCCTTTAGAGTGTACTGTGTATCTGTATTAACCAGATCTCCTTAGGAGATAACCTTCCTTCTTAATCTTGTGAGTGATCATGATGACACACTACTTGCTTTGTACATGCAGATCTGGATTCTGTAAACTGCCAATATGTCATCTGATGTCTAACCTCTTATCTCAAGAACTTAAATAACTGTGCTTTGACCTCTAACAGGCAGAAGAGTCCTCAAGTTGGCTTTAATAGAATTTTCCATTTCTTTCTTAGTTCAACTATTGATCAATATTCATTGACACTAGTGTTGCTTATTATTTTTCCAAATGAAATTTTAAAATAAATTTTGGGGGAAGGTATAGCTCAATGGTAGAGCATATGGTTAGCATGCACGAGGTACTGGGTTCAATCTCCTGTACCACCATTAAAAATAAATAAATAAATAAACCTCATTACGCCCCCCCCCCACACACACACATACACACAAAATTTTATCTACTCCTCCAAAAAATAGCCCACAAAAACCCTCCTGGTATTTGAACTGTGGTCACATTAAACTTATAGATTAACTTTCTGATGAACAACGTGTTTCAGTTATACATATACATACATATATTCCTTTTCATATTCTTTTTCATTATAGTTTACTACAAGATACTGAATATGGTTCCCTGTGCTATACAGTAGAAACCCCTGCTGTCTATCTATTTTATATATAGTAGTTAGTATCTGCAAATCCCAAACTCCCAATTTATCCCTCTCATTCCTTTGCCCCTGGTAACCATAAGTTTGTTTTCTGTGAGTTTGTTTCTGTTTTATAAAGAAGTTCATTTGTGTCTTTTTTTTTTAGATTCCACATGTAAGTGATATCATAACAGTGTTTTTTTTTTCTCTTTCTGGCTTACTTCACTTAGTATGATGATCTCCACGTGCATCCATGTTGCTGCAAATGGCATGATTTTATTCTTTTTTTATGGCTTCCAGTCATCTTTCAATGGACATTTAGGTTGCTTCCATGTCTTGGCTACTGTAAATAGTGCTCCTGTGAACATTGGGGTGCATGTATCTTTTCGAATTAGTATTCCTCCAGATATATGCCCAAGAGTGGGATTGCTGGCATTTATTCTTTAAAACAACTCTAAAAGACAGGCTCTATTATTATTATTGCCATCTTACAGATCACAGAACTGTATAACTTGCTCTGGGTCACACAAACCATTAGGTGTGGGAGCTGCCAGATGGATCAGAAACCCAGGGAAGAAGGGAGCCAGCTCCTCTTTGCACCTTGCTACTTAGTAACTGTCTGCCTCCAAAACCCTGTGCTTTCATCAGCTGCATTGACTCTCTGCACCACTGCTTTTCTTTAACTGGATGCTCACCAGCAGAGTTAGGCTTTCAAGTCAATGAGGCAAATTCAAGTGCTACACAAGGGGTGATGTTCATGTGTGGCTATGTGTCTGAGGCAGTTGGGGAGAACCTTGTGCAAGAAGAAAAACTCAAGGCAGACTTTGGACAGTTGCGCAGAATTTGGATGGGTGGAGAGGATAGAAAAGCACAACAAGAAGCGGACATGGGTGAAACAATCTGACATCTAATTGGGAGGTAGTTAGGGCGAGGAGGGGAGTTCCTGTTGGAGTCGAGGGATCAAGAGGGTCTCTCTGTCCTGCCCATAAAAGGACATCTTAATTCTCCCTGAATAATCTGCTAACAGAGATTTGGGAGATGAATGTAAACTCAAAAAGGCTCATTTACCTTCTGCCTGTGAGGGAATGTTGCCGTTGTATGTGACTCAGGTGCAGAGGCAAAGACCTTGCAGGAAGGGCCTGGCAGCTGGTTTTAGGGGCAGAGCACGGGGATGCATGTGGATTACTCAGCCCCCTCAGCCTGTCACAGAGACACACATCTGAAAAAAACTAGAAATGTATTCCAAGGTCATCATTAGTCAGGGCCCAATGCCTCTGGTGGCCACTTGGCTACTTGCTCAAGGACCTAAGGATAACTCACCTTCTGACCCTAGGTGGATGGGAGGAAAGCTAGAGCCTGAGCCCCCAGGACTCATAGAGGGCTAACCTCTTTGTCAAAAATAAACAATGCCGGACACTAGTTAAAGTGGTAAGGACAAATTTTAACCAATATACTACTGCAATAGGGAAGAAGGTCCAGCATGAACTGAACTCCACTTTGATTTGCACAGAGGGAACTGGCAATTTCAAGGGAGAATGAGGGAGTATGGAGCGAGGTGAGCAGGGGCTCAGTAGAGTCAGGGAAGTGAAAAATTACAAAGGGTTGGTTCATGCAAATGTTGATTAGGCCAGCTGTATCTGTCAGCTGGCAATTTTTGAAGTTAGGATTGTACTCTCCCACAGAGGCTGGGAGACAGAGGCCCTATCCTTTCTGATGATTACATTTCAAAGGAATGGCTTTCAGGTCCTTGGGAAAGACACATAATACATATACATGTTATATACACCTCAAAGGGACAGAGGAAGAAGTCATAATTGTAAGCCCTTTTCAGCAAATGCTCTAAGAAGGGGTGGTCAGGAACCTTACAACAGGTGTTGGCTAGAACAGTAAATTCTTTCAGTAGCATTGTGCTTTATCAAGCAGGCATGTTAAAGGGGGCTAGGGTCATCCTAGGGATGTGGCTCTGAGCTGTTACAAACTATGCTATTGTGCCCAAGTCTTTTAATGTAGGGGGAGGAGGGTGGATGAAATTATTTGTGTTGAGAGTGTAGTTTTTATAGGCCAAGGCTGAGGCCTTTTGGAGAAGAGGGCCCAGAGAAGCCTGGCTAGAGTTTGGTCCAGCAGAGAATCTTTGTTCTTTCACAGCTGAGATCGTGCCTGAGGATGATGGGTACCAAGTTTCCCCTTCAGAGGTTTGTAGTTCCCAGAACATCAAGACAGCAGATGGTAAGCAAGGTCTACCTAGGTAGGTAGTAGAGTCACTCTCAGGTATCTGACAAGTCAGGAATCCACCTCGCACCTCTCACTCCTCCAGCCTGTTCTAGGTCATAGCCCACCCAGAAGCAGTGGATTCTACTGAGCTGACCCTATCCTAGAGGTTTGAGATCACAACTCCTGCCTTGTATCCATAGCTTGGGTTGGGAGCGGGGGGTGTGTAGCACCAGGTGTACCTCAGCTGCCCTCCTTTGAAACAGAAAACCTTCCCAGCTTTGAAGAGAATGCCAAGGGCTAAGGTCTGGAACATCTTTTAGGCCCACTTTTCTTTTTATTGCATGAACTGATTTTATTTATTTCAATTAAAAAGAGCATTTCTGTCTCCTGAAATTAATATCTCCATGCAGTTACCATAAACATACTCTAATAAAAGAATGGTCTTTTTGATATTAAAAAAAAAGCATTTCTGTACTAAACTAGCCCTGAGATCCAGCTTTCTATGGCCTGGCTCTTCAGAGGCTAATATTATTCCATAGCAGGCTCATCATTGAAGGACAATGCCAGAAGTCTAGCCAACAAACGCCCACAGCAGCGGTTCTCAAAGTGGTTTCCAGACCAGTAGCACCTGGAAATTTGTTAGAAACACAAATTCTCAGGTCCACCATGGAGTTGAAAAAACAGCAATTTGGGGTATGGGTCAACTGTGTCTGAACAAACTCTCCAGGACAATCTGATACACGCCAGATTGAGAACCACTGACCTACAGGCCTCCCCTCTGCCAGAGGAGATGAAGTTTAGAGGGCGAAACTGCCGTAGACCAGAAGCTTCATTTAAGAATTTGAGCTAGGTTTGGAAATTGGAGAAAGGATGTGCTAAGAGAAGACATGGAAAAATATTTAAAATGTGTGCCCTTTGCCTTAAACAGTTGGGAATTAAGGGCATCAGCTAGAAAGACAGACTGGAATAAGAAGGTGCCCAAGGGGGTGAGCGCTCTAGGAAACCCAGACACTCGGCCCCCTTTTCCCAGGTAGGGAAAACCACACGCCCACACAGCTCGTGGTGCTCTGTCTCCTCCAGCCTGGGCTCGGCCGCCCCACCGCAGCTCGGGCTTGCGGAGCCGGGTCAGTATCCCAAGCTAGCCTCAGGTCATGGCTCTTTGCGAGCGCGAATGGGAACTGTACCCGGGGAGCGGTTCTCGGGCCAGAGGCTTCCCCTCCCGTCTCGCTCGGCCGGCGCTGGCCACAGCCATGTCTGAGAGGCATCCTGGGCTACTTTGCATCTCCCTTGAGAGCCAGGTATTCAACCCGGGTCCGGGGCACCGCAGACTCCACATCCTCTGTTTCCACCGCCGGGAGCCCGGCCTTCTGGGAATAGACTTCTCTCATTTCCCTCTCCCCTCCTGCGCGGTAGACTCCCTGAGCCAGGGCCGAACTACAAAGCCCACAGACTTTAGGGCGCGCGCACTTTCTTCTGGGAGTAGTAGTCCTGGATGCGGGACACACCCAGCAGCCCAGCGCGGGCTGGACTCCATATCCCAGCATGCACGCGCGCGTGCAAGAGGCGGTGGGAGGGGACAGACCAGAAGGATGTGAATGGGGAGGGGGCAGCTAACCCCTTGCCCCCACCCTTCCCTTTCAGCTGGGCTAGGGTGGGGGGAGGGGCTGGGCTGAGGCGGCGGCGGCGGCGGCGGCGGCGGCGGCGGCGGCGGCGGCGGCGGCGGCGGCGGCGGCGGCGGCGGCGGCGGCGGCGGCGGCTCAGCTCTCTGGGAGGGCAGGGCCGGCAAGGGCGGGACTAGCCCGCTGCGGGCGGGCAGGGGAGCCGCGGAGCTAACGGGTCTGGACGCCGGCGGCGGCGGCGGCGGCGGCAGCGGCTTTCTCTGCACGGGCGGAGGCGGCGACAGGAGCGGCAAGCATGGCCCGCGCGGCGCCGAGCGCTGACTGAGGTGCGCGGGCGGGATGAGGGCGGGCAGGATGTGGGGTACCCCGGGCCCCTCGCTGCCTTGAACCCCTTCTGCGCGAGCAACTGACTCTGCCAGCGGCCCAGACCCGCCCAGTCCACCCCGGCAACTTCCCTGGGGTCGGGGCCCTGGGCTCCCCCGTAGGGGCGGGGATCCTCTTCCATTGGCCTCAAGCCTCATCCCCGCCTTTTGCTTCCGCACCTCCAGCCGCTCCCAGTCCTCCAGGCGCGACTGCTCCACTCCTTGGTGGCAGTCCCCAGCCCCCAGCCCCAACCCTAGGAAGCGCTCCTTGCCCCAGTTCTGACTTCAGCCCACTGCCTAGTTCGCACCCCCAAACTCCGCGCGCGCTCCCGGCCTCTGCACTACTTGGAGACCCCTGCCCCACTCCTCTTGGCTGGAGGCTGTCTTTGCACCATCAGCACCTTTCCTTTTTCCCTACCTGGCACTGCCACCCACAGTGGCCCAGTTCTCTCTGATGAAACCTAACAGCTTTACCTCCTTCCCACTTTGGAGAAACTGAGGCTTGGCACAAACCAGGAACTTGGCCCCAGTCTTGTAGGGCTCGCCTGAGCCTCTGCCTTGGCATGGAAGTCATTTCTTCCCTCTAGTCATTCCTCTGTGACTGGACCAAACTTCCTAGCCCCCTGATGCAGCTCTGGGCTGAGCCCGCCTTAGTTTCCCCTTTAGCTTTCTCCTACTTCTGTTTCCCCCTCCTCCTTCCCTTATCCTACTCCTGGCCTTTTCTACCTGTAGAGTCACCCACCCATTGCTTGTTTGCTCAAGTTAGCCTTTCGATTTCTGTTTCTTACCAACTACATCCATCTTGCCTCTTGCTATATAGCTCTGTAAAGCACTGTCAAAAAGAGTCTAAGGTGGTGTTGGGGGAAAGGGGAGAGAGAGGTGCTGGTGGTGGAAAGGGAATAGCAGCCTATTTCAGCCAAAGCTGCAGATGGGAGTTCAGGGTACTCTGGGATCCCTGGGTAAGTCATTCCTAGCCAGTAACGCACACTCCCATCTTGTTTTTGGGACAGTTGTCTGGAAACTGGTTTGTCATCCCTTCCTCTTATGCCTGGTGGACTCTGAAGTCCCTGAGATGGAGGGAACCTCCTACCTTGGTGGAGAATGGAGGCATAAGAAGAGTCTGGGAGTCCACACCCCTAAGCCTCATCTTGTTCTACCGCTAACTTTGGAGGGGGTTGCCTGTTCAGGGAAGGATGCCTGCCAGGTGCCCTGAGCTCTTTGTGGAGGAAGACTGTGTGTCTGTAGGTGGTGATCTCAAGTTTAGTCGTGGTGTTCATGATTTGAAGGGAAGAGGGAGCCAGGGCTCAGAGAGGTAGCACAGAGGCTTGCTTGTATAATTCACTTTTTTGTTTCCTCATCTTCCTTGGCAGATTTGCCTTTGGATCATCGCTTCCCAGCCCAATCCTCAGTTTCCCAGTGGGAAGTGGGGGGAGGGAGGGGAATCTTTGAACCATCAGGAAGGCTCGGCAGGCGGGAAGGCTCTAGGAGTTCATCGGGGTCCTGAATGAGCAATCTTGATCTGAACCAGATGGTTCCCTGCTTTAGTACCCGCTCTCTCATCCCTCCCCCTTGGCTGTGAATAGGAAGCCTTTAACCTTGTAACTTGAGAATGGAGGAAGGGAGGCTAGGGGGCCAACTGTCTGTGTGCATGTTTATGTCTGCCTGTGTGCTCACATGCAAGCTTGCTAGGGACCTGAGGAAGCGACCCTGCCCGGGAATGCAGTGTTGTGATGCTGTGGCATGTTCACGGCCCTCTAGGTACTTTCTGAGCCCAAACCCCAGATAGTGCCACTTTCCAAGCTGCTAAGAACCACTGGGTGTGGCCTCATGGACCATTTCTCCATGAACCAAACCTCTGGACGTGAAACATGCCTTAGGGTGAGACTTACTCTCTTCTTGAGAAAACTATCTGCAACCATGAGAAATCCAAAATAGCAGCATGTGGAGCAGGTTTCCTAGAACTGGGGTTTCCTTTTCTCCAGTCATGGCAAGAGAAGATCTGAGGTGTGGGGTCTGGTAAGAGGGTGGAAAGCTGATTCCTTTGCCTTGTGTATTCATGTACTTGATTTTGGTCCCCATTAGACTGTGGAAGTTCTTCAGATGTGTCCTTATTTCCGAAATATCACCAGCTGGCCCATGGTAAATGTTCAGAAATTTAAGTTAAATTGGAGAGTCTTGCCAGTTAAATGTTTAGGGCAGATTTCTCATACTTGACCAGACATCAGAATCCCCTGGAGAGCTGTTTAAGGCACAGATTGCTGGGCTCCACTCCCAGAGTTTTCTGATTCAGGCAGTCTGGGTGAGGCCTAGAATTTGATTTCTACCCAGCTCCTTGGTGATAACGCTTGAGAACCACTGGTTTGTGGCCATGACAGTTGCTTGGGAGATTAATCCTCCCACCTTGCTTCCCCATCTGGGCTTGTTCTGGCAGCTGCCCTGGATTGGTCTTTTCTTCTGTTCTCATGCTGCCTAGTGCTAGCTAGGTTAATGGTAGGGATGACTTATGGTGCCTGAGCTCTCAGTCCCTCTGTAACCACACAGCTGAAACTGCCCCACGGTTATTTGAAGAAAGGCCCCACAAAAGCAGGACATTTTGGCACCAAGACCTTGGAAAAGGGGTGGCTGTGTGGACATGGGGAAGCAGACGCCGAACCAGGCCTTCATCTGCCTTATCCCTGTCCCTCAGACCAAGCAGGTTGGGGTGCTGGCCATGGCTGCACACTGGACAAGATGCCTGAGAATCTCTGAAATTTAGAAAAACAGAAGGAATCACTTACATTGTGTTTTTACTTGCCAAGCATTTTCTACCTGTGGTTTTTGGGATGTTTATAAGGCAGATGTAGACCCAGGTGGGGTTACTGAGGAACAGAGAGGTGCACTGTGGGTCACACAGAGGCCAAGGACTCCTGATTCCAACCCTCCGATGGAGTATCTGCTAAAGCAGTAGCTCTGAATAGCTGGAATAACAGCTGCTGTCCCCTGAGTGCTTACTCCTAGCCCGACCCCGTGCTAGATATTCTCACATGTTAGACCCTCACAGCAATGGCTCAAGGTCGGCATACTGTCATTCTTTCATTGGAGAACTGAGGTTTACAGAACTTAGGAGACTTGCCCAAAAACAGCAAGTAAGTGGAGGATCCGGAAGTCAGACTCAGGTCTTTCTGACAGCACATGCTGTGCTTTTTGTCACTCACTGTCTTGCTCAGCAAACCTGTAATTGTCCTTTGGATTGTCTGCCCCCAGAGCCTGGTGAATTTTACTGAGCCTGGAACTATGCTGGGTGTTGTGGAGGAGACAATGTCCAAGTCGTTGTCCCCTGGGAGAAGGATAAGACACCAGTGTCTACAGTGGAAGGCAGAAGGGGCAGCCAGTTCTTGTAGGTTTAAAGGAGGTAGAAGTCATCCAAGTACAGAGTTCAAAAGAGGACTTTGAGTTGGGCCCTAAAGGGGCAGAGTTCCAGCAGCGCCTGTGGGCTGGAGAGGTGTGCAGGCCAATAGGTGTGCAGGCCAACAGGTGCAGAGAGAGTCCACCATGGCACTTTGGGAAATTTTCCCTTTTAGTTGAAGCGTAGGAGAGGTATTTCAAAAAATAATGAGAAGATCCAGCTTGGTTACAAGCAACAACTTGGCTGACTTTGGCAGGAAAGGACTTCCTTGGAGGGCTATGGAAACTCCCAAAATCAGAGGGATAACTCAGGACCCAGCTCCCCTCCAGGGTCTTGGTGTGGGTACAACAGGAGTCAAGGACCAGCCTCTTCAGGGTACCACTGTCACCAGGATAAATCTGTTCCAGCTGTGCTCTGTAATTTTGTCACCACAGCTTGGGAGTCACATCCTAAGGAGGAGATGTCTAGTTGGTCCAGCCTCAGGACATGCTTCCTCCCTTGGCTGGTGGAAGGGAAGGGCTGGTGGCATGGTATGCAGCCCCCCAGACTGTATGTGAAAGCTAATGTCCCTGGAAGAAGAGGAAATGGACACTGCAAAAGATCAGTCCAGCAGGGTGCTAGATGAGAACTTGAATTGGCAGGCAGCAAGGGGAGGACTTGGTTCTGACAAGTTTCTGAGCAGGCAGAGGGTGGACTGGCAGCAAGGTATGGCTGGGTCACAAGGGGACAAAGAAAGAAGGGAGGGAGAAAATGGAAAACTAGATAGGGTCCAGGTGAGACGTAATGAAGGCAGCAACTTGGCAGTAAAAATGGAAAAGAAGGGACTGATTCTAGAAAACTGTGAAAGTAGATATCTTCTGGAACAGACACTTGATTGGCTGGGGTTTGACACTTCAGTGTCTGGGTAATGAGGTTGGTTCTTTTAGCTGAAATGGGGCAGTCAGGTGGAGGAAGCGTTTGCAGGAGATGATGTCCTTGCTTTGGAGAAGCTGCATGCGGAATGCTGACAGGGTACCTGGAACCCTGGTAAGCTCATTACTCCTGACTCCATGCTCCCTGTTGTTTGGGGCCTTGGCCCTGAGGAGGTGGGGCCACAAAGCTCTAGGGACCCAGTGTGTCCTGAAAGCAGCTGGGGCTTTGAGATCCAGGCTCAGCACTCCTGCGTCTCTTCTGTCTCCACACTTCAGCCTGGGGTGGGTTTCTGTTTCCTCCCTCTTCCCCTCCCCTACTCTTAGTTCCCATGGGCCAACTTCCCCCACCCCAACTTCCCCCCACTGCATGTTCCGCATACTTGAGCCCTTACTGACTAAAGGGCCTGGCCCAGCTCTCTGGACCTAGGTTTTCAGGTTTTCCTCCTTTTCTACTCAGAGTGGTTGTTAACAAGTCCTTGCTAACTATTTGGGCACACATCTCCAGATGACCGTTTGCAAGGAGAGCCTCTGAACTTTGCCTGCTATCCTGCTATCTGGGGATACAGGCTTTTCCTCCAGTTATGCTGTACTCACCAGAGACCCTCTGTGTGTCCCTAACCAGTCATTCTAGAGTGCTTATTTATAAATCATTATTGTAATTACAACATATTGTCAGTCACACTTTTGTGTTGCCATTGTCCATTTCTCCTAAGGCTCCAGGGCATATGCTGGGCTTTGGGCCACCCCAACTTTCTACTTGAGAACTAGGGAAGTTTCCTCCTATAAGAATGGGAGGGAGGGAGCAGGGTCCTCTTTGGGTTGGGGTGGAGGGGCAACGCCACTTTTCCCCACAGATTCTCAGAGAGAAGAGAATGAAGAGGAATACCTTCCTGGGGTACTGTTCCCCTCAATTCCAGCTGTTCGCTTTCAAATATATGTGTTGTTTTGCCATCAATGAATGCAGTGTGTACTACCTTATGCAATAAGGTGAACCAGGGACAAGGGAAATCTAGAGAAAAAAGTGATTTCTCTTAATTTTGATGTCAGTGCTAAATTTGTATTTGTGAAATAGTAATGTTAAAACAAACAAACAATTCTGTTATTACATATTGAAAAATATCCTCAGACAGCATTTCTTTCAGGGGGATGTGACCTTGCAAATGAGAAAGCCCAGAGAGAGAAGGAGGTTGACTGACATCACTCCCCTGGCTGCTGAGGTGGGAGGGGAGCCAGCGCAGCACAGAGATCTCCTGCCTGGAGGGGCATCATTCTCTGTGTGTAGTCCTCTGTTTCTCATCTCTTCCTGGATTGTAATCTTTGCCCATGAGCAGTCTTTTCCCTTTTCTCTCCTCTTCCTCTCTAGGATCAGGGTGGGAAACATACCAGAGGGACACAGAAAGCTGCCCTACTTCTGTGCAGTTGGGGCATGAGGCCTGTCCTGCTCCTGAAAGGGAGCTCAATAGAGGGCAGGAGACGCCGAGGTGTTGGGGCATGACCCAGGGACCCCAGAGAGCAATCCTCACCCTTTTCTCTCTGAATCCTTCAGCTGTAAAGTCCTAGCACAGTGGGCAGGCAACAACCTTCCAGCCTGAGCAGGTTTGCAGCCTTCTGAGGAAGAAAATCGGCAACAAATGCAAGTAGCTAATTGGTCTAGAGGGATCTGCTCTGGTGAGGAAGAATCAACAAGTTATTTATTTGTGTGGCTGAAGAGAATTTGGAGTGGTTGGGGTGGGGAAGTGAAGAGGGGCAGGTGAGAGGTGGATTGTAGAAAGAGGCACAGGTGAGGGAATGGGGGGGCGGAGTCACCTTCCTGGCCCTTGTCACCTCCACAGCTCCATCCTTCTCCACTCCTGCTCCCTCCTTCCTTCTTTTTTTTTTATTGAAGGGTAATTGGCATATAATGTTATATTAGTTTCAAGTGTACAACATAATAATTTGGTATTTTTATACACTGCAAAATGTATACGAGTTAATTAACATCTATCACTATACATAGTTACAACCTCCTTCCTTCTTTGTGGGGGTTGCTTGGGGTTTGCCCTGACGTGTCAGTGGAATTCCCCCCAACCCTCATTCCCACCCAAGTTCAGTTAAAATACCAATCATTTGATACTGATGGTGAACTGCAACCAGAGTCAGGAGGAAACGAAAGTCTCTTTGGGCCTGTGCTGAGTCCTCTGACTGTATAGCCAAAAGGAATGAGGCTGTGTGGGAAGGCAGGGTATGGGAGAGAGCCCCTGAGCTCCCGGTTCCTACCTCTGTTGTGTTTTCGAGGGACCAGTCTAGGGTGGCCAGGCTGCAAGGGAGTTTCCAGGGGTTGGCCTTCTCTCTGTTCTGTCCTGTCCCAGATGTCCAATTTTCCAGGAACCACACCTGTTCAGCTTCCGGCTGGTTCCTGGGGCCTCTGGCATAGCTCAGGAGGGGACCCCAAGTACCATGCGTAAAGGGAGATGGGAAAGCCCAAAGTGGGTTAGGAGAGGCATGGGGACCCCATTCAGGCTCTTCCAGTGTAGGGGAGCCTACACCAGCACTTCCTTAGACAGGAAGATGCTGTGAAAAGGGAGCAGGATAAACAGGGAGCCTGGTAAACAGTGTGTGTGAAGGAGGTCCAGCCCAAGGCCACAGTGGCAGCTGATAGGCGGAGGGATTTCCTCAGTGCCTGAAAAGCAATTCACACTTGACCCTAAAGCAGCAATGGACAAACTTCTAGGATGAATGTGAGTTTAAGTCTCTCAAGTGGCATTTTCTGTGGTTAACACAGAAGATACCTCACCCCTCATCACACCTGGGTGAGGAATTTCAGAAGGTGTCTTCTTCCACCCATGCTGCCCACCCACCTTCCCAGCAATTCCTGCCCATCCCCTGCCATTCTTCTTGTGCAAAACAGGAGGAAGAGCTAGCAGGCCCTCTGTTGGCAGCCAGTGAGACCAAGGTGGAGACCTAGGCTGGATGAGAGTCTCAGGGCAGGGCTGTTTGGCTCTCCAAAGGGGAAGCAGCTTGTTTGGTCAGGGGGCCCTCTTGATGATTTTCACAGTCCAGGGCCTAATCTGGTTGAGTGCATACAGGGTTCTCACTGTCTTACCTACTCATAGGAGGTTTGGTGCCGTGTGACTCAGGGTAAGTCTCTGCCCTTCTCTGGGCCTCAGAGTTCTCATCTGTGAGTAAAGAATTTGAAGACCTGCTCAGAGATTCTCTCTCAAACCATTGGTTGACCCAACAGAGGAACACTATATCCTGAGCAGGGAGACAGTACTGGGTGCTCTGGATGTTACCATGCCGAATTCACTTGACCTTTCCCCTCCTAACACGCTTGGATGTATAGAAAAGCAGCCAGCCTTCTCTGGCACTCTGGAGAACTTGGGCTCCTGCAGCCAAGGGAGCTGTCCCCAGGCCTCCCATTGGCCTCATACCACCTCCCAACCCTTGCTCTGGATCTGTCCTAGGTTCAGGCAGAAAAATCCATCTGATCTCTCATCATGTTCTTCCCTTCCTACACTGGCCACTGGTTAGGCCCTGGGGTGACTATAGGATTTTCATTTTTTTTCTGCTCCCAGTCCCCTCACCCTCTTATGCCCTGGGCTCTGTCCTAGCAAGGTTTTTTCCCCAAAGCCAGCATGGAAGGTTGGATCACAGGCTGATCATGGGAGCACCAGGTCAGCAGCACAGGCACCTGGTGGGTCCACTGGGAGTTGAGAACATACCTGGAAGGGCTGGGGTAGGATTTCTTAGTAGAGGAGAGAAGGAAGGCATTGAGGCAAAGGCTGGAGCTGAAGGGACAAGGGACAACTGGGGCCCTGAGGAGACCAGTTTGGGCAGAGCATAACGTTTCTTGGATCATTGCCCAAGAAGGAGGGGCAGGATGGAGAAGTCTGGCAGAGAGATGGGCCCCAAGACCCACCCTGGTTGACTGGAGGGCTCAGACTTTCCCAGGCTGGCTGGTGCTTGGAGGAAGTGTGGGAAGGGTTGTTAATGACTGTTTGTTTTCCACAGGTTGCAAGGCTGCCATGGGTCAGTCTGATAAGAGAGAAGAGATAGACTCCTTGAGTTTTATCCTCCCGACAGCTGCCTTCTCTCTGCCAGCCCCACAGATACTGACAGTCTATTGTGGCCCTGCTCTTGCTCCATCTCTTCTTCCTAACATAGACAGTCCCTGGCTTCAGCCCAGCTGGGTTTCCTTTGCCTGGCCGCCAGCTCCCATTCCTGTCTGTGGTCAGATGAAGTCTGCACTGGGGGAGGGTCAGTCCTAGCAAGACTGAGCCAATTCTCAGTCTGACCTAGGAGTGGGAAATCACCCCAGGGTACAGCCAGGACACTGGGCTGAGCAGCTACTCCCAGACCTGCCTGGTCCATCTTTGTCTCAGGGTTACTCTGCCATTCAGCCAGCCAGACCTGGGGCCAAGGGTGTTGGGGAGTCCCACCTTTGCCCCAGAGCATTGGGAGGTGTGGCTGTTTTGCTGGGAGGAATGGAGATGGAGATCTGATGGGATTTACATTTGGGAAGATCACTTCAGTCTCCTTGTAGAGATTGAATTGGAGGGTTCTCTTGAGTAGATCTGGGGCTTTAGCACTTAAGGGGTTACTGTAGGTGGAAGATGATATTCTTGCACTGAGTGATGGTGGTAGATGTGGAGGGAAGTAGAAATATGAGAGATATAGTTGGTAAAAAGCAGGTGGACTTTGTAATAGGTTGGCTGAAGGATGTTGAAGGAAGGAAGGGGCATAGATGACTCCCAGGTTTCAGGTTGGATGGATAATGTCCTTTTCCCAGCATCTGGGAATATAGAAGGAGGTCAGTCTATGTTTGAAGCACTTAGAACATGTGTGAATTTGGTACTTTGGTGTACTGCTACAATTTGTCATCAAAGTAGGCTTCCAGAAATGAGTGGGATAGACAGGTCTGGAGTTCAGGGGAGTCTCTGGCATCATTTAAGAAGCCAGACATGACTCTTAACAGGTTGAGAAACAGGTTTGCAAAATCTGTTCCCAGACAAGGAATGGAATAGGGTCTTGACTTCCCCTTGCATTCCATGTCCAGGATCATCTTCTCTTTCTCTGACTACTTCAGCCAGTTCAGTTCCTGGCTGGGCAGCACCCTGCTGAGTTGTCCCCGTGTTGGGGGGACCCTGGTGGTAGACAGTGCTGACCCCAGAGCACCCAGGAATGCTACGCACGTCGGCGCCTCTCTCACCATCTGCACATCTGGGCTGTGTCCCTGGCTGGAAAAAGACCTGGGTCCTGGCCAGAACTGAGTCATTGCAGGGAATCCCAGAACCACTTCTGTTCCTGTGGGCCCCTGGGCCTCTGAGCTGGGTTGACCTACTAAGAATGGGGTTTTAGGACCAGATTCAGGCAGCCCTTCTGCATCAGATAGCAAGCGATTCTGTAGTGGCTCTTAAAATTCTTTTAAATGAAATGAAAAATGGTTGTACGTGTGTGCAAGATTGTATCAGTTGGACTTGTTCAATTACAATGGCCAAAAATCCAACTCAGAGTGCCTTGATGAAAGGGAATCTGTTGAGTCATACCTGAGGCTATGGCTGGCCACATGCAGGGAAGATGAGGGGCTCAAGCAACTCCATCTCACCCTGCCCTTCTTCATGGTGATGCCACTTTCAGTTCCCACATGGTAGAAGGTGCCTGCCTGCAGTCTTCTCAGCATCCCATCCCAGGACTGCCACTTGGAATTGGGGCCCTTACCCAACCCTGGTCCAGGTACTGTGGTTGGGTACATTTGGTGTTCTGATTGGCCAGGCACAGAGATGGGAATTTGGGGAGAGATGATTCCCCAAAGAAAAATGGGGCTGTTGTCCTTTCTAAAGACATCATGTGTTGAGGCCATAGACAGAGCTGTGTGTGCACGTCAGAATCACTGCTGTTGACAGACTAATAGGGATTTATTGTCATTTATTAATTTACCTTGTTCAAAACTGAATGCTGGAGTGTAGAATGAGACTTAGAGTCTTCAAGTCATTCCATTTTACAGATCAGGAAGTAGAGGTTGAGAAATTTGCCTGATGTTCTCAGATAAGTGTGTAAAAGAATGAAGACCAGAACCCAGGTCATCAGACTTGCAGGCTGAGGCTCTTTCCAGTAGGAAGTGGCATCTTTTAGGGAGGAGCTCCCTGGTGGCCAGCTGCCCATCCACAAAAGTGATTCATGCCTGGACCACAGGACAAAGAGCTGACACAGGTGGGTTATGGCAAATGGTCCCTTCCTCTTGGTGGCCAGGGGTATCTGCATGGTGGATGGTGTTAAGCAGGCATCTTTCTGAGATGAGGGAGACATCACTCAGTGTGAGTTCAACTAGGTCCCAGTAAATAGAGGAGGCACTGGCCCAGCTCTGGTGAACCTCTGCCCTGGTGCTGCCTCCATCCCCTCTCTATCACCCTTGTCCCCTCGGCTTCCTGCATGCTCACCCTCCTCCGTATTGTTTCCTGCTGGGGCCTGGATAAGGACCTACCTCTAGGGCTGCTGTGCTTTCTGAATTACATTGGGTTATCTCCTGCTGGGAGGGTGGTACCCCTCCTTCTTTTCCCTTGGAAGGGAATGCCCAGGACAGTGGGGCCAGTTCCAGGTACAAATAGACAGATAGCACAATTTTGGCCTTAGTTCCTGTCAACTCCAATTTGTGAGGGTATAGATATTTGACCCAGCTTGGCAGAGCCAGGAATGGGGTGTTATATAGAAAGAGCTCTGGGCTTCAAGCCTCCAACTTAGCAAGAGGAGACCTCAAGTTCAGTCTAACAGGGTTCTTGCCTAGAGTGGGTCTCCCCCGGGGCCTCTGGTCAGAAAAGGAAGGCTGTCCCCGTGAGTGTGAGTTATATATTAACAAGATGCTGAGGTCCGGGGAGCTTGGGGGCTTCTCACTAGCTCCTTGGTGCTCACTGAGTGAGGCAGGACTCTTCTGAGTTTGGGGCTGAATTCCTCTTTCATTCTGACCATCTCCTCATACATCTTTCCTCCTGCCCTTCAGATATTTGCTGACAGCCAGTCTTCTCTTCTCAACTGTCTGCCAACCCAGACTGACCAGAGTGCTCTGTCTGCCCCGCATGCTTGGCTCCCAGAGGCTCCCCTGTCTGTCTGTCTCTGTCTGGGGCCGTGTTCTCAGTGATGCACCAGCCTGGGCCAGACCTTCTGTTCCCTCAGGCTTAGGCACAGTGTCTGCTCTTGTCCCTGCTTCCTTCCCCTCTGTGAAGCTGAGACTCAATGATACCTCAGGTACATACTGCTCTGCAGCTTACGGTCATCGCTTGCTTCATCTTGACAGGGACTTGAGATGAACAGGGCAGGCATCATTATGCCCACTTTACAGATGGAGGACGTGGGGCCCAGAGAGGTACGATTTGCCAAGACACAACAGCCGAATAGCAGAGCCAGTCCTGGAATTGAGGTCATCTGGGTTTAGTCCAGAGTTCGTTGTAAAATGCTAACTCATAGACACGTGTTAGGGTTGGGATGTCCCAGTCTCACAGGCAGGGGGCTTGAAAGGAGGCCCCTGGGCCCCACATCTTCATGACCCTCAGGTCACCCCTGCATAGCTCAAGCCCCAAACAAGCACCATCATGTAGGCCATCCCCTTGTAACCCTAAGATACGTAATAAAGCCTGCCAACAGAGACCACTCCTTGGGGACCATTGTCATGGACCCCAGTCTGTACATTCTTCCCCTCCACATTCCTGCAAAGTTGACAATAGTAATGCATGTCATGACAGATATCATCTTAGCAGGGAGTGTATAATTTAGGCTAGGTCCTTGAGGATGGAACTGGGGAGGGCCCCTTGCTCTCTCACCCTGGCTCCTCTCACCTGGGGTGGGGGGCAGAGGCAGGGCAAGGAGAAGGCTACCTTTGCCCTCCTCCTAGCAGCTGATATTGCCGCTTTCCTGGGATGGTGAAGCAGATTACCTACCTAACAACCTTGGGGATGTTCTTTCCTCCCAGGGGTCCTGCCTGAGTCCATTGCAGCTTATTATCAGCTCCTCAGTGAAAAGGAAGATGGCTCAGCCACAGCAAGGGAGGAATGAAAGCAGGTCTGTGCTAGGCTCTCCAGTTTACCAACCATCTGCTCTCTGCCTCCTGGAGCTGAATGTTCATGATACAGGGAATAGTAGGGGCATAGGGCAGGGGTGTTTCCTGCAGGCTTGGTGCTGGAAGTTACCCTGTGGCACCAGACTGGGCATGATCTCAGGGCCTCTAACTGGAACTTCCAAGGTTCCTGTTGGAATGTTGACTCCAGTGGCTGAGTAAGGGGCTCAGCTCTGGACTACTCTCTACATCCAGTCCTTGGGGAGAGAGGGGACATTGCTCCCTTTAATCTCCTCGTCCAGGCATGGATGCAGACACCTCCTTTGGGTTTCCATTAGCATAGCTGCCACAGGCTGACCTTTTCAAAAGACATTACTCAATATAAGAGGAAAACGAAAGAAAGCTAAATATAGGGTGTATGAAGAATGAAAACAGTCTGGCTCACAAAGTACAGGTTATTGGTTTGTTTCCAGGGTTTTTGGGGCACTCTCCCTACTGGAGATACCCACTCCTAGGGCCAGCGCACCTCTTCATGCCTTTCTGCCAGAGTCTCTGGTCTCCAAGCGCTGATCTATCTCATCATCTAAGGACCCCTAGGACTCAAAACACCGTGAGTCCTCTCCAGGGCAGCTGGGCCATCTACTAGCCAAGTGCCTGTCCCATCTTCCTCTCTACCCAGGCTTGACTGGCTCTGAGGGAATGACTCCCTCCCTAGGACCACAGGGGCTTGGCACCTACATGACAGTACCTATAAGAGTGCCACCTCATTTATTCTAAGTAAGCCTTGTAATAGGACCCATCTCTTGCCGTGTGCTCAGGCCCCAGCTTAGCCCAAAAGCAGCCATAAAGGGCTGGTGGTTCTCCAGCATCCAGTCTTGGCAGGAGTTGTACATGTCTCACCCCCTGGCTCCTACTTCCCAATGGGCCACAAGAATAGAAGCTGACAAGTTGGCCTGGTTGATGGAAGTTTTCATGTGGGTTGGGGGAAAGATTATTCTGGTTTAAAAATAAAACAAAAAGAACACTTTGAAGTCATCCAGTCTTAATGAAGGAAGAAGATAAGCGCCTGACCGCAAAGTGGAGTTTCCAGCCTGCAGCACCACCTCTGCCTCCTGCCTGGCATGTGAGTGGAGCCCAGGAGCTAGGTGGGTCTCCACACTCTAAACTGCCAGCACACATGGTGCTCCCATTTCATACCTAAAGCTCAGATGAAGCCACAAGAAATCAAAAGAACCGCCGCTTCATAAGGAAATGTGGGGGCTGGGTGGGTAGGAAGAGGGAAGTTGTCTGCTGTCAGTTACAGCCCGCTGTCCCCTCTCTGGTGGGGTGGGAACCCTTCAGAGAAATTTGCTCCATGCAAAGTAGGCCCCCATGCCTGCAGCTGGGCTGTCACCTTCATGATACTGCCCGGTCCCAGAGGCTCTGGCAGACTTTCCACCTGGGTTGTTTGGTTGGGCCACGAGGACTGAAAAGTTCTAGCCAGAGGTCACACCAGCCAGAGAGAGAGGTTGGCACATTCCTGAGGCTGAGGACAGAGAGCCCTGTTCTCATTTGTACCTCCAAGTGTGACACTGGCCCTTGCAGAGTGAGTGTGCTGTTCCTGACTACCCCTCAGGCTGGGAGAGGGGAGAACCCCAGAACTGGGGCTGCTGTGCTTTCAGGGAGCATTGATTTTTCTGGGCCCTCTCATCCCATCAGCTCTGTCAGCATACCTAGGGGCTGGAGCTTGTCCTGTGTTTTGGAGCTTTGGGCCAAGTCCATCCCAGGGTGCCACCCAGGAAGTGCTGGTGTCTTCCCTCTGGTTGCTGAAGGCCCAGAATCCTGCTGGGTTATTTGCTTGCAATGACTGCACAGACTCCAGGCCTGCAGCATTCCTGCCAGCGAAGCATCAGTTACCCTGCTTCCTGGGCCCCTTTCCTGCAGGTTCACAGTGCCGGTGATTAGGTTATGACCTCTTCCTCGGCATTCTCTCTCCCATTGCCCCCATCCCACAGAAGATACAGGGATACATGCTCCTTGAGTTTTCAATTGAATCCTTCAACTCGGGGCCTGGGCCATGGCCTGGCTAGAGTTTTGAGCTGCAGAGACTGGCCTGGAAGCTTCCAGAAGCACAGCTTCTCCCTTCCCTAGGTGTGCACTGGCAGGATTTGTATAGACCTTAGCTCAGCCCTTCTCCATCAGCTTTCTTCAGGGTGGACAACCTTCCAGTGCTTGCGGTGGAAGGAGGAGAACCCAGTCCAGAGCCCCATGCCACCATGTAGGATTGGGAAGGGGCAAGCGAGGGCAGTGGTGTTTAGCAGAAGCAGCAGTCCTGTTCCTTTCCCAGAGGTGAAGGCAAGGGTGATCAGATTCAGGAATTCCTGGTGTTGCTATCTGAGAGGGCTGGTTGGGGGTTAGGGAGGGAACACCCTGCCTCTTTTTGCCATTTGTATGAATCACAGCTCCTTTAGGAGAACCTTTGCCCCCAGTCCCTAAAGCTTCCTTCTCAGCCCTTGCCCAGGAGTGTTCCAGGAAGCTCTCTGGTTGTAATGGCCTAGTTTTTACTGGCTGGTTCCCTGCCATGTGGGTGTGTGGATTGGGGAAGATGACGTTGAAGATTACCTGGAGAAACCATTTACTCTTCTTGCATTTCACCCCAGTTCTGGCGAGGGCAGTGGAATACAGTGAGACTCTCTTCTGAACCTTCTGTTAAACCCACACTAGTCCTCCCACACCAGAGTAGAGGATGTTTGTGTGTGTTTGGGGGAGCCAGTATTTGGGAGGATTGGATTAACCCATGTTTCTGAGATGAGCAAGGAGGGGTCCCTTTGATAAGAGTGAGTTGGATGGAAAGCATGATCCTTTTCCCCAAGGGGTCTGTAAGTTAAGGATTGACTCACCTCTTCCTTACGGAAGCCCTCGGCTCTGCCCTCTGCCAATGTTCTAGCTGGTGAGTACTGCTCTAGTTATACCCCTCCTAGGGCCTCTGGGATATGCCATGGAAATATGTTACCAGCTCTCTCTTTAGAGGAAGAGGCTGACAGTTGGGACCTGGGATACTGGTCTCTGGGATCAGCTGCCCCTGGAAGGGCAGCCCTCATAGGGAGAGCTTGGATGACAAAACTAAGGAGCCCTGGGTGGTAGGCAGGCTGGAGGGGAGTCCTCAAAACAGAGGAGCCCCATTGCTCTGCTCCTTGACAGAGCAGGAGCTGCAAGGCTGGAGAAAGATGGGCTTCACTAAGGGGTCAGTGATGCGGTTATACAAGGAGGGAGAGGACGGGGGCTCTTCCCGTGTGGTCTGCTGTTCCCTGGTGCAATGAATATCTGCTGAATGAACGCATCCTCTGATTTCCTCTTGAGATTCAAAACATCCCAGACATCCAGACAAGTACAGAAGGAAAAGGAGGGCCCAGCAGCTTCTCTGCAGCTCTTCATTATCCATCTCTGGTATGCCTGAGATCCAAATCATAAATAGTGATGAATAGCCAAGCCACCTGGTGCTTTGAACCTTATCTCTAAAGGAAATCTGAGCAGACTATAAGCACCCTAGTCCCCTGACCCTGGAAGGCAGTGCGGTCAACTTTAATTGCCCTTGGGAGGCAGAGTTGAGCAATAAGGTCTAGACCTCAGTTCTCCAGACTCATCTCTGGCTTGCCCCAGTCTACCATTTATTTATTCATCTCACTCCCCACTTCCTTCAAAAGTCTCCAAAGAAATTTAGATTTTTTCCCAGTCTTCTATGTCGATTAATGTCTGTGGCTTTCAGCCCTGTGGAAGCTGCCACTGTGAGGGGTCATTGGGGTTGGGCGGGCAGTGCCTGTTGTTAGGCAGAGAAGGAAACTCTGGAGCAAGATCCTGGAGGTGCTGAGGAGGGGGTTTTGGAGTGGGGTGCTGAGGAACGTGTGATGCCTATCCTGGATCATGGGACTCCAGACCAGAGAGTTGGCCAAGCTGGATCTGGGGCTAACAGAACCATGACCCTCAACCTGCCCGACCCAGCAGCACAGGCACTGTGCTGGGAGTTTTCTGGCTCTCATCCTTTCAGAAACCTTCCAAGATGGGTGATACTCCCATTTTACAGATAAGACCACAGACCAGAGAAGTTAAATGGTTAATAGCCAACAAGTGGCAAAACCAGAATATGAAGCCAAGTTTTTCTAGGTGCTTTCTTCATTTTGGGAGGCTTGACTGGAAAGGGACTTTGAGTTGGGGTGAACAGTGGTGAGATCTGAGGAGTCTAAGCTAGGGAGGACTTAGCCAGCAGCCTGTGGTGCTAGGGAAGTGACCAGAGAGAGTCCCATTCTAGCAGCCCTGGTGTGTGTTTGCTGACCGAAACTTAAGAGCAGGCACTTGAATTGTTCCCACTGTCCAGGTAGCTTCTTTAGTTTTTATACATTCACCTTTCTCATTGCCTCTAATTTGATAAGTCTGGTTTATACCTGAGG
Organism: Camelus dromedarius; assembly: GCF_036321535.1. Taxonomy (NCBI): domain Eukaryota; kingdom Metazoa; phylum Chordata; class Mammalia; order Artiodactyla; family Camelidae; genus Camelus; species Camelus dromedarius. The sequence continues at coordinate 32,010,888 of NC_087444.1, read as the reverse complement.
CCTCGTGTTTCTTGGTGATCCAAGAGAAGTTAGAGAAAGCTTTCACTTCTAGAATATCAGAGCTGGAAGAGTGGGGATTTAATATAATTATCACCTCTATCTCCATCCTTATATAATTTATAAAAATAGTTTCAAAGTATTTTTTCATTACCATTATTTCTTCTGTTTCTTATAACCTTAGGGTTATATATTGAGATGATACTCAGTTGGACAAATATTTATTTTTTGATTCCTACTATATGTAGGCCAGTGCTAGATAATAAATTAAATAACATGGTTTCTGTACACTTAGACTTTAAGTGAAGGGGATAATGTCTGTGTCTTTCTAGGTTTCGTGTAGGATCTTAATAAATACGGGCCAGATTTAGACTGTGGTCCAAATTAGCTTATAATCCCTAGAGGATAGGGCACAGTGAGAGATGAGGCTTAGGAGGGTGTCCTGGTTTTAGGATCTCTGGATGCTGTGTTAAAGAGCCTGGCCACAGCCCCATGAATAAGAGTGCCATGTCTCTGTGTAATATGCTTTTGAATTCAGGAAGATGATGTATTTGTTAAGTCTGAAATGCTACATGGCTAAAGAGGCAGTTGAGAATGTACATCCAGAATCCAGGTAAAAGGGCAGGCTCTTAGATTTGGAAGGGGATGAGGCACAGCAGAGAGGCAAAGGAGAAAAAGGGCTGAGGGCAGAACCTTCAGAATCTATTAGCCACTGAAAGAAGCCAGTAAGGAAGGATCCGAGTCAAGAAAGTAGATTGCGGTGGCTTGGAAGTCAACAGGCTAGTGAGGAGGAAGAAGCAGGAGAATAAGCTGAGAGGAAGAGAGTCAGGGTGGGTTAGCCTTCTGATTATTCAAGAACCTTGACCTGGGGGGAAAGAAGTGGCTAGCTGCCTAGTGACAGCCTGGACTAGAATTTGGCTCCCGAATCCACTGCTGTTCTGATGTAACTGAAAGTAAAGAGAGGCTGGGGACTTGAAGTGAGTCAGGTGGGCCTTTCATCAAAGGTGTCCGTGTGGCCAGTATGCATGCTTCCCTGGCCAGGTGAAACACTGGGAAATGCTCAAGTGGTGTGGAAGAGGGGCTGAAGGCGGGGGTGGACTTCCTCAGTGAAAGCCTGGCCAGACCACATCTGACAGATCCTGTTTGCCTGTCTGCTTGCTCCTGCCCCTACTCACCCCACTGTGGACTAGAACGAAGTTGGGGTGGGGATGGGAGAGCCGTTTTAATTGGGACTTTTGATCAGCATACCCCAGGCTGTCTCAGTGGCTTCCCTCTGTGTGCTGGCTGGAGTTCTGTGAATCTCGTTAGAGATGATTTGATAGGCCTTCTCAGGAGACTCATATTGGCAAGGATCCCCAGTTCCTGGGTACAAATAGTTTAATCCAACTCATCCGGTCAAGATGGCACTGTAAATTTATGCTCTAAACACAGAGCAGGAATACATAAAAAGACAAAATTCTAAAAAATAGCCCTATGCTCCCTATCCCTCCCCACACATAAAATGATAAACATCCGTGTGAGGAGAAATGGAACAGGAACACACAGGGGAAAGCAGGGCAGAAGCTGCAGGGATGCTGGCCTCTGAGTCTGGATGCAGGCAGAAGCAGCTAGAAATCTGGGGTGACAGAGCTATGTGCTGGACACAAAGCATGGAATTAAAGCTAGTACACTGCTGGAAACCAGGGGCTGGGAAAGTAGGCTGCAAACAGTTGTTGTCACCCATTCTTTGGGGCTGTGGCTTATTATGAATATGCTTACCCAGAAGACAGAACCTCACAGCCTGGACTAACCTAAGCTACTGCTACAAGATTTGATTCTAGACCAAGAGACCCAAAGGAGGACCTGGGGAGGCAAAGGTGAAAACCCCCCAGATCAGGGAGGGCTGAGCTTATACACTGACATTCAGAAACACGTGAGGAAAACTAATACAAGAAAAAGAACAAAAATCAAAGAAATTTACCCCAGAAGAAATGAAAATAACAGAGTAATCAGAAAATACCTTTGATAGAAGTAGGTTAAGGATCCTCAAAGAAATAGGGAAATTTGAAATTCATTAAAGAAAATGAAGGGAAGTTATGAAAGAAAAAAGAATACATAAATATGAAAATTTTAAATTAAAAGTTCTAGCAGTGAGAAATAGTGTAATTAGAATTTTAAACAATGGATAACTGTAGCCTGCACACAGGGAAGTCATGAATTGGAAGCTAATGCTGAGGAAGTCGTCTAGTATGTGGCACAGATGTGGAGGACAGAGTGACAGGCTTTCGCATGTGTCTAGTAGGAATTCCAGATATGAATCAAGAAAATGGCAAAAAAAATTTTTTTGATGAGATAATGGCTGAGAATTCCAGAATTGAAGAAACAACATGAATGCAAAATAGAATAAATATCTAGACATAATATAGTGAAACTGCAGATAAGAATAAAGAGAAAATATTAAAAACTACCAGAGGAAAAAAAGACAGAATTTGAGGAAATGACAGTCAGACTGGCAGACCACATCTCACGAACATTAGATGCCAGAGATGATAGAGGAATAGCTTAGGGAAGCCAGAATTCTATATCCAACTATCATTCAAGAATGAGGTGAAATAAAGATATTTCTAGGGGGGTATAGCTCAAGTGGTACAGCGCATGCTTACCACACACAAGGTCCTGCGTTCAATCCCCAGTACCTCCTCTACAGATAATTGAGTAAACCTAACTACCTCTACCCCCAACAACAAAAAGATATTTCTGGATGTGGTAAGGCAATTTTATCATCTACAGATCCTTGCTAAAAGAACTACTAAAAGTATATTACTTTAGTAGGAAGAAATGTAGACTCTGGGGGAGGAGCAGGTTGCTAGCACCAACACTGAACACAAATTGACACATCATGTTGGTAAATTTAATAAACTATAGACAGTATATCAGGATGCCTAAGTCATGCACCTTGACTTAAACTCTAGAAAAGTATTTAATTAGCTTATAATGAGAAGTGTGGAGGTAGGGAATTCAGGGTAGGGCAGTCCAGCATTGACATGAAAGACGCTGGGTCATTCCTTTGTTCTGCTCTGCTATCTTAAGGATATAAGATCGCTCTCCTCGTGGTTGTGAGATGGCTGCTGCACTCCAGGTATCATATTGTCCTATAGCATCCCAAGCAGGAAGGCAGGGAGATTCTAAGAGAAAGGAAGTTCTTTCTAATGTGCATCTTTTTTGGTGAGGAGAATCTTTTCAAGAAGTCCCCAGTAGATATCTTATGTCTCTTTGGCCTGAGCTGGTTCATCCTTACACGAATTCCTGGTAAAAGGAAACAGGTTTAATGTGGTTGGCTTTGATAAGGCTTGCCTCATCTTCTGGGACTGAGTCCTTTGCTACCTGAACAAAATCAGGATTCTGTTGGCAGGAAAGAAGGGGGAGTGGCTGCTGGTAGGCAACCAACAGTGTCTGCCACAGATGGCAAAACACACAAACAAATCCAGTAGCTAGTCTGTCTTATAATTTTTAAAAAAGGAAAACTAAAGTTGTTGACCACATTATCAAGGAAGAATAAGGTAAAATAAAGAAGGGAATTTCATGGTTTAAATCACACCAAATTTCTGCCTTGTCAAAGAGAATAGCGCTGCTGAAAACTAGACTTCATTAGGAAAATATATATATGCTAACAAGTTAACCACTAAACGAAGAAAGAAGAGGAATATAATTTCCAAGCCAGGAGGAAAAACAAGTGGTGGGAGTAAGGGTAGTGTGTCCATCCAACAGAAGTCAGGAAAAGGAAAAAGAACTAAAGAAAAATTAGTAAAGAGGAAACACAAAGATAAATGTAAGTCCAAATACATAAAGGTTTATACTCATGTGTTAAATAGAAAAAACTACCTGGGGGAGGATGTAGTTCAGTGATAGAGTGCATGCCTAGCATGCACAGGGTCCTGGGTTCAATCCCCAGTGCCTCCTTTAAAAATAATAATAATGAATTAATGAATAAAACTAATCACCCCCATCCAAACTTAAAAAAAAAAAAAGAAAGAAAAGAAAAAACTACCAGACTGGATAAAATCCCTGGAGTGATGATCATAGGCTGGAAGAAATTTGTTAGCTCTTGCTTTCTGCTTTCCTGGCTGCTAACTCTGGTCAATGGGACACAGAAACTTAACAGGAACAGCTCTGGCCTTCATCACATGGATGGTTCTGTTCTTTAAACAATTGTTTATTCCTTGCCCTATCTTTTCCCCTATCCCCAACTATTTCTGATTGGCTTTGTCTGCCTTGCTACTGAGATAGAGTTGTTTTTCTAGACTGCTTCCTGCCCACTGTAGATATGTATAACAAATTCCTGGGCTTTCCCCCCTTTAAGACACCAAAAAACCACACTGGGGCTCCTTTAGGGGGCAGGTGTGGAGTACAGCAGGGACCCCACATCTCAGCTGTCCCCCTGTCCTATCCCCTCCCCGTGCCTCACAGCCCAACATCCCTCCCCTTAGAACCTATTAGAGTTCAACATCCATTCTCTTGCGATGAAGACTGATGGTTTATTTCTCTGAGATTTCATTGAAAGTTAGCCAGAGTGATGATCATAGGCTGGAAGAAATTTGTTAGCTCTTGCTTTCTGCTTTCCTGGCTGCTCACTCTGGGCAGCATCAGAAGTACCGGAGCTGAGATCTCAGGCTGGACAGTAAATCAAAGTGAGGTATCCTGCAGGAAAGCGGGAGCTCCCAAGGCAGAGGCTGCCAGAGGGGTTGTAATTGGGAAGCGAGGAGGCCTTAGTCACTAGGATAGCTATGAGGGGTCTGTGCCAGAGGCTGGGCCAGCGTGTTGCAATGCAGTGACTTCAGTTAGCCAGGCATGCAGAGGTGAAGCAGCCAGTTCTCAGACACATCATGGAGTGCCTCTCTGGGCTTCAGCTGAATGTGAGGGAGGGGCTGTCAGGTCTCTTCCTCCAGATATTGACTGACGACCTAGGGCATCTTCTGCCAGGGTCAGCTGTTGCTGCACTCAGAAAGCAGGGAGTTTGCTGGGTTGCTCCGTTGGCAGGGTTCTGGGACACAGGGAACCCCAGTTAGTGAGAAAAGCCTCTCTGGAAGGCAGTGAGCACTTGTGGAAGGACCACTGGCCTTGGAGCCATCAGACCTGGAATAGTATTAAAGCTCCGTCACTTACCGCCTGGCTGACCTCATTCAGCTCATCATGGGACTTCTCTGCATACCAAATGAGAGGCTATGCCTGCAAGTGCTCAGAAGCTCATAAAGCATCATGCAATGTGAGTACTAATCTGTGGTTTGATGCCTTTACTGGGACACATCCTTAGGCTGTGTGTCAGTGGGTGGAAAGAAGGTGCTTTATCAGCGTCTTGGGCTGGGATTTTTTTCTTTCTCCACACCCCTAGCAGATTCAAGCAATCTCCCTCCCCCATCCTCTGAGCCTTATTTTGACATTTCTTTTCTCTGCCTGCCAAGAAGATTGTGTTCAGCTGTGCTGGTCTGAGGCTGTGCTATCCTGTGCTTCATTAGGTTAATTTGATGGCTTGTCTCCTGGGAATTGACCGGAGACTGGCTCTAAAACCACACTAGCCTCCAAAACCCAGCCCCTCCTCTCCTCCTTTGGGGCAAGATTTGCTGCTCAATCCCATATGCCTACTTTTTCTCTCCTCCACCTACAAGCCAGCAAGGGTCTCCTTTAGCTTCCCTTGATTCCTTGTATCAGCGAAGTTGATCAAGCATGCATCCTCTGATTGATAGAAGGCTCTACTGGAGGTAAATTACCATACATTCTTCAAGGCTGCCCCTTGACCTTCTGGATTCTTGTCTCCTATTCCTCTGTTCAGCCTCAGCATCTTGAGCTCGACTAGCCACTCAGGAGATCTTTGTCGTTAAATGTTTCACCAAATTTGCTAAATTTGTGACCACAGACCTCTGGAAAGTCCCTGGCATTGCCTTGCCTTCTGTTAAATTTCCCTTGTTACTCCCCTTCTCTCTTAGAGGACTGTTTCACATCTGATCTCTGTAAAACTCCAACCCCAACAGTAGAGAGACCCTCCTCATTTTCCTGCCCCCGGATGCATCCCTGCCTGTGCCTATGCCCATGCTCTGCTTCGCTTCCTGCTGCACAGGTTGACCCTAGTCGTGTGGGCACTGGTTTCCCCCACCTCCCACCCTGTTCTTGCTGCTCAGGGACTTTGCTCCTTAGTTAGCCTCTCTTTTTCCTGAAGCATTAACTTCTCCCTCTACTGAACCATCCCCACCGTTATACAAACATTCTATAATATCTCCCATTCTGCTTTGTCTTATTCTCTCTTTTTTTTTTTGGTAGCACCTTTATTGAGATATTATTCACATACCGCACAGCTCACCCATTTCAAGCGTGCAAGGCAGTAGGTTTTAGTGTATTTCCCATGGTTATGCAATTTTAGATCACAGACAGTTTTAGAACATTTCATCACCCCAAAAGGAAACTCTATACCCATTAGCAGTCACTCCCCATCTGTTCCAAACCCCAGCCCTAGGCAACCACTAATCTACTTTATGGATTTGCTTATTCTGGACAATTCCTATAAACGAGTCACATCATATGGCATAGTCTTTTGTGTCAGGCTTTCTTCACTAGGCACCATGTTTTCAAGGTTCATCCACGTAGCATGTATCAGTGCTTCATTCCTCTTTAGGGCTGAATAAGAGTCCATTGTATAGATATACGACATTTTGTTTACTTATCAGTTGATGTAACTTTGGGTCCACTTAATCATTTGTATATATGTTTTGTGTGTGTTTATGTTTTTGTGTGGATATATATTTTCATTTCTCTTGGGAGTATACCTGGGATTAGAATTTATGAGTCATATGGTAACTCTATATTTAACCTTTTGAATGCCAGACTGTCTTTGAAGGTAGCTACACCATTTCACCTTCCCACCAGCAATGTATGAGGGTTACAATTTCTCCATATCCTCACTAACAGTTGTTATTATATGACTTTTTGATTATAGCCATCCTAGTGGGTGGGAAGTGGTATCTGATTGTGGTTTTGATTTGTATTTCCCTGATAGCTAATGATGTCGGGCATCTTTTCATCTACTTGTTGGACATTTCTCATCCACTCAGATTTTCACCCCCTCCATACCTCTGAACCAGCATTTATGAAGGTCACTGCTGACAGCTTCTCCTGCTCCTGTAGTTTTAAAAATGAGCTGTGCTCTCATGACTCTCAGAGGCATTCCTCCAGCTCTGACCTCATCCATGAACTTCAGATGTGTGTGTCCAGCTGCTTGTTGCCATTTTTGCATGGATGTCTAAAGGGCATCTCAGATTTAACCTGTCACAAACAGAAATCTTGTTTTTTCTCATCCAAACTATCTCTTTCCTGACTTTTCTGTATAAATGAATGGCACCTCCGCCACCAGTTTGCTTGGGCCATGAGCCCCTGTGCCACTGATTTGGTCTTCTTCTCCCGCCCCCCACCCTCCATCTAACTCATCAGTTAAACCTTTCAGAATACATCCAGCTACTTCTCATAACCTCTACCGCCTGGGATATTGAAGTAGCTCCTCTCTGGTCCCTTGCTAATCTTACATAGCAGCCAGAATGGTCCTTGAGTAAAAGAATGTTTTAATCTAAAAAGAAGATTAGATTTTATTATAAAATATCACATCACATATTCAAAATAGTATATATCATATAAATTCTTTAAAGAATAAAAATTTGAAATACTCTGTTCCTACCACTTGAATTAAGGAGTAGTGCTTCCCCCAGCACTTCTGAAGTCCCTAAAGGACCTTATTCTTATCTAGCTTCCTCGCCTCTGGGAGAATTTCCTGTATTTTACAGTGTTTCCTAGATTCTATCTGTTTTTTTTTTTTTCACCATCTATGTATAGAGGCCTAAACAATGTCTTGCTTCACTTTGCATACTTTTGAACCTTTTATGAACTCATACTATGGACATTTATCCCTGACTTATTCTTTTTACTCAACATAATAGTTTTTTGGTCATATTCATCCCTGTTGATACTGAAACTGGAGTTTATTAATTTTTATTATATGACATGAATGTATCACAATTTATCCATTTCTGATGGAAATTTGGGTTGTTTGCTGTTTTCAGCTATTACACAGTGCTGTCGAACATTCTTGTACATCTCTCGGTACACATGTTCAGGTGTACTTAGTAGTAGAAATACTAGAATTTACTGCACACCTACCCAGGTGCCTAAAATTACAAAGGTAGAAACTATTCAGGACATAGAACAAACGGAACTCTCATAGGTTACTAGTGGAAATGTAAAATCCTACAACCACTTTGGAAAACTATAATTTCTCATAAAGTTAAACACACACAGGCCCTATGACCCTGTAATTCCACTCCCAGATATTTACCCCAGAGAAGTGAGAGTATGTGTCCATAAAACAACTTGTACAGGAAGGTCAAGGCAGTTTTACTCATAATAACCAAAAACTGGAAACAACTCAGATGTCCAAACATAGAAACGAGCAATCTACTGATATACACAACATGGATGAATTTCCAAAACACTGCACTGAGCAAAGGAAGCCAGACACGCAGGAGTGTTTACATGAAGCTCAAGAGCAAATAAATCTAATCTATGGTGACAGGACTCAGTAAAGTGGTAGAGCAGTGAATGATTACTGGAAAAGAGCACAAGGGAACTTCCTGGGGTGATAGAAGTGCCCTGTATTTTATACTTGGTGGTTACACACTTGTACATACAGGTAAACATTCATTAAGCTTTACGTTAAAAGACTTCTGCATCCACTTATTCATGAATTAAACCTCAAAGGGAAAAATAGATTGTCGCAAGTAGGGGCAAGATTTTGGGGGATAATGAAACAGTCTATTCAACCAGTTGTAATGGTTGAACTTAAGCTTAAAATCTGCTTAATAGGACAAGCAGGCTGACTCACCAGCCTTGTACTTCATCAGTTCTTAGTCAACCTTTGGGTGAGAAACCATTTGTTCCCACCCAAACCTGAGGAGGATTACAATCTCTGAGAATGTCTACTCACATGGGACATCATAAAATAAATTAGCCTAGGACAAATGGGGGAATTTTCTAATCTCTCATTCTGTTCCCACATCATATTTTCTGTGAGAAAGATGTTTTTAAATTTTTCTTTAAAAAAAATACTACTGGTATATACTGATGTCCATGTTTATTAAGTAATGCCCAGTTAACCTCCTAACCATTGTACTGATTTATTTTCCCACCAGTGGTGAGTGTGAGTGTTCTTAATACTCTTCATCCTCTCCAAACCCTTGGTACTGTTAGTTTTTAAAACTTTGCTCCAAGGGTCCATTTTAAAGTATAAATCAGATCATGACACATCCCTCCTCAAGACCTTCCCATTAGATTCATCATAAATCCTAACCCCTTCAAAGCCTTCTGTGGCTGGGCTCCTTATACCTTCCTCACCAACACCTCCCCAGCTTCGCTGGCCTTCTTGCCATGTTTTTGACAGGTCAGGCTGTTTCCTCCTGAAGCCGTCTACACTCTGTTCCCTCTCACAGTGCCCTGAAATTTCCCTGTCATGACACTTTGTAATCCCCATGCCTTTGTATTTGCTGCTGGACCAGAAGCTCCATGTGGACAGGATGTCTGTGTTCTGTCCCCCACCAGCCCCCTGGCCGCACGCCGGCCCGTTAAGTATCTGTCGAATAAATACACAAGCCCACACCAGCCAGGTGATCCCAGAAGGCTGGCCTGTTTCCCTCTGCAGGCACCAGAGGCGGGGGCTGATGCCCAAGTGTGGCCCTCCTCCTGACTTATATTATGCTTTGCATGGGCTTAATGTGAATGATCAGAGCAGCTGTGAAGGGGAGAGATCAAACTGAGCTGTGCAACCATAGGGCACAGGGATTTCCCAGAAGCAAATGAGGTGCATGGAAGGGCTCAGCTAGGTGACTTCTGGGATTTTTGGTGCACGTCTGGGGCCCCTGATGGTTCTTGCTCCAGTGCCCTCAGCACAAGTGGAGCAGCTCACACTCCCAGAAATGGCCCAGCCTTGGGATCTCAAAGCCAGGACTTTTGCTCATGACTTCACTTCTCTGCTCTTCCCAAACACAGTGACAAACTGGGACTTCTCTCCCTGACAGGCAGCCGGTTACCGCAGATGCCCCTTTCATTGCATTAGACCCCAAGGAGTTACTGACTTCCCCACAGGGGAGATGTTTCCTTCAGAGCCTCCTGTGCCAGCTGCTGCCAACCTTGCCTTGGGGGGACACAGTGGGGTGCCCACCAGAAGCCATGTTTCCCTAGCGAGGCCCCTCACACCCATCCCTTGCTCAGCCTGAAAAGTCACCACCTCCTAGGCCCCTTGCCTCCTGCTGGCTCTCCTCAGGTCACAGGGCACTGAGAGCAGGACCCTGCAAAACCAAGTTCTTTTCCTTATGTTCGGGGGTGGATATGAGCAAAGAGGGGCTGGAGGAGACAGTGACCTGGCTTCTATTTACAGACCACTCCACCGAAGGCTGTGTCTGGAGTCCGACCTGACAAGGGCGCAGTTGAACATTGGAGGGAGCTTATTGGACTGGTGCCACCAGGCCTCTGGGTTAGAGCTGGGAGCCCCTGGTGAGGCATGTGGGCAAAGCTTCACTCGACCCTGGGAAGCCTGCTTTTGTGTCTCCTTGTCTCTCACTCGTGAGCCCCTGGGTAGTTGAAGGAACACATGGGCTTCTTTCTACACCCTGGCCAGCTGCAGGCTTTGGAACCTGATAGACCCAGACTCAAATCTCACCCCCACTCAGGAGGTTATGACCTTAGGCAAGTTCCTTCATGTCTGTGAGCATTGTTTCTCCACTCAGAATAATGTCCTCCTTGTCGGAACGTGCTAGTTCCGTTCCCTGGTGGCTTTGTGGTTTGGCTTGGCCCCAGAAATTTGATCTGCCACGAAGGGGGGCAGGGTGGTGGAGGTTCTTGAATATAGAGCCTAAGAGGCCTTCTCTGCAGCTGCTGGCAGCAGCCAGAGGTCCCTGGAAGGGCTGGCTGGAGCTGGTGCTTTCAACAAGGAGTTGTGAGGCCCAGGGGCCAGGTCAGAACCGGATCAGGCTGGGCTTGGAGTAGAGATGGTGGGGACAGGCAAGCAGTCAGGATTAAGTGCTCCTTGTGGTGTGGAGCCAGGGCTCAGGGGCTCCACCCTTAGCCCTGTCCCTGACTTTTGCCCTGATTCCCTAGTACATGGCATGGATTCAGGCTCCTTTCCTTAGGGCCAAGCCCTAGACCACCCTGATACATCTTCTCCTTCCTCTTGTCCAGGGTAGCACAGTGCCTCAGGCTGTCATATCCCCAGGGACCCTGGCATTGATTTGTAACTTGCACATGAAAGCAGCTACACTGAGGGCTGAGTGGTGGTGCTGCTGAGCCCAACACCCCTCCATCCTGACACAGTCAGGTTCTCTCCCTGACCCTAGAGCTGGAAGGATTGTTAATGGTTCACCCAGCTAACCCAAGAATGCCTCATCTGTAGCCCACACCAGAGAGAGAAGCGGGCAAATCCCAGGGCCCAGGCCAACCACTCCATCTTCCACCCTTGGAGGGGCTTCTCTACCTCTTATCGGGGGTAGAGAGTGCCTGGGCTGGGAGTCATAGCTGCAGCCCCCTGCGATCTTTTCTCTGGGCCATTTTCTCTCAAGTTTCACCTAAAATTAACCTCACATAGCTGGACTCAGAACTTCCTAAACCTGGCTTTTCCAGTGACTCTCCCTATGACTCTAGGGAAATCACTTGTTTATGTTCTGGCTAATAAGTAAGGACAGTGGGCTAATCTGGTCCTCTGAGGCCTGAAAGCAGAGCATCACTATCTCTGGGTAGTTAGAGGAAAGAGCCCTTTATTTTGTCCACCCTTTGGTTAATTGGGTATCTCCTCTCCTGCCAGATCTGACCCCTCTGGGACTTGGGGGTAGGGGCTGGGGGAGAGCCTGTGTGCACGTGTGATCTGTCTGCACATTATTTTTCCTCTCTGCAATTTCAGGGTCATGCTGCAGCAGCCTGGCGCCTGACTAGTGAGGGGAACCCGCCAGGGGATTATTGCTAGCTCGAGGCAGGACAGCAGCCTCACGGGAGCGGGGATGGGCAGAGCAGCCTCCGAGCCCAAACCAGCAGCACCAAGAAGAAGGCCTGGGCCTTGGCCGGGAGCTCTGCACACACTTGCTCAGCTGACCCAGACAGCATTCAAGGCAGCACCCTGCTGAGGAATGGCTGTTCCCAGGCCTTAGAGGACCTCACAGCAGGAGCCGGAGCTCCGCCACCCCTACGCACCTACAGTTGGGGCTGTGACCCTCAGAGAAGGGGCCTGTGCCTTGGATGGGAAGCAGAAAGGCAGAACCTAACACAAGGAGGTTCTTGGTCTCTGCAGAGCTTTCAGACAACCCCGGAGCTTCCTGGGTTTCTTCTCTCTGGATTGGGACCTGGTTCCCTTCCCTCGCAGAGGGGTTGGGCCAACCAAGGTGGGGACGACTCTTGCATGAATTCCAGGCTGCTTGAAGCCCACATGCTCTCTGCTGTGATTGGGGTTCAAGGGCTTCCCTGCTGCAGGGGACGAGGGGCTGCCTCGGCATCTGCTCATGAACCACAAGGACCCCGAATGCTCCAGACTGGATCATTTCAAGCTGCCAAAGAGGGGGACCCCTGGAGCTGGCAGCCAGCAACCCCAAGGGACTAGAGGGCTGGGATGGACTGACCTCCCCGTCTCCAGGGCTCCAGGAGAAGCAGAGCCTCTGTGGCCCAGCTAGTGACAGAGAGACCCAATGAAGCTATAAGCAGGGCCTGGGTGGCTTAGGGACAGGCACTTTCTTGTGACATTGGGAGAGGGCGTGGCTTGGGACCCTTGCCACTGTCCCCTCCTCGGCACGTGCCCTTATGCCCTTTGCATGTGTTTCCAGAACAAGCAGGGTACACTGTGGCTGGCCCATCATCGGACTGGGAAAGGACTGGCCACGGTGACACCCGCCTGACTGCTGGGCTGGGGGCCCAGTTCCCCGGGGCGCCGAACCATGAAGTGCTCCCTGCGGGTGTGGTTCCTCTCCGTGGCCTTCCTGCTGGTGTTCATCATGTCCCTGCTCTTCACCTACTCCCACCACAGCATGGCCACCCTGCCCTACCTGGACTCGGGCGCCCTGGGTGGGACCCACCGGGTGAAGCTTGTGCCTGGCTATGCCGGCCTGCAGCGCCTCAGCAAGGAGGGGCTTGCAGGCAAGAGCTGTGCCTGCCCCCGCTGCATGGGCGATGCTGGTGCCTCCGACTGGTTTGATAGCCACTTCAACAGCAACATTTCCCCCGTCTGGACCCGAGAGAACATGGATCTGCCCCCGGATGTCCAGAGGTGGTGGATGGTGAGAAAGTTGTGGCCCCACCTGCCTCCCCTTTGCTGCCCCCTCTCCAGGACTCTGTCCCCCCTGTTCAGGTGTCACCCATAGACCAACCCCCTCTTGGATTTGGGCTGTCTGTCCTCTGGCCCCCAAAGCCTTGAAAGAGTATGAGGTCCATTGGACCTGAGATAGCTACTATGGTCACGGATTCTGAAGGGCAGAGTGAGTTTTGGCCTAGAAGAAGCGAGAACTAACAATTTCTAGTGTCTTCAGGGGCCAAACATAGACCAGAAATGCCTACTGGGCCAGGAAGATAAAATAGACAGGAAAAGCAGGTCTCTAGGGAGAAGATGGCGGGAAGTGAGGACCATGACAACAGGAAGAAAGCCCGCCCTTCATAAATCACTCAGCTCCAGTGATTATTGCTTTGCAGGGAGGCAACCCATCACTGCTGGATCCTCTGACCCTTTAAGGGAACCCAGGAGTCCTGATTTTTTTTAAAAAGTATCCTTATTTGTTGGGTGAAAATAATTTTTAAACACCATGAGGACCACTCACTCGGTTCTTTACAATTGCTGGAAAAGACTTTCTTTCTGAGTTGGGATAAGAAAGCATTGTCAACTCCTCTGGAGGGTAAGGGAGGTGAAGGAGAGGGGATGAAGGGACAGGTGTGCCCAAGCCTCCCTGCTCTTCTGGATTCCGTCACCTTTCTGCTGCTCTAACTCCCTTCACCTCATCCCTGTCATCTCTGGACCATCACTCCCTAGGCTCTGCCAAGGCCATCGGTTGCCACCCATGTCAGAGGTGGAGCAGTGTCAGTACTTAACCTGCCTGCATTCCCTGCTGGGGGACTTGGGAGGCAGTTCATGGTCTCTTGTTTTCCCAGCTGGCCAATGGGGAGGATGATGATGCCCCTTTATTCTCACATTCAGGGCAGCTGTGAGGATGAACTTGTGCGATCCAGCTTATCAGAGCAATTCACAGATTCTGCTTCCTGGCCCAGACTTGTCAGAGTCCCTAAGAATGGAGAGTCTATAGATCAGGGGTCACCAGTAGCCCCATAGGCCCTCCTGTGACATCCTGGAGCCCTTGAAGGGTCCTGCCCATTACTTGTAGTCACAGCCCTCATTTTATGGGAAAAATCAAGGTTCAGAGAGTGCTAAGTACTTGCCCAAGGTCATAGACCACCAAGGGCCAGAACAGGCCTCTTGCAGGAATAGACCCAGAGGCCAGCTGGGCCCCCTGCCCACCGGGATGGAACTCAGGACTATTTAAAAACTAGCATGTTTAAGCACCAGAAGCCACTTCTCTGCTGTTCCCCACAGTCACCCCCTTTTGCTGTGAACTTAGAAATTTTTGTCTCACAGCTAAGCTTCCTCTCTACACTGAGTTCATGTTCTTGTGCTCAGGGACCCTTCCTGTGCTCAGAGAAGAAGCAGAAAAGCAGGCCCACCCACCCTCTCCATGTATTCTGTTCCCTGAGCAGCTCCTGCTCAGCTGCAAACCCAGGGTGTTATAGCTTGAACCACAGAGCATTTTAAAGCCCTAGTTTCCACCCTACAGATTGGTGGCCTGGGGGCCAAGCCCAGCACACTCAATGTTTTTAAACTATTTTCATTGGTTACCATCATTTAGGAATTAAGATATTTCTCATGAAATCCGTATTTTCAGCTTCTATTGAAAAACCAGAAAATCAGGTCATTCTGGGCTCACAAGGCAACCATTGGCCGAAATCACCCCTTTTTGATGGGGACTCCTTTGCTGTAGACCCCACCAGCATCTTCACTTCTGTGTGTTTCCTGCCTGGCACTGTAGGCATTTAGTGCTGCCCTGGCCTCATTTCATGGTCTTTTGCAACACTGGTGGTGGGAGGTGCAGGGGACTAGCTTCATATCAGCCATTCTGATTTTGAAAGAATAAGGGTGCCTCTCTGCCTTTTAAAGCTCCAGGGCTCAGGGCTCCAGGTACCCCGCCGATCTTGCCTGGAGCCTTTGGGCTGAGTCCCAGGGGAGCCCCCTGCAGGTAGATTGGGAATGAGGCCTTGAAGCTCAGTGGGACTTTCCACATAACTGCACCTCAAAATGACTCTTCATGAGAATCAGAGCTGCTCCGACAGGACAGCAGAGTAGAGGCCTCTTCATGCATGACGAGCTCAGGAAGTTCCTCTGCTTCACAGCACAGGCCTGCAGAACCTGCAGAATGCGTTGAATAGCGCCTTGACCCCTAAGCCCCATGCAGTGCCTCAGAGGGGCTCTGCTAGCAGGGCAGGGGAAGGGAGACCACACTGTTGTTGAGGGGGAGGGTCCTCCCTGCTCAGAGAGGATTCCCTCTCCCTGACAGAGCCCAGTAGGGGGCCATGCGGCTTAGACCTTGGAGGGTGAGGGCAGGGAGGGGAAGCAGCAGAGCTACTCCCTGCTCACACCCCCTCCCCTTCTGTCCCCCCTCCTTTTTCCCTCCTTCTCTCCACAGATGTTGCAGCCCCAGTTCAAGTCACACAACACCAACGAGGTGCTGGAGAAGCTATTCCAGATAGTACCAGGCGAGAACCCCTACCGTTTCCGGGACCCTCACCAGTGCCGGCGCTGTGCCGTGGTGGGGAACTCCGGCAACCTGCGAGGCTCTGGCTATGGGCCAGATGTAGATGGACACAACTTCATCATGAGGTGAGCCCCAGTGAGTTCAAGGCTGGGCCCAGGACAAGCCTCCAGGAGGGGGCCCTGGCCTCCTTAGCCTTATCTGGCAGCATGGGAGTTGCCAGCTGCTGGGGATGATGTGGGACTCTGACACCCAGAACCTTCCATGACAGGCTCAAGTCTCTTGGCTTTTTTGTTGGGGTAGATGGGAAGGCAAAATTCCCATTCTAAACTTCGCTTGAGGCCCACACTCAGTTTCCAGCCCTGAATGCCTCTGAAAAGAGCTAAAACTAGATTCCTGGCTGATGTCTGGTGAAAATTCCCACCAGGAGCCCTTCCACCTGCCTGGTCCCCATAGCAGTAGGACCAGGAGTGCAGGCCCCAGACTAGCATCTTGCTTAATAGCCACAGATAATTGATTCCTTCTGGCCAATTCACAGAAGACGGGTGTCCTGGGCAGAGAAAGGAGCTGTTGGTACCTACCCTGGGGGCTTTATCTCATAGAGTTTAGATTATATGGGGGCTCATTTATTCCACAGACATCTGTACCCAGCCTTGAAGAAAAGAGGTTTGGAAGGGCATGCATGCCAGACAAAGGCACAGAGCAGGGACTAGAGCATAGTCTTGTGACCAAGACACGGGGCTGCTGGTTCTGCTCCTGAACCTGTGTTTTCTGACTCCCTCCCTAGTCTTGGGGACAGGAAATGCCACAGTGGGGATCCTTCCATCCTACCCCTTGGTGGAGGAAGAGCCCTAAGAATAAAGATAGTGAAAATGCCCCGTTTTCACTAAGCATTTCTTAGGATGAGCATTGCAGAAAGACCAGGTTTCCCAGGAGGCAGAAGGCAGGGCTTTGTCTTAGAAACTGTTGCTGTCTCCATAGCAACACCAAGGCAGCTATATGTCTCTGAGGCTTTCAACATTCCTTGTGAAACCTTTCTTATGTTGAGAATGGTGGGGAGTGGGGGGAGAGGGGGATGCTAGGCCCTATCCAGGCACCCAGAGCCACTTGAGGTTCTCCCCCAGCTTCCCATTGCTGGCACCCAGAATGCAAAGGAGGTAAGCTGGGAGCTGGAAAGGGGCCTCTCTCCCCCAGAGACAATGGCTGAGGTTGGGGAATGAGGTGGCCATTGTGTCAGTGTAGCCTTTGGGGAGTTGGGAAGCCCCAGGAAGTGCTTTCGAGTACCCTAAGCTACTGCCTCCCTTGCCCCACCACCTGCAGAACTTTCACTAAGTGCCTTAGTGATGACTGGGAAGCTCTAGGGGAGGAGCGCTGCAGACAGAAAAGCTCGGCTGCTCTGACATCTGGTCAGGCTAGGCTGCAGAAAGGAATTCACAGATGTTCTCTCACAGGGACCAGGCTAGGAGATGGGGTGTTTCTTGTTTGTTTTGAGATGACATGTTTGAGAGTGGACCCTAAAATTGCTTTGTGGAAGGAGTGACCCAGATGGTAATTGGCTTTTTGCTGATCTGTAGAAGCAGCCAGATGGTCATGGAAGTGACTGCCTATAGGTGTGTCTTGGTTTCGAACCAGTGGAGGTGAGGTCTCCTTTCCTGGAAGCAGGGCTGAGCTGAGCTGCAGTGAGATGATGGCCCTACCCACTCCCCACTCACCTGCTCTCCCCTAGCTGCCTCCTCCCCTCTGTCTTCTAAGACCTGCTGACAACTCCAAATGGAGTTGAGCTGGTCCTGCCTCCGCTGGCCAGTAGATAGATCCTAGACAGCGCCTAGCAGATTGTAGGCTCACCGTAAATACAGGAATGAATGAAAGGGACTGACTAGGTGACCAAACACCAAACCCTAAGCATGAATGTACGTCCATCCTGCTTGGGCCCCTGCCCTCAGGTGCTTCTTTGGCAGCTGGAGGCAGCCAGTGACAGACAGAATTCTAGAATGCTTTTCCCCTGAGTCACAGAGCTCTAGCTCATCCTCTCCATCCTGCTCTGGTCCCTTTCCAGGGCTTGGATTCTCCAGAATGAATCAGAGCCTCAAAGCACAATTCTGTCTCAAGCAGCATGCATGCCATGTTCCTTC
The DNA here is from genome assembly GCF_036321535.1 of Camelus dromedarius. Lineage (NCBI taxonomy): Eukaryota > Metazoa > Chordata > Mammalia > Artiodactyla > Camelidae > Camelus > Camelus dromedarius. The sequence continues at coordinate 31,992,929 of NC_087444.1, read as the reverse complement.
CCTTTTCTTGGAGGCTCTGAAACATCTTTTTGAACCTCTTATTCTGTTCATTCCCAGACTTTTGAAAGCTGGTGCCTGCCCAGCAAGCAGGTGGCAGCTGGAGGCAAGGGATAGAGGTTCTACAGCAGGGCTGACTGAAGGGTGGGCAGCAGTAATCCTGGGTGACAGGTTTAAGAAGGGACTTTATGAAAGCTCTGGCCCCTGAGTCAGTGGAAAAGGCATATGCGGGTGTCTTCAGAGGCCAGCCTGGGGCAGCTGCAGCCCTTAGATCTGTAGGACCAGCTTGACTTCTCCATCTTGGATGAGATGAGGTTTGTTTCTTGGGTCTTCATAAGAGTGAACCTTGACCTCAGTTCTTGCCCAGCCCCGGCCCCAGCCAACTTGAGTGTCACCAATCTCAGTCTTCTACCTCCTGCTACCAACTTCCGTATCTCAGGCAGCTGAGAAACATCATCCCCCTTAAGGCTTCCTCTCCAGCTGCTCTGTTCCTTCTCTGTTCCTCACACACCCCAGGGCTGACATGGCAGAGGCAGATCCAGGCTGTGGATGCAGTGACAGTAGGACTGAGGCTGTGTGTGGAGCTGTAGCAGCCGCAACAAACGGTTATTAATAGATGAGAAAATACTTCTCAGCTCTTCTCATAGGCAGTAACTCTGAACCCTAAAGATCAAAAGATCAGAGGGACCCCCAGATACAGGCAAAGAGGAAGTTAATCTAAAGAATTGCATTTAGGGGAGAGAGGTAGGATCTGGACCCCTGTATGGGGGCCAGAGCACAGGTGGTCCTACAGGAAAGATTCTAGGCATCTGCTTGAACCAGACTGGAACTGAAGTGGTAAAGAACACGGACTCACTCTCTAGTTCTAAATCAGGCCACTGTTGGGCTTTATGTGGTCCCAGCCCAAAGTACCCTCCAGTCCCTCAGGGGAAGGGAAACAGAGAGACAAGCAGTACGGCAGTGTGACCAGTGGTGGTGGGGCATTCTGCACACCCTCTTGTTGCATTGGGCCATCAATAGGAGATGGGCAAGAGAAAAGCAGCACGCCCAGCTAGGGGGCACTGGCCACTCAAAGGACAGGGAATGTTTGAACAGGCATAAAAAACTGGGAGAGCATGTGGAGACTTTGCTCCCTCTCTCCCAAATCCCTGTGTCCTCAGCAGATGCCCAGGTTACAGTCACCCACCTGGGTGGTATGATTCTGCAGTGTGATCCACACAAGACAGGAATGTTCTCATAATCGGTCACAGCAGAAAAGGCCAACAAGTGGGGGAGGGTATAGCTCAAGTGGTAGAGCATATGCTTAGCATACACAAGGTCCTGGGTTCAATCCCCAGTACTTCCTCTAAAAATAAGTAAAGTAAGCCTAATTACTTCCCCCCAAAAAATAAAATTTAAAAAAAAAGAAAAGAAAAGGCCAACACGTATGTGTTTAAAGCTAGATCACCTGTTTTAAGATGATTTTATTGAGCCTATGTTTTGCATCACCTGAAAGGAACTAGAAGCCTTCTTGGCTTGTCACAACCCGGGGATGGGGAGCCTGCACTGGGGTTCTGGGTTCTTCCATGACAGTGTAGGATAGACAGCCCTGCACTGCACATCTGCCCAGGACAGCCACAGGTGGGCATTGTCAGAACTCGGGGCATCCCTCTTGGCCTTGAAGTGGAAACAAGACAAGAGACAAGAGACAGAAACTTAAAATATTGAGAAAGGGTGGCTGGAGCTGGTGGAATAGAACCATCTGCCCTGGGGCCGGGTGAATGCTTCAACTTCCTGCTTCTTATCTTGTCTTCTAGGAAAGAGGACAGAACAGCCCAGTTAAGCTGTGAAAGACTTTTTCTTAAAAAAAAAAAAATCATAAAAGTAACATACGCTTGTTATTGGGGAAAAAAAAAAAGATGTATGCACTAAAAAGTGAATTATCCCTCCCTAGTCCCATTCCCCAAAAGTAGCCATTGTTAACAATTTTACTATTCTTCCAGATTTTTTCTATTCACATACAAAAGTTGGTTCTTTCTTTCCTTCTTCCTTCCTTCCTTCCTCTCTCTCTTACTCTCTCTCCTTCCATCCACCCTTCCTTTTTTCTTCTTTTAAAAAAATAGAACCACACTATCTAATTTCCTGTTTTGCTTTTCTGCTTTGCAATTCCCTCCTGCTGCACAGGCATTCAAAAGATAGGTGTTAAAAGGAAAGAAGTGAGATTTCTCACACCACTTGGTTTTTTTCACTGAATAGCTCTTGGCCTTATTTCTTACCAGCACGTGTAACTCTACTTCATTCATTCTGATGGCTACATGCTACTCTTATATGAATGTGCCAAAATGTATTAACCGGTTCTTTACTGTTTGATTGATTCTCCTTTTCACTGTTGTAAATAATGCTGCCATGAATCTCCTTACACACATATCTTTGCACACTCATGCAACCATTTTTATAGGATAGATTTCTAGAAATGGAATTGCTGGTTAAGTGCACACCCATTTACATGTTTGATGCCCAGCACCGGACTGTCCTCTAAAGCTCTTTTACCAGTTTCCATGGCGGTGTCTTCTCACGTTACCCTCTTGTTCCTGCAGGATGAATCAGGCACCAACTGTGGGCTTTGAGCAGGATGTCGGCAGTCGAACCACCCACCATTTCATGTACCCTGAGAGTGCCAAGAACCTGCCCGCCAACGTCAGCTTTGTGCTGGTGCCCTTCAAAGCCCTGGACCTACTGTGGATCGCCAGTGCCCTGTCCACAGGGCAGATCCGATTGTGAGCCACTCTGCTGGCTGGGAGTGGAATATGGGTGACAGTTCCACCTTGGAAGGAGTCTTCCAGGGACAGGATCTTAGAATTCCTTTAATTTGAATATTTTGGCCAAGAGGGGCTGGTGAGGAGAGAGGCAACAGTAGGGAGGGACCAAAATGGTGGGTTAGCTGAGGCCACAGCTTGTTCTGGGTCACTTCCTGCATGGTGGCAGCTAGCATACTAGTGTAGCAAGGTGGGGAAAGACCATTCTGGTTTTGGTCTTCCCAGGAGGTGGCTCCTGACTGTAGGAGCTCTGCCTGCTGAGAACTTTCTTTGGAGGCAGTTGCTCAGTCACAGCTAGGGACCTCAGGAAATGCAGTTCACCAAGTATTTTTCTAACAGCTTTATTGAGATGTAATTCACATACCATAAAATTCACACATTTAAAATGTACATATAAATAGCTTTAGTATGTTCACAGAGTTGTGTAACCATTACCACAATTAATTTTAGAGCACATTCATGTTCTAAAGATGAAGATCTTTCATCTAAAGATAACCCTGTAACCCTTAGTCATCACCCCCATTTCCTCCACCTCTACTCCCCAGCTCGAGGCAACCACTAATCCACTCTCTGTCGCACCAGTTTGTCTGTGTGTGTAAAAAATGTATACGTGTAACATAAAATATACCATTTTAACCACACAGTTCAGTAAATTAAGTACATTCATATTACTATGCAAACCTTACCACAGTCCAACTCTAGAACTTTCCCATCATCTCAAATGGAAACTCTGTACCTATTAAACACTAAATAACTCACCATTCTTCCCTCCTTCCAGCCCCTGATAACCACTTCTTTCTGTCTCTATGATTCAACTATTCTATGTATTTCATATAAGTAGAATCATACAGTGTTTGTCCTTTGGCATCTGGCTTATTTCACAAGCATAATGTTTTCAGGGTTCATCCATGTTGTAGCATGTGCCAGGATTTCACTCCTTTTAAAGGCTGAATGGTATTCCATTGTGTGGATATACCATATTTGTTTATCCATTCATCTTTCAATGGACAATTGGATTGTTTCCACCTTTTGCTTGTTGTCACCATGTGTTTTTTAAACACAGAAGTGTAAGTTACAGTTTTCTGACTTTATCTTATGTTTGGGAGACATAAGGGCTAAAATAAATGCTGTAGAGTTTAAGTCCCATAAATACTCAGAAAGGGGCATGTAGGTTATAGGCACCATGGGTGCCTAAAACAGAAGGAGGGATTTATGCCAAATATGAGGAGAGTAGTGAGAGGGTTATTGTGAGCAGAGGTTAGAGCACAGACATGGTGGGTGTGAGAGGATTGGCTAACTCAAGTGCAGAGGTCACAGCAGAGAGCTGTTGAAAGAAAAGTTGGGACTGGGTTATGGAAGACCCCAGTGCTTGTCTAAAACATCCTTATTTTATCCTGAAGGACATGGGGAGCCATTGAAGGTTTCTGAGCAAGGTATTGCAGTGATGTGCTGTGGGAGAGCAGTCTGGAAGCAGGGGAGCCTGATATGAGGCTGTCATCACTCAGGCCTGGGTGGAAAGAAAAGCATCCCTGAGTCCATGGGGCCATCTCAATGTTATTTTTCTTATTGCTTGCAGCACTTATGCCCCAGTGAAGTCCTTCCTTCGAGTGGACAAAGAAAAGGTAAGCTCCCTCCTCCTCCTCCTTCATTCCCACCTCAAGGGAAACAGTGCAAGCTTGACTTGTGATGTGCCTAGTCCTGTGGCTCAGGTGTCTCCCAATACCCTTCTGTAAACTTCAGAGCCCCCATCTGCTGGTATACCTGACTCCCACAGAGGCCACAGGAACCAGGGAATCCTGGCTCAGTCTCCAAGTCCCAGAAGCCCTCATGTCCTCCTTACCTTTTCTCCTCTCAGGTCCAGATCTACAACCCAGCCTTCTTCAAATACATCCACGACAGGTGGACAGAGCATCACGGGCGGTACCCTTCCACTGGGATGCTGGTACTCTTCTTTGCCCTGCATGTGTGTGATGAGGTGGGTAGCCCAGTCTGGCGGTAAAATAATGAGACCCATGGAACAGTGGGAGTCAGCCCTTCTCAAGGCTTAGCAGTGCTTCAAGAGGAATATATTTTTGTAGGCAGAAACCAGGTGACTTTCATTCCCATTTCTAGGCTGCAAAGTATAGATATGCATTACCCAAACTTAATACTTTCATGATTTTACCAAATCTGGAATTACTTCACTGAAACGTTAAATTTATTTAAAAAGGAAATCGAATACTATTACCATAATTGATATTACTTGCCATAAAAGAATAACTATTAACATAAACGGAATAGAAACAATGTAGTTAAGCTTCAGCAGCTGGTGTGTCCCACATCTACTGTTAGAAATGTAGGTTAATCGTTCAAGGAGCCGCATCTCTTATCAGGAAGGGCTCCTGTGTCTTAATAGGGCAGCGCTCACGCCCAGCACACCCACTTTTTTTTTCCCTGTTTCAGTTTTATTACCAGTGTGCTCTTTAGTGTACAGTATTGGGTACTTGACTAGTTTTCAATAGAAGTACTCCATTAAGGAAGAAAAAAAAAAGTTAGCAAGAGTTCGAGAGCCGTCAGACTAGCCCCAAACTGAGGCGTTCTTGATGTCACCGGACGGGTGGGTGGAAGGAGAACCGTAAGGGAGAAGTCTCCCTCCAGGTCAGTATCCTTAGCGCCAGGGCTGGGTGTCCCGCCCTGGGCATTGATGAGCTCCAGGCTTTCGGCTGTGGTCGGGTCGCTGTGGCTCCTTTCTCCTCCCCAACCACGACCAAGTCTCTCCCGCGCCCTGTGCTCCTGGTCCACTACGTGGGGTGACCTGCGCCGCCCTCCCCCGCAGGTGAACGTGTACGGGTTCGGGGCCGACAGCCGGGGCAACTGGCACCACTACTGGGAGAATAACCGGTACGCGGGCGAGTTCCGGAAGACTGGCGTGCACGACGCCGACTTCGAGGCCCACATCATCGACATGCTGGCCAAGGCCAGCAAGATCGAGGTCTACCGAGGCAACTGAGCCCAGCCTTGCCGCGACTCTTCAGGCCCCGTTGCGAGGCGCCGGCGAGCGCCCCAGCGGGAACTCAGGGCCAGCCCAGGGGGCTGCAGCCTCGGCGCAGGCGTGGCGCCCCGTTGGGCGTTGGCAGGCAATCGGGAGCGACGCCAGACGCGGTCTGGACCAATCAAGCTGCAGTCCAGCGAGCGCTGGCTGTCCCTCGCCAATCACAAGACTCTGGGGGCCAGCCTGGCACTAGCACCAATCAGCGCTGCCGTTGGGCGGAGCCTCTTCCTCAGCCAATTATGCGACTCAAGGAGAACTTCCGGCGCTGGGCTCCGTCTCCTCCAATCAATGGCCTTTAGAAGTGGGCCGGCGGCCGCTCAGTCCCCATTCCACTATGCTTTTGGGTAGGGTTTCATTTCACGCTTTCTGAGGAGTAGGAGTTGGGTGTGGCCGCGAGAAATACTTTCTTTAGACTCGGCAGCAGGCGTCTCAGTCGCTTGCCAGCCTGGCCCCCCGTGGGGCGCCGTAAAGGAAACGCTGGGGAAGGCGCGGGGCAGCGGTGCCTCGGCCTCTCCTTCCCGGGGGGGGCCCTCGTGGCTTCGGGGCGGGCGGAGATTTGTTTGCAGAGGCTTTCTGGTGGTCGAGGGGAGGTCGGGTGGTTTCCAGGGAGCGCATTTTCCCCTAAGGGAAAAGCTAGAGCCCTCGCAAACCGCCCCGGACCTTCGAGAGAACTAGACCCCACATTTCCTTTCTCGGTCAGGCCCAGATGGGTAAGTGTAAACCCACCAAAGAAACGCGGTGACTCCAGTGGGCGCGTGGGTCCAGTTCTCCTCCACCTCCTCTCTCTCCCCTCCCGTCTTTGGCCACCCTATGGAATGGCCTTTCTGACCATGGCATTTAGCGTCTCACCAGAAAACTAGAATTGTGTTCACCTCTTGCGGGGCAGGGGGGGAGGAATTTGCCTAGGGCTTAACTCCGGAACGCAGGTGTAAGGAACAGGGCAGGGGATGAGGAAGCCCTGTCACATCAAATGTAAGGTGCTTCTCACTCACGTGCACCTTTGGCCCTTACTGTTTCGCCCACAACCTTTCCAGTGTACGTACACACACACACACCCTCCACACACACACACAGTCCTTGGCTGGCTCTAAGGAGAGAGAGCAACACGTGGGAAAGAAGGCTGGAGATGAGGAGCCCAGCTGTTTAATCCTTCACCCGTTATCCTAAAGAGGAGTAGGAAATCTCTTGGGAGTGAAATTTGCTTTGGGCTCATAATTTAGTTAACCTGAAATTACCAAGAGTGGTTGACCAATAAAAATTCTTTTCAGATTCTAAGCTGCCATGCAAATAGCGAAGGAGGAGTAGACTTGCCCCCTGCATGCATCTTCCCCTGCCCACACATCCCCTCCTCCATGCTCAGCTCCTGCCTTTTCCCCCTAACCCACTTTCCATTTCCAGCTCTAGAAGGGCTGGGAAACTAACAACCAGAGGTTACAGCTGGCAGCTATTTGCATGACTGAACCCAGCTTAAGTCCCTAGAGGAAACTGCTGAAGGTATTCTCACCTTTCAAGCTTGGGGAAGTGTATGAGGTGGGAAAGTGCTTCTGTGAAGCTTCCAAACCACTAAAAAGGATCCCCCTTCCAAACAGTGATGAACACAAAAACCACCATTTTTCTTAGTTGATACTACCCAGCACCCTCCTGGACATTGATGTAATTCCTACAGCTGGCTGGGGAAACCAAAACCTGCAGGGGAATATATTGGAAGGTTAGGGTGGGGCAGTGGGCACCCCTAAATATTAATATATTGAGGACTTAGCATGAGGCTGTTCCTTCCCAATTCCAAAAGTAGGAAGGGTTAAAAATGGGGGTGGATTTGGGGGCCTTTTAATGGAACGCCTCTCTCAGGGCCTCCCCCACCATTTCAGAGTCGAGGCCCCAGCCATTCTTACCAGCCTCATCTCAGTGCTTCCTGAAGAGGCTATTTTGAGTGTTTAGAAGATGAAAAAAACAATGCAATTATGCCAAACAGAATTGAGCAGAATAATTTATTTCTTTTTTTGTTGTTGTTCCTTTTCTTTCTTTTTCTTTTCTTTTCTTTTCTTTCTTTCTTTTTTTTTTTTTGGTTTGGTTTTGTTTAAAACATTAATAAATCCGCATTCTGGAAGAGGTAGGTCCCAGCATCCAGCCCAAATCTCTTCTGCAATAGTTATTTAAACAATTGTTTTTTTATTTTATTCCCTTTCTCTCTCTGAATTAAAAAGAACACAAAAACTATGTAGTCATTCGTCCATTCTGAAGTATGTTTTATTGTGGAAAGGTGTATATGTCAGTGGGGAGCTGTGACCAAGTAATGGCTAAGACTGTTGGGGGGATGTAAAGGGGGGAGGATGACTCCCAGACACCCTCCCTTTATACCTGAGACCTCCCAACCCCCAGCTGCCAGCTATACCCTCCAGGAGGGTGGTTCTTCACCTCTGTTCTTCACGGGCCCCAAGTGTATCAGCAGGGCAGAGACTGTCCACTGTCAGGGCCAACACAGTGTGCAGATCCAGCAAACACCAGAATAGGGCTTTTCCCCTCCATTTCCAAGTTCTGTGGAACTTCATGATGCCGTCGGTGTGGGTTGGCAGGGAATTGGCAAAATGATAGGAGCAGGTGCCACAGACCTCTGGGGCAGCTGCCTGTGCCTCTTCCTTGGGCTGCCTGGAGCCATTCAAGCCTGCAGTGGAATGCCATAAAACATACAGTTTTATAGTTTGGTGAATCAGATAACATTGGTTTCACGATGGACTTCTTAGGGTCTGTAGTCACTTGGTGTCTTACAACCCAGTTTCTGCCAGTGCTCAAGAGCAAGTCCGGAGTTGCTTTTCAAATGGAGAATACTTTTTGGTGGAGGAGGGCATTAATCTTTTTCTAAAACTGTAGGACTCCATAAAACATCTCTCTCCACTACAGACAGTCTCCAAGAGCATTTGGTTGGCCGAGTCCTAAGGCCCAGGTCATGGTGTTCACATAGCCTGCACTGCTGAGAACTATTTCTTGTCTGGGTGCCACTCAAAGCCACTGCCTTGTGGGTTATAAGTCACTACACTTGGTTGGAGCAGCACTCCAGATGTTTTATCTGTTGCCTCCAGAATCAAGAGTCCCACCAAATCATGTGTCTTTTTTTTTTTTTTTTTCCCAAATGTTGGACAAGGACTGTGTTGGTTTGATCCAGCAAAGATGCCACATATGGAACCACAGGTTGGCATTACTACTTATTTACATTTGCAGTAAACTACTGTTGTTCTCCATGATTCAGATGGTGAGTAAATGGGATAAGGAAGAAATCACGTACCCCTCCATAACTTAGGTTGGATGGCAGCACCAGTCTGCACATCCTCCTGGGATGTGGTATTGCATTTGACTTACTATGTTGGAGATAGTTCCAGGGACTTCTATTAGGCACATCTCATCATAACCATTATCCCTCCATGGGTCCAGTTGCCAATATGATGATTTTGCCAGGTGGTAAATATCTCTCCTTATGAAACTGAGGAAACAACCTTAAAATGGGTCTGTGGTCTCACTGGACCTACCATTAAATGGACTTAGACCAGAGCTCCATCTAAAAGATGATGAGCTTATAATAAGCTCTCATAATAAGCTCTGACTAACTGGTGAGCTGCATTGGCATTCAGGTCTCAGCCAGTGGCTGATAACTCCCAAAGGTCTAGGTACTTCCCTTTCCACAGTACACTGTCACTCCAGGAAATGGGTTCCTCTGGAAAGTCTTGGGAGAAGAGTCACACTATATACCTGCTACGTCATAGGATCTCTCCTCAAAGGACACTGAGATCGCCTTGAAAAATGCTCCAGGTATGTGACGTGATTAGGTCTGGGAACTAGGTGAGAGGTTGTAAATCTCCAACTTTGTGACCCAGGTTTCCTCTCAGCACACCTAGAATTTTCCCTCCTATACCCATCAAGCAGTATTTTAGTAAGTTGCCCAAGATCTCTTTCATTTCTGGGGAACTTAACAGTCGATTAACTATTGTCCCAAATCCTTATAGGTCAAAACTCTAATGGCCAAACTGGATTGTGGTACATGTGCCTCCCTACCTGAGCTAGCTTTCTGGTCTTTATCAGGCTTGGATCAAATTCTCTGACCTACACATAACAGCCACCGCAGAGTTCTTTAAAGATGGTGCCCAAGTTGCTAATGCAATTAGTTTTTTTTTAAAACCATTTTTGTTGTGGGATAAAATACATATATAGAAAAGAATATAAAAATAAATGTACAAAAATATATAGTCAATGAATTATTACTGGTTTTTAAAGCTCCATAATGGAAATTTATTTGATAAAGCAAAGAAAGGATAATATTGTCATATAATATATATTATAGATTATAAATAGATAGGATTGTATATTATAATTTCTATGGTAAAGGAAAAACAATTTCCACTGCTATTTGGATACCAAAATGGACTGAAGAAGAAAAGAGGTGATTCAACATGTTATATAGAACAGTTTGAAAAGCTAGAATTTTATTTATTTTTCTGCTTTATTGAGAGATAATTGATATAGAATATTGTATATGTGTATATGGTGTAGAATGTAGTGATTGTATACATTGCAAAATGATTACCACAATAAGGTTAGTTAACACATCCATCATATATAGTTAAATTTTGTGTGTGTGTGTTAACTTTCAAAATCTACTTTCTTAGCAACTTTCAAACATACATTACAATATTAACTACAACCACCATGCTGTTCATTACATCCCCAGAGCTTATTTATCTTATAACTGGAAGTTTATACCTTTGACCACCTTCACCCACTCCTATACCCCACTCCCTGGCAACCACCAATCTGCTGTTTCTATGAGTTTAATTTTTTTAGATCCACATATAAGTGAGATCACACAGTATTTGTCTTTCTCTGTCTGACTTACTTCACTTAGCATAATGCCCTCAAGGTCCATCCATGTAACAAATGGCAGGATTTACTTCCTTTTTATGGCCAAATAATACTCCACTGTATATATATACCATGTTTACTTCATCCATTCATTTGTTGATGAACACTTAGTTTGTTTCCATGTCTTGGCTATTGTAAATAATGCTCCAGTGAACATGGGGGGTGCAGATGTCTCTTCCAGGTGGTGATTTCATTCCTTTGAATTTGTACCCAGAAATAGAATTGTTGGATCATGTGGTAGTTCTATATTCACATGCAAAAGAATTAAACTGGATACCTATCTCACACCACTCACAAAAATTAACTACAAATGGATTAGACTTAAATATAAGACCTGAAAGTAAAATATGTAAAGGACTAACAAATAGAAAAAAAAACCAGTCTGGTTAAAAAAATGAGCAGATCTAAATAGACATTTTTCCAAAGAAGACACACAGACGGCCAACAGGTATGTGATAAGATGTGCAACATCATTAATCATCAGAGAAATGCAAATCAAAACCACAATGAGATAACACCTCACTCCCGTTAGACTGGCTAATGTCAAAAAGACAAGAGATAACCAGTGCTGGTGAGGATGTGGAGAAAAAGGAACACTTGTGCACTATTGGTTGGAGTGTAACTTGGTGCAGCTACTATGGAGAACAGTATGGAGCTTCCTTTATGAATTATTTTAAGATGAACACTCATGTAACCACCACTCAGGTTGTGCAAGCTCCCCAGAGGCCTCCCTGCTCCATCTTCCTTGCCAAACACAACCCCCTACCTTCCCCTGAAGGCTGCCACTACACTGACATTCCATATTCACTCGAGTGTTTCTGGATACTCTATTCTCTTTCATTAGTCTGATTGCCTAGACCGGAGTCCATAGGGAAATTTTGTTTACAATAAAGATGGTCTCTCAGATCACTTAGGAAAATGTCAATGTTTAAATAAAATTTATTGGGATAACTAAATAACCATTTGGGGAAAGATAAAATTAAATCCATACCTTAAATCATTCACCAAAATGCCAAATAGATCAGAACTAAGTGTAAAAAATAAAACTCTAAAAGTGGTAATTTTTTTATACATTAAAATAGCTTTGTAGGGGGGAGAGTATAGCTCAGTGGCAGAGCACATGCTTAGCATGCAAGGGGTCCTGGGTTCAATCCCCAGTACCTCCACTAAAATAAGTAAGTAAATAAATAAACCTAATCCCCCACCCGCCGTAAAACAAAAACAAACAAAAAATAAAATAAATAAAATAGCTTTGTAGCTGGTTTTTGGATTGGGACATTTTTTCGTGCTCTGAATAGTTCCCTGTATTGCTAAAAATGGGAGCTCTTTCTCCCTCCCTCCCTCCCTCTCTCTCTCTCTTTCTTTCTTTGATAGACTTTATTTTTTTTTTTTAGAACAGTTTCAGGTTTACAGCAGAATTGAGCAGAAAACAGAGTTCCCACATAGCCCTCCCCACCCACACATATATATTCCCTTACCCTCAACATCCCTTATCAGTGTGGCATATTTGATTCAATCGATGAATCAACATGGGCACATTATTATCAACCAAAGTCCATAGTTTACATTAGGATTTACTCTTGATGTTGTACATTCTATGGGTTTTGACAAATGCATAATGACATGTAGCCACCACTATAGTATCACACAGAATAATTTCATTGCCCTAAAAATCCCTTGTGCTCCATCTATTCATTCCTCCCTCCATCTCCCCAAACCCCTGGAAACCACGATCTTTTTATTGTTTCTGTAGCTGTGCCTTTTCCAAAATGTCATTTGGTTGGAATCGTACAGTTTGTAGCCTTTTCAGACTGGTTTCTTTCATTTAGTAATATGTCTTTTTAAGTTTCTTCTGTGTCTTTCATGGCTTGATAGATCTTTTTGTTTACTGCACATATATTTTTTAATTTACATATATGTACTGTTCATTGTTTCTAAGAACGTTTAGAGATTTAGCTTTTTAAACTTACATAGTTATCAGAGGAATAAAGCCAACCACAAAATAAGAATTAACTCAAAAAGATACATACACCCTGCTATTAACAGCAACATTATTTATAATTGCCAAGATATGGAAGCATCTTAAGTGCACATCGATAGTTGAATAGGTGGGAGCTTTTTCATTTTGTGTGTGTGTGTGTGTGTGTGTTCCTAACATTTGTCCACATCAATTTCATTTCTTACCTATGACTTCACTGAGCTCATGGAAAGCTAGGTAAGTGTGATATTTAGTCACATACTGTGCAGACACCTTCTTCCTTGGTTTTCCTCTGTTTCCACAGAGTTGGTTTTGTGTGGTTGCTTATTTAACCTCTCTCTGTCACGATGGAGGCTTTTTAAATAATTGGAAATTGGAGATTGTTCTCTCTTCTGAAATAGTGGAACAAGAAACTGCTTGGGAATTTTGTGTACCTGGATGGATACATCTACTATCTGGGTTGGCACTAGGGTGGCTGGACAGGTTTTCCAAAGCCATTCCAAAGGAGGGGGTGAAGTGGGGATGGGGGTAGGGTTGTTGGGGGGAGTGGTATGGTGGTAAGGATAAGCTAGGTTATGTTACAGTAACAGACATCCTTCAAACGCCCAGAGGCTTAAAACAACAAAGTTTATTTCTCACTCAAACCACATTTCCATCATGGGCTGTGCACGTCACAGTCACTCAGGGACCTGGGCAGACAGTGGCATTATCTGTGGTGGATCTGGGTTTCAGGGGCAGGAAAAGAGAATCTGGTCAATCACATGCTGGCTCTTAAAACTTCTGTCAAGAAGTTCCCATTTCCTTGTTGCCAAAGGAGTCCCATGGTCATGCCTCAGTCTAGCAAGGATCTGTATTCTTCTGGGAGAGGCACCATCTTTAAATGAGCAGTAATACAGTCTGAACACAGAGAGCTCTTTGGAAGGAAACACTGGAATTTATGGCCTGGCCAGGAGTGGATGGCTACTCACTTGGCTGGCACTCTGGCTGAACGCCAGGGGAAGAGCAGAATGCTATTAAGTATTTTACCATTACAGGAAAAGCTGAGGGCTGCCATTCAGGAGGCAAGGAAATGCTTCCTGTGATGTATTTAGCAAGGTAAGAAAACATCATCCCTTGCTAGGTGAGGGGAAGGGTAAAATCCTAAACCTACATTTTAAAAAATCAAATTACTCCTTTCTGAGTGTGCTTTAGGAGTCAATGCTCCTTCTCACTACCGTTCCAGAAGAGTAACAGCCTCTGCAGTCTATGCCTGGGTGACAACTAAGGTACAAAAATGCAAGAAGATGCCCCCTCCCCCAAAACTTGCTGAACTGTGGGTATCAGGATCAGCTTTTTCCTCTGAGAATATAGAAACAACACCTTTCCTCTAACAACTGTTTCTGTTCCTGAGAATAATGCAGGTTCTTTCTGGCAACATGGCTTCTCTCTAGGGAGAAGGCTTGAAGGAGAAAGAACATATGGTATCTGCATTCAGAGGGATCAGAGTTCAGTCCTCCTTTTGCTATGAAATAATTCTGCCTTTCTATAAATTTAAAACTGTTCAAAAATATAAAGTCTATTAAAAAAAAAAAAAAAAACCACCTTTTTTAAACAGAAGAGTTAGGGGAGGAGGGTAATGTCCAGAAGAGCCAACCAATCAGGACCCATTGGTTTAGAGCAAGAAAGTTTTATTGTGTGAATTTACTGACATTTGGGTTGTGGGGTTTTTTTTTTTTTCTCTTTATTCTTGTCCTTAAAATGAGAGTTTAATTAAGATTTATAATCTAGTGTTCTCATTTATTGAGTTTATTTCAATAACTAACTTTCTCATTTCTAAAATTTCTGATCTTGGTTACTTCTACCCAGTAGGATGCTGGTAAACTGTCTCTCTGAAAACAAACTGAAATGCCTGATTTGTAGCGTTTGCTGATTTCTGTGGTGTAAGTACTCCTAGCACTTCAAGCTACAAAGTGATTTAACAACCAGCTCTTGTGAGTTTCAGTACACCACTGCTCTTGTCTAAATTTGCTTCATAATTCCTTGTTCTTGTTCAGTGAAATGTATTCTATTCTCTTTCTCTTTTATTATTATTTTTTTGGTGGGGGAAGGTAATTAGATTTATTTATTTTTAGAGCAGGTATTGGGGATTGACCCTAGAACCTCATGCATGCTAAGCATGCACTCTGTCACTTGAGCTATATCCTTCCCCCTGTTCTCTTCCTCTTTGAATATCCAAACATTCTTCAAGTCTTTTATGAGGACATTCTATAAAATTAATTTTATTTGGGGTGAATTTTCTTTATATCATTTTTTGAAGTAAAGTTGTACAACACAGTGATTCAATATTTTTATAGATGATACTCCATTTCATTATTAGGAAACAATGGCTGTATTTCCCTGTACTGCACAATATATCCTTGTTTCTTGTTTATTTTATATATAGTAGTTTGTATCTCCTAATTGTGTACCCCTCTTGCCCTTCCCCTCTTCCCTCTATTGTCTGCAGTCTTAGCATTTGATTTCTTCTCTCCCTACAATCCACAGTTGGGTTTAGCAATGGGCTCCATCCAGGTCCCCACCCCTTTGGGCCTTATTCTAGAACCGGGTGTGCTGATTCAGCCATCAGGGGATATCACAGACCAGGCAGGCAGTCAACAAGGTTGGGAGAGTGGGGATTGCTCCAAGTCCTCCCGCCGCCTTTCTGGGCCTGTGTCTTGATGAACATCTCCTGTCCAACCAGCATGCATGAAGCTCCCACCCAGCCGGCCCCTCCAAGCTGCGAGCCTGCCTTTGGTTCTTGTGTACAGCCCTTCCAGGCCCCTCAGTGCCTGGGACCTCACAGCCTTCAGCTTCAGGGAGCCCAGCAAGCTTTGGCTTCAGCCCTATTCACCACTTTGCCTTTTTGCGCCATTTCTCGCCCACAGAAATATTCACCTCATTTTTGGGTCAGGCGTTATGTTTTCTGTTTTCTAGTTGTATCTTTTCTGTATCACTGTTGTGTTTTGGGGTGAAAGTGGGTATCACGTAACTGGAATGCTGGCACTGCACGAGGCCTCCCTCCCCCATTTCACCCCCCTCCCCAGGCCTTGCCAGAGCACACCTCACACTGCTCCCCCACCTCCCCACTTCCCCTTATCCCCAGCCTTTCTGGAACCTTGCTCCCCTTCTCACTCCCTTTTTTTCTCAGAACTCCCTCCCCACACTGTGGCTTGCATGCACCCCTCACACCTGCAGTCACTTGGGTACCTGCTTCACCCCAGTCTCACTCTCTGACACTTGATCCCATCTGGACCCTCTGTTGCTCAGTCTGGACTCTGGCCCGCACCCTACCCCACTCACCCTGAGGTACCTGTAATCACTCACAGCAAATAAGTTGGGAAAAAAGGATATGTGAAGACCTACAAAAATTTAGAAAACCTTCTGCCCAAGAATCGCCACTTCAGGAAACACAAGTAAATCATTTATAACACTGAGGAAAGCTTTTTTTTTTGCCATGACATGAAATCTAGATTTCTTAAAAAATAAAATCTGAGCAGCATTAAAATTAAATTTTTGTGCAGTATTAAGAAAAAATGATTTTGTAAAGACAAACTAGGAAAACATCTACCGCTCAAGACAAAGTCTAATTTCCCTAAAATAGAAAGGTAGGTAAAAATCGTTGAGGACTGGCAGTTCAATAGCAAAATGGTGTTGACGGGAGGGTATAGCTCAAGTGGTAGAGTGCTTGCTTAGCATCCACAAGGTCCTGGGTTCAATTCCCAACACCTCCTCTAAAAAATAAATAAGTAAGTTAAACCTAATTACCTCCCTACACACCATAGCAAAATGGTGAGACAAGAATGGGCAGCACCCCTAAAAGAGAAAATACATAATACCAATAAATTGAAAAATTGCCAAACCTCACTAAATCAAAAATAAAAAAGCAGTTACATAATCTATTTTTGCTACTTAAACAGGCAGTTTTAAAAAATGGCAATAGAGGGAGTTGGCAAGTACGTAGTAGGTATTTTTGTTATTACTGCAACAGCGTAAGTTGGTAAAAACTTTTCAGCAGGCTACATCAGCAATGTGTTAAAATGTTAAGTGTCTCCACTCTTTGACCCAACAACTCTACTTCTCGGAACACATCCTGAGTGAGTATCAGTGGGGCAGGGAGGAGCTGGATCCTGTGTTCACCGTGGGCAACACAGCACAGTGGAAGCCCCCAGATGCCTATCACTAGGAGCCATGAAGTAAATGCTGGGGCAGCTACATGCTGGAATGATGCCATTGTTGAGAGTGAGGTACATCCACATTGCATTTGAGAGATACACTGGTAAGTGAAAAGGCAGGCTGCACAACAACAAATGTTCACATTTTTGTAAAAGGAAAGTACGTTGATATATGCAAACAGAAGGCAAACAGTTCACCAAACTGTCAGCAATGGTGATCCCAGAGAGGTAGGGACATAGAGCACTTGTATGTTTTTTTAATATATACACACACACACATCTTTTTTTAATGAGCATATATTAGTCTAATAAGCAGAAAAATACAAGTAAAAACAAACCATGATTAGTAAAGCGTTTCATAATTATTTTTAAATTTCTTAACATAATGAATATGGGTATAGCTCTAATTTATCCATCCTTATTCATACAGACAATGTATGAATTAAAGTAACCAATAGTGGTATTAAGGATGAACAGCATTAGTTTTCACTTGATCATAACTTCCTTTCCAAACTCTGCAGCTCACCTCCAGGCAGTGTGACACCCATGGGTAAGAATCAACTCACTGGGCCAGTTGCGTCAGAAAACCACCTGAAGTCCTCTGGCTGCTGTGACTGACAACAGGTACTTGAGCAGACAGAGCAACTGCAGGTGGTGAAGGTAGGCCTGGATCATCTCCCTTGCCAGGCCAGTCCCTCTGAAGATTCACTGACTTCCATGCTTCTCCCCAGATCTGAGGTTCACACAAGTAGCCAAGATGCTCACACAGGGAGAAACAGGGATATCCTCTGGCATAGAAAACAGGTAAAAGGGATGGGCTGGAACATCTCTGAATTTGAGTAGGAAGGTAACCAGGGGCAAGAGACATTTGTATCAAGTCTCTTGTCACAAAGGACAGAGAAGGGGGGCCACTCCCCATGCTCCATCCACGCATGGGGCTCATACAGCTGTGCTGCCCGGGCCACTCCTGCCCTCTGCCCACACCACTCTCATTCTTCAGGGGCTGGAAGTTGGTCCCAACACCCCTGGCCAGAAAACAGGCAGGAGATCCTAGGGCCAGCAATTACCACCAGTGACCACATTATTATAAAGCTGGGGGAAACTATGTCTTTCTTCCCTCTCCTTTTAAAGGAGAGAGGGAAGAAAGACTAAACTTTTCAAAATGCATTTTTTTCCTACCTTCCCCCATCATTTGCACAATTTTTGTCAAGTCCAAACGTAATTTAAAATGAGGTAGGTAGTTTCTCTCTACTCGTGCCTTCATCTCTGTGGTGACTGTCGAGGGCTAGGCCGTGAAAGCACTAGTGTCCACGCAGGGGGAGCGCCAAGGGCGGGCACCACTGACTGCTGCAGCTTCTCAGTTGGCTATTTTCTCAATCTCGTCCAAATCATCCGTATCCAGTCTTTCTATTTTTTTATCTGGGGGGAGAAATGGAATTCAAAGAGAGATCAACATGGGGTTACACAGAGACAAGCACCAGGGAAGGGGCCACACAGCAGGGAGAGAGGAAACTCAGGTCTCCGCCCCCTAGGAACTTCTGTGCCTCTGGCCACAGGGATCCTTCACGGAACCCCAGAGGCTTCCAGTGACTGAGCGAGGGACACTGACAACAGTCAGAGCACTGGGCCCCTCAGCCTGGCCAAGGGGGACTGTCATTCAAGTCCCTGAGCCCCAAACTCTCCAGGTGTGCTCTTTGTGAACTTCTGCGTTGTAGGGAAGGAGGAGAATGGGACGGAAACAAAGGCCTCTCTCAGGGACACAGGAAAACCTCCCCTCCCCCCTGACTCGCCCCTGTAAGGCAAGGGCGGGGCAGGGACCCTCCAGGGGACTCACTGAAGTGCTCCTGGATTCTGTTCAGGATGTTCATGCTGTGCTTGCTGTCCACCATGTTCACTGCCAGGCCCCTCTTGCCAAAGCGGCCGGTGCGCCCGATCCGGTGCAGGTAGGTCTCATTGTCCGGGTTCCCATCCTTGTCCACGGGGAGGTCAAAGTTGATGACGACAGACACCTGTTCAACGTCGATGCCTGCAGGGAGGAGAGGTGGAGAGGAGTAAGGCGGGACGTAACTCACTGTCACCCACACTCGGGCCTGCACACACCAACCTCAGGTGGAAGAAGAGTCTGGGACGGGCCAGCTCTGGGATTTGGACAGAGGGGCAGGTGGCAGAACCCAGACGGGAAAAACAGAACTTTCACAGATGCTGGCCAAATTACAAGATCAGTCAAAGCCTCTGCTGGGTACAAGTATGTGGAGAAGCAGCTAAAGCCTCACTAGGGACCCCAAGAAGAGCAGGCACCGTTCTAAACCACCAAATCAAGACTCCTGGTTTCTGTGAAAGTTCTCATCTGCTGAGGGAATCTAAACAGGCTCTCCTAGCAAACAGTGTCGCCACCAAGCACACCTGCTCTACCCCACACCACCAGAGTGTCCCCCACACGAGGATTTCTCTTGCTCCCCTGAGCCTAGCATACTGAGGTACGTTCTGTGCTCACCGCGGGCACACACATTGGTGGTGACCAGAACCTTCTCTTTGCCCTCTCGGAAGCGCTCAATCACGGCAGCCCTCTGCTCCACCACCATCTCACCGCTCAGCAGAGCCACCTGGTGGCCTTCTTTTGAGAGCTCTGCTGCCAGCCAGCTAGCTGTTTTACGGGTCTGGAGTGAAAAGAATTGTTTTAAATGAAGATACCTGTAAAAAAAAAAATGAAGACCCCTGCAGAAAAGTGGCTTATTGCCATTAACATGCATAAAGGCTCAGCTGAGTTCAGTCAGGAGATCAGGCTTAAATTTTCTCTATTTTTTAGCCACGATTTTTCTAGCATGAATAACTCAATGATCTTAGTGTTCATCTAGGAAGACTGTGGTTTGAGCCAAATGTTTTCTTTCCTAAATACT
The DNA here is from genome assembly GCF_036321535.1 of Camelus dromedarius. Lineage (NCBI taxonomy): Eukaryota > Metazoa > Chordata > Mammalia > Artiodactyla > Camelidae > Camelus > Camelus dromedarius. The sequence goes on along the minus strand of NC_087444.1, from coordinate 31,973,133 downwards.
CTATAGTCTTAATGCTTTAATTTGGGGGGTGGTGGTAATTAGGTTTATTTATTTTTGGAGGAGGTACTGGGGATTGAACTCAGGACCTAATGCATGCTAAGCATGCGCTCTACCACTTGAGCTATACCTTCCGCCCTATAGTCTTAATACTTTAAAATTATTTCCTTAGATGTTACTTGGAGTTTTTTCCAAGTTATCTCTAACAAGTGGGATCAAAGAAGGTTTAGCTCTTGCAGTCTTCATCTTACAACTCATTACAATCTGAGAGAATCTGTCCTGGGCCAGATGTAGGGGATTCATTTCCTTTCCAGCTGTGTGGAGGGAACCTGGCCCCAGCACTAAGGTGGAGCTGACTGAGAGGGAGGGGTGGGGCCACACCCTCCAGGGAGCTCCTCCCCCACAGGCCTCCTCCTCCTCCTCCTCCTCCTCCTCCTCCTCCTCCTCCTCCTCCTCCTCCTCCCCCTGCTCCTGCTGCTGCTGCTACTCACATGACAGAAGATCATCGCTTGAGCGATGGTGATGGCCCCATACAGGTTGCACAGGGCCTGGAACTTCTCGTCTCTGTTATTGCACAGGACGTAATACTGCTTGATGGTGTCCAACGTCTCCTCCTCGCGCTTCAGTTTGATGATATTTGGGTCTGGAACCACTTTCTGGGCAAATTTCCATACAGAGTCTTCAAAGGTGGCAGAGAAAAGCAGCATCTGGCAGTTCCTGGGCAGCATCCTGCAAGGGAAGGCCCAGGTGTTCGGCATGACCCGCCCAAATGTTTCACTGGGAGGTACAGAAGCACGGCCTCCCGGGCCAGGGTGACCTACACCCCCAGGAAGGCAGCAGAGAGGAGAGGAGCACTGCAGGAAGGAGGTGCGAGCAGACACAGGGCAGGGACGGGGTGCCAGTAGTTCCCTAAGTCTCCTTCCTCAGCGCAAGCTGGGAGTGTGGTCCATGCTGACACGGAAATGGCCCATCAGACAAATGCTCCTGGAGCAGTGGAGGAAAGAACCTGGCAGGGGCAAAATGGAGTCTGGAGAGTTCCTCCTGCCTCAAGTGTCCCTACCTCTGGATGCGGATGCTCTGATCTTGGTGGCCCTGAGTAGCTATCATCACGTCAGCCTCATCCAGAACAAACACCTTAATCTTCTTGGGGTCAATGAACTTGAGCTTGGAGCACCAGTCCAGAACGGTCCCAGGAGTGCCAATGACAATGTGCTCACTGATCTTCTGACCTCTTTCCACTGTGGAGACAAGATTTGTCTGTGGGTATTTTCATGGCTAAACCAGCTTTAGAAAAGAAAGCCTTGCCCATCCTTCCAGATCTAGTAGAACAAGTTAACTCAAGATTTCAAAATATACAGAAGTATTATCCAAAATTCCTGGGTTCTTCCACTACAAGATGGGCATCCTGACACTCGTGTCACTGCACTGTTGGGATTAAATCCTCCACACTGAACCCTCCATAAGTATTAGTTTCCCTTTTCCTACTTTCTCCTATAATTCACCATCATCGAACTCTCTCTCTGGCATTACTCATCCTTTTCATACCATCCTTCACTCATGGTTCATTAATTTCCTCATGAATTGGTAGTTTAGACTCCAAGGATCTTGGCCCCATGGTTTCTTGCTTTGTTAGATATTCTAATTGTGTAGATAATTTTCCTCAGTACAAATTCTCTTTAAAATACACATTACTCTCAAATTATACCTGGTGGGAGTAGAGGGATACAGCCAAGTATAAAATTACTAATGCACTGTAGCCTTTGACCAATACTTCCACTATTAGGAATCAATCCTATACGTATATGAATATGTGTGAAGTAACATATCCAAGGATATGCATGTATCAAAACATAGCTAATTAGGCAAAATGATACACCCAATATAAGATACCAATAAAAGTATAAAACTGTTTAGGAACCGATATTGAGCAATCTCCAAAATACATTATTAAATGTGAAAAAAAAATTGCAGAGCAATTTGCATACCAAAAAGGGCAAAAAAGAGTACAGATAATATACGTACGTGTATGTGAATGTACATGTTATATATTTACACACACATGATTATTTGCCTGTAGCCGCACAGACTATCTCTGTAGGACACATAAGAATTAGTTAGTACTAGGTACCTTTAGGAAAGAGAACTAGGTGGTTGAAAGGTATGGGAGAAAAAAAAGTTTCTTCCATATATCCTTTCAATTTTGAAATGTGAATATCTTTATTTTAAAAATAAAGTTTAAGATTTGAGAAGGGGAGTTTGGAAGTCATCAACTATCTATTGGAAAAGTTTTAAATGAAGTCTTACATACGCTGTGGTTCTCATTGTCCATTGCCCATCAGTCTAAACTGAACTTCTAAAAAATGATACATTAGTTAATATATTAATTCTTTATACACAGTGAAGTCCCCTGCTATTTATTATAAAACAATCTAGAGAAGATACATGTTGTCACAAGATTCTGGTACACTACATTTGTGTGCACCCATCAGTTTGAGACATTAATACAAAAATATCCAACTTAATAACTATTAGTTAAAGTGTTCTTGCTGCATGCTGAAATATGACAATTTTCTCCAGGAAAAGCTCATTTGTGATTATTCATGTGGTAAACTGCACTAGTCATTTTCATTTGTTGACTGACAAACTATAGAAAATCAAGGGGGGAATCTGATAAACACTTTTTTGAAAATTAGCAAAGAGAGCCTGTCTCTACAATGAAAACAATCAGCTGTTATTTGCTGTCATGGTAACATTTAAGCTTAAGAGAAAATTAGAATTCATATTTTGAAAAAACCTGTAGGTGCAGTTATAAGAAGGCTGAGCATTTCTCCATGTATAAACCCCTCTGAGGAGTTTGGTGGTGATTATTAGTGCATTTTAAATGCTATTTAAAATTCTGTATAATGAAACATGTCAGCATTTGGAAGATCAGCATAACTCAGTAAGACAGGATTTTCCAAATGACTAAGGTATGATATAAAAAATCATTCTTGGGAAAAGATGCATTCAAAGTGCAAGAGAGAGACCAAGGAATTTTAATGTAAAAGCACCAAGAGTTTATTAATATGATTTCAGATGCCACATCGCAACTAACTTTTAAGTAATTACCCCTTGTTAAGTTTTGGTGTGGCATCCAAAAAAAAAGAGTATCTGTAATTATCTGAAAGGTCAGATTTTCTTCTCTTCTTCCAAAGTACTTAAAAAATTTCTCAATTTTAGCTTCCAATAGGGCAGAAATCAAGAGATAACCTGCAGAAACAAAAATGTTTTGGGGGTCCAAAACAATGTTTAAAGGAGTGTAAGAGACCACAAAGTTTAAGAACTTTTGGAATTATAAACTGCTGGGTGGAAGGGATGTCTCTCTTCTATTTCTTCTAGGTAATGCCAACTGCTTCCTGAAGTGATCGTGCCAGTGTATACTCCCCACTGGAGCACATGAGTGTTCCAATTCTTCCACATCCTTGCCAACACTTGGTGGTGTCAGACTCCCTCATTTATACCCGCTGAGAGGCATATAGTGGTTTCAACTGATGCTTCCCTGATGACTAGTGAGGCTCATCAATTTTTCATATTTACTGACCATCTGAATTCCTTCTTTTGTGACGCATCTATTCATCTGGGACTCTTTGTCCATTTTCCTATGAAAATGTTTACTTTTTTCTTATTAATTTGCAGTTTTATATACTTTGACAACTTCCCTATCACCCCTAATCTACCTGCTCCTCCCCCTACTCTAACGCACACTCCCTACACACTGCAGACAAGGAAGAAAGACTCGTTGGAAGGATTTCTGATTTTGATAAGACCAAGTGAACTGTCTGTGCTCTTAGATTACTCTTACTAATGCTGTGCTTAACTTTTAGAGAAAGAGATCTGACCCAACCTACCATCCTCAGTGCTAAGCCCTCCCTAGTAAGCAGCTTCCAGAACTCTGGATGCCAAATCCAAAACCCTGTCTCTTCAGTGGAAAAGTTCACACTTTAAGAACTCCATGTGATTTTAAAAAAAAACTTAAAATCTTATTTTAAGAGTGGAGAGGATTAATAACAAGTCAGCAAGTATTTAAATAGATTTGCTAAAAGCAGTGGATCTGGGCTCCAAGATCAGACTGAATCAGAAAGTTGAATATGGTCATCACATCTCCAAAATTCAAACATCCAGCCACCCACCCCGACTCACGGCATAGGTCTTGTCCCTTCATACTCACATTTATTGCCTCGAACAGCATAAGCAAGCTTTAGTTCTGGATGAAATTTGCCCATCTGCTCAATCACTTTTCCTGTTTGGAGCGCCAGCTCATATGTTGGGGAGAGGCACAGACACTGACAGGCAGATCATAGAGGATGAGTTTAGGAGAGCCTTGCAGTAACAGACAACAGGCTCTAAAGCAGCAAGTACACTGCTGTCATTACTACTTGAACAGTACAGGGAACCACATCCTTGTCAACCAGGTCCACCTCTCAGCTATAGATGGAAGCCTTCAGTAGAGAGCCCTGGCTTGGTGGATGCCTTCAGAAGCCACTGTTTCAGGTTGCTGATTCCAACTCAACTCTACCCAGGTCAGGGCCTGGTGTGCTATGGAGCTTTGCCTGAGCCACAATCTGAGGCATCAGAAACATTCAGGCTCCACCAGGAGCACTCTCATTAATCTCCCACCAGATGGTGCCACCCTTCCCAGGACAAGCAAGCCAGAGCCCCCAGGATTCCCCAGCCCTCACCTGGGGGTATCTCTCTGCTGGTTCCACTCGGCTGAGCATGGCTAGGACGAAGGCAGCTGTTTTACCAGTACCAGACTGAGACTGGGCAATCAGGTTTTGTGGACTGGATTAAGGAAGAACCGAGATGAAAATAATATTAGGTAAAACAATCAAGTGTCCAAATGTTCTTTTTGGGTGGTAGGAATATGGATATTCCCCCTTCATGCTCCTATTACCCAGGTTTTCTGCACTGAGCACAAAGATAATTTCTTTATATGTTGTTTAAAAAACTGCTTAAATATTAAGGGAAATAATGATTCTTTTAGATGGGCTCACACTAAGAAATCCTCACTCTAGACTCTAGCACAGCTAGAGTGCCCTCATTTTGTACCCCAAGGGGCCCATGGAAATTAAGACTGCAGAGTAAGATCTGTGCTGAGACAAGTCCCCGGGGACATTTTCTGTTGAGCCATATGTGTCTCCAGGACTTGGCTCCTTCTGTGTGCTCCTGTTTCTCATCTTTATGGAAAATTTAAAATACCAAGTCAGATGCTTTAGAGGGAACTTTCACATTTCACTTCACGTTTGTTGTGGAAATAGGTGGCATTTTTATCATTAAAAAAAGAGAAATAATAATAGAGTTGAATAAAAAAAAAGTTGCTACAAAAAGTATGATAACATTTATCTAAGGTTTAAAAATATGCAAACTCCTCTTTAGATTCTTAGGGACACAAAGATACGTGGTAAAAGGATAAAGAAGTTAGAGAATGACGACCCACGTCAGGATGAGGTTCACTTGGGTGGAAGACAGAGCTGTGAACAGAGAGGAGAACATGGGGGCTTCAGTTGTCAACTAGATTAATAACACTTCACTTTTTGGCAGGATGGGGTTGCAGAGATGTTCCTGGTTATTGCTCATGATACCTTTTTGTAGGTCTCAAAAATTTCAAAAACTTAAAAACCCAGCTTTTAAAATTGCATAGATTAACAGCACCAATTTTCTCTATCAGTTTTTATTAAGTAGAAAAAGCAGAAACTGTACTGAATTGCATCTGAGTCTCTCTGCACTTGTCCAAGCTGTTTCCCTGAAAGAAGTATGCTGTCCTCAATGGCCCATCTTGTGCTCAGGAACACTATGGCTCTTGGCGGGAGAGGTTAAACCAAATTCTTAAGAGGTGCACTGGGGTCTGTGATACTTACGGCTCAGCAAGCATCATGGGTAACGCGTTCTCTTGTATCTTGGATGGTCGATTGAAGCCCATGGCATAGACTCCCTGGAGAAGCTGTGGTTTCCTAGGAGGCCAAGGAGAGATAGGATGGATTCCTAGTTGTTGAAATTGTTTTAAAGGCCTAGAATTTTATTTTCCCATATATCTAGCAAAGAATGGTACTTCCCATCTGTCAGACGTATTTCCCTGTGCCTTAAGAGATACTATCTAAAACAAAACCGACATCTTTCCATACTAAATCTTAATCTGAAACAATTATGCAATTTATAAAATTCAGGCTAGTTTCCTTCTTTTCTTTCTTGGAGAAGTTCATCCTTTCAGCAGACCTACAAATCTGGTTGGCCTTGAATGACAAATGTTCCCTGGATACTGCAAGAATGCTATTTATTAATTCACAGTATAAAATAAATTATAAAGGACATAGCTAAAAATAAACACTGCTTACTATACTGCTAAGATACAGAAGTCCCTTTAGAGACTGGGATTTCACTTTACATTTCTCAGTGCAGATATTCCATTGAACCACAGTTCATTTTGTGTTCATGGATCTTACAAAGCCAGCTGCGCAAGAACTCGAGACAATCAAGAGGTAAGAAAATTGATTCAGCCAGTTTCTAGTAAACAGATAAGGGGAGTTCAGTTATACTGAACTTTACATATGCTCAGATTTACTCACTATGTCTGGTTAAAAATCAAGACTAGAAAAGCAACAACTTCTTATCTAAGTAGCCACACCTCAAGTATCAATTAAAGTTGCTCTTACAGTGCATTTATAATAAGCTCTCTGCTACCTCTAAATTGACAAGGTGTTTAACAAAAATCACACCAGATTATTTTTAAAGAAAAATTAAACCAAGTCAAGACTGTTCTCTAAGCCTTCCATAGAGTTTAAGAGACTCCCTAAAAGGCAGTTCTTCTGGTATATGCTGATTCTTTGGTTCAGAATCAAAGAACTTTGAAAAGTAACGTACTTCCATTTGGAAGAAAAGGCTATGAAGCTTAATAGATTCTGACTTGGTTGCCAAGGAAACAGAGTCACTACTGAACAAGGACTCAAGTGATCTAGGAGCTATCAGTGGCTCATTATTTCTCTTTTATTTTGCAGATCCAAATATTTTCAGTACAAGGTAGACCAAATATATTAGGTGACTTGGGTTTTATTCTTTGTTTCCTTTGGCTACTAATAACTAAATCAGAGAGAACTTGACTTTTCAAAGAGGAAAATTCAGCAATAGTTGGTCTGAGAGCTCCAGTCCTTTCAATGAAAGGAACTTAAAAAAAAAAATACTGATATTTGGAAAAGCAAACTGTCAGTTCAAGAAACAATAGAGCACATCCAGCTGCCCTGACAGTTATGAACAAAAGCAGAGATGACAGGTTTGCTGAAAAAAGCCCTTGACAGAGGAAATACACACAGGAAAGTATAACTTCCTGAAAACACTGAAAAGGCCACATTTAAAAAAACTTGTTCTTAGTGGGAGGGTGTAGCTCAGTGGTAGAGCGCCTGCCTAGCATACACAAGGTCCTAGGTTCGATCCCCAGTACCTCTATTAAAAAAGATAAATAAATTAAAGAACCTAATTACCCCCCCCAAAAATAAAAAGCTTGTTCTTAGCTACTGCTTCATTAACAACTTGATTTGGTTCTAGTTAGCTCTCTTCTTTTAAATGTCTCTTACTCTACAATGGTGGCAACAGTTGGAAGGAATGTGGCCTCTACTTGCCCACAGTGGGCATATGATAGATTCTGCTGAACAAAGACAAAGAATCCATTTATTCCACCACTTTCTTATTTACCACCTATTTTCTCTCTGGGATTTTGGTCCTGGCAGGCAGCAAGAGGTAGTTATGTCTTATGTTACTTGTAACACCCAGCACAGTGGCATGTACCTAAACCAATGACCCCTAAACACCCCTTTACTAACTTACTGAAGGAAACAAAACACTTGGTATGACATTTCATAATTCTCTGCCTTTAAAATAAGGACGCAGTAGAAGTCATTCTTAGCACAATGCCATAAATTTCTACCCTTAATGCTTAATCCAGGGTTCTGAATTTTTAAAAAAATTCTGGAATGTTGAAGGCTGCTTTCCACTGTAGGTATTGGGAATTCTGAACAGGCTTTTTTTTTTTTCTTTTTGACAGATTTTATAAAAGCAGATAAACTGTTCTTAAGACTGTAAACCCTATAGTCTAACAAAAGGGCTTACCTAATAAGAAATGTTCCTGACATCCAGAAATCACCTGTCAGCCAATATTTTATTGAAAGTTCTAAGAGCATAAAAGAAAAAAGACTTTCAGCTATGATGAATAAATCTGTGGCATTTAAAAATCCCTACCTAGAGGAAGAGAACTAGATAGCCAAGAGACAAGAGTGGGAAGGAGACCATCACTGTAAACTTTTTCATACTTTTTAACTTTTGAATCATGGTTAGTCAAAGAAGTAAATACATTAAGATTTTTGAAAAATAAAAGTGGAAAGTAAATTTCCACAAGATCTCAGATGCTAAGTGTTATAAAGTAGGGACTGGCAAAGAACAACTGTTCCAAGGAACGAACACTCACAGGCGTAGCTCCTCAAAGGACTTCACTGAGTAGAGTGGGGAGTTTGGATCCCGCTGCAGGACTTCCACCTGGTTGGTGTTATCGACAAGGTTGCTTCTGATCAGCTTGTTGAGTAAGGACTGGGCAGCTCTGTCCTCTGTCAGGAAAAAAAAAAAACAGTAGATCTTCATATTCATCAAGCAAACCTCACCCTCGTGAAACCTCTCTCTCCACGTCTGTACCCACACTGAGGTGCCAGCAAGGTGCAAGAAAGACACAATCACACCAAAAGGTCTCACTTTAAACTCCTGACTGCTAAACTCCAGTGGGCTGAGATGCCTTTCTATACTCCACTCCTCACCCCCACCTGCGTTTGTGCGCGTGTTCTCCACCTTCACCCCTGTAACTTGGACATCTGTGCCTGGAGGCTAACCCCTGACTTGTACAACAGGCCCCATCCCTTCTTGCTGAAAGGGCATTTCTCCCAGCACTGACCTTCTCTCTCGCATTATCAGTTTCCCCCTCCAATGGATCATTCCCACCAGCACATGTACACGTTTTAACATCTCTCACTGTAAATCTGCTTCCTCCTTTACCCCACATCCCGATCCAGTTACTGCCCTGATTCTCTGCTTCCCTTTGTGGAACACTCCCTGACAAGGCTGTCTGTACTCATAGCTCCACTTCCTCTTCTCCCCTTCCCTGTGAAATGTACACTGAATAGATTTTTAATTTAACCTCCCCATTTGACCTTAACAGCCCTTGTCAAGTTCACCAATGACTTCTACACTCTAAATCAACTGAACAGAACAATTTTCAGTTCTTAACCAACCTAGTACCTACCTATATATGATTCCCTACTTTTGAAACATTTCCTTCTTCTGGTTTCTGGGATACTACTCTCTTTTGATTCTCCTTCTATCTGACTGACTGTTCTCAATCTCCTTTGCTGATTCTCCCTCATCTCCTTGATCATATAACTAAGAGTACCTCTGGCTCCAGAGAGGCATGTCCTGGATGATATAACATCTCTTGCTACAGGGTTTCAAAGAGTAGTTACCTTTCTCTTCTTCATCTGTTTTCTCTGGAGTGGCATTGGCTTTGATAACACCTACACAAGAAAACAGTTGTCATAATCAGAAAGGCAAATATTAAATCCACTCAAAAGGTGGGACAATATAAATATCAAACCTTATTTAAGTGGTCAAAATGTAAATAGTTGGCATTTCTTTATGTTTAATGGATTTTTATTCCTAGGAAATTTAATGCATAAGAAAATTTCAAATTTCTAGAAATGCTGGCTGACTTTAAAGTGATCAGAATATGTCACCTCTGATTTACTTATCCTAATTTAAAATATAGCATTGTATTAGCACACATGATTAGACATGAGAAAGAAAATAAAGGTATTAAAAATTAAAAGAAAGTAAAATGACCACTTGTAGAATATATGATTGTAAACTTACAGGACTTCAAACGAGTATCAACTTAAAAATGACTACAAAATAAGATATCTCAGCAAAAGATTAAAAGAGCTATGTACAAAATAAAAAGAAATCAATGGCTTTTATAGATACAAACAGATATAATTAAAAAGATTCTACTTATAATAGCATCTAGAAATATAAAATACTGCACCCAGAAATAAAGTTAACAAAAAATATGAGACTTACATGAAAAAACCTTTAAAACATTCATAAAATAATGCAAAGAGATAAAGCTAAAAAGTCCATAAACTAAAATGGAATTCTAAGATATTCAATTAACTGAAAAGGCAGGAAAAGAGGCAGAGAAATAAAATATGAAGGGACAAACAGAACAGTAAAATAGTAAACAGCAAATAGTAAAACTGTTAACCTAAACCCAATCACATCAATAATTACATTAAATATAAACAGATAAAATACTCTAACTAAAAGGTAGAAATTATTAGAATGGATTTAAAAGCAAGATTCAACTGTCAGCTGTCTACAAGAGCAGGTGGCAATACAGCTCCATGGTAGAGCACTTGCTTAGTATGCACAAGGTCCTGGGTTCAATTCCCAGTACCTCCATTAAAAACAAACAACAACAGAAAATACCTCTGAAAAGAAGAGTAAAGTAAACCCAAAGTAAGTAGAAAGGAAAAAAATAGAGAGTAGAAACCTATGAAATAAAAGACAAATGTTCAAGGAAACTAACATTGTCAAAAGCTGGCTCTTTGAAAAGATAAAAAAACTGATAAGCCTCTAGACAGACTCCTCAATAAAAAGAGTAGAACACATATTTCCACTTTTAGAAATGGAAAGAGAACAACAAGTTCATACTGTATAGCACAGGGAACTGTATTCAACATCTTTAGTAACTTACAGTGAAAAAGAATATGAAAATGTATATTATGTATGACTGAAGCATTATGCTGCACCAGAAATTGACAAAATTGTAAATTGATTATACTTAAAAAAAATATATATATACACACAAAAAAAGGTGGGGGACATCATATATCCTACAGTCATTAAAATATTCCTAAAGGGCACAAAAAGGGATTTGAAAAAAATGGAAAGACATTTGGTTTCTGTAAAGACTCAACAGCATATAGATGTTAAGTTATAAATGTATCATGTCTCAGGAGAAATACCAAAAGATTCTTTTTCTTCTTAGAACTAGTCAAGTTGATTCTAAAAGGATATGTATGGAAAATAAGCAAGAACAGCCAAGAAAACTCTAAAAAAGATCAATGAATGGAGACCAGCACTCACAGATATTAAAGCATGTCATAATGCTCCAGCAATGAGAAATATGATACTGATACATGAATATGCAAAAGAAACTTGATAGATGAGAAAATGCTGAGTTTAGTATATTATACAAGTGTATCTCAAACTAGAGAGGAAAAATGTACTAATACAAAAGTGGTATCGAAACAAATCTGTAGCCATCTTGAAATTTAAAAGGTGAAACACACTAGAGAAAACAATTTAGATCCATATCTCACAAAGCACACCAGGAAAAATTCCAAAAGGATCAAAGACTAACTATGAAAACTGACTCAAATTTCAGAAACAATAATGTAAAACACTGATACATTTGACTATATAAAAATGTTTGTAGAGCAAAAATACACAAGAAACAAAGTCTAAAGACAAATAAAACTGGCAAAAGTATTAAAACTTCTATCACAGTTAAAATATGAAGTTCTTCATAATTAGAAGAGAAAAAGCTCAATAGAAAAGGAAATACAAATTCTTTTAAACTTATGAAAATTTTCAACCTTACTCATGAAATACAAATGAAAATGCTGATCCACCTATCAGATCAACTTCAAGGTTTTGACTAAAAATTCTGTGGTGAGGCTATAGGGAAGCAGACATTCTTATGCTTTATTGATAGAAATGTAAATTATATAATACTATGGAGGGTACTTTGAAAATACTACTAAAAATTGCAAATGCATATACTTTTGACCATGGAATATCCATTTTGGGAGAATTTATCCTATAAACATATTTGCATACATGTAAAAAGAATTAAGTTCATAGTTATTCCACGAAGCAGTGTTTACAAGAGAAAAAGAATATGGCTGGAAAAAAAGAAAAAAATAGAATATAACCAATCCAAGTATCTATCAAAAGATAACTGGTGGCGGGGAACATATAGCTCAAGTGGTAGAGTGCATGCTTAGCATGCATGAGGTCCTGGGTTCAATCCCCAGGACCTCCATTAAAAAAACAAACAAAAAAAAAACCCCAAAAAAACTTAAAGAAAGCTTCTTTCCACATTGCAGCTATGAGTGCAAAGTGAAGCACACACATAGCTTATAGTTACTAGTGACTTACCATTGGTATCTGGTTTGACTTTCTCTTCCTTGATCTGCAAACTACTCATCTGAAGGGGAATAAAAAGAAACACTTAAGAGCAGAGCTATGTAATAACCAAATACCACGAATTACAAATGACCCTTAAAAACCAGAGTTTGAACTTTTAAGGGTCCATTTATCCATGGATAAACAGTACGGTACTACACAGCCCGTGGTTGGTTGAATCTGATGATGCAGAACCACATATATGGAGGGGCAATTTCAACAAATTCAGAGATTTTTCAACTACAGGAAGGATTAGGGGCTCATAAACCCCATATTATTCAAGAGTCAACTGTATTTATTAAGCTAATGTACACAAGACTATATGGTTAAAAAAAAATGGGGAGAGAGTCCTCCCCAACTATTAGGAAGCAATGTTTTAACACATTTACTTATACCAGCCACCCAATAAGCAGAGTGGTTAAAATCAGATACCAAGTATGTTTGGGTCTGTATTTGTGCTATTCATATCACATCTAGACTAGGGTCATAGTAAAAAGATTTGAAATCAATTCTCAGTAACTGTCACTCAGGGAAGATCTGATGCTAAATACTAGATTTAAACTCTAGAGTACAGAACCATATCCTTTATAATACTTTGTGATTTGAGGATAACTGACAATTTTATACCTCTGACCTAATTCCTCCTGAACTCCAGTGCCACATTTCCAAGTGGGTACTGTACAGAAAGGAGTTAACATAGCAAGTCTGACTGCTATCCTTAGGCAAGTCAGCTTGCAAAGCTAGCCCCTGGCTGGCATCTGGGGAACCTGGATTTTGAGAGGGTTCCCACTATCCCCAGAACTACTGAGGGGTTCACTAATTATGTTTATGAAAACTTGTGGTTTATGTTAACACCTACTTTCCTTCTAGGAGTCTGAAATTTTGGTACCTGTTTGGCAGAGATGACTATGTGCTAGGTCTCCAACAGAACCCCCAAGCACCGAGTCTCTAACGAGCTCCCCTGAAAACACCTCATCCATGGCTAGAGGAATTAAACATGAATTCAACATGAATTAAACTGGGAGAGGATTCTTGGAAGCTTGTGCCTGCTTTCCTCTCGACTTTGCAACATGGGCCTTTTCCTTCTGATGATTTTGCTTTTCATTGTAATAAATCATAGCTGTGAATACAATTAATTATATGCTGAGTCCTGTGAATCCTCATCAGTGATCATCGAATCTGGACACTTCTTGAAGACTCCCAACACAGATAGCTAACCAAACTGTACTCCTTTCCTCAAATTCGGAGCAGCCAAACCTGAACTCTTCATCCTAAATATCAAATCTGCCTTTCCTCCCACTCCCTTAGTCCTGTTATTAGCACTTTTATTAATAACACCTTGTAAGATCCAGCCTGAAAGCAGTAATCTTTGCCTTTATCTCCCTTCTCTTCTTTTTCCTAAATCTTTGTACCTCCACAGTTATCTCCTGAATCCCTCATCTCCACTTTCACCATTCAACATAGGCCCTCTACCTCTGGACTATTAGAGTAACTTCCACACACATCTCCTCTTCTTTAGACATCACTCCTAATATATTCTGTTCTCTGCAGTCCAATAAATCTTGCCAGCTCTAGATCTAATCTTGTCAGTATCCTTAAAAATCCCCAAACCAACCAAGTAAGGCCTCTCCTCTTTAAGTACTTAAGTCCAAAGTACACTCCCTACAATATTTTCTATACTGCTTCTACTACAACCCAATAATCTTAAGCTGCAGCAGAAATGAGTTCTGATTCCTGTTCTCTAGGCAAGTCCAGCACTTCGGTGCATTCTGTTCTTTTAAAATGCCATTAATCTTCATTTCTATCTTAAATGACTATTCTCTGATATCCAGCACAAATGTAAAATAAACCTTAATCTGTTATTCTGCAAAGAGCTACAAACTGCCAACCATGTTAAGCATGCATCTAAAAAAATGTTAAGAGTAACACAGATTCACCCAGAAAACAGAGAAATCAGAAAGAGAGAATCAGCATTTGAATATGTCTTTCCTTACAATCGCCACTGAGAAGCGGGGGTGCAAGGCAAGACAGACAGAATACATAGCGGGGACGGATTTGCCATAGGATAAAAGTCTTTAAATGGCCCAGACAAGAGAAAAAGGCTCCAGATTGGTTTCTTCAGCTTTAGGCACAAATAAGGGTTAAATGATTCCCCGCGGCAAACCTTAAAGGTGTGTGGGCCACCGCTTTCCCAACCCGGGCAGTTCCCTGGACTCCAAGCAGGGTCCGCTTGGGCCCTCCTAGTATGTTTCCCCCGCATGGAACTGAAGCAACTAACCGATTTAACAGCCGCTTCCTGCTCGTCCACTGCCAGAGCCCACGAGTCAGTGGCCATGGTCCCGGGGAAAGGAGGCTGACTCGCGAAAAAAGGACCACAAGCGCGGCAACAGCGGCCCTGAGCCCGCCGCAGGCGCGAGAACAACACTCACGCAGACCGGAAGCGACGGTGCGCAAAGATGACGTCATTTCCCGCCCCGCGCCATGAGACGTCACTATTCCGTGCCGTGCCGCAACGGGCCTGTCCTCCAGCCTCGGCCCAGCTCCTCCTTCGCGAACACTCCTTTCCGCCGACTTCCTGGGGAAGAGCCTCATTGTGCCATAAAATTCCTAAGCTCTATTGAGTGAAATTCCTAGCCCATACTTCTTTGTTTCACGTCACACTGAGGTAATCTAAGTTTTATTTTTAAGTCGGCCACGTCTCATGATGAATCTGTAAGTCTGTGAACTGTAAAGCTTTACAGGAAGGAAAATCTCAGGGCGTTACTATACAATACCAGTTTATACTGTTACGAGCGAGATAACGTGTAAGACGGGGGTGGGGGACAAACAGAAAAACAAAACAAAAAACCCTAACATTTTCTTTTTCTTCTGGGTCCTTCCAATTTTTGTCCGTATGCGTCGTAGCACAGGTGTTTTACATAGTCTTAAACAAAGTACATATACAATTTTAAATTTGACTTCCTATACGGCTAAGTATTTTTTAATGTCATAATTATCAATGTAATGGCTTTATAATAGTCCATCAAGCTCATATCACATAAATCACCTAAGTACCCTTCCTCCTCCCCATCTTAGGGATATAGGATGTTTCCCGTGTTTTATGGATAATTGATGAGACTTAAGTAAGCCTCTCCATACCATCAAAAATCATCTTACTTGTTTCTAGTTTACTTTGTGTCTCTCCCTACTAAAATATTAACTCTTCAACAGCAAAGATCTTAACCTTAGTCACAGCTGATTGATGAACCTAGAAAATTGAGTGGCACATGGTAGATTTTCAATAAATACTTTTCAATGTATGGCTGAATTGACTAATATAGATTTTAGTTCAAAACGTATTACTCTAGGACACATTCCTAATCATTCCAACATTTATGTCAAAGTGTGTGAATGAACTGAACACTTTATAAGGATAAATGGTCAGTAAGCATAAGAAAAGGAACTCAAAATTATTTGTTATTAAGGAAATGCAAATCAAAGTCACAGTGAGGTATCACTGCATCCTGGCAAGATCCACCTGCGTTGGTAAGGATGTTAAGGAAAAAAATCTTGAATGACATTTGTTAAAGATGATAAGGCAAACTTCATTCAGGACCATTACCATAGTTACAGGGATCACTGCAATGGGATTTTGTAGTGGGGAGAAATATTGGGTTCAATTCCAAATACAGCATGGGAAAGCGGGAATTTATAGCCAAGGAGCAGAAAGGTGGGTGGAAACTTAAGAGGAAATATCAGGGGCAAGGAGAGTTTTGGTTAAACCAATTTAACAGGATTATTGCTAAAGACAGGCCAGGGTGATCAGACATCACCTGGGTGGTGGTAGAGGATGAAGAACTTGATATGGAGGGTGGTCCAGTTCTTACTAAAACTAGATTTTACAGGAAAGTGCACAGATGGGCCAAGGAGAAGTTTCAGGAGCCTGACTAAACTAAACTGGTTAAGCAAGGAACCTTGGTCAGGAGCTACTGGAACTCTCCATAGTAGAGCAGCTGCTTAGCATGCAAGAAGTCCTGGGTTCAATCCCTATAATACTGCCACAAAAAAAGAAAACAGAAAACAAACAGCCCACCCCAAGAAGACTGGAGCAGGGGACCAGCTAATGGGGTAGTCAGGGTGGGAGAGGTTGAAAATGAATCAATGGAGCAAGTCCTTACAAAGCTGCAGCAGAGGGCCTTTGGTGCACTGGTAGAGAAATTTAGAAAATAGGGATATCTCTCCCATTGTAATAGGAGGGCAGGAAGGATAGTGTGCTTGGAGGAAGGTCTGGGACAGAAGGTTGAGGGAGTTTCTTTTTGTTGGCCATTACTGGGAATAGGGAGATTATTTGTTGACAGTTGAGGGGACGATGGGGTTGGATTTTCGAGGTGAGTGAAAGTCTTGAAATGGTAACTGGACAGAGTAGGGTAATTAACCAGAAAGGACTAATCTATGAGGCTAGAGACACTGCAACTTTTTCTGAAGTTGTTCCTTCTGCTGATGTTAAATATGAAATCAGGTGAATTGGACAATATTTAATTTGTCCCTCTAGCATAATTCTACTTGTTTTAGAAATTAACAAAGCAAAGCCAAAACACTGGGACCTGTTTTGTTATTAAACCTGGACTCAAATGGCATTGGTTTTCAGGACAATTTCTGTGCAAATTTAGAAGCTGCTAGTGACTTGAGAGAAACAAAGACCAGAGAACAATACGCTTAACACACTCGGCCATACAACCTGATCAGGGGCTAACTCAGATCTTTTCAAGTCTAAGTGTATGGACGTTTGCTCATAGGGATAAGCTAACCTAAAACTATTTGGCATTTCTCCAATTGCAGAATTCTGAGGATGCTGGAAGCATATGGATGAGGATGTAACAGCTATAAAGACTCACAAAATGTGTACTAGTACTTCCAGAAGAGTTCCATCTAAACAGCCCCCTCCCCTACCCCACTTCCTCTGGGAGAAGCTGGCTGTAGCCCTGGGCTGTAGGATGGCATAAAAGAAAGATCTGCCACCCAAGCACCTCTGCCTATGACATACTGATAAAGCAGAGGCTGTGTCTCATCTGAGCACCTGATATCTTAGACAGCCACCATTCTTAGGCTTCATCTAGTATTTTCCTCCACCTACCCCACTCCCCATTTTACAATTAGTATTACTATGGAGAAACCTCTTGCTCTGCTGATACGAATGCCAGAACTGTTTCTAAGCCAAGGCAGAAGCATCCAACGGGCTGGAGAAAGAGAGGGCATGAGGTAAGAGTAACGAACGTCCTCCAAGCAGATTCCCATCTGCCTGTAACTTCCCACTAGGTGTTTGAAGCTGTTCTGGGAGAGCCCTGTTCCAGATTCAGGATTTGGAGAGCAGGGTACTGGAGCCTCCTAGCATCAGCCCTTCAGGTTCCCTCACCTCTACTGTCATTTTTGGAAGGTCCTGCAATCTGAGTCAATCAACAGAATAGGGAAATTAATTCTCAGCCAGAAAAGCAAAGTCAGGTAAAACTGCAGGCAGTTCCTAAGAACCTGTTATCTATGTCCAAGACCAAGAGAAAACTGAAGAGGGCCCTTGAAATCTATAAGGGCTTGGGGTGTTGGTGAAGAGAGGCTAGTCTCTTCTTGCAAAGGGGATGGGCCTGACTTCATGAGTCATTCCCTCATGATTCAACCCTGATGTCACTTGTTCTTTCCAAACCTTCCCTTTGGGTTTCTCCCCAGAATTATTTTTAGATAGTTTAAGTTTTAAGAGCCACACAATCTTTTTGGAATAACAGCATTAAGTGGGTATAAAAGCCTACCATTCCTCTTCTGTAATATCCCTCTGGTCTACTTCTGTGCTCTCAATGCAACCAATGACGTCCTGGCACTTGCTCTGTGATGGGATTGATGTAATAATCTTCTAACTGTGTTCTCAGATGCCAGCCTTTTCCAGTTTCAATATATCCTGAGTATCTCTGGTAGACCTATTCCCCCACCCTCAAAACTACATCATCACTTCCTATGACTTAAGAATCTATGACAACTTACTACTGAATCCAAATACTGTTGAAATAATCAAATCTTCATTTTCTACCTAACAAGACTTCTCTACTCACATGGCAATGCTGCTCCCCTCACTGCCCTTCCAGTACACTGCATTTATCCTGGTGAAGGTGCCTTGGTCTTAATAGGGCCTCATCTGCCTAGGGCACACTTCTTATCACTTGGAATCCCACTATTCTCTCATAAGCAAATACCACTCCTTCATGAGGTCTTCTCTAACCTCAGAAATCCTTACCTTCTGAATACCAAAGACATCTGGAATGAAACAGCCTTCGTGTTAAATAATAAATGAAATGGGAACAACAAAGGGAGAAGACCTCTTTCCAAGCTCTATTTTGTTCATTTCCTAGGACTAGAAAATAGGTTGTGAGAACTCTGTGTTGCTGGCATCTACCTTCTTTCTGACTAGTCAGCCAGCATCCTCTGGTTTACCAACAGGGAAAAAAGGAACATGAGGAGCCCTCTGGCAACTGAGTAGGGCCCTTGGCCTATGGAGACATCCCAACTGTTTATGCTGGAGCAATGTCAACTCTGAAATGGAACAGCAATATCAGGTGATGACTAGTCTATGGAATAATACGTAAATCTTCTCTCAAGTATGATCACCAATACTAGCAACCAAAAACATGCTGCTGTTTTCTTCTTGTACTCATAAATGTCTCAGTAACATGAACATCACAATTAAGTTCCATTAACCTCAATAAAGAATACATTAACTGATTAGTTTTTATGCATATAGTCAGTGAACATTCAACAAAACCAGTGAAATCCATTGTTTATGGATAATGAACATATCCAGAATTTTCCATTGGACCCAAATCTCCTTTTCTCAAGTGAGTTTCTCTGTTCTATGGACAGTTCCATACAGAGGAACTTACTGAAAACAGTAAAAGAAACTCTGAGGACTGAAGCTCTCCAAGGGCTCAGTACATGTCACATCACTGATGTCTCAATACAGCACAAGGTTGCAGAGGAAGCTGTGGACCAGAGCACCCTAGGAGCCAAGCACTGGCAGGAATGAAGTTGGACTGTGCAGGAATATAGACTGCAGGGACATTGGGGTGACATTCCAGAGCCATCCATACAGTGAGTCTTACCTGTTTAAAAGGCATATACTCCTTTGGGAGTTTCTCCCCAGGAAAATGCATTTAAACTCAAAATATTGTATATACTTCATAAACTCCATGAAACCCATCCAGTGAATTCTTAGGGGTCCAAGCACCCAGATTAGGAACTGCTGATCCAAATTTCTACCAGATACCA
Organism: Camelus dromedarius; assembly: GCF_036321535.1. Lineage (NCBI taxonomy): Eukaryota > Metazoa > Chordata > Mammalia > Artiodactyla > Camelidae > Camelus > Camelus dromedarius. Next base: position 31,953,537 of record NC_087444.1, on the reverse strand, counting down.
TTTACTCCCACTGCTGAAGAGTCTGAAGCACATCCCTTCCCATTTTCCTGCTTGGTTACAGGGCTACTTAGTGGGTAGGTTACTCATGTTGTGAGAAGGGGGGGATATACTCAGCCGGCAGCCTCGAGAGGAGTCTATATTGTTTTAATTATTGCCTTTGTTATAAGTCATTTCAGGGTTCGTCCACAGGATTTGGGGGGAGGGGGAGGTATAAAATTTCTTCTTTTCTTACAAGACTCCCAAGGCAGATCAGAGCTGGCCAGAAGTACAAACAAGATTCAACACAGTCAAGTGCCCACAGGGAATGTGGCAGGATTGGGAGTCTGTTGTTCTCTGTAGGACCTGTAATGTCAGAGATGAAGGACACCACCTGGAGGCTGACAGAGATTTGTCTCCTGGCCCCTTCCCTTCCCAGGAGACAAATCTGGCCTTAAAATACAAAAATGCCTACAGGGAGGTCTGGAATTGGAATCATTCTCATCACAGAAAATCCCTCTTCCAGGTCTGGTCCTAGATAAAGTGGCCTTGCTGTGTCAAAGTCACAGAGCTGAAGAGGACTCCTTTTGGCTGGGGTTTCATACTGCTCTTGCAGCTGTTTTTGTCTCATCTTTGCTCTGTCACTCTGTGGGTACCAACAGCCTTGGCCAGGTGTCAGGAAGTGTCCACTACTATTTGCTCTGACTATTCTGCACAAGGATGTCAAATAAAGATGGAGCAAAGGCCTTGGCAGTTACTCTTGCCTTGGACAGATGAATGGCTGCAGTCCACCCTGTCCCTTAGTCGTGCCTGTTTGTATTCCAAACACTGTGAACGCAGATGTTCAGATTCCCTTTATAATCAAGATGCCAAATTTCTGAAATCATTCCTCAGTTATGACAAAAAACTTGACTTCTGGAATCTGGAGACAAAGCAAGGATTTGTGACTATGTCTGATGACTTCTGGAGGTGACTTAAGACTGGCCATTAGCAACTTGACACCACAATTTTCACTGAGGATCCAAACCTCAGATCACCTTTTATATGCTTGGGGCTACCAAAGGGTCAAGGTGATGTTAGGTAAGTAAAAAAAAATGCTGCAAGTGCCCACAAAACCAGGTTTTGTGGCAAGCTAGGACCACCACTCATTCTCCACCATGACTTCTCCACAGGACTTGCTCAAGCACAAGCAAGGGACCCGCCAGTAATCAGATGTGCACTCTACACAGACCATATCTGCTAAGAACAGGTCACGGTCTGCAACACAGACATGCATTCACCACAGATCCCAGGCTGGCATTTTGGTCCATGCTTAGCAAATCCCTTCCTGCTGTGGGCCTCAGGACAGAGGGGGCTGACAACGCTCAGAGGAGCTGTCCCAACTCAAATTCAAAGCAGCAGCTCACAGGTCTCCTCCAAACATGATGGCAGACTTACACACCTGTCCTACTTGGGATCTCTCCCTGTGTCCCCTCTTCACCTCTATTCTGTCAGTTCCACAAGGGCAAGAGGCTGGCCTGAACATGCCCATGCAGAGAACCAGGCAGGGGCTGCCTCAGAGGATCCTGAGCAAGTGATTAGCCACAACATCAAGACTGATGTAATGATGGGGAAAACGCTGGCCAAGAAAGACGACGGAATTTCCAAAAGGTAAATTTCTGTGTATTCACGCCTAATCTTCAAAGTTGTGTAAACAGTTTTTTCTACCTTTCCCCATCATTTGCACAATTTTTGTCAAGTCCAAACGTAATTTAAAATGAGGTAGGTAGTTTCTCTCTACTCGTGCCTTCATCTCTGTGGTGACTGTCGAGGGCTAGGCCGTGAAAGCACTAGTGTCCACGCAGGGGGAGCGCCAAGGGCGGGCACCACTGCAGCTTCTCAATTGGCTATTTTCTCAATCTCGTCCAAATCATCCGTATCCAGTCTTTCTATTTTCTTATCTGGGGGAGAAATGGAATTCAAAGAGAGATCAACATGGGGTTACACAGAGACAAGCACCAGGGAAGGGGCCACACAGCAGGGAGAGAGGAAACTCAGGTCTCCGCCCCCTAGGAACTTCTGTGCCTCTGGCCACAGGGATCCTTCACGGAACCCCAGAGGCTTCCAGTGACTGAGCGAGGGACACTGACAACAGTCAGAGCACTGGGCCCCTCAGCCTGGCCAAGGGGGACTGTCATTCAAGTCCCTGAGCCCCAAACTCTCCAGGTGTGCTCTTTGTGAACTTCTGCGTTGTAGGGAAGGAGGAGAATGGGACGGAAACAAAGGCCTCTCTCAGGGACACAGGAAAACCTCCCCTCCCCCCTGACTCGCCCCTGTAAGGCAAGGGCGGGGCAGGGACCCTCCAGGGGACTCACTGAAGTGCTCCTGGATTCTGTTCAGGATGTTCATGCTGTGCTTGCTGTCCACCATGTTCACTGCCAGGCCCCTCTTGCCAAAGCGGCCGGTGCGCCCGATCCGGTGCAGGTAGGTCTCATTGTCCGGGTTCCCATCCTTGTCCACGGGGAGGTCAAAGTTGATGACGACAGACACCTGTTCAACGTCGATGCCTGCAGGGAGGAGAGGTGGAGAGGAGTAAGGCGGGACGTAACTCACTGTCACCCACACTCGGGCCTGCACACACCAACCTCAGGTGGAAGAAGAGTCTGGGACGGGCCAGCTCTGGGATTTGGACAGAGGGGCAGGTGGCAGAACCCAGACGGGAAAAACAGAACTTTCACAGATGCTGGCCAAATTACAAGATCAGTCAAAGCCTCTGCTGGGTACAAGTATGTGGAGAAGCAGCTAAAGCCTCACTGGGGACCCCAAGAAGAGCAGGCACCGTTCTAAACCACCAAATCAAGACTCCTGGTTTCTGTGAAAGTTCTCATCTGCTGAGGGAATCTAAACAGGCTCTCCTAGCAAACAGTGTCGCCACCAAGCGCACCTGCTCTACCCCACACCACCAGAGTGTCCCCCACACGAGGATTTCTCTTGCTCCCCTGAGCCTAGCATACTGAGGTACGTTCTGTGCTCACCGCGGGCACACACATTGGTGGTGACCAGAACCTTCTCTTTGCCCTCTCGGAAGCGCTCAATCACGGCAGCCCTCTGCTCCACCACCATCTCACCGCTCAGCAGAGCCACCTGGTGGCCTTCTTTTGAGAGCTCTGCTGCCAGCCAGCTAGCTGTTTTACGGGTCTGGAGTGAAAAGAATTGTTTTAAATGAAGATACCTGTAAAAAAAAAAATGAAGACCCCTGCAGAAAAGTGGCTTATTGCCATTAACATGCATAAAGGCTCAGCTGAGTTCAGTCAGGAGATCAGGCTTAAATTTTCTCTATTTTTTAGCCACGATTTTTCTAGCATGAATAACTCAATGATCTTAGTGTTCATCTAGGAAGACTGTGGTTTGAGCCAAATGTTTTCTTTCCTAAATACTCTATAGTCTTAATACTTTAATTTGGGGGGTGGTGGTAATTAGGTTTATTTATTTTTGGAGGAGGTACTGGGGATTGAACTCAGGACCTAATGCATGCTAAGCATGCGCTCTACCACTTGAGCTATACCTTCCGCCCTATAGTCTTAATACTTTAAAATTATTTCCTTAGATGTTACTTGGAGTTTTTTCCAAGTTATCTCTAACAAGTGGGATCAAAGAAGGTTTAGCTCTTGCAGTCTTCATCTTACAACTCATTACAATCTGAGAGAATCTGTCCTGGGCCAGATGTAGGGGATTCATTTCCTTTCCAGCTGTGTGGAGGGAACCTGGCCCCAGCACTAAGGTGGAGCTGACTGAGAGGGAGGGGTGGGGCCACACCCTCCAGGGAGCTCCTCCCCCACAGGCCGCCTCCTCCTCCTCCCCCTGCTCCCCCTGCTCCTGCTGCTGCTGCTACTCACATGACAGAAGATCATCGCTTGAGCGATGGTGATGGCCCCATACAGGTTGCACAGGGCCTGGAACTTCTCGTCTCTGTTATTGCACAGGACGTAATACTGCTTGATGGTGTCCAACGTCTCCTCCTCGCGCTTCAGTTTGATGATATTTGGGTCTGGAACCACTTTCTGGGCAAATTTCCATACAGAGTCTTCAAAGGTGGCAGAGAAAAGCAGCATCTGGCAGTTCCTGGGCAGCATCCTGCAAGGGAAGGCCCAGGTGTTCGGCATGACCCGCCCAAATGTTTCACTGGGAGGTACAGAAGCACGGCCTCCCGGGCCAGGGTGACCTACACCCCCAGGAAGGCAGCAGAGAGGAGAGGAGCACTGCAGGAAGGAGGTGCGAGCAGACACAGGGCAGGGACGGGGTGCCAGTAGTTCCCTAAGTCTCCTTCCTCAGCGCAAGCTGGGAGTGTGGTCCATGCTGACACGGAAATGGCCCATCAGACAAATGCTCCTGGAGCAGTGGAGGAAAGAACCTGGCAGGGGCAAAATGGAGTCTGGAGAGTTCCTCCTGCCTCAAGCGTCCCTACCTCTGGATGCGGATGCTCTGATCTTGGTGGCCCTGAGTAGCTATCATCACGTCAGCCTCATCCAGAACAAACACCTTAATCTTCTTGGGGTCAATGAACTTGAGCTTGGAGCACCAGTCCAGAACGGTCCCAGGAGTGCCAATGACAATGTGCTCACTGATCTTCTGACCTCTTTCCACTGTGGAGACAAGATGTGTCTGTGGGTATTTCCTTGGCAAAGCCAGCTCCCCTCTGTGAGACATTTTAAAGCTATGATGTATTTTAATGCAACTGTTTTGATGTTTGCATTAATACTTTAAGGGAAGGTTAGGATAGCACTATAGTATTTAATGGGCATACACACAAAAAACAGGTAGTAATGCTGAAAAGATACAGTAAGGGTATAAAGAATGAGATGGAAACCTCTTCAGTGGTATTCTTTACATTCTCTACAATCATCAATCCTCTTTCAAGGATCTGTTATCTTTATTTCTTCTCCGCCAACCTTCTCCCCAGCCTAGGTTTGCATTTCCTCACAGGTAGACTTTTTCAGAGTTCTTCTTACTCCAATTGTACTCTGCCCCTCGGCTCTCCCAGCATCTATATTGAATAAGTCAGTTGCCTTTACATGCCCCTTGCCCAGCTCAGTAAATAGGACTCATTATAAAAGGTGTTGTCTCCTCAAAGAAACAAACTGCCTCTCTTAGATAGAGTGCTTCCTCCCTCTAGGCCTGGCAGACCATGACACATCCTTGAGAATTTGGCTTATTTTGAGTTAGATGGTACTTACTGATTCAATTTTTTGTCCTGTAATTACAGTGCAGCCTTGACCAGATACATATAATACATACATATATCTGGCTCCAGTCACAGCCAAAGTTTTGCCCAAATGTCAATGTTGAGTCAATTCAATGTTAACAAATGCTGCCTCTCACCAGTTAACAAACCAATTACTGCCCGCCACAAACAAATATTCAGAATCCTCTGCCATCCTGATTGAAATCCAAATTTCAATATTTTAAATGTCTTATGATGATTTTCCACCAAGTTTTATTATTTTATTAACTTTTCTCCTCAGAACTGACTTAAGTTGGCTTTAGGACACTCTAGGAGATTTCTGACAGTCATAAAGTCACAGGTTTGTGTTAAAGATCCACAAGACAACCAAGATTCCTACAAATTTTAAAATACTTAAATATTGTTAGTTTGTTGTAAAACAAGCAAAAATAGAAAGGATGGATAAAGAAAATAATATAAATAGCTCCCAAAGTTAATCACCATGAACATTTTAGAACACTTTTGTTCTTCTAATGACATTAAAAAGAAATTAAGCTATTAAACAAATCCAGAATTTGGAAGATTTTATAAGAAACTTGTTTGGTCTGTTGAAAAAGTCAAATGCAACGGTGGGGGGAAGTGTGAGGGACTATTCCAGACTGAAACTTAACAAGATGCAACAACCAAATGCAATGCGTATACGTTACTCGATCTTGGTTCAAAAACAAAAAAGCCATAAAGAAACACTTCTGGAACAACTAGGGTAAAATGGAAATGGACTAGATGTTAGTTATTAGAGAATCTATTAATTTTCTTGGTTGTGATAAGGGTACTGTGGGTTTGTTGAAGACTGTTATTATGAAATGCATACTGAAGTATTTAGGAATAAAGAGCCACATTGTCTACAATCTACTTCCAAATGGTTCACCAAAAATACACATATACATATACAGATAAAGCAAATATGGCAAAATGTTAACTTTTTGAATCTAGGCAGAAGGCACATGTTCATTGTATTATTTCAACTACGGCGTACATTTTGAAAATTTTCAAAATGAAAAGTTATTAGCTTAATTAACTAGGACCACATATTCATACTCACATTTATTGCCACGAACAGCATATGCTAGCTTCAGTTCAGGATAAAATTTGCCCATCTGCTCAATCACTTTTCCAGTTTGAAGAGCGAGCTCATATGTTGGGGAGAGGCACAGACACTGGCAGGGAAAGAGTGCAGGGTAAGAATTCAAGACACTAGCTCTTTTGCAATGGGGAATTATCATTAGGATTTAATTATTCCTCCAGCTGAGGCTGAAGGACAGAATGTATAAAGTGCACACCATTCAATTCTTTAAGCTGCATAAGCTAGAATTTTTAGGGGTCAGAACTCTGGCTGGGTAAAGACACTGAAAACAGCTATTGGTCACTGGAGTACCAAAACCTACAAGTAAGCAGGGATCTGAAATTCCCATTGGAGATTAGCTTCCTTTCTACTTACTCAGAAGGTTCTCAGAACTTTCTAATGGATGATAGTTGTAGATGAAGGAGGTTTTTCCTGAAACTAAAGGAGTCAGAACTATCAGCAGTATCCCAGGGCTGGAAAATCATCAAAAGGGGAAGAGGATTTTTGTTGTTACTGGAAGATTGACCATGTTGTTTATGCTCAACCTAAGGAGTTCTAGTTTATATGAAGAGTAATTCATAGCTTGGCTTTTAATCCATCAAGTGGCATTTCCCTTCTAGCTACGGGTTAGAAAACCCAAATTCACCAAGGCCTTACCTGAGGGTATCTGTTTGCAGGTTCTACTTGGCTGAGCATGGCCAACACAAAGGCAGCTGTTTTACCAGTACCAGACTGAGACTGGGCAATTAAGTTCTGTGGGCTGCGCAAGAAAACAAACTGTTTAGGAGTTTAAATCGCAAGTATTCTTCCCGTGAATAAAAGTAAAGAATAAAGCTTAATTAAAGAATGAGTATTCAAACTTAATTTACAGAAGGAGGCCTTGGATTCTGTAGCAGAGTTACACATGCTACCTTCACAAACAGAAGATTTTATGGTGAGATTTGAAGCAGTCCTTATCTTTTATCTATTCTTGACACAGCAGTCAGTGATTCTCTTAAAATATGTCAGCTTATGTCATGTTTCTGCTCAAAAACCTTCCATTTGCTCCAGATTTCATTCAGAGTAAAAGCTGAAGTTCTCATAATGCCCTCCCAGGTCCTACCTGTTCTGGGTCTCCACGCTTTCTCTCTGTTCTCACCACTACCCTCTCCCTTACTCAGTCCACTCCACCACAACGGCTGCTCTGAAAACATGCCAGCCACACTTTTGTCTTAGGGCTTGGGCACTGGGTATTCTCTGCCTGGGACAATTGTTCCCAGATGACAACATGTCAACTCCCTCCTCTCCTTCAAGTCTCTGCTCAGGTATCACCTTCTTGATGAGATTCTACCCTATTTGATTTAAAATTGCAGTGGGGAGGGTATAGCTCAGTGGTAGAGTGTGTGCTTAGCATGCACAAGGTCCTGGGTTCAATCCCCAGTATCTCCATAATAAACCGAATTTACCCCCCACCCCCCAAAAAAACACAAACCTACTTTGAAATGCCTTAAAAAACAAGATGTATTGGATACATACATGATAAAGCATAATAAAATGTTAGTGAAAGAATCTGGGGGAGGGGAGGGCATAGCTCAGTGCTAGAGTGCATGCTTAGCATGCATAGGTCCTAGGTTCAATTCCCAGTATGTCCATTAAAAATAAATCTAAAAAAATACCTAATTACCCACCCCAAATTAACTTAAAAAAAAAAAAAAGAACCTAGGAGGTGGGTATATAGGTGTTCACTATAAAATCCTTTCAACTTTATGTTTGAACAAATCTGCTTAATAAAATGTTGGGGGTAAAACCGCAATCAGGTCCTTGGTATTCCCAATCTCCCCTATCATGCTCTGTTTATTGTTCTCCTTAGCATTTGTCACCTTTTTAAAAAATAACTTTATTGAGATAATAATTCATGTATCATACAATTCACCCTTTTAAAGTATACAAGTCAGGGCTTTATGCTATATTACATTTTTTATTTTTTAAAATTATGGTAAAATATATAACATAAAAATTTGCCATTTTTAAGTGTACAGTTCAGTGGCATTAATTATAATCTATCACCTTTTAACATACCACATATTTTATTTGTTTTTAATAAAAATAAATCAACTATACTCCAAACTAGAATATAAGCATCTTGTGGGCAAGAGTTTTGGTCTGCTTTGTTCATTAACATATCCAAGTGCCTAGGATAGTATCTGTTACAAACCAAGCCCTCAGTAAATATTTGTTAATGAAGAAAAAGTACTAGATAATTCTCTCAAGTCTCTTCTAACATTGATAATGTAACAATGAGCATCTATGAAAGCATCAAAATCCATTAAGTACAAATGACTAAAGTGAAACAATCTACTAAACATTCCATTTATTCACTTTTAAGTTTGCTCAAAGTGACAAGTAAAAAGAAGAAATTACCCATCTTGAAAAAAATGTCACTTTTATGACACAGAACAAAGAAAACTTTGAAGAAAATAAGACCTAAAATATCTATTTTCAGACAAATAAGGAAAGGGGTTTTAGGATTTAGGATTATATGCAGTACAATTTTATATAATCATACATAATGTAGGGATCAATTTCTATCAAATATTCCTATGCCCCGGAACTTTGTTACTCAGAAAGTGGCCTGACACTAGCAGTATCAGAGTCATCCAGAGCTTATTAGAAATGGTGGACCTCAGTCCCCACCTCCTACCTACTGAAATCAGAATCTGCATTTTAATTCATTCCTATGAGATTCACATACCTATGAAAGTGCAAGAAGCACTGCACCAGATTACCACCTCAGTAACTGTACTATTCTGGTGTCCTAGAACCCTGTTTGGTTTCTGCCTACTACATTTGACACATAAATTTTACATATCCATACACTGAAATCACGTTGTATATAAATGACATAAATGTATATATATTTACCAACATAGATTATCATATAATTAAGTTTTTAAAGAGCATTTAAATATTCTATATGGTTCCATTAAGAAGAAAATATACATATGTAAGTTTACACAGAAAGACATCTCGAAGTCTCTACTCCAAATATTAAGAGTGTGGGGGGGGGGGAGATCACAAGTTTTTTTTCTTACTTTTCATTGTTTTCTAACTTTTTTAAAATAAGCACAAATTACTAGTTTAGTTTTTAAAATAATAAAAGTTTAAAAAAAACATGGAAAATTGAATATGGGATAGAGTTGCATCAGGACACATACGGCTCAGCAAGCATCAAAGGCAATGCGTTCTCTTGTATCTTGGATGGACGGTTGAAGCCCATGGCATAGACTCCCTGGAGAAGCTGTGGTTTCCTAGAAAAACAGTTACAGATGAAAGTCACAGTCTTTTGGCTGAAGAAAGAAGCCAGATATCTAGCTAACAATACGTTAATTGTAAACTGAGCACAATGTGTTGAGTGCAGCTAAAGCTTTTACAAATTACCTGGAAATTTTACTTACTAGCCTAAAGCAGCTAAACTCTTTCATTAAATGTGTGTTAGCTCAAAATGTTCTGCTGTGATAAAAAAAAAAATATATTAACAAGCCTAGGAGTTCTACCTAAACACAAAGGGGAAAGTCAAAGTAAGTACTCACAGGCGTAGCTCCTCGAAGGACTTCACTGAGTAGAGAGGGGAGTTTGGATCCCGCTGCAGGACTTCCACTTGGTTGGTGTTATCAACAAGGTTGCTTCTGATCAGCTTGTTGAGTAAGGATTGGGCGGCTCTGTCCTCTGTCAGGAAAGACAGCATGAAGATTTTTAAAAGTCTGTGAAATCCACACAACATTGTAAACTGACTATAACTCAATGAAAAAAAAAGTCTGTGAAATCCAATGTGAGCTCATCTGAATTCAATTGCCTTTGGTATTTTAAGTAATAACATTTATTTGTACTGGGACTTCTGATTCAAGGTATATTTTAGTTTTGATTTGTAAATATAAATAAATTAAAGTCTGTATCTTGACATCGTATAAGCTGTTTGCATCTATTTATTCATGTTAAGTGTGTCAAAGTATCATTAAATATAATTTTATTAGAAAGTGGAAATGCATCTTAGAATTTCTTTTATAAAGACCTGTACATGATAATCATTCAGGGATATTTCCTGCTGCTGCTGAAATTTTATCAGTTGTTCAAAGTAAAACTTCTCTAAAATGTAAACAATTAGAATTGTTTTACCAATGACTGGGTCAAACTTTTGCTAGCACTGTGGTTCCCATTAAAGTCCAGCCAAGTAGGGTGTAAAAATGAAACCTTATAATATTTCATTCTCTTAGTGTGTAGAACTTCATGTATATATGACTCTAGGCTGTGTTACCTTTCTCTTCTTCATCTGTCTTCTCTGCATTAGCATTGGTCTTGACGACAGCACCTTTATCAGACACAAAGTGGCCGTCATTCAAAATCACATCCCATACCCAACAGCTGAGACAATTCAAATTCTATGAGACACTAGAAATGTAAAGGCCTGGGGAGCAAAAAAATAAGTGAGGAAACCAAGCCACAGATAAAAACATTTTATTGTTCCTATATAAACAAAGGTATGCAAACTGTTACTTGTATTTCAGTTCTTTCCTGTTCCAAGTCCTCTCACTATACCCAAAAACTAGTATTAATTTCCTTCACGGCATCAACATTTCTCAAATGTTACAGAAAGATCATTACAGCAATGATCAGAAACCACCCTGATGCTCAACAGAGGAATATCTATGCAAATCATATTTCATCAAAATATGAACACAATACCATTAAGAGACTATGAATATAAGCTGTTAACAGAAACACATATTCAGCATCGTAGTTATGTAAAAATATACAGAGAAAGATAATTCAGAATGAGATAAATGTTACAATTTCTCCCCTATAATATTAAATACATCAACAAAAATTTAATGGAAATCTTAGATTTTTAGTAGATATGATTTCAGAATAATTACAATAGGTTAACTCTCAGGTTGCTCATACTTTGTCCATCTCATCTCAAATTGAGGAATATTTTTAAAAACAACAATCTTTGGCAGTGTATTTTCATGATTAGTAATAAATTCAGTAATTTATAAACCAATTAACCATCCTCATGCTTATATTAAGCCCAGTATAAAACAATCCAGTTTGTTGATTCCCAAATTAAATGACTTCTAGTATCTGCCAGCCTCCTTTCTAGCACATATATAATTTTTTCCCAAACAGTTATTATGCTAAAACATAAATACTATAGGAGATCATGTTTGTTTTCAAACTAGCTTTTAGTTACTCACCATTGGCATCTGGCTTGATTTTCTCTTCCTTAAGATTCAAGTTGCTCAGCTAAATGGAGAATACAGGGGGGAAAGTGTCAGGAAAATCACTGAAAAGACTTTGTATCAACAGAGCCCACCCCAGTGAAGCTGGGGGGAAGTGAACCACTCTCACAACCTATTAGGACATATTCATTAGGATGTTCTGCTGGACTCCTTTTGTTTACTAAGTGTTAGAGCGAGAATAAACAAAATATCCCATAAGTACAGCAATAGAAAAAAACTGGTTACACAACAGCTCAAAATCCATACTACCTAATTACAATCCTTAGAGACAATTACAATTCATGAGTTTGCTTAATGCCCTGATTACAAAGACCTCTCTACAGAATACCATTTGAGTTGTCACTCTCAATTTCCAAACAAGAAGAAATTTAAAGAGATACTGGAAAATACAGTCATTCTTCAGAGAACACTGAGGTGGAGGACTACAATGAAAAGCATCTGTGGGTGGGAAACTGATTTCCTTGTATTAAATTTCTAATAAGATGACTTTCCAGAGAGTGACATTTGTTATGTTCTGGCTTTTAAAAGGTGAAATATAAATAAATTTCATAATTTATCCAAAAAAAAAAAAAAAAGGCCTCCCCCTTCTCCAGCTGGCCTCGAGCCCTGCCACCTCAGGTTCCCCCTTCTGTGGGTGGGAATCAGCTATGCTGTGGGTTATGTTTGAGCCACAGGCTACAGCACACTGCTATGCATGCAACCTTAAATTTGGGTTGCCTTGTGCTGGATGTGTGATATTTTAAACTGGGAACAGCCTGGAGCATCATGGCACACTATATAATCAAAATACCCAGCAGGCTGAATTGGGAATAGAAACGAAGGGACAGAGCAAAGACATTTTGAAGAAAGATTTATTTGGATTTTGATCAAACACTGTAAATTATGGATTTCCTGGCAGGACATCCCTCCTCTATTACAATGAATATACCCTTTTATTTATCAATTATACCTCAGTAAAGTGGGGGGAAAAGAAAAACTTAAAGACAGGATATTTTTACTTTTAGTTGACCTTTGAATCTAGCACAAAGCAGATTAATAACAAAATATTAAGTGGGGCTTAAAACATCATATAGTGAGGGGGGAAGAATGAAAAACACCACAATCAAATGGCTATTTCTTAAAGCACCACCTACACAAGTTTTTTATGTTTTGGGGTTTATTTCTGTTTTTCCTCTAAGTTTAAGACAGAGGAAAGTAGAGGGAAGAATGTAAAAACTGTTTTAATGGGTAGTTAGTTGGGGATGGAGGAATCTCACTTCTACTGGTGGAAACTGAAAAGGGAGTTTCTGGTGTCTCTGGCTACTTTGGTGTTGGGGTGGAGGAAGGGGAAACCAGGGAGAAATACACTGGAGAGATTGACAAGAAAGGAAACTGGCCAAAAAGAAAATCATTATAAAGCAGTAACAACCCTTTATTAATTCCAAAAAACAGATAATGAATATGAGGCAACCAGTATAAGATATGATATATAATAGATGTTCCATATAGTCTAGCATTCACTACAGCACTCCTCCTCCACATCCTCCCACTGAACCTAGTTTAAGTGTGATATTAAAATCAGAGAGACAGACTGACTTACCAGCAATATTTACAAGAGTAGGGTTAATAGTATTCACTCCTAGGGTGATAACTGCTACCTAAAATGAATGTTATGGCTGAGATATAAAAGAGTTAATGAGGTACAAATGAGTTAGAAATATCCTTTACTGTAAAGCATTTTAATATTCAATGATAAAAGACAACCTTTTTTGTTGTTGATACAGTGTTAAAACTGAAGCTAACAAAGTAAATAAATAGTTAAAATAACTAAAATGCAATGTGTAGGAAAAGTTGATAGCAACAATGTAAATGAAATCAATAGATATTATTTTGGTTACAATGTATCAGATTCTGGAGAAGTTACAGCAGATTCTGAAAACATACTCAGCCCTCATTTGGCTTTCAGTATCTCAAAGCCTATACAGCAAAAGCAGCAGGACAGTGAAGTTTGTATCACCTACTGTGGTGTCAGTAAACCAAATGCTGAAATATACATTGAAAAGTCCAGTTAGTTCAGATTCCTTCCTTTGCTGTTTATTCAGACCAAAATGGAGAAACTGATTTCTCTTGCAAATTCTTTGGAAACCATTCTGAAATCCAGAAAATTAACTGAAAGGCACAAAAGCAAACCCACCCATCTTATAATATCAACATTTTTCAATGCTTTTAATTAATATTTTAGTTTTTAAGATATGTTAAAATAATTGAAAACTACACCATTACACACTGCATTTTATTCAAAAACTACCTGAGAAAGGATTCTCGAGACATAAGGAGGAAGATTTAATGATGGGGGGTTATACTGAATAAAGACTGCCTTAGACATGATGGTGAAGTAGGAGACTTAGAGTCTTACCCATCAGAATTTCCTACTCCCTTTGCCCACCTCTAAATCGAAAAGAAATTTCCCAAGGAACCAAGAGGACAAAGAAAAACTACAGGGGAATGAGAAAATAAATATAAATAGGGTCTAATACTGTCTTATCTAAAATGAGTAAGAAATGAAGCTTGATGAGAAATTAAAATACAGTAACTTTGCACTGTAGATGTCACAGTCACCTGTGTCACGCAATTCCTGTGGGGATCCTCAGTGGGAGTTCCACAAGCAGAGGTGAACAGTTGTCTCTGCTCATTTGTTCAGTTTTAGAATGCTATGATCTATTATAATTTACCTGTGCATGATTAAGTAGATTCATAAAACTTAACGAAGTTCAGCTAATCCGTACAATATGGACAAGTAATTTAATAGATTCCTGTAAGCAAATTGTGAATTATAAATAGCAACAACAACAACAACTATAATAATAACTATCACTTATATAGCACTTATTTCAGGCATGTCCATCACTCAATGAGTTATGTACTATGATTATCCCCATTTTACAAATGTGGAAACTGAGGCACAGGAAAGTTAAGCAACTTGCCCAAGATCATATAACTAGTCAGTGATGGGCCCAGAATACAAATCCAAGTCTGTCTGGCTACAAAGTTTTAGGTCTTAACTTCTACACAACAGTGCCTCTCATAGATGATACTAATCTCAAAGAGAATAATACACTTAAAGATGATACAATGATGCAGTCACTCTGGAAAACAGTCTGGCAATTCCTCAAAAGTTAAAAACAGAGTTACCATATAATCCAGCAATACTACTTTTAGATATAAACCCAAGAGAATGGAAAATATATGTCCATACAAAAACTTGTATATGAATGATCATAGCAACATTATTCATAATACCTAAAAAGTAGAAAACTATAAATGTCCATCAATGGACATTGATGAATGGATAAATTATGGTATATCTATACAATGGAATATTATTTGGCAATAAAAATGAATAAAATACTGATCAGTTGCACAACATGGATGAACCTTGAAAATATTATGCTAAGTGAAAGAAAGCTACGAAAGATCATGTATTATATGACTAATTTATATGAAATTTTCCTGAGTAGGCAAATCTAAAGCAACAGAAAGTAGATTAGTGGTTGCAAGGAGCTGGGGTGGGAGGTTGAAGAGAAAAAGGGGTGAATGCTGATGGGTTCAGGTTTCTTTTCAGGGTGATGAAAATGTTATAAAATTGATTGTGGTAATGTTGATCCAATCTTCCTACTACATAAAAAAAAACTCAAAATGGATCATAGGCATAAATGTGACATTTAAAGCTGTAAATCTTGTAGAAGAAAATACAGATGAAAAGTTTTGTCCTTGGGTACGGTATATTTCTTAGAGCACAAAAAGAACTAATTATGAAAAAAACCTGACAAGTAGAATTAGCCAAAATTGAAAATGTCTGCTCTTCTAAAAGTACTGTTAAGAAATAAAAAAGCAAGTTTCAGTCTGGGAGACTATATATGCAAAGGGCATATCTGATGGGGAGAGGGTATATCTCAGTGGTTAAGTATGTGCTCAGCATGCACGAGGTCCTGGGTTCAATCCCCAGCACCTTCATTAAAACAATACATAAATAAACCTAATTACCCACCACCAAAAAAAAATTTTTTAAAGGACATGTCTGATTAAAGACTTGTATCCAGAATATATAAAGAATTCTCCCTTTAGCAAATAGAATCCAACAACACATAAAAAAGATTATACATCATGACCAAGTGGGGTTCATCCCAGGGACACAAGGCTGGTTCAACATACGCAAATCAATCAGTGTAATACATCACATCAACAAGAGAATGGACAAAAACCACATGATCATCTCAATCGATGCAGAAAAAGCATTTGACAAAATTCAACACCCATTTATGATAAAAACTCTCGCCAAAGTGGGTAGAGGGAACATATCTCAACATAATAAAAGCTATATATGACAAACCTACAGCCAGCATAGTACTCAACGGTGAAAAACTCAAAAGCTTCCCACTAAAATCTGGGACAAGACAAGGATGCCCACTATCACCACTCCTATTCAACATAGTCCTGGAAGTCCTAGCCACAGCAGTCAGGCAAGAGAAAGAAATAAAAGGGATCCAAATTGGAAAAGAAGAGGTAAAAGTGTCATTATATGCTGATGACATGTTACTATATATAGAAAACCCTAAAAGGTCCACACAAAAGCTACTAGAACTGATTGAAGAATTCAGCAAGGTAGCAGGTTACAAAATTAACGTTCAAAAATCAGTTGCATTTCTTTACACTAACGATGAATCAACAGAAAAAGAAAGTAAAGAAACAATCCCCTTTAAAATAGCACCCAAAGTAATAAAATATCTGGGAATAAATCTAACCAAGGAGGTGAAAGAATTATACACAGAAAACTATAAACCATTGATGAAGGAAATTAAAGAAGACTTTAAAAAATGGAAAGATATTCCATGCTCTTGGATTGGAAGAATCAATATTGTTAAAATGGTCACACTACCCAAGGCAATCTACAGATTTAATGCAATCCCTATCCAATTACCCAGGACATATTTCACAGAACTAGAAAAAATCATAATAAAATTCATATGGAACCATCAAAGACCTAGAATTGCCAAAGCATTACTGAAGAGAAAGAAAGAGGCTGGAAGAATAACTCTCCCAGACTTCAGACAATACTATAGAGCTACAGTCATCAAGACAGCATGGTATTGGTACCAAAACAGACATATAGACCAGTGGAACAGAATAGAGAGCCCAGAAATGAACCCATAAACTTTTGGTTAACTCATCTTTGACAAAGGAGGCAAGAATATACAATGGAATAAAGACAGTCTCTTTAGCAAATGGTGTTCGAAAAACTGGACAGCAGCATGTAAAACAATGAAGCTAGAACACTCCCTTACACCATATACAAAAATCAACTCAAAATGGATCAAAGACTTAAACATAAGACAAGATACAATAAACCTCCTAGAGGAAAACATAGGCAAAACATTATCTGACATACATTTCAAAAATTTTCTCCTAGAAGAAATAAAAGCAAGAATAAACAAATGGGACCTAATGAAACTTACAAGCTTCTGCACAGCAAAGGAAACCAGAAGTAAAACAAGAAGACAACCTACGGAATGGGAGAAAATTTTTGCAAGTGAAACCGACAAAGGCTTGATCTCCAGAATATATAAGCAGCTCATATGACTCAATAAGAAAAAAATAAACAACCCAATCCAAAAATGGGCAGAAGACCTAAACAAGCAATTCTCCAAGGAAGACATACAAATGATCAAAAAGCACATGAAAAAATGCTCCATATCACTAATTATCAGAGAAATGCAAATCAAAACTACAATGAGGTATCACCTCACACCAGTCAGAATGGCCGTCATTCAAAAATCCACAAATGACAAATGCTGGAGAGGCTGTGGAGAAAGGGGAACCCTCCTACACTGCTGGTGGGAATGCAGTTTGGTGCAGCCACTATGGAAAACAGTGTGGAGATTCCTCAAAAGACTAGGAATAGACTTACCATATGACCCAGGAATCCCACTCCTGGGCTTGTATCCAGAAGGAAATCTACTTCAGGATGACACCTGCACCCCAATGTTCATAGCAGCACTATTTACAATAGCCAAAACATGGAAACAGCCTCAATGTCCATCAACAGGTGACTGGATAAAGAAGATGTGGTATATTTATACAATGGAATACTACTCAGCCATAAAAACCGACAACATAATGCCATTTGCAGCAACATGGATGCTCCTGGAGAATGTCATTCTAAGTGAAGTAAGCCAGAAAGAGAAAGAAAAATACCATATGAGATCACTCATATGTGGAATCTAAAAAACAAAAACAAACAAACAAACAAAAACAAAGTGTAAATATAGGACAGAAATAGACTCACAGACAGAGAATACAGACTTGTGGTTACCAGGGGGGTGGAGGGTGGGAAGGGATAGACTGGGATTTCAAAATTGTAGAATAGATAAACAAGATTACACTGTATAGCACAGGGAAATATACACAAAATGTTATGATAACTCACAGAGAAAAAATGTGACAATGAGTGTGTATATGTCCATGAATGACTGAAAAATTGTGCTGAACACTGGAATTTGACACAACATTGTAAAATGATTATAAATCAATAAAAAATGTTAAAAAAAAAAAAAAGAATTCTCCCAACTCAAAAAAACAACCTGAATTTTCAAATGGACAAAAGATTTGAAAAGCCACTTCAAAGGAATTATATGGGTGGCAAATAAGCACACGCAAAGATTCTCAATATCATTATTCATTAGGGAAATGTAAATTAAAACCTCAGTGAGACACTGCTATACACCTACTAGAATGGACGAAAAGAACTGCCATGCTGTGCTGATGAGGATATGTAGCAACCAGAGCTCCCAGACATCACAGGTGGGAACACAAAATGGTACAGCCACTTTGAAAACAGTTTGGCATATAATTTATAAAGTTAAACATACACTTAACGTATAACCCAGCAAATCACCCTCTTAGGTATTTACCCAAGAGAAATGTAAACATAAGTCCATACAAAAATCTGTATCCTAATATATATAATAGCTTTATTCATAATTGTCAAAGACTAGAAAATATCTGAATGTTCATCAACAGAAGATGGTACATCCATATATGGAACACTAAAAAGACAAACTATTGATTCATGTAACTACGTGGTTGAATCCCAAATGTATTATGCTAAGTGAAAGCCAAATTTTTCAAAAGGTTACATATTATATCATTTGATTTATACCACATTTTGGAAACTAAATGACAGAAAACAAATCAGCAGTTGCTAAAGAAGGGCAGGGAGAAGGAACTGAATGCAAAGCGTTCGATGGAACTTTTTGGAGTGGTGGAAATGTTCTATATCTTGATTGTGGTGGTAGCTATACAATTGTATGCCTCTGTCAAAATTCACAGAACTGTAGTACCAACAAGGGTGAATTTTACTTTATATAAACTGTATCTCAATAAACTTGACTTTAAAAAATTAAAAGGCAGTCTAAGAGATTCAACATTCAACTAATAAGAGTCTGGAAAGATGGAATAAAAAAAGGTGAAGAAATAAAAAACGAAAAATTTCAAGATTTCCCATAATTCAAGGACAAAAGTATTCCAGATTGAAGTTCCCACCAAGTGCCTAGTAAAATGAATGAAAATAGACCCATACCAAGACATATCATCATGAATTTTCTGAATACTGAAGACACACAGAAGATTCTTCAAGCTTAGAAAAGTAAAAAAAAAAAAAAAAAAAAGTCACATCAGGAATCTGAACAGTCTCAGACATCTCAAAACAAATTCAGAAATCCAGAAGGCAATAGAACAATTCCTTTAAAATTTGGCAGAAAAAAATAATTTCTATCCTACAATTCTACTGCCAGCCATATTATTATTCAGATAGGGCAAAAGAAGCTAATTTTGGAAAGGCAATGTATCTTAAGGAACTTACTTCCCATACATATGCAGAAAGCTGATGAATGGCTCCACCAAATCAATAAAGACAAAGAGAGGGGATACAGAAAGAAGGGGATCCAATACAAAAGAGAAGGAGATCTGCCCAGAATGAGGGCAGAAATTAGCCCTATTCCCCTCCAGTACCCAAAATTAACTGTGCTCTAAACATAGGGACTACTAGCACAGCTTGAAAAAGGCTAAAAGACCAGGCAGAAATGGAATTGATAGAATACTTGATGTGTCTGAACATCCTGCAATAAACTTAGACAATTAGCAAAGAGCTTGGGTTTGAATTGGTGATAAGCACAAAGAGCACAAAGCAAAAACACAAGGCAATGATAAATTCCAAGGAAAAGTTGTACAGGAAATAAAAGAATTCACAAATTGACTAATATAAATACACAATACTGGTCTAATTAAGATGACAATAAAATGAAGAAATGGGGAATGGGAAGGTATGCTTTTGTGGCGGGGAAAGGAGAATGGAGGAAAGTGTCAAAATCAATAAACATCTAAAACGGAAAATTCAAGAAGTAGCAAAGCATGCATGTTATCCAGGGAATAAGGGGGTCAATATTGTAAATCGACTCCAAGAGAAATGGTTATATTAGGAGTTCGAGATTTGCTGACACTAACTACTACTTGTTGCAGATACAAATGTATACCGTATAGAGCACAGGGAACTATATTCAGTATCTTATAGTAGTAATCTATAATGAAAAAGAATATGAAAAGGAATGTATGTATATATATGTATGACTGAAACATTATGCTGTACACCAGAAATTGACAAAACATTGTAAACCATACTTCAATTTTTTAAAAAGTTTTAAAAAGTTTTAAAAAAGAAAAAAGAAATAGTTTTCTCTGGAAAGGAAAGAAATGGGAGGGAACTAGTTTTTAAAACTATTTGACTCGAACTATGTGTACATGAAACATTTTTTAATCATTTGTAAAAAATAAGACTAAGAACTTGTTCTCGAGAAGTTCATAGGAACAAGTATTAACAAAGCGGGTTCTATGCACTATCAGAATTTAAGAGCGTTTCGCAGGGAAAAATTAATCCCACGTTGTAACGTTTAACACGCATCTTACTTACTGTGTGTCAGGCCCAGCACAAAGTTAAGCGGATCAGGAGAGGATTTACTGACTGCCAGGCCTACAGTCTGGCTACAGTCTATCATTCATCATCACTGAGCAAGCTGAACCGCACAAATATGTATAAGCCATGGTCCCTGAGCCCAAGCAGCTCAGAATCGGGATATGGAAAATGACAGCTACAAAGGCGATTACTACAATTCAGGGTGGTGAGTGCAGTCAATACTGACTCTAGGAAGACAGACGGATGGCTGGTCTCTTTACGGATGGGAGCGTTCACCTGAGCTTACATAACCGGGAGGCAGGTGGGTAAAGGAAGCCAAGGGCCAGGCTCCTTCCCCCCGACACCCCATTCCGGCCCAGACCAAGCTAGGGATTTTTTCCCAGGGATCTGACCCCCAGCCAAAACTGGCCCTCTGACCCTTTTACGGCTGAAGCCAACTCACCGACTCGGCCGCCGCTTCCTGCTCGTCCACTGCCAGGGCCCACGAGTCAGTGGCCATGGTGCCGGGCGCAGCTGAGACGCTGGTGCTGGCGAACTCGCCGGCTAGCGCGGCGCGATGAGCGATCCGCGATCCCGGGCAACTCCGGCCCCACCAAGGGGGAAGTCATTCGCGCCGGCGCTGGGGACCGGAAGCGGCGCGCCGCAGTGACGTAGGAGTCCGCGCCGGCCCGGCAGCCCCTCGCCCCCTTTGGACTGTCGAATTTGTCGCCTTCAGACCCCCACCCTCACCTCTACATTGCTCATTCTTTCTTATCCAACGTCCAGGACCGCAGACTGAGGTAGTATCTTAAAGTGCCTAAGTTCATGTCAGTCGTCTTTCCAACCAAAGAGCAAAACCACGTTGTCGCCCTGCACAGCGGCATAGAAGATGCTCACATAGATTTAATATACCAGTACACAAAACAATTACAGCTAATAGGCAAAATGAGTTGGAAACAGGTTTTTCCTTCACTTTTAAGGCTGGTAATTTTAAATGTCCAAGTGTTGCGCAGGGTGTTGGGAATCAGCCCTGTCAAACACCATTTGGTTAAAAATTTGTCCCACAGACACTATTTAACAGGAATTTAACCTCGAAAAATACTCTAAGAGGGTGCTAGGGAAATGTATTCCAGGCAGAGGATCAGAGACGAAGAGCAAATCGTTTTGTGGAACTGAACAGTTTCTGAAATGATTAACAACCAGGGAGGAAGAAATTGGTAGGAAGTTCATGAAGAGGGCAGAGCAGAGCAGCTTAATGAGCAAATGAGTTCACTCCAACGAACTCCTCCCTCTCTGGTGTGACTTTTGGAGTTAGCTGTGCCTGGGCTAAAATCCCAGCCCTCCCATGTAATGTTCTGTGATTGGGAGAAATTTTTTAAAGGGGGGAAAATGGGCTTTTAGAAAAGGTAAAATAAGGACATTTTCCCTTAACTGGGATCAAACAAGCTTATCATTGTTACTTCACTAGAAAGAAGCTGGGAATTTCCCTGCAACCTGAGAAATGAATCCCCATTTCTCTCACTTCGCCAATATTCCACTACAACAAATTAATTTTAGGTAATAGTGGGCTCTATGTGGAATTTTACTTGTAGAGCACTAGTAAAAATGTTTGGGAAAGGGTAAAGCATTTCCTGCAATCTTCTTGCCACAATTCTTTTTCTCTTGCACTCTTTACAGGGTTAATTTGAGGAAGTTTTTTTGGACCCTACAGGTGGGGATATGCAAAAAGAAAAAGGCAATTACGCAGTCTGACAAACCAAGACCTACATCTAATGTCAAAAGCAACCCTGAGGATGTTTTGCCAAATTACACTGATCACAGGGCTAAAAGAGGTTAAAGAGCTTTTAAGTTTAATGAGGTTAAAAAAGAAATCATCAAAGGTGCAGGACTGTATACAAGAGGATCCACCTGAGCAAACAAAACTCACATATATGCTTGTAGATACTACAGAAAATGTATAAGGTACACACAAAACTGGTTATCAGTGGCTGCTTCTAGTTAGGGGCTCTAGAAGTCTAGGGTGGGAGACTTCCTTTTCACTGTGTACAATTTAGCCTCTGAAGATTTTTTTTTTCATGTGCGTGTTGTCCTTTTAAAATTGTATTTCAGGCAAACAAGAAAGGTAATACTGTAACAGACATCTTGAGTCCGACCTCGAGGCTTAATAAAACGAGATTCAAATGAAGCCCCTGCATTGCCAATGCAAGAGGCAGTCTCTCTCCTGAATTTAGTGCTTATCTTTCCCATAAATGCTTTTAGCATATGTAACTTTTTCTTTTAAAAAAATGCCTCAGGATTCTAGACTTTCCTACGTCCATCCCCCACACCTGCACAATGTGAGACTCCTGCTAAGAAGGAACCTGGTTTCCCAAGTGGGGCGTGGAGAGAATTAGAAGAGTAAGAGCACCTATATTTGAATTCAGCTTTCTGCATTTACTCCCACGTGACCTTAGGCAGCCTCCGTCTCCCACCTCAAGGTTCGAGGATTCAACAAGATCACAAAGTTAAGACTACCGGCCCAGTGCCTCGCCTATGGCGAAGGCTTGATAAATATAAGCTATTATTAATCCTGCCCCCTCCCCCAGGGTCGGAGCGAGAAAGACGCCTAAATATGGAAAAAAGGGGTCTCGTTTCTAGCCTCAGAGATACTCACGTCGCCGACAGGCAGGGCGAGCGGAAAGAGCCCTAGTGCGCGGCCTCGAAAGCAGCCAGCAGCCCCAGCCATCGCCCTTCAGCATGGCGGTTACCTCGGCCAACGGCCGCTCACACCCTGAGCCTCATGGTCTTAGGCTTGGATGCCGGTCCTGCCAGCCAATCAGCAGAGGGGACATCAAATCTCGGGCAGGCAAGCCCAGGAGCCTACGGGCAAGAGGCCGGGTCTAGGCTCCAGCAGGGGGCGCCTTTGTGTAGTGAGCTTTTCTTTTTCCCCCTGGAGCTTTTTAATTTGAGTCATTTTTTGCTGAATGTCTGGCTCCCTCGTCAGGTTGGGAACTCCATAAGGGCAGGACAGGCCAGTGCCTGCTCTCCTTAATGTTGATCTCTAGGGTTTAATGCATAATAGACACGCATTTTGTGAAAAACTAGATGAGGACTGCACCCCTGACTACCCCACCTGCAGATCAAACTGTTTAATCTTTGCCTCTGAGCAAATAGGTAAGGAAGCGCATTCTCCAGTTTAGACCCTTGTTACTCCAAGTGTGATCCCTCAGCAGCAGCATAGATAACATCTAGGAGCCTATTGGAAATGCAGAATCTGAGGCTTCACTCCAGACTTATTAATTCAGGATCTGCATTTTAAGAGCCCAGGTGATTCCTACAGCACTTTATGGTCTGAAAACAACTATTCAGTCACACCCATTTGACCTTACAGCAAGTAAATGAACATTCAAAGTCCATTTTATATATCATAAAAGTAGCTTAGGTACCATGGGAGAGTTAGAATCTAAGACCACATCCTTCCAAAACTAAGTATTTTAGTTGTACTATCTTGAGCCCCTGTTATCTTCCTCATGTCCCAGGTGATGTTCAACCAATATTCCACTGCAAAGCAAGTCATGTGCACAGCATTCAGTCTTACCTACAGACTTATTTGCTTAGTCTAGAATAAGTTAGAAGTTTCATAAAATAGATAATTTGTAAGTTGCATTAAGATAGCTTTCCTTTAACTATATTGTTGACATTATCTACAAGAGAAAAATATCATAGAGAACTGGGAAATTATCTGAATAATTTATGTAGAAAATTCATGTTTAGAAGAATGTGACCTTTGGGTTTCAATGACAATTTCTCTTCATGTGTATTGACCCAGTCATTGGGTGAATAAAAAAAATTTTTTTTAATCCATCTCCAATTGTTTTGTTAGCAAATGTGCTATCCGAACAGCAACAACTTTGGCAACGTAGTTAAGTTATTGGGACTACAACCAGTATTACTTTATTTTATTTTGAAAGTACAATTTGTATGATTTTGGCTTTCCATTTTAATTATGGTAGCAAGAAAGTCTGACCATTTCTTACATTGTTTAGACTAAATATGCTATTTTGGGCCAGTTTGGATCAGAATAAACAGTTGTCTGTCTAGGTTTTGACCTTAGCTGTCTTAACCTCTGAGTGCCTAAGTTTCCATAGCTGTTAATAGCAGGTTTTAATAGTCATTCATTATAAAGTTGTTCTAAGGATCAGTGTCTGCTGCATATGAAGAGCTCAAGAAATGTTAGGTGTGATGATTATTATTAATGAGTCACTGTGAACTGGGAAGTTAAGTATTTGTTACTAGCTTTTGAGCTTGACCTTCTGTTTGTATAGTATGCTCTTTTACATAAAAAGAGTACGATTTTTCTGCAATATCTTTAACTCAGTTACGACCTGAAGCTCTATTTTATACCCTTTTATTCAGATATATGAGATGGTGTAGATAATAGTGGAGAGATTAAGAGCGTGGGCTTCGGAGTTAAACGTCTAGACAAGAGTTTGGATCTTGGCTCTTCAATTTACTCTTCAGAGTGAACTTTGGCAAGGCAGTTACTTTATCTGTAAAAGGGATGCCAGTTGACCTGCCTCATACGGTTTAAAAATTAAATGATCTATGAAATGTTTAATATAATGCCTTGCATATAAATATTAAATAGTATTTTTCAAAGGCAAATCAAGAACCAGATGCCAATTCAATGATCTCTCAATGAGTAAGTTATTTCTTCCACATCATGTCCGAAAAGATCTGACAAGGACAAGTGTATCGATGGACACAACATATCCAGAATCTCTGAGGTCTGCATGCTATTCTGCAACTGTTTAACGAACATGACAATTTACTAAGAGCTGTGACCTCTACAAAACACGTCACCGTTTCCCCTCATTAACCATGTCAACAATTAGGACTTTGCATAAGGATACCAACATGTCGGTCTCCGGAGGTCTGCAGCCTAACTTGTCATGTGACATGCCCCGTCCCCTCTTTACCCGCCATTGCATCAGCCGAGTTAGAGCCACCTTCCCAGGAACCAACTAATAAACTGACTTGTGCTCGGCGTGATTGGCATGCTGATCGACCAATAATATCTAGGGAAGGTAAGGTACAGCGGATCACTTTCCATCGGCGCGCTCTGATTGGACGAGGCGGTGCGTGCTGCGGCGGGTCGTGGACTGGGGTCCGTGCGTCTGCGTGTCTGCGGGAACAGGTAAGTATGGGCTCCCGGCGGTGGGCTCTGAGGGAAGAGTTAGGAACTGCGACCCTCGGGAGAAGCAGGCGGGCCTCTGAGAGAGTTCTGTGGTGCTGCGACAACGGCGGAGCCCGGCCAGGCACCGTGAGGCCTACGGAACCGCGGCCTGGGCTGGAACCGGGGCTGGGGCAGTCGCTTGGCGACACCGTAGCCGGAGAGTGGCGTTTGTCAGACCCCAGGAACACTGAGGGTGGGGTGGCTTTGGGTGGTCTTCCTGAAGACCAAGATCTTGGGAGGATCACCGTTGTTACTGATTACTCTCCCAAAGCTGAGGTTTTAATCTGTGGTTTTAATTCCCTAGGGGCGGCCGGTCCAGTCAGGTGAAATCTGGCTGTGAGCCATTCTCAATTATTAAAATTAGCTAAGTAACTGATACTAGTCCAGGTCCGTCTAGAGGTGCTCTCCGTGCTCCATCGTGTTCAGCTATTACTTATTCAGACAGCCTGCGTTTCCGGTGTGCTTTAGGGTCATTCATAGTTTGCTATTAAAGGATTATTATACCCAGTCGTGTAATAATACTTATTTGGCAACCATTGTACTAGATGCTGAGGATATGCCCATACTGGTGAGCAAAAACCAGTCATGATTCCCACTGGGCTGATACTTGAGGCCTGATGGGAAGGTGGACGTTAAACAAGCCCTCAAATGCATGTGGAAATTATAAAGGAAGACCCCTGGGGCTATGAGAATAAACTAGGGAGAATCTGATCAAGAAACTGAAGACTTCCTTAAATAAGGCTCTTTGGAATTGAGATACCAACGATGAGAAATTAACTAGGAAAAGGGAAAGAGTGTGAGTAGAGTTGATAGCAGACCTGGCAAATGAAAAGTGTGTTGAAAGCTCCTCTGGCTGGAGCCTTTGTGTAAAGGCCACCGTGATATAAGATATTCAGACCTTTACAGCTTCTGCTGGGAAGTGGACTCAGAGATCTCTCCTTTGTGCTACCTCTGTGTCCCCTACAGCCATCCAGTATATTTATATTGAATAAATGAGTGAGTGGTGATAGTGATACAGCTTTTTCCTTTTTTAAACTTAATTTTCTTTATTTTTATTTTTTGAGGCAGAAGTAATTCGTTTTTTTGTCTGTTTGTTTTACTTACTTATTTTAATGGACATACTGGGGATTAGAACCCAGGACCTTGTGCATACTAGGCATGTGCTTTACCGCTTAAGCTATCTCTCCACCGCATAACATGGCTTTTAATAGTCCCAGCCTCCATAGGGCTTAACGTTAACATATTGGATCCTTTTACACCTTACTATAGTTATTTCTGCATATGACTATCTCCCCATTAAGGGTATAGATGCTCATTCATCTTGGTTCTCAGCGTATTGTATGTATTTCCATATGATGAGTGAATAAGCAAAAATGGAAAATTCATGTATCTTTTGGAATGGAACTTATTTACCTCAGTAGCACATTTAGAGGAGGAGCAGTGAACATTCTGAAACAGTTCTGATGTTGCTGTTCAGCCAGAGTTAGCACTGTGCATTCGTTTTTGCTGCTATTATTAAGATTCATTGGAAAAAAAAAGGATTCATTGAGAGCCATGATGAGGAGGGACAAGGAAGACTGTGATGTGACAATGTTTCTGGAAACCCTAGCCTTGAGTCCTTCGCAGGGACAAAAAGTTCTCAGCTATGGGGGTTTTAGTCAGCTCTTTGACTCTTTCAGCCATTGTTCCACCATCTTTTTGCCCAAAGGGCTTTTGTTTGAATAATGAGTTAATTGGGTTGTGGATAAATCAGTTGAAATTGTGGTTAAACATAAATCTGAGGGCCACAGTCTCATGTTCACAGTGTACGTTTTTTTCACATCATGTTCACTGTGTATCTCTATCTTCCTCCTAAAAAGGAAGAAAACACTGAGCTGTGACTTAAAGTAATAGTATTCCATTTGTTCCGGGTTACAAATTGCTTCCAAATACAGGATGGCATTTGAGCCTCACAACACCCACAGTGAAGTAGGCAGAGTAGATACTATGTTTTTACAAAAAAAGGAAACAAACCAAGAACAAAGTGACTTTTTTAAAGTTAGAGCTAGGTCTAGAATTCTAGAGACTTTTAGGTCATGTTGTGAATGAGATGGTTCCTATTTTTCTAGATGCCCATTGCTACATAGCACTACAGCTCCATGCCAGTGATTGGTACCCTCCACCAAGGCCTGTCATCTCTCTCTGAACTGCCCCTCAGAGAAATCGTGTAATATACGTGAAAGCGCTTTGACATTATAAAGTTTAATTTCCTAATCTCCCTCTCTTTTGATTCCCCTTCTCTTTCACTCACTCTGAGTTCTACCTCCTCAGTGTGGCTACAGCATCCTCACTCCCCAGTAATCTAATAGCTGGGAAGGCAGCAGTTTACCAGTTGAGTTCTGGAGGTGCTTAGGCTAAGTGGAGGCTGGCACATACATTCCTGCTACTGGTGGGCAGTCCCTTGTACAGATAGACCCATCCCCAGGTCCACTGCTGCTGACAACAGCCTCCCCAAGATGGTCAGCCCAAACCTAGAGACATTGCCTTTAGGGATATTGGAACTTTGTGTGGTTCTGGGCATGTGGGTTAACACACAGCTGAAAGAGCTCTTAGAGTTCATCCAGCATGGGCCCCTCCTTTTGGTGGTGAAGTGAAGTAACCCCCTTAAGGACTTGAAGCTAGGACTGGAACCCAGGTCTCCTTAGCCTCCCCCATCTCCAGTGGGCTTCTCTCCTACAATGAACGTGAGGTTTTTATTCCTATTTCCTAATTCCTGTCTGAGGGCCTGGCATAGTGGATGCTCCGTACATTTCTTGCAGTGAATGAATACGTGAAACCACCTCCTGTTCCCGTTGATGTGTTGGTGTATTGAACCTACTGAGGTTGGCATGGGAAGGAATAGCACATGGGGCTGTTGTCTGCTGGTGCTGCAAGTTTTGCTTCAATGATGATTCTAGCCTTGGACATTATAGCATAGAGGTTTTAGGATCAACCAGCTTACCCAGGTCCTGCTTTGACTTGGCTTGAGAGCTCAGAGTCTTGTGTAATGCTTACTTATCTCTCAGTTTCAATTCCCCTAATTTTCCTTCATTTTTTCTTTGGTTAGTTCCGTAGGGTTATTTTCAAGATGGACTCAACCCTAACAGCAAGTGAGATCCGGCAGCGATTTATAGATTTCTTCAAGAGAAATGAACACACCTATGTTCACTCTTCTGCCACCATTCCATTGGATGATCCCACTTTGCTCTTTGCCAATGCAGGCATGAACCAGGTAAGGGTGTTTTGCCTTCCTTTTTGGCTATTTGTCCACACTGGAGACAGTAGAATCCCAGTTCTGCCCCTTACTGTGTGATCTTGCAGAGTTTATGTCATTGAACCTCTGTTTCTTTGCCCAGGAAATGGGGAATAAAATATTGCCTGCCTTTAGGTTGCAGTGAGCATTAAAAATGTTTAGCACAGTGTTTGAGTAGCTACTCAGACATGATTATAATTATGATGAAAGACTCTGATACCCATGGATTAAACTTGTGTGCCTCTCAAGAAAAACAGAGCCTGTATCTAGTCTGTGAAGTTTTGCCTTCTCCCTAAGGAAGAAGCTGTATTTATTAGAATCAGAGGCTGGGTTAATCTTGCTGAGCCCTGAAAAGACTTGTTATCTCAGCTGTTGTGGTTCTTCATCTTTTTGTTGCCTTTTTTTTTTTCTCTTTAAGTAAGTCAGTTCTTCAGGATTCTTTTAAAGCTTTGCTTTCATTCCTATTCTAGGCCATGCACAGTTTTATTGATTTTTTTTTTTTTAACTTCTTTCTGGAAGCTGCAGCCACTAATGCCGATTTGGATCCCCTGCTGAAGAAACTTTATTAGTAGGATTTGTGTTTGGGGCAGCTGAATTATAAAAGATATTTGAAAGTTTTGTTGTTGGAGAAAAGAATTTTCTCTTGAAATAATGGGAGCATCACAAGTTTATAAAGGCGTTTAAAAGTTTTTCACATTATGCTGTACACCAGAAATTGATATAACGTTCTAAACTGACTATACTTCAATAAAAATATATATTAAAAAAAATAAAAGGAGTTTTTCAATATGCCTATGGCACTGAAAGCTATTTAGTTGACTGGACGTGGATTCAGGGTAGATGGTGCCCTCAGGACTTTGCTTTGGAGGTTGTATGGGATTCCTGCTTAGCCCAGAGGACCCACCAGCATTTAGGATGTGTCTCACTCTCAGATAAGTTGACATTTTCTTTTCTCTCAGGTCTCTTCTATGGCATGGAAAATTAGAGACAGCAGGAACATTTTCCACCTTGTATAACATTAACTATGAAATTATAAAAATATTTTTAGTTGTATGTATGAGTCATCTGCATACACCTGGAATTGGGGACACTCATTTTAGGGGGAGTCTTTCAAGATGGTGGGTTTTCTGGAACATCAGAACGATTCTGTTCTACTCAAATATACCTAGGCATGGGCTTTGTCTTCTCCATATGAGCTATTGTACTTGGTGGAAAGACCACACACAGGGTCCAGTGTTTATAAACAGTCTCTGAATAACAGTAACTAGTAGCCTGCATAGAGCACTTGCTATAGCCAGGCGCTCTTCTGTGTCTTACGTACATTAACTCATTAATCTTCACTCTGTACTATCCTACTGAGACATGGAAGACTCGTAAACTGCCCAAGCTCACGAAACTGGCACGTGAATTTGAAGCCAGATGGTCATCTGCTTAACTTATGTGCTCTACTGCCTCTTAATAAGAAATACCTTGACTTTTTTTGCTTTTCTGCTTTTTTGGTTTTTTTTTGTTTTGTTTTGTTTGTTTGTTTTTTTTTGAGTTAGTATATATTGGTCGTCTGCTCTTTTTCAGGTACTATTCTAGGTGCTAGATACAGAGCTGAGTAAGAGAGTTTTTGCTTTTAAGGAGTTTACAGTCTAGCACAGGGCTGTCCAATAGAACTTTCTGTGGTGATGGTAATATTCTATATCTAATCACACACTAGCTTAGTGTGACATAGTGTGACCAAGCTGTGCTGATTTTACTCCTTTAAAAGGTCTCAAAAATTTTTTTTTTCCTTGGCACCTTTACTACCAAGCCAGCACATCAGTTTTAGAATAAATTCTTCCAGAAAGATGGGATAAGCCCTGTCAGAGCCTTGCGAGGAAGCACAGGTTTTACTGCATCAACTTTAGCTGTTATCTCAGCTCTGCCAGGGCTTTCCTTTGTGCAGGTGGTGTTACTGACAGTGGTGGGATCATTAGAGAATTTGGACCAAGGAGGAATTGCTCCAAGATAGGCTACTTCTTTTGCAGCCCCAGCAGGCCACCTGCCTCTGATAAGTTTCTGTATTGCAGGCTAATCAAATCCAGAACTGAACAGTTTATGTGTGGTCTCTTCCTGCCAGCATGTGACCATCTGATATATCTGTAGCTCTTTAAGAGTTGAAATGTTTCCCTTCTTTTTTAGTTCAAACCCATCTTTCTGAATACTATTGACCCATCTCACCCCATGGCAAAGCTGAGCAGAGCTGCCAATACACAGAAATGCATCCGGGCTGGGGGCAAACACAATGACCTGGATGACGTGGGCAAGGATGTCTATCATCACACCTTCTTTGAGATGTTGGGTTCGTGGTCTTTTGGAGATTACTTCAAGGTAAGTTCAAAGAGGAGATCTGTTTGGATTTTGAGCAAAATGTTCATTTCTACTGAGGGAAGTGGGTTCTAATTTTGCTTGTTTCAAAATACAGAATATCATGTAGGAGATTCAGAAATGAAAGGCATTAATTCTAAGAATTCTTGGAAGCTGTACTTGTAATTTGATGATTTCAGTTTACATTTGGATTTCTTGTGTAAATTGATCCTGAATTTGGCTGTTTATGGTGAAGATACTGTATTTTTATATCTGTGTTTCCAGGAACTGGCCTTTTCATACTCAACACTAAATAGATTTTGGTTTGGCCATGTTCCACATCTTTTTTGTTTGTTTGTTTGTTTTTTTTTTTGGTAGGGATTGGCATGTAAGATGGCTCTAGAACTTCTCACCCAAGAGTTTGGCATTCCAATTGAAAGACTCTACGTTACTTACTTTGGTGGAGATGAAGCAGCAGGCTTAGAACCAGACCTGGAGTGCAAACAGATCTGGCAAAATTTGGGGTAAGAATGCGGCTCACATGTTGAGAGTATGGAAGAATAAATTGATTCCTACACTCAGTACCAGAGTGAGGTCTTCAAACTTGGGGCACGTTTGAGGTGGAGTTGGAGGTGACTGGGAGTAATTATCCTTCGGTGCATCCATCGCTTCTTAGTAGGTTTAATTGATCATTCTGTTGTTGAAAGCCAACATAAAGAATCTCTCATTTTTGTCCTTTTTGTATATTTGTTAGAAATTGTACATATAGTGCATATGTTGTGAAATATCAAACTATACGGAAATGTAAAAAATAGGAAATGGAAGATCCCTATGATTAGTCTGTGTTAATAGTTTAATACCCCAGATACAGTCTTCCAGGCTTTTTTCCCTGTTTCTGTAGCCCTGCATGTACATGTGTGTCTTTTTCAATGGAGTGTACTCTTCATGTGAAACAGTTTATTTCTTATGGAAATGTAATGGCATCAAACATGTCTAGGACAAAGGAAGTTTTGGGGTTTTTTTTAAACATAATATAATCCTAAAATAAAATAATGTGGCATAAAAGTTAACATGATAGATGAGCAGTGTGTGCTCTGTGTCTTGAACCTAAGAGAATTTATGAAGTGCTGCCTCGGGGAATGCAGCTGGGGTGATGATCCCATGTGGATAGCTGGGATTCCCATGATGTCTTTGTCTCATTTTTTTGTTCTTTTTACTTAAACTCTCTTTTCCTTTAGTGCATAGCCTTTTAGTATGCTTAAGCAGTGTTGCTTCTGTTTTTTGTTTTTTTTTTTTTAACTTTTAGTCCAGGTATATTATTCCAATCCAGCTTCCCCTTGTACTTCGTCTGAAACCCTACTTGATTAGACTCTATAGTCTAAATGTACTTGGATGTTTTGGGTAGTGACGCATATGAAATTTAAATACTGATCTTGACTTTTTGAATCCACTTTACTTGGTTTATGTATATCTGTACTTTGTTTTCAAGCAAGCATAATCTTTTTGGAGTGCTCTGTTTTCTAGCAACTCTCAGCAGAATCAAATATTTTGGAAATGTTTTAATCTTATTAAATTCTTCTGGGTATCATTTTAAGATAAAAAAGATGACAAATTGGGGTATAGTGAGGTGACTTTAAATAATCAACAGCTTTTTAACACTTATACTGTCATACAATATAATTGTTTTCATTTATAAAAATGAAGGAACATTTGCAAAGAAATGTGGAAAGAGATTTGTTTAAATTCTGTCATATGCAGCATAAAAGTTTTCATTTTTATGTGTTCCTTTCTAGGCTTTATCTATATCTTGGCATATTTTTATTTAGTTATGTCCATAGCACATGTATATTTTGTATTTTATTGTAGTCTCTCTTGAGAAGAATCATGTCCTGCTTCTTGAGCAGGATTTGTATGCAGACTCAGGATTAATAATCACCAAAGAGTGAGCCTTCTTTCTAGAAATGCATAAGGATCTCCTTTTGTGGTGGCTGCACGTCCGGCTGGAATCCTGTCAGCGGCTGTAACTGGGCTTATCTTCCCTACTACATGTAGGCTGGATGACGCCAAAATCCTCCCTGGCAACATGAAGGATAACTTCTGGGAGATGGGTGACACGGGCCCGTGTGGTCCCTGTAGTGAGATCCACTATGACCGGATTGGTGGTCGGGATGCTGCACACCTCGTCAACCAGGATGACCCCAATGTGCTGGAGATCTGGAACCTTGTGTTCATCCAATATAACAGGTGGCTGTGGGGTCCTGAACAGCTAGGAGTGGGACCTTTCCTCAAACCAAGTAGAGAAAGAGGAACTCAGACACATGGCTGTCTCCTTATTCTCATCTTTGGGGACAGTGGAGCAGTACTACAGCAGGCGCTGCAGGCATCATGGGATCTTGGGGACATTCTTTAAATTTTATTTCTCAGATTTTTCCTCTGATCTCTGGGACAAGGCTGGGCTTATTTTATTAACTAGTTTTATTCTCCATAATATCTGCTTAAGTGATATTCCTGTAATGTCATTTTTGCTGTAATTTCGACTGCTCTTTTAAAGCCCATTTCCTTGAAACTTGCCTCACTCTTTAATGATCCCCAGAGTATTTCTTCCCTTTTTCCCTCCATTCCCTTCCTCCCACCAAAATGGGCAGAGGCAAATGGCAGATAGTCACAGCCTGCAAACTATGCTAAGTGAGTTTACCTGGCAGGGAGAGGTGGCAGCCTGTGTCCTTGTTTCATCTTCCTCTTTCTCTGGATCTTGCAGGGAAAACGATGGCGTTCTGAAACCTCTTCCCAAGAAAAGCATTGACACAGGAATGGGCCTGGAGCGACTCGTGTCTGTGCTGCAGAATAAGATGTCCAACTATGACACTGACCTTTTTGTCCCATACTTTGAAGCCATTCAGAAGGTACTGGTCCTATTGCAAACTTCTGTGGAGGTTTCTAGGCTGGACTCTCTCATTAGTACTGTCAAGTATAAAAGTCATATGCTTTGCCATCTGAGGGTACTTGTGACCATCTGCCAACCTAACACAAGGTCTCAGCCCAAAGCACTATAATTTAGTGTCTGCAGGGGCCTGGCTGGAGGCTCTTCACTCCTGCTGCTGTTGCATTTCTTGGAGTTATAGGATCTGGCAGAGGGTCATTCTTTTTCCTAATGCCCCCACAGTCCTCTCAGAATCTCCCAGGGTAAGACAATGCCAGAAGGACTGATTCCTGATGAGCTACTTCCTGGTTTTTATCTGTAGGGCACAGGTGCCCGGCCATACACTGGGAAGGTGGGTGCTGATGATGCTGATGGAATCGACATGGCCTACCGGGTGCTGGCTGACCATGCTCGGACCATCACTGTGGCTCTGGCCGATGGCGGCCGACCTGACAACACTGGGCGAGGGTAAGTGCTATACGTGGAACAGGGTTAGGACTGACACTGACGCTGTGAGTTTTTTGACTCTCTCTGGAACTTAAAGTCACACTTCATCATTGTTTCCTTTGTCTTCTAGTTAGTTGGAGGGATCCCTTTATTTTTTTTAAAGATAAAAGGAGTTTCAGCTCATTTCAAAGAGTCATCACTATATTAAATCTTTGCTGCTAAGTACAAGATGATAAGGATTGTATTTAAGGTTATCTGATAAGATATTGGCAGGGGCAGGGTAGATAGTAATCCCATTACGGACCGGCAGGACCTGGGATTGTGGGCATCAAGTCAGCTATCTGGTCTATACTTCTTGCCTCCATCTCTGGTTCTGCAGAACAAGGTTGGAAAATAAACCAAAGTTACCCCAGCTCATCCTTGATGTGTATTTGTGGGTATGTTACTGAGTTTTATGCTGGAATTAATGTTAATGGCCTTAGGGGAATGCAGAAAGCAGCAGGCTTAGGAAAAAAGGAAGTCTCTGAAAGAGAAAGACTAAAAAGTTGGCCGTATTGCTTTGGATGGAACTCCAAAGGACCCACTGCAAAACTCTTGGTTGGGAGTGTTGTCTAGCAGGGGACTGGGTTCTGCCTCTTACAGGTATGTGTTGAGACGGATTCTCCGCCGGGCTGTTCGATACTCCCATGAAAAACTCAACGCCAGCAGGGGTTTCTTTGCTACATTAGTAGATGTTGTCGTCCAGTCCCTGGTAGGTATATTTCC
This sequence comes from Camelus dromedarius, assembly GCF_036321535.1. NCBI lineage: Eukaryota > Metazoa > Chordata > Mammalia > Artiodactyla > Camelidae > Camelus > Camelus dromedarius. The sequence continues at coordinate 31,918,027 of NC_087444.1, read as the reverse complement.
TGCTTACCTCGTCTGTACTAGAGCACATACCTTAAGAGGGGTAGGGTAGGGAATAGCATAGTGTTAATGAGAATTTTTAGAGGGGTCATGGCATAGGTCCTGGCTTTATTGGGCCCACATCTCTGTTTCCCATTTGCCAGGGAGATGCATTTCCTGAGCTAAAGAAGGACCCAGATATGGTGAAGGACATCATTAATGAAGAAGAAGTGCAATTTCTCAAGACTCTCAGTAGAGGGCGTCGCATCCTGGACCGGAAAATTCAGAGCCTAGGAGACAACAGAACCATTCCCGGTAAGGACCAGTCTTTTCCTTTCTTCATCAGCCTGATTCATTCTGGAAAGGACAAGCCCATTTTTCACAAACTGACATTGGCTCCTGTGTCTCCAAAGGCTCAGCATCACTTGGTTAAACTGCTTTTTGTGTAAAATGGGGTTTGTAGTAAGATTATAAAAGTAATATGTTATCGTAGCAAAGTATTCAAACAGTAGAAGTAAAAAGTGAAAATCCTCTTTCCCAAGCTCACTTCTCAAGAGGTAACAACTCTTAAGAATTTGGTATATAACTATTTAGGACTTTTCTCTAGTTGTATACAAATGTGTATATGTAGGGGTGTATGTGTGTGTGTACATGTGTGTACACAAGCAAAAATGGGAACATATAGTATACACTTCTGCAAGTTGCTTTATTTTTTACCAGACAGGAAAATTAATTCCAAAAGATTATAATTTTTATTGAAGTATAATATAAAGTACAAGGGGAAAGCCTGATGAATTTCCACAAACTGAACATACTTGTGTTCAGATTAAGAAACAGAACTTTTTCAGGGACCTCTTGTGCTTCTTCCAGGTCAATTTCAAAAGATTTGATGGATTTTCTGACAGATACACAGAACCAATACTAACTTGCCTGCTTTATAATCCTTTCTGTCACTGCTAGTGTCCTCCTGGGAAGGGCTTGGGCTGGAAAAGAAGGGGGCCATCTCTGCCATTCTTACACGATTCCTTTGTGCTGTGTAGGGGATACTGCTTGGCTCCTCTATGACACCTATGGGTTTCCAGTGGATCTCACCGGACTGATTGCTGAGGAGAAGGGCCTGGTGGTAGATATGGATGGCTTTGAAGAGGAGAGGAAACTGGCCCAGGTAAAGCATCTGGGGAGTGAGGAAGAAACTCAGCACCAAGCAAGCTGGCACTTTTGCTACAAAGCAAGAGTTTCCTTCCATTCATGTCTTAGAAATTCTGTTTTTCCCAAGACTAGTGAATCTCAAGTTGGGGCAGTTTGGCCCTCCAGGAGCTGTTTGGCAGTAACATGTGAGGACATTTTTTAGTTTTCACAGCTAGTGGCAGATGCTTCAGTCATCTAGTGGGTAGAGGCTGGGAATGCTGCTCAACATCCTACAGTCGATGGCCCCCCAGAACAAAGAATTAGTTGGCCCCAAATGTCAGTAGTGCTGAGATTGAAAAACTGTTTTAGAGCTTTACATTGAGCATTGTTTAGCAATTTGGGGCCCTTCAGAGTTCTTTTTCTCTGACATTAAGGTAACTTGTGCTTATTTCTCTTACTGGCAGCTGAAATCACAAGGCAAGGGAGCCAGTGGGGAAGACCTCATTATGCTGGACATATATGCTATTGAAGAGCTCCGGGAAAGGGGTCTGGAGGCAACAGATGATTCCCCGAAGTATAATTACCATTCAGACTCCAGTGGGAGCTACGGTATGTTACTGTGCTCATCTGGAGTGGTTTTCAAGAGAAGCGTGTAGATTAGGAACCCAAGACATCCATGGTAGCCACTCCTGTGGTACTGTGTAGTCAAGCTAAGTGATTTTATAGTCATGGAGATCCTTGGCAATTGATTTTCTTACTCTTTATTTTGGAATAATTATAGATTCACAGGAAGTTGTAAAAAAGACATTACCAGGAAATTACTAACATCTTGCAGAAAACAGGGAAGTTAACATGGATACAGTCCACAGTGGCTGTTGAATTTTGCATTATGATAGTAGCATCCCAAAGTTAAGATGACTTAAAGAAATATACAGGCGGTACACATTTTTGCTTTTTTTGTTCCAGCAGAGACCTAAATCTATCCAAAGAAGCCCACAAAATGAATACATTCTTTATGAATTGACCTTGGAGCAGGGAATTTATTACTATTAAATACCTACTAATCAAATTCACCAGGTTTCTGCTCAGTAGCTCAGAGTTAGGGTGGCCAGCCGTCCCATTTTCCCAGAACTGTCCCAGTGTTGACACTGAAAAAGTGTCACATCCTGGGAAACCCCTTGGTCCCAAGCAAACCAGAACAGTTGGTCACCCTACTGAGTGTTGTATTCTCCTGTAGAAAACCAGCATATTAAGTCCTTTTGTGGAAACTTGCTTCCAAAATAAAATTAGACAATTAGGGCCTACAGAAAATTTGAGAAATAGAATCCAACAAAAGCCAGATAAGAATATGTGAATTAAGTCATTGACACTGTTTTTCCTCTTCTGTGCAGCGTTTGAGAGCGCAGTGGCTACAGTGATGGCTCTGCGCAGAGACAAGATGTTTGTGGAAGAAGTGTCCACAGGCCAGGAGTGTGGAGTGGTGCTGGACAAGACCTGTTTCTATGCCGAGCAAGGAGGGCAGATCTACGATGAAGGCTACCTGGTGAAGGTTGATGACAGCAGCGAAGATGTGAGCCAACAGTTCTTCCTTGTTAGCAGGGGCGGGGGTCCAACAAAGGACGGGGCTGGGACCCAGGCAGCTTTTCTGGCTCCTTAGTGCTCCCGGCCTTGAGGGGCACACACTACCTGTCTTTGAGTTGCGTTTCATGGTATTTCTGAAGCTGAGGGAGCTGCTTCTTGTACTGTGTTGTCTTCATCACTGTTAGGTCCCCTGGGAGTAGGATCCTTGCAGCCTGGCTGCTTAGGTTGATCCTCTGTTCTCTACGTTTTCCTCATAAATGAGGAGAGGCAGCTCTCTGGAGGGCAGATGTCCTTGTAGAAGACTTGGCCTCTTATGCTGCCACTGCTGACTTTATGGGCTTGAGGCTCCTCATGGTGGCTTTAATTCTGTAAGATGCTCTTTAATGGAGTATATGTGTGTGTGTGTCCGTGCCTGTGTATATATACACACATACATGTGTGTACGTGTAGAAAGTACTGTGTGTATACAATGGTCTGTAGGTTTATAGTGGTGCATATGTGTATATAAATAATTATATATTAGGTAATAATGGTATATACATATATTTACACACACACACCAGTAAGAAGAGTCTTAGAGTCTTAGAGTCTTAGTGTGTGTGAGTCTAATTTGTATATATAAAGGGAGAATTTACATATGATACATTTATATATATTTTTATATGTACACATATGTATATATTTGGATTTATTTATTTATTGGTCTCCTCTTTGATTCCTCTTAGAAAACCGAGTTTACAGTGAAGAATGCTCAGGTCCGAGGAGGGTATGTGCTACACATAGGGACGGTCTATGGCAGCCTGAAAGTGGGGGATCAAGTCCGGCTGTTTATTGATGAGGTGAGTTGCTTGATGCTGGTTAGTAATCATCTCCCCTTTTTAAAAAAATAAATTTCAGCTTTATTGAGGCCTAAATGGCATATAAGATATTTAAGGTGTACACTAAGGTGATCTGATACACGTTATGAAAAGAATTCAACCCCTCCCTTGGCTTCAGATTGGTCCATCATTATTGCCCCTCCTAAGTGAAATTGTAAGTAGGCTATTATAAGTAAGGTGCAGGAGTGAGTTTTGTGAGGGACGTGACTGAGAATTAAGTCTGTGTGTTCCCAAGTCAGACCACAGTGATTACAGTTGAGATCCTATAGACTCATTTTCATGGATTGCCTTTCTCCAATTTAACCTCAAATACTTTTTCAGGAGCTAAGGATCTTGTATTAATGAAGAAATGGGTTCTGCTGCATGTGACAGAGCTCTAATAATGGTAGCTTAAAACAAGACGGAAATGTGTTTCTCACCTGAAGGTGTAAGCTGATGCAGAGGTCTTGCTCCACAAAGTCATAGGGCCCAGCTCTTCCTTGCTTTTTGTTCCACCATCTTTCCTGGGGTGCTGTCCTTGAGTTCATGGTCCAAGAAGACAGCTATCAGATCTGTTTTCTACGCCAGGGGTTGGTGAACTTTTTTGTAAATTTCCAGATAGTAAATATTTTTGGCTTTCTGAACCATATGGTCCCCATCACAACTACTCAACTCTGCTGTTGTGGCGCAAAAGCACCATGGGTGATGTGTAAACACTCACGTGTGGCTGTGTTCCAGTAAACCTAGTTATAAAAATGGACCGCAGGACAGATTTGGCCCACAGGCCATAATTTGCCAACTCCTGTTCTAGACAGTGAGAAAGAGGAGTGGGGCGGCATGTTCCTTCCCTTTGAGGGTGTTCACTTCTGCTTATAGCCCACTAACCAGAATTTAGTCACATGGCCACAGTTAGCTGCAAGGTAACCTGGGAAATGTAGTTTTTATTCTGGGTAGCCTTATGTCCAACTAAAAACTCTAGTACTTGGGAAAAAGTGGGCAGCAGGTGCTGGGGGCTGACCAGCAGTCCACTGTAGACCTTTCCACCAGCTGGCTCTGCCCCTTACAGCCCCGACGGAGGCCTGTCATGAGCAACCACACAGCCACCCACATCCTGAACTTCGCCCTGCGCTCGGTGCTTGGGGAGGCTGACCAGAGAGGCTCCCTGGTTGCTCCTGACCGCCTTCGGTTTGACTTCACTGCCAAGGGAGCCATGTCTACTCAACAGATCAAGAAGGCTGAGGAGATTGCTAATGAGATGATTGAGGCAGCCAAGGTAGGTTGTATTACATGTGAGTTCTTGGGTCATGAACTTCACACCTTCCTGCACCATCGCTTTCTATCCATGGAGCCTCAGCAGCCCAAATGCTCTTACTCTGTCAAACCATATTCTGTCCTGCACACAGATTTGCTTAAAGCAGTGATTCTCAACTCTGCTGAGTAGTGGGTAGTGGCGGCGTTCAGTGGAGGGGCTTAAGGGGAGGTCTTTGTTTCATGCCCTCCTTAGAACAATCAGAGCTTTTCTAGTTAGGTCTGTTTTACATATAGCATATCCATTTATGATTTGGTTCATGGCTTAACAAAATAGTTAGAAATTCCTATTTTGATCCCCTTGGCTTTATATGTAGGGCCTTATTTCAAGAGGCTCAGGGCACATTATATGCAGAACTGGGATTAGAAATCCAGAGCCCTGCCTGTTTCTATCTCTACTGCTTCCACCTCCAGAGAAGATCTTTTCCCAGCCTTTTCTCTGTCTTCTATCCATGGCAGCCCGTCTACACCCAGGATTGTCCTCTGGCAGCAGCTAAAGCCATCCAGGGCCTGCGGGCTGTGTTTGATGAGACTTATCCTGACCCAGTGCGAGTCGTCTCCATTGGGGTCCCGGTGTCTGAGCTGTTGGATGACCCTTCTGGTCCTGCTGGCTCACTCACTTCTGTTGAGTTCTGTGGGGGAACGTGAGTACCTCGGAGCAGTGGGTGGACCTGCCTCTTACTCATTTGCATTACCCTTGGAGGATGTAGGTAATAGCTAGACCAGCTATCATTTGAGGTTGAAGTAAAGTCCTCAGAAATACAGTTGCCAAACAGCGTTCCCAAGAATCAGCATCCTCAGGCTTCCATCAGAAGTCTGACGTTGACATTTACGGGGTTTGTGATTAAATGTTCTTCCTAGAAGGGGAAGGTGAAAAATGTTATCTTAACACTTACCTTACAATTGCTTGCTCTTGGTCTCTGAACTGATGCTGACAAGAAGGCCTGTGAATTCGGATTCAGCAAGGACATGGAGCTTCTGACCTGGTCTGAGCCCCTCTCCCTTCCTGGAGCCTCCCTTAGTTCCCTTTGCCAGCTTGAGCAGCATCTAGGGAATTAATCTCATTGTCTCAGAGCCCCTGAATCAGGCCCTGTGGTAGAACCAGCTCAGTTTGGCTATGGGGAGAGCCCCTTGTTCTGCCAACTTGGACTCCTCCTTGGCCCTTGGGGTCTTTCTGTGATGGACTGCTGGACTGGGAAATTCCTGCTTCCCAAGGAATCTTGGTGAAAAGAACATTCTCAGGCCATAGTAGAGCCCATCCATGGCCTCCTGTGGGCCTCAGGGAGGCAGAGACAGGTGGACGTGTGGAGGGTGGGGCAGGGATCTGGGAGGTCACATTCCAGGCTTCCTTCTGTGCAGTTGAATTGGGACCTTGAATGAGTCCCACTTCTGCCATAATACCTCTTTATATGACACTCTCTAGAGCACAGGAAACAGCTTTCAGAGACTTTACATCATCCTCGCAGGATGACAGAGTTAATGAGCATTTGAGGTTCTCTGAGCAAACGGGGACTAAAACCTATGCGTTTAAAGGGGTTGTGGTAAGATTTTAAAGGTGACCCTCTGATACTTCTAGCTATTGAGCAGGGATAGAAGAATGTAGCTTACTTTCCACCAAAGAGTACGGAAAATCTGAAGAAGCAGAGCTCACGAGCAGTGATGTCTTACGTACTAGAAATTACGAAGCACTTTCATTTGATCTCATTTGATTTTCACAACAGTTCTGTTGGGGAGTGTTATCCCCATTCTATACATAAGAAAACTAAGGGTCAGCAAGGTTATGTCTTGCTCATTGTCACAAAACAATGCTCAGCCCCAGCCAGGCCTTCTCTGACTGCCTTTCCCTTCCCAGCCAGAGCTGTATTCTGAAATGCACATGAAGGGCCTCTTCCCACTTTCCCCTTGACGGAGCTTCCCTGGGAACAACTACCTCATATAGGGCTCATGTCCCCAAGCCGAGGGCTCCCTGGGTGTGGCGAGGACCGGGGTGCCCGGTCTTCCTCATCGCCATGGACTTTGCTTTCTGCCATTCAGTCACCTGCAAAATTCGAGTCATGCGGGAGCTTTTGTGATTGTGAGTGAAGAAGCCATTGCCAAGGGCATCCGGAGGATTGTTGCTGTCACAGGTGCTGAAGCCCAGAAGGTGAGCAGGTCAGGCTGGTTTGTGGCTCATGTGAACAAGGCAAGAGAAGTCTAGACTCTGAATCCACAGTGCACATGGTCCTGTGGCTGCTGCGGTCAGAATTGGAGGTGCAGTGCTGCCTCCAAAATATCCTCCAGATACCCCTGCCTGGCAGGAGAAAGCCACTGCCACACAAGGCTTTCTAGCTACCTTATGTTTAATCTTTAAAATATATGTAAATTCTGTGCCACAACACATCTGTGTTTAGGAGGGTAAGCCATAGTTTCTGTGCCCCCAGCACTTAGCTATGTCTCCCTAGGAGTACGTACCTAGTTTGAGAGGCATGGACCACGGGGACAGTTGCTCTGGGGATGGGGATGTGCCCTATGTGTGCCGAAGCTTGGGGAGTGATCATTTCGTGGGGTGTGACAGGATGTGTGAGTTCTCTGTCAGACCCTGAACTTGAGTTCTGCTGTCGTGGTGTGTGAGGAAAGTGCTCCTTTCTGGGGCATGAGGTTGCAAACGCTTGGTCCCTGAAGGAAGAGAAAGTTCTGGCGTCTTGGGGTTGTGTTGTTCCATGACCTGCCGTCAGTGTTTGCCACAGTTGTTTATAGATAGAATCATGAAGCTGAAAGTTACCTGACCTGGAGTTTACAGCTGTGACTGTCCTCCCAGGCCCTCAGGAAAGCAGAAAGCTTGAAGAACTCTCTCTCTCTCATGGAGGCCAAAGTGAAGGCCCAGACTGCGCCAAATAAGGACGTGCAGAGGGAGATTGCTGACCTTGGTGAGGTAGGGACAGCCTCCCTCCTCGGGTCCTGGTTCTTAGCGCACAGGGCCTTTGGACTGACTTCTATTGTCTGGCATTCTTGTAAGGGGGACTCCATGGCTCCTGGTCTACAGACCCCTGGAGCCTGCCAGATGCCCCCATTGCCAATGGCAGAAGAGCCCATTCCAACTCAGTGGGCACTGGTGTGGAGGGAGTCGGGGGAGCGCCAAGTGCCCACTGTCTCCAGGCCTCCCATGTTTGTTGGTTTTCAGGGGCCTCCCATTAGCCCTTCACAGGCTTTGTTCACTGCCTTGTAGGGACCAGGTCTAACAGAGGGTCCAGCTCTCTCTAGTCTGCTCCTTTCTCTCCAGCCCTACTCGCTACAACTGATGCAGTTGTTCATAAAAGGGTGGGTCTCAGGCCCAGTGGATACCTTTTTGTTTTTGTGTTCTCTCTCCTCTGGACACTACTGGGGGACTTTGCTGTTCAAAGCCAGAAGGGTGGGATGGGCTCACATCCTAGCTCCTCATGGTCGAGATCCCAGTGGTGTTCTGTTCTGGTTCCAGGCCCTGGCTACCGCAGTCATCCCCCAGTGGCAGAAGGATGAATTCCGGGAGAACCTCAGGTCCCTGAAGAAGATCATGGATGATCTAGACCGGGCTAGCAAAGCTGATGTCCAGAAGCGAGTGAGTCCTGGCAGTGCTGGTGGCTGGAAGGGAACCAGGACAATTTCCCTAGCCGAGGCTGTGCAGACTGCTGGGTAAACGTCTGGGCCTTTGACCTGAGGCTACTCTTCTGGACTTGCCTCCTTGCAGGTGTTGGAGAAGACAAAGCAGCTCATTGACAGCAACCCCAACCAGCCCCTTGTCATCTTGGAGATGGAGAGCGGCGCCTCGGCCAAGGCAACCCAGGGGCTGGGGCTCCACATGCTGCTCTGTGCCTTTCCACTGCTTGTCTCCTTCTCTTGGGATCTCAGCCCTTTGGTGGCTGAAGTGTGAGCTCTGTGGCTCTGAGCAGAGTAGTTGCCTGAGGACCCACTCTCTGGGACTGAGGTTAGGCTGAGCCATGGAGAGGTCTGGTGCCTGGAAAGCTGTGGCTCCTGGAGGTGGAAGGCAAACCTCAGAGCCAGAGGGTGGGTGAGGCACTGTGCTTGAGTCCTTCATCCAGGCTCCTGGGACCAGCACCTGCTCTTAGAAGGGGTGGGGGGCTCTGTGAACTGAGCTTTGCAAACCCACTGCACTTGTGGAGAGCATGGCCCCCTTTCCCAGGGCCATGTCCTGATGCCAGGTTTTCCTCATAGGCCCTGAACGAAGCCTTGAAGCTCTTCAAGACACATTCCCCTCAAACGTCTGCCATGCTCTTCACAGTGGATAATGAGGCTGGCAAGATCACGTGCTTGTGTCAAGTCCCCCAGGTCAGAATGCCCTGCAGTAATGCTCACAGCACTTCTGTGCCAGTGGGAAGTGATGTTTTCAAGGAACTAAGTGCTTATAGTTGTTTGCCAAGACCCATGTGTGTTTGTGTACTCTCTGTTAGAAATGGTTATTCTCTTGCCCACCTGTTTGTCACCTCCCCAACAGCCCTTACCCTCAAGCCCTCCCTTCCCTGGTGGATATGTTTGCCTCTGCTGGATGATCCCTGGCTTTGTTACTCAGTATGCCCACCCTGGCTGTCTCAGCACTGGCAACGTCACTCAGGGCAGTGTCACTCAGGGCAGGTCTGCTCCCCCATCCTTTTTCTTTCCCTTGGGTCTCTTGTCTCCCTCAATCCTATCCTCTGTCCTGACTTCCACTTCTCTTTCCTGTCTTCTAGAATGCAGCCAACCGGGGCCTGAAAGCCAGCGAGTGGGTACAGCAGGTGTCAGGCCTAATGGACGGCAAAGGTGGTGGCAAAGACGTGTCTGCTCAGGCCACAGGCAAGAATGTGGGCTGCCTGCAGGAGGCGCTGCAGCTGGCCACTTCCTTTGCCCAGCTCCACCTGGGAGATGTGAAGAACTGAGGGGCAAGAGTGGCTTCCACTAGGAGGCATCTCCCCTCATCCGGATGCATCCGTCCAGCCAAGAGCTCTCCATCCACCACAAGGAAATTTTAATCTTGGGACTGTTAAACAGCCCTATGTGTCCTCCTAACCCAGCAGTAACTGGAACTTAACCCGGGAGCCAGCCTGACTCAATGCCCATGTTACGTTTCTGCCCTCAGCACGTCAGCACTGTCTATTTAGAACCACTACCCCAGGTTTTCTATTTATCGTTGTTACGCTTATGTCTATAGAAAGAGTTCTCCGTAGACCTAAAGCTCTGGGTCTGCAGGGAGAAATCATTTTTGCTGCAGAGAATAAAAAGGACCATGTGCAATAATACTTGATAATGCTATGTGATCTCTTACCTTCCCTCCCCTCCTTAGGCATCCCCAGGGTGACAGCCCGAGGTTCTCTGGGTGTCTGCAGAATAACTGCTGTGGCTCCAGCTGGCTTCTGGTTGCAGTCCTTATTGAGTCCAGCCCTAGACCCCAGGACTTTGGAAATAATGGGTCCTGGGATTGCCTAAAGACTTTGGTGGAGGTGGCCCACAGAATAGGAGGGTGAGCTGGAAAGAGGCATTAATCATTCAATGAAACATGATCCACGGGGTTACTAGAAACAGAGAGAGGCTCCTTTCTTGGAACCTCTTATAGGAGAACCTCTCCCATTTCTTAGGCCCATGTCCCTCTTCCTTTCTTGATGTGCAGGTTGGGTGTGAGGTCAGAGGCGTTCTTTGGTATAGGAGGTGTTAGGATACAGTTGCTTCCCCCTACTCCTTAAACTGCTTAAACATCATTGCTGGTTCCTGGGCCTAAGTTGGACAGTGAGGATAGAGAATCTGACCTGGTTCTGTGTCCACCCAAGTCTGAAGATAGCTGGGTTTGGAAGCAGTGGCGTATGGTACTGGATTGTGCTCGCTATGGCTGATTTCTGTCCCCTGGGTACAGCAGGCTGGCTCTGGGGCCCAGGGTCAGTCTCAGCCCTGCTAACTCGGAGGAGGAAAAGCAGATCTATGCTGGGAGGAGAAGCAGAGGCTGGCTGTCACAGGCCTGGGGTTGAGGGGCTGGCCTCACTTGGAGGATGAGAAGCAGACGGAGGGTGCTGAGGCCCTGGCAGCAACAAGTGCTAGCGGTACAAAGAGCTTACACAATCCAATGCAGGAGAGACACACTTACGTTCATTCACTTGACAAGCATTTATGCCAGCCAGGGCACTGATGTACAGAATGACTAAGACAAAAACGTCACTGCCCTCTTGGGCCAGGCAGTGGGGTACATAAAATAGTCACAAATAAATGCAAAATTAAAATAACTACAACCTTCACAAGTGAAGGAAGAAGACGTAAGCCCTGGACTTACCTGGTCCTGTGGCTAGAGGTCATTTGGGCCGGTCCAGGTCCCACTTCTGCAGGCCAACCCGGTCCATCTATGCACCCATCCACTCAGAACTGGGCGTCCTGGCTGCGGCCCCCGGGTTCTGCAGCGCTCGCCGTTCTCCCTCCGAGACGGCAGGGGGCAGTACGGCGCCGCCCGCCGCTATCCCGACAGTCTTCGCGCGGGCGCGGAGCTTTAAGCGGGCGGAAGCGGCTAGCACACCAGGCGTCGTCATGCCTGGGGACCACCGCCGCATCCGCGGGCCTGAAGAGTCGCAGCCGCCTCAGCTATACGCGGCTGACGAAGACGAGGAGCCAGCCTCTCGCGACTCGACACGGCTGCGTCCCGTGTACGCGCGCGCGGGGCTGCTGAGCCAGGCGAAGGGCTCCGCCTACCTGGAGGCGGGAGGCACCAAGGTTCTGTGCGCCGTGTCTGGCCCGCGCCAGGTCGAGGGCGGCGAGCGCGGCAGCGGCCCGGCCGGAGCGGGCGGTGAGGCTCCGGCCGCGTTGCGCGGCCGGCTGCTTTGCGACTTCCGCCGTGCGCCCTTCTCGGGCCGTCGGCGCCGGGCTCCCCCAGGCGGCGGCGAAGAGCGCGAGCTGGCACTGGCGCTGCAAGAGGCACTGGAGCCGGCGGTGCGCCTGGGCCGCTACCCGCGCGCACAGCTCGAGGTGTCCGCACTACTGCTAGAAGATGGCGGCTCTGCGCTGGCTGCTGCGCTCACTGCCGCCTCGCTCGCCCTGGCCGATGCGGGCATCGAGATGTACGACCTGGTAGTGGGCTGCGGCCTAAGCCGCGCGCCGGGGCCTGCGCCTATCTGGCTACTGGATCCCACGCTCCTCGAAGAGGAACGCGCCGCCGCCAGCCTCACCGTGGCGCTCATGCCCGTCCTCAACCAGGTGGCCGGGCTGCTGGGCAGCGGGGAGGGTGGCCCTACCGAAAGCTGGGCGGAGGCCGTGCGCCTGGGTCTCGAGGGCTGCCAGCGCCTCTACCCCGTTCTGCAGCAGTGCTTGGTGCGGGCCGCCCGCCGAAGGGGCACCGCCGCGCCGCCCTGAACTGGAAGCCTGGGCCACGACGGACGCCCAGGACCAAGCTGCCACTGTCACCGAAAGGACCCGCGCTGTCGACTTGCAGACTGTAGGGAGCTGAGAACTCGGAGCACAGGAGAGAATCTGGGGAGGCGCGCTTGGAATTGATGCACCTGGACACCTCTGTTGGAACGATTTTTTACAAACTGTTACGTTAAAGAAACTTTTGTACTTGAGTTGGCTCCCAGCCACGACCGTTGAAGGAAACTTGCGAATGCAGCCTGACTCCCAAGTTGGAAAGGACTTCATCTGGACTTGCCTGGAAAGCGGAACCTGGAGCTGATGTCTTGTAAAGGATGGGCCCTATACAGGCCAGCCAGTGACTCCCTCCTATATAATTGGGCTGCTTTTGAGAGAATAGTTGGTCAAGGGGGCTGTGCCTTCTTACATCTGAAAAGGTCTTCTGTTGTTCTTGGTACAGGATTTAAAAAGCTCTTCTAAGCTGGGTAGTGTGTTCTTGGACTCTTGGTGTCAAGGGCTTGAGACAGCATTGTCTTAAACGTGTCATGGTGTCCCTGGTTCAGTCTTGGCTCCTGGGAGAGGGCATTTGAACTGCTAGGAGTGAGAGTTTCTGGATGTTGGGAAACTAGATGCAGTCTGGCCATTCTTTAGGGCAGAACTGGCTAGTCTGACCACAAAGGTGGAATCTTCCTTGTGGGTTTGTGCTTAGGTCTGGAATGGAGGAAGGAAGGGCAGCTTGGTCCCCTCTCTGGCCTGGCTTGGTATGAGCTTCTGAGCTTGTGTGTCTCAGGGGCCTGCTCAGCTTCTCTGGCAAGGGCTGGCCTGGGGCAGCTGAAGGACCACACCAAGAACCCTTGACCAGGGGAAAAAATACAAGTTTTATTTTCTTTCAGTGACATAATACATTTCTAAAGCAGACCTGAAATACATAATACCTCACCAGCAAGAAATAATATAGGAGTGACATAAAAATGATAATACCCTATTGACACCCAGACAGGTGTCAAAGCCCTGGTGGGGCTTTGAGAGGGGAAAAGAGCAGCTGAAGCACTAGCAGCAGTCAGAGGGCTGTTGGGGCTCTGGGGCGGGGTGGGGGTGGGGGTGGGGGCTGTCCAGCTGTTCTTGCAAGAGTGAGCCTCAGCTTTATGAGGATAGTGAGCTGGTGCTAGGCAGTTGGCAGACCTCCTCTCTCCCATCCCTGCCAGTCCTCAGACTGTCATCTGGAAATGACCTTCAAAACTAAAGCCAGCACTGGGGGGAGGCTTCCTGGCTGGTCTGGCAGAGCTGTGCCTCCACTTCATTGCCCTTGCCCCAGAATGGATTGCATGGGTGCCACGGGGAGGCCTTTGAAAAACCACTCAAGTCAAGAAATGAATCCTCAGGAAGGTGCCTAGAGCTGAGGAGCCTGGCAGGGCAGGGGTGAGTGGTGTGAGGGTGTTTCCAACCTTCTACTGGCAGCCTTCCTGATCTGATGTATGATTCTTCACCTGTAGGAGAAGCAGAAGCAGGACTCTAGCCCAGAGGGCTGAAAGGCATGGCCTGGCTAGGAAAGGGAGGGCCATCTGCTAACATCTCCCAGTCTCCCACCCCCACCTCCCTTTCTTGGCAACTTTGGCAGCTCAGTGCTACTCTAGATTGTTCCTGACACCTGGGAACCCAGAACCATGAGACAAAAGGCACTTTCTCTATCTAGCCTAGTCTGGATGTGACTCAATCTTGGAGCCCAGTAGGCCAAGGAATAGCAGAGCTGGGCAGGTGAAGGAAGGGAGACTCCTCACTGCCAACCCCCAGCAGCCCCAGCCTTGCTAGGATGGCACAAACAATAGCGGAGCTTAGCCCACCTCAGGGATCACCAATAGGGAAGGAGGATATGGTAGGGCAGGGAATGCTCATGCCTTTTCAAGCTGCACAAAGGGCTATCATCAGGTTCAGTTTTGGATATTCTTAATCCAGGAAGGTCAGTGTGCTCCAGCTTCTCTGGGGAGCATAGTACAATGCAAGACAGCCCAAAGCCCCTGGGGTAGCAAGTGGGGGCAGGGGCAGGCTTACCAGGTGGTTCTCAAGTAAGGGGTCTGGGGCTCTGAGGAACACTTGTGATATTCCCTCTATAGTGTTCAAAGCCCCCTCTCCACCCACATTCCAGGAGGAGATAGTGTTTCAGCCCAGAACTGGCTCCACTCCCAGCATTAGCTCCTGGCCCAGCTGAACTGACTAAGCCTGAGTTGGGAGGGGATAAAAGAAACAGGACAGAGCCCCATCTTCCAGGCATTGCCTGTGATGGAAGTCATATGCCTCCCCACAACCACTATGGTGGGCTCCTGCACAAACCCAAGTCCTTCCCTTGCTCATAGCGAGGCCTCAAGGACCCAAACACGAGGATGAGGATAAGGGGAGGTGCAAGACCACTCACTACATCCTTGGGGTCCATGTTCTACTGAGCGCTGTCCGCCTCTGGATGGGCCTTCTGACTCCTGGGCTCCTGCTGGGATTCAGTGGTTCTGAATGAGGAACCCTCCCTCTCGGAGCCCCTGTTCTCTTCACAGCCCTCTGTCCCTGTACCGGGAGAGTCACTGGTCAGTGGCTGGGTTTGGAGGCCACTTGATGCCTATCACTGATCTAGGGTGTCTAGAGCCGGGGAGGGCAAGAAGGGGATAAGCTGGGACACTGGTCTGACTCCAGACAGATGCTGAGTGGGTGAGGGGTTGTAGTACAACTTAGAACCCACAAGAACAGCCAGAGGGAGGGAAATGGGGTGGGAAAGAGCCCTGCAGACAGGGAAAGCCCGAGGCAGGACCCCAGGTGTCCCTGGTACCTTCAGGAGTGGGAAAACCTGGAGCCTGCTGAGCACGTGGACTAGGCCCACACTTGCGGGTGCCTGACCTGGAAGCCAGTCCCTTTGCTGGTCCATGCGCTCCACACTCTCCAGTAGGCGGTCCACCTGGGCTTTGATCTGGCTCAGCTCTCCCCTGATGGAGTGCAGCTCCTCAGTCTGCACTGCTGGGAGAGGGGCCAGAGTTGGTGCCTCCCAGGCTCAGGGGGCAGAGGGCAGTGCTGCCAGGATTCCTGAGCCTGCCCTCACTGCTAAGAGCCGCCCAGCTTCCCCCAACCCTGCAGATGAGGGCTGTGCCCACTCACGCTTTATCTGCCCTGGGGGCAGGTGGCTGTTCCTGGGGGCCTTGTGGGGACTAAAGTTGCTCCTGAGCCCCGTGCCCACGTGGGTTCTCCGGATCTTGATAGGCACGCCGTTGATTAGTGGAGGGATCCTTTGGTACTCATACACCCTACTGAGACAGGACAGACGGGGAGTCAGGCCAACTTGCCCCACCTGCTTGCCCAGAGGATCAAGGGGGCAGGGGACCTACCTGTAGGGGATGTCTTCCCTGTACAGCTCGTAGTCCAGGTCATAGTTCCTGCTGTGACAGAGATAAATGGGAATGGGCCAGGGCCAGAGCCCTTGCGCAGACGGCAGTTTAATTTGCAGGAGCTGAGGTATGCAGCTTTTCCTTGGAATCCCAAGAATCTCCACCAGAAGAGCTCCTGTATAGAGACTTGACCAAGGTCACTTTGGAGACCACAGCAAACCAACTTCCCCATAGCTGGCCTCTGATACAGGCACCTTCTGGGTGGCTCCAGGTGGCAGGAGGGGCAATTGCCAGCCAGATCCGGGCCCTCCAAAGGCTCCTCTGCCTGACCCAGGCACTACTGATCTTAGTCTGGTTCTTAGTCTGGCAAAGGATGAAAGGGAAGAATTAAGTCAGGGCCTAAAGCCATGGAGAGGGTGTGAGAGCCTTTAATCCTTGTGTGGGAATTCCCAGGATGCAAGTCCAGCCATGGTTAGTGCCTTGCCAGGCCACTTTCCCCTTCGCTCCAGGCAGTGGGAGAGAGGCTGAACCTGGAAGGTCCCAAGAAGTTCTCACTGCCTGGTCTCATCCCTGTTCTCAGGCACCTCCAGGGAACTGGTGCAGAGAGAGAACTGGCTTTGGCCTGAGCAGGAAGGCTCTGTGGGGATACAGCTGCAGGAGGTTCAGGTAAAGCCTGCAGCTTGGGCTGAGGCAAGTGAGGAGTTAAGGGGGAGGAGAGGGACTGCATGCTGGGGGCGGTAAAGTTTTTTAAGTAACTTCCTGGTACTGGGCACCCACACCCCCAGCTCAGGCCCAGCCCACGAGGGGCTAGGTCTATGGAGGGCACTGAGGGGGAATGGAGGACGTTCAGGGTTGCTTCTCTTTCATCTCGAGAGATCCCCAGGCCTGCTGATGAGATTTCCGGCCACCCTCGTCCCTGCTTTCCGCCTCAGGAAGTCTGGGTGGGCGGCCCCAGAGCAGCAGGGATGCTGATTCCGGTGGTGGGAGGATCATCCTTGGAGAAAGGGAAGCGAGCCAGCAGAGCGTTGGGAGAGCCTATACCCACCCCTTTGGCGCTGCGGGGTCCAGGTCCGGGTCCGGGGCCTGGGGATCAGGGCGCGGTGCAGGAAACAGGCAGCCCTCTGAGGACCAGGGCAAACCAAGACAGGAGGGCTGGGGGCAGGACAAAACTCAAGGTGATGAGTCTCAGCTGAACACAACCACTTGAGAAAATTTTCACTTGTTCAGGCTCCCTTGGTGGCCCCTCTCTTGGACTGGGCTTGAAACTTTGGCAGAGATTAGACACAGCCTGGGAGCCAATAGCTGACAGCCTTACCTGCTGTGGCGAGACACTGTATGCCAGAGCACTGGTGGTTCAGTGGTAGAATTCTTGCCTGCCATGTGGGAGGCCCAGGTTCGATTACCGGCCAATGCGTGAGGTGTATCTTTTCTTTGCCCCTTTATGTTTTTCCATAAAATGACTTTTTAAAGTACCCAAAAATTAACAGTAAAGAAATGGTAAATCACTGATCGATGAGCACAGACTTGGGAGCTACCTGAGTTGAGACGAGGGCAGGATGGAGTTAGGAGGAAGGGGTTAGGCCATATTCACTGCTACAGCTTGCTGCGTTTAGGGGGACCCTCCCGGCCTGAGGTCCTCCCTGCTCTGCCTCTGTCCCCAGTCATCAGCTAGGTCTGATGCCTGTGCCCTGGCAGTGTGGCCTTGACCCTCTTTTCCCATGGGGCAGCTGCCTGGTTGCCCAGGATTCGCAGCCACATTCATTCCCTGGTCTGGGCTAATTACAGTCTGCAAACTGGGGCTTCCCACAAAAAGAGAAATAAAACGCACCAAGTGCTGTGGGCAGAGGTCAAGCCACCTTCTCCAGTGTCCTCAGGGCCAAGGGTGAGGGTGGTGGGGGAAGGGGACCTAGGGCAATCCTTCCACCACAAACCTTTCCTTCCAGGTTGACAAATGCCATTTTGAGACCCAAGGCACATGGCCTGGACGTGACCAGTTCTTATGGAGAAGTCATCCAGCAGCTCAGGAACCATAAGAACCCCGTCCCCGACCTTCAGGACACCATCCCAAGGGTTCAGAGCCACAGCTACAGCCTGCTGCCCCAGACATGCTGCCCTAGCCTCCAGGGAAGGGCTTCATTTTCCCCAGTGGGGTCCCCTGAGGACACATGGGTCTTAAGGAGGCCACCTCTGCCCCGGGCCTTGAATGTCAGGTGCCCCTTTGAATAGAGTCAGAGCTCCTGCAACACAGCTGCCATTACTCCTCATTGCTTCCCTGTTCCCCTACCTGTACCTACAGGATTGGGTCTGAGCCTGCTAGGCAAGAGGGTGTTGTGGGGGTTGGGTAGACATGAAATCTGAAGAAGGCAACTGGAAATGAAGAACTGAGGAGGGGTTCACCCAGCCTCAAAGTGGCCATGTGAAGAAACAGGAGAGAATGATGGGAAGGAACCACTTTCCTCATATCTGACAAATATTTACAGAACCCTGTCAACCTCCAGACAAGAAGCTACCACAGGAGATGTGAGGCAAACCAACACACTGCATGTGCAGTTCTGCATCACTAAAGAAACCCAAGTTTAAAAAACTAGGAGTTACCTATGAGTACACATCTACCATCAGCCCAAAACAATGAAAAAGCCGTCCACAAGCTGCCACTTTGAGGGAGAGATTTGGCCTAATCTCTTCCCAGGTCAACCTGGAGGTGCAGAGGTTTCTCACAGCAGCCCCCACCCAGCCTTGCCATCCCACCTCTGGGGGTATGAGACCCAAAAGAAATCAGAACCTTTGCCAGGGTGTTTACACAATGCTTTTCCTAACAGCAACCACCTGCCTCACTGCCTCCTCGCCTCCATTGCTGGTAAGACAGAACCCACCCAAGTGCCCACAGATGGGGCCAGGAGCTGAGTGCAGCTATCACACATGCCTTGCTGAGGGGATGAAGGGGCCGCTGGGGTTACACACACCCTCGTTACGCCTGTGAAAATGGCACGTTGGCTGGCAGAGGTTGGTAAGCTCCTTTCTGAAAATGTTTGAAGGTTTCTTTAAAATTTCTTTAAGCTTCCCAAGTAAGAGACAAGATTTCATCCAGAAAGTTTCCCATTTGCTACTTCCCAAACACCTTTACTCAGAAAAAGCCCCAAGGACCCAACAGGTGAGGCTCTCCTTGAAGGACCCACAACCCAGGGTCCAGGCCAGGGGTGGGGACACCACCAGCAGGATGGTGGCTGGGTTACGTCAGCTAGAAGGGGCTTGGAGTGAATTGGATGGACCCCTCCCGCATTTACAGACAAAACTTGTGGCAGAGGGAGTTAGGACCTCCTTTGGTACCACAGTGAGTAGGACTGGCAGCCTGAGTTGGCTGGGGGTACAACTCAGTGAACAAGTCTCCTGGGGTCCTTGTTCTGCCCCAGGAGAGCCCAGGGCCCCAAACAAGCTAGCGATCAGTCTCCATCCCCAGCAGGCAACCCCAGACAGACTCACCAGGAGATGGCTGTGTCCCATGGCCTCTTCTGGCCTGGCGGGGCAGGGCTGGGCTTCAGCTCCTGAGCCATGGCTAAATCTGAAGAGAGCCAGAGAGTGGGGCAGAGCTGGAGGGAGGGAGGGGTGCAGGAGGAACGGGCCAAGAGCACATGGACCCCATTTGCCTCCTGACTGACTCTTCCCTGCTTTTCAGCTCTGAGGCAGTGGGCAGTGACCCCTGAGAGGCATCGCAGCAGAGCGCCTGTCCTTGGTCAGTTGGCAGCCCGGCCTGGCCTCTGGACCCTGGGCCCAGCTATTCAGGGCTGGGCTCCCGCTCCAGAGGGGCCACCTCCATCCTGAGGGGACCATGACGCTGAGACAAACAGTCCCTTTGGCTCACCTCACAACAACAACAAAACCCGGGGGTGGGGAGGGCGCTTTACTGTTTCCTCAAACTGACCATGAGACTCAAGCCCATCGCCCAGGCCTTGAAATTTGGGGGTGGTACCGTCAAAAGGCAGGAGGGGATATGTCCGTGATCCTCTGAGGAGACTTCCAGCCCTGGTCCAGGTTAATTCTTGAGTGTTCTGCTGCCTGTCTGCCCGCCCACAGGCCTGCCTGCTGCCTGGCCCACGCCCCACAGCTGCCTCTGGTCTAAGCCCCTGGGTTGGCTGTGTCTGAAAAGGCCAGGGTGGCTCTGAGTGAGAAACAAAGCAAGCAGTCCACTTGGGCTGGGAAGAGGACGCCCCACTGCCCACTCTCTTGGAGGTGGAGGAGTCAAGAGTCACTGAATTTGACTTAGGGGAGGGCTGAGAAGTCAAGCCCGGCAGCCGTCTGTGCACCAGTCCCCGGCCACCGGATGGTCTCCTTTCTCGGCTCCTTCAGTGTTCACCCTCTGAGCACATAGCTCTACGCTCTCTCAGGAGACAAGACGGAGGGGAATCCTGCTCGTTGCTGTATACCCACAGCTCACTTAGGGCCTGGCCACTTAGTAAGTGCTCAGTTGATATCTGCTAAATAAATGAGTGGAACTGCATTAAATCAATTCCGGCTTCATTTGTGGGTTCGAATCAGACCTCAGAGTTTCACCTGTGACTCGGAGGCCCCTCCTTGAGCCCACCCCTTTTCTTCCTGAATCTATGATCATCATCCATGGCCCACTTTTAGCTGTCATACGGTAACAACTGTGAGCCTTCTCCTTTTCCTTTTCACAAGACTTCCTGCAACACAGTCACCAGCAGCATGTATACAGCACCTGCTTGCTCATGGTGAGGAACAAGGAGACCAACAACGATGCCCCTGAGGGTTTGACAATCCAGATCAAGGGTTCAATTGAGAGGAAGTTGGCGATTCTGTACCCCCATCCTTGGACCTTCTCTTCCATTTGTGACCCTGATATATCCACTCAAGAACACATTAAACAAATACCCATACACCAAGAAAACACCTATACTTCCACGTCGTCTGGCTTTCTGTGTCTGTTCCTTTGACTTTCATACTTGCAATGTCCAGAGGGGACAGAAAATCACAGCCATGTCCAACATGTAGGGCAGTAGTCCATGAGGACTGTAAAGATAAAGGAAACCTTAGTTAAAATGGAGTCGAGAAGCCCTGAAAGGGGAACTCACACGTGTACCACTCGTTGCAGCTTGCATAACCAGCAGGAAGAATGAAGAATGATTTTGTCGAGAGGACATTAATCACATGCAGATTTTATCTTTTGCTTTTTCAGAAAAGAAGGAAGATCCTTCTTACCCCAGCAACAATTCTCTAACCACCACTTGAAACCAATGAGAAACTGCCACAACTTCAAAGTCTCATCCTTCTGCAATGAGCTTTTATTCAAAAAAACTCCCAATTTCCCTCTAAAACCTAGTAAAAGCAAGCCCCTCTCCTTTATTCTCCAGGCTTGCCTATGATTCACCATAGCTGGCCTGTCCTAAGTGGCAATTCTCTGCTATTCCCAAATAAACCCACTTTGCTGGTAAAATAACTGGCTTTTTTATTTTTAAGGTTGACATTGCATGGTATCAGAAGTGGGATCCAGAGTACCACCTAATGACTTGGAGGCTGGTGAGCAAGCAGGTGTTGGTACCGACAGAGTTCACTGAACTCACTGCTTTCTTGCTAACCCTGGAGTTTTAGGGTAAGTTTTCTCCTGGGTCTGAGCTCTGTTCTTGTGTTTTGAGTTCCCTAGCTTTATAGAGATCTGTTTTCATGAAGCTTCCTGGTAAGTCACCCATCTTGTTCAAAATGGGAAACACGTGAGTCCTAGTGTTTTAAAACAGCTATTGGGAAACATAATTTTTAAAATTATGACACAATTAAGACATTTTAGGAAAACCAAAGGCAAGATAGGTTCCACCTAATCCTTCAACCAGCATCTTATGCCTTTCTGGAAAAATGGGTGAACTTTTAGATAACTTGGAGTTATAATGGCCATTCCAGGGAAACTTTGTTTTAGATAAGTCCACCTAAAGGGGAACCCTTAAAAGAGAGGATTCTAAATTTCTTAGAGACAGCATAATGCATTTTTTGATTGGTATGCAGAATTTTCTAAAAGATAAAATAAGTTTTAAAAAAACTCTAAGGGATTCTTACAGCATGCAAATGAAAAGATCTTTAAGATGCTCAATATCACTAATTATCAGAGAAATGCAATTCAAAACTACAAGGTATCACCTCACACCAGTCAGAATGGCCATCATGAAAAAGTCTACAAATAATAAATGCTAGGGACGGTGTGAAGAAAAGCTAACCCTCCCGCACTGTTGATGGGAATTTAAATTGATGCAGTCACTATGGAGGACAGTATGGAGGTTCCCTAAAAAACTAAAAAGAGACTTACCATATGATCCAGCAATCCCACTCCTGTACATATATACGGAAAAGACAAAAACTCTAATTCAAAAAGTTACATGCACCCTGATGTTCAAAGCAGCACTGTTTACAACAGCCAAGACATGGAAGCAAGCTAAGGGTCCATCAACAGATGAATGGATAAAGTAGATGTGGTGTATATATAGACAATGAAATATTACTCAGCTATAAAAAATGAGTGAAATAATGTCATTTGCAGCAACATGGATGGACCTAGAGATTATCATACTAAGTGAAGTAAGTCAGAGAAAGACAAATATCCTAATATCACTTATATGTGGGATCTAAACAAATGGCACAAAGGAACTTATTTACAAAACAGAAAGAGACACTCAGATATAGAAAACAAACTTATGGTTACCAAAGGGGAAATAGTGGAGAACAGAGGGAGGGATAAATTAGGACTTTGGGATTAGCAGATACAAACTACTATATATAAAATAAACAAAGTACTAATGTATATCACAGGGAATGGCATTCAGTATCTTCTAATAATTTATAATGAAAAAGAATATGAAAAAGAATATATACATGTATATAACTGAATCATTGTACACCAGAAAAAACACAACATTGTAAATCAACTAAACTTCAATTAAAAACAGACCAAAAAAACCCCCCAAAACAGACAAACAGACAAAAACCTGTTGCCATCTGATCAGATAACCTTAACTCCATCTGCCAGAAAAGTAATTTGGATCTGAATTTATACCTGGGGAATGGCTAAAAATTTTTTTAAAAAGTAAAATCTTTATGTCTGTTGGTATATTATGTATGTCTGTGTGTGTATGTTATAGGTATGTGATATTTTTCTACCTTCACATGGTGTTGCCAAAATTAATTTGTAAGGAGCTGTATTTAGCTGGCTTAAAAGAAAATTAAGAATTTATAAATCAAGTATACTATCAGAAATACAGAAATTAACTCAAATGTTTTTCAAGTTTGTATGATCTGGAATAATTGTTGATAGATAAAAGCTAGTTGAAGTTTTTTGGCAAATAAAAACAAGCATATCTTCAGAGTTGTCAGTATTGAGTATAATGCAAATATGCAACTTTTTCTGCCTGGGTTTACTAATTAAAAAGGCTCATGCATTTTTTGTTTCAAAATCTGTCAGCAAGAAAATAACTTAATGGGGAGGATATAGCTCAGTGGTAGAACACATGCTTAGCATGCACAAGGTTGTGGGTTCAATCCCTGGTACCTCATCAAAAATCTTAAAAAATTAAAATAAATAAATGAACAACCTAATTACCCTCCAAATAAATTTTTGAAAAAGAAAAATTTAAAAAAAAAGAAAAGAACTTAAGATTATGGTTAGCTATTTAGTGTCTAATCCAAGCATAATTGTCAAAAACAAGTATTTTTTCTTCCAGTTTTAGTGATATAGTTGACATTCATCGCTGTATAAGTTTGTGGACCGCATAATGATTTGACGTATATGCGTCATGAAATGATTACCACAGTAAGTTTACTGAATATCCGTCATTTCACATTAAAGAAATAGAAAAATTTTTTTTTCCTTTGGATGAGAACTCTTGGGATTTACTCTCTTAACAACTTTCATTTATAACATAACAGCAGTGTTAATTATATTTATCCTATTGTACATTACCAAAAAAACCAAGGTTTTAAAATAAACATAAGATCAAAATTTATACTAATTTAAATTAAATAAAGGATATTCATTGAATCTAAATCATTTTCAAGTAAGGTAAATGTTAAATGCTAAACATAGTTTATCTATTTTTGGCTTTTTAATTTTTACAAAGAGACAAAGTTATTTGAATCTCTTAATAAACATGTTTTGTGCCACATTACAAAATTTTACAGTCAAGAAAATACTTCTGGAAATTATGAAGTGTATTTATAAGTATACTAGCTTTCCACAGGATGCTAATACATGACAGACAGTTCACAACTTCCTGCTTCCTAGTTTTCACTAGAAAATAAAGATTACAAATAGTTTTAAAAGTTAGAAGAAGAGCTGAAAAGACAAAATGAGGCACAGAGAACTATCACAGCACTTAGAGTAATACAGCCATAAAAAATGATAAAATAATGTCATTTGCAGCAACAAATGGATGTCCCTGGAGAATGTCATTCTAAGTGAAGTAAGCCAGAAAGAGAAAGAAAAATACCATATGATATCACTCATATGTGGAATCTAAAAAAAAAAAAATACAAATGAACTTATATATAAAACAGGAACAGACTCACAGACAGAATACAGACTTGTGGTTGCCAGGGGCGAGAAGGGTGGGAAGGGATAAACTGGGAATTTGAGATTTGCAGATACTGACTGGTATATATAAAATAAATAAACAAGTTTATTTATACTGTATAGCACAGGGAAATATATTAAATATCTTGTAGTAGCTTACGGTGAAAAAGAATATGAAAATGAATATATGTATGTTCATGTATGACTGAAGAATTGTGCTGTACACCAGAAATTGACACAACATTGTAAACTGACTATACCTCAATTTAAAAAAAGCACTTAGAGTAATAAATGTAAATTAACTCTACACAAACTGTATATTGACTCTGAGAGGATGCAGACAAAGCAGTCACCCCTTTGGAAGATGAGAAACAATGAAGCTCCCAAAAGAGCTTTCTCCTACTGTGGAAAGACTTACTGTAACTTCTTGATTTTCAAACTGTGATCACAGACCATTGATGAATTATGATTGACATTTATTTAAATAGAAAATATACATATTGTCTGTGTGGATATAGATAAATGAATAATATAGATCTTCAATTTTATCTATAATTTATAGATAACTTTATTATAGATTTGTTTATTATCTATAAATAGAAGAGAATAATTTCATAAAATGCAAAATAGAGTGCATGCATGGCATACATGGAAAATAGGAGATACATGTCAGTTTATTAAACTTCTATTTCAGTTACTTATATGTTTTTATATGTGTAAGTATTTGCTGGGCCATAGTATTTCTTACTGTGGAATGATCCAACACATTTGAAAGCAACTGCTCTTATACCACAGTAAATGGAGCAACAAAAGGGTCTCTGCAGGACAAGAGCAGCCACCCTTTCCGCCCTGGACACACACAATGATATCTCCTCAAGGCCAGGCTGTAACCACTCTCTGATAGGTTCATATTTTGTTGTCTTGTCTTTTCAGATTTACAGTCAGGCAGCAATATTTATTTAAAAGAATGTCTCCCATTTCTTTTTTTTTTAATTCTTTTTTAAAAATGGAAGTACCATAGTTGATGTACGCAGCCCCCATTAAAAAAAAATGGAAGCATAGTTGACTTACCATATTATGTTACTTTCAGGTGTACAGCAAAGTGATTTGGTTATGTATGTATAACCTATATGTATTCTTTCTTTTTGATTCTTTTCCATTATAGGTTATTACAAGATACTGACTATAGTTCCCTGTGCTATGTGACAAATTCTATTTTATGTATGGTAGTGTGTATATGTTAATTCCATACTCCTAATTTATCCCTTCCCTCCCTTCCCCTTTGGTAACCATAAGTTTGTTTTCTATGTCTGTGAGTCTCTGTTTTGTAAATAAGTTCCTTTGTGCCATTTGTTTAGATCCCACATATAAGTGATATTAGGATATTTGTCTTTCTCTGACTTACTTCACTTAGTATGATAATCTCTAGGTCCATCCATGTTGCTGCAAATGGCATTATTTCACTCATTTTTTATAGCTGAGTAATATTTCATTGTCTATATATACACCACATCTACTTTATCCATTCATCTGTTGATGGACCCTTAGCTTGCTTCCATGTCTTGGCTGTTGTAAACAGTGCTGCTTTGAACATCAGGGTGCATGTAACTTTTTGAATTAGAGTTTTTGTCTTTTCCGTATATATGCCCAGGAGTGGGATTGCTGGATCATATGGTAAGTCTCTTCTTAGTTTTTTAGGGAACCTCCATACTGTCCTCCATAGTGACTGCATCAATTTAAATTCCCATCAACAGTGCGGGAGGGTTAGCTTTTCTTCACACCGTCCCTAGCATTTATTATTTGTAGACTTTGATAACAGCCATTCTGACTGTTGTGAAGTGATACCTCATTGTAATTTTGATTTGCATTTCTCTAACAATTAGTGATGTTAAACATCTTTTCATGTACCTGTTGGCCACCTGTATGTCTTCATTGGAGAAATGTCTATTTAGGTCTTCTGACCATTTTTAGTTGTTTCTTTTTTTGGTATTGAGTTGTATGAGCTGTTTGTATATTTTGGAAATTAACCCCTTTTTGGATGCATTGTTTGCAAATATTTTCTCCAAATGCATAGCTTGTCTTTTCTTTTTGTTTATGCTTTTCTTTGCTGTGCAAAAGCTTTAAATGTGATTAGGTCCCATTTGTTTATTTTTGCATTTATTTCTTTTGCCTTGGGAGACTGATATAAGTAAATATTGGTATAACTTATATCAGAGAATATTTTGCCTATGTTCTCTTCTAGGAGTTTTGTGGTGTTCTGTCTTACGTTTAAGTCTTTAAGCCATTTTGAGTTTATTTACGTGTATGGTGTGAGGGAGTATTCTAACTTCATTGATTTACATGTGGCTGTCCAGCTTTCCCACTGCCTCTTGCAGAAGAGACTTTCTTTTCTCCATTGTATATTCTTGCCTCTTTTTGGAAGATTAATTGACCATAGTTATTACCAGGTTTATTGGCTAAAGTAGTTTGAATAATCACGTGGCCCTTGATTATCTACTTGCTGAGCAAGATGGCATTTGTACAATTGCAAGTAAGTAACACCTGCTTCATATGGGTAAATACCTTTGGAGAAACAGAAACTTAATTACACAAGATCAGGGAATAAGCCCATTGGTTAAAACAAATTTCACCTGATAAGCCCTGGTCTTTTGACCTATTTAGCTGGTTACTTTCAGGTTTGGGCTCCTGGTTTAGAACTATCATACAAAGTAAACTTGTCATATTAGTTTTAACTTTGCTTTGCATCATCATTTTAAAGCTTTGTACCTGTTGCTTGTCAAATTTTTGTAAAAATGGTGTACCCAATAGGCTGATGCTAGCTTAATGCTTTAAGGTGATCTCCAATACTTACAACCTTGATAAGATACAGACTTTAGATGGGAAATGCCTGTGAGTTCTCCCTTCTACCTTCCTTGTTACTCAGATGTGGCCTCAACAGTTTCTAATCTACACATTCCCTCTGATGTGGGACTTGACTAGGTGCCAGATTTTACATCTATAATCTCACTTAATCCCCA
The DNA here is from genome assembly GCF_036321535.1 of Camelus dromedarius. Taxonomy (NCBI): domain Eukaryota; kingdom Metazoa; phylum Chordata; class Mammalia; order Artiodactyla; family Camelidae; genus Camelus; species Camelus dromedarius. Next base: position 31,890,909 of record NC_087444.1, on the reverse strand, counting down.
CAACAGCTTCCCCATCTTACAGAAAGGCTACTGAATGTGTCCAGGGTCATGTGAAGAGCAAGTTGTGAGGAATGATGAGATCTCAGTCCCCTGCCTGGCAACCACTGCAGTATTCCAGGAAGTTAGAGAACTTACTGGAAGGCACCATTGGGCTTAGCTATAAGCAGGGCCTGATTCTGTCAGCACCTCCAGGCCACGGTGCCTTTGCATAGGAACGCTCCATTACCTGCTTTACTCTGTACAGAATCCAGTGGCTGGTGAGGTCCCTGGTTACAGCATGGGGTGACAAGGCCAGCTCTTGCAGGCCAGGGTCTCAGGTGCACCAGGTAGCTTCTTGCAATGGACCTGAGTCATTCTTTTGTCCACCACACATTTGAGCCCCCTTCCTGTGTTAGAGGTATCCCCCAGCTTTGAGACAGAACTTGCCTCCCATGAAAGAAGCTGAAAATGCCCCTTTCTGCCTCCCTTTTCCAGCCACCCTGTCAGCAAGGACCTGGGCACATGACTTGGCTCCTCCAATCAGACCCATGTGCCCAACTTTAAGTAAAGCTGCCAATGGAAGAAGCCCATCTCAGTAATTGACGGCGGCAGCCGTAGCAGCTACATCCAGCTTTCAAAGGTGGTGCCACCTCCGTCCCTCGCTGGTGGTGCCAATTACGGCATCTGTGCCCAAGAGAGACAGTAGGGTCTCTTCCAGATCTGATCCTCTGATCTTCTAGAACTCTTGAGAACTAACTAGTATCTTGGGAAAATTCTTTTTCTAATTAGAGTCACCAGAATCAGTTTATGTTGCTTAAAGTTAAGAACCTTGATTGATACAAAAATAGGACTAAAAGTGGATAGAGCAAGAAGCCCTGTGGGAAATAGGGATGACATAAGGCTGGCAAGTGGCCAGAGGACAGTGAAAATCCATCTCGTATGAAGGGACAGGACAGCAATAGCTGGTGGCATGCCATGGTGAGACACTTAATCCTGTGGTTCCCCCAGAACAAAGTGCCCATCAAACGCAAGGCTTTTGAGACCTGGTATTTCTTGCCAGAGAAGAACATAAAGATTACCCTGAAATCAAGAGCTGCTGGGCAGAGTGTTGTGCTACTGTCACCAATAGTTTAAAGGAAAGAAAGACAAGCTCAAAGTCCAAATTCTTGACTCAAGACATGTTTAGAAAGTCAGGGAATTTTTATATCTTGTAGCTGCAAGGCTAAGAGTTAAAATACAAACTTAAGGCTTAATCAGTGGCTATAAAATGACACCACCAGGTGGCCTCACACCTTCTCTAGGTCTTTAATTGGGAAAAAGTGGAGAGTGGAGAAGAGAGGCTGTTAGAATGGGGTTCTGCGGGGAGCTGTGGAAAGCTCAGTACCCCCACCCCTGCTGAGGCTCCCCGGCCAGCCAAAGTGACTCTTCTTGGTCATTCTGAAGGTCCTGGTGGCAGAAACTCACTAGCTCTTTGCCAAACCCATATCCCTTTCCTTCTGGGCACACATCTAGGTGGAGTTTCCCACCCTCCCTTGCAGTTAATGAGTTGCATGGCTGACATGTGGCCTGTGGTGATGGGTGGACGGGATGTGCACTACTTCCCGGCCTGGCCCATAGCATCCTCTGAATGACTGTCCACGCTCCTGCTTCCCAAGTTGGCCACCTGAATTTCAATGCCCTGGGTGAGCTGGGAAGCAGTGTGCTGCAGGTGCCAGGGCCTCACTCAGTGTGGGTTCCCCTCCCCCATTGTACATGTGCAACCAGGCCAGCAGCTTAAGTTTCCTTAAATAAGACGCCCTTGCACTGAAGGAGTCCGCTTGTGTGGCCTACCCCACCACCCCTCATTGTCTCCAGACTATAAGTCAGATCTCTGCAGGCCCCAGGGGCCAAAAACTTCATATCTGGGAGGAAGATATTGAAACACTGAAAGAACCATGAGATTTTGCTCATTTATATTGGCAAAAACCTACAAAGTGATCTGGGAATGGATTTTGAGGGTGGAGAGCGGGGAAAGAAGAAAATGTTAGATGGGGTTAAATGTCTTCATATTTAGGATTTTATGAGGCTAGTTTAAGTAGCTGGGATGGTTCTAGTTGTGCTGATGGTTGCTTAACATGTGGACTCGTGGCCAAATAATATTAGCTAATAGCGGATAAGAGTAAGAATAGCTAAGACTATTAAGAGTAGTAATAGCTGAGCATTTACTATCTGCCAGGGACAGTTTTAAGCACTTTATTTATTTAACAAATTTACTTAGCTAACAAATGAGTTTTAGATGGTGTCATGTTGATGAAGGAGTTGAGAATGAGCACGCTGGCTCAGCCGAGCTAACATTCATCAGTGTTTACTCTCCCTAGGCTCTGTTTCATACACTTTAACATATTAACTCATTTTTTTATCCTTATTTTACAGAAGAGGATCATGAGGCAGAAAGATATTTTCGGGTGACCAACTGTCCCGGTTTGTCAGGGATGGAGGGATCTCCCCGCATGTGGGAATTTGAGTGCTGAAACCAGGACAGTTCCAGGTAAACTGGGATAAAGTCACATAGTAAGTGGCAGAGCCTGCAGATAAGGATATTGAAATGGCCTTTTCAGGTAGGACCTGCACACTGCCATCCCCACCCACGAACCCTGAGATGGCCCCAAAGACACGTCTTTTGCTGAGGCATTGAGAAATATTTTGGTGAAGGAAGTGCCATAGTGTCAGGAACGCTGATGGGAAAGGCAGCTGAATGGGACTCTGGTATTTGGGGTGTCAGAGGCTCAGAGGGCATTGGATTGTCAGCTTTAGTTGCCATAAAGGTGGCTCCCATGTGGCTGCTGTCAGCGTACACTCTGCCGTTCTCCAGCCTGGAAGCAGTACCTCTCCAGACTGGCTTTGCAGCAGAATTAGGGGCACTATTTCTTGGCCACATAGCCCCTCCGCCTCGTTCTCTCACTCTCCCCAGGATCCTGTGACCAAATATTGTCCTTTAAAAAAAAATTGAAGTGAAATTTGCACAACATGAAATTAACCAATTCAGTGGCATTTGATGCTTTTACAATGTTGTGTAACCGCCAGCTCTACCTAAGTTCCAAAACATTTTTTATCATTCCAAAATAAAACCCATACCCGTTGAGCAGTTACTCCTTGTTCTCCTGTTTCCCCTGGAAACCACCCATCTGCGTCTGTGGATTTACCTATTCTGAATAGTTTACATAAATGGAGTCATACCATATGGGATCTTTTATGACTAGCTTTTTTCACTTAAAATAATGTTATCACGTTCATCCACTTTGTAGCATGTATCAGTACTTCATTCCTTCTAATGGTTGAAAATATTCCATTGCTTGTATACACCACAGTTTGTTATCCACTCATTCACTGATGGACATTTGGCTTGTTTCTACCTTTTGGCTATTGTGAGTAATGCTGGTCTGAACTTTGTGTTTAAGGATTTGTTTGAGAACTTGTGTTCATTTCTCTTGGGTACATACCTAGGAGTGGAATTGCTGGGTCACATGGTAGTTGTGTTTCACTTTTTGGGAGTCGCCAAACTGTTTTCCACAGTAGTTGCGTTGTTTTACCACCAGCAATGCATGAGGTTTCCAATTGGTCCATGCCCGCACCAGCACTTGTTAATTGTCTGTTTCTTTGACCACATCCAAATGGGTGTGAAGTGATGTCTCATTGTGGTTTTGATTTTGATTTTTTTTTTTTTTTGGTTGGGAGGAGGTAATTAGGATTATTTACTCTTTTAAAGGAGGTAACGGGAATTGAACCCAGGACCTCATGAGTGCTAGGCATGTACTCTACCACTGAGCTATACCCTCTCCCCTGCTTGGATTTCTTAATGACTAGTGATGTTGAACGTCCTTTCATGTACTTGTTGGCTATTTGTATATCCTCTTTGGAGAACTGTCTATTCAAGTTCTTTGCCCGTTTTGAAATCATTGCCCTTCTCATAAATTCCTTTTCTGCCATGACTAGCCAGAGCTATTTCTGTATTTCTGTTGGTTGCAACTAAGAACCGTGATTGATACGCTTCTCCCCATTCTGTGGTCCCAGGCCACACTTCTGCTTCCAACCAGCAAAGTAACTTGATGTTCACATGTAATAGTGTGCAACCCAGCTATGGTGCATTCTGGACACTACTGGTAGCAACTCCCAGTCTCTCACCTGCCTGGATGCACCCTCTCACCACTGTAGGGAGAGGAAGGAGAAGGGGCCATAACACACCCCAGTTCAGATAATCACAAAGAAAGAAGAAACATGTAGAAGTAGGCATAATGAATGAAAAGAGAGGGTGTGAACGGAAACTAGTTGAGAGAGGCAGTGGTGAGAGGAGCTGGAAATTAGGGATGCAAAAGAGAATTGTAAATCTGCATTACTCAGGAATGAGAGTCTGAAAACCTCCAGTGGGTGGCGTGGGTCATGTGGGTAAACAGGGAAGGGACTGCGGTGGGTAGGAGTCTCCCTGGAAGTGATGCCTTGGGGGCCCTCTGGTCTTCCCAGGATCGTTCTAGGTTCCCCTTCACAATGAACATTCACAAGTCTGTTTGATCCATAACTTAGTTTAATCCTTTGTGTGGTGCACCCTGGGCAGTAAGGAACCTCCATCTGCCCCAGAGGGCCCAGCCCAGTTGGAGGAGAATGGCCTCTTCTGACCGCTGGCCCAGACTCCTGTTTCAGTGCCTAATTAAGATCCATCCTCCCAACCAAAAGCAGTCTTTGGGGGACCCAGGCTCCCCTCCCCCTATGTCAGGCTCTCTGTCAACCTCACATGTCCCCTTGCCCCACTTCCTGAAAGGTCTGAGACCTCTTTGGCTGTTGGGCCTGCAGTCACAGTCCGGCCCTTGTTTCAGACAGGTGGGCAGACAGGCAAGCAGGGCTGTGCACTCAGGCACTGGCAGAGGGGAGGCCTGGCTGAGCCTCAGGGCCCGGGGTCCCACCGGGAAATGTGCTCCTGAGCTGGAAAGGAAGAGAACAGAAAGAAGGTCAGCGACTGCCCAGGGTCCAGAAATGGCCAAGGTCACATGCCAAGCTCCAGACCCTTACAGCAGGTGCTGCTGGGGCCCGGTTCTGGGCTAGGTTTCACCTCTGCTCCAACCACAGTTCACAGGGCTGTAGGGAATCAGTGAATACTGAGGAGCTCAACAGGTCCCTGTGTGGCAGCTTTAGAGATGGGAGGGAAGCAATCTTGGAGAAATTCCTGGCCAGGCTGTAGTTCTGGTCCTGCTACTGCGTGGACGTGCTACATGAAGCCGGCCCCACCTACCCCCTGGGCTTCAGGGGCCTATAGGTTCAGCAAAGCCCTGAGCAGGACGTCCTCATGGCCCTGTGTGCTCAGACACTCTCCAAGCCTGTCACCTGGATATCCTAGCAGCCTGGAGTGGGCCAGCAGGTACCCCAGGGGACAGGGACCAGAGGAGGGGAGCCATGGGAAGGCCCTCACCAAATTGGCAGATGTAACGGTTTCGGGTTTTACAGCGTTGGTCGTTCCAGTTGAAGGCGGCCGATGCCTGCAGCTCCACACAGTTGCCAAACCTGCCAGGCCAAGATGTTGAGGGCTCAGGGTGGAGGAATGAAATTGGGAATCTGGGACAGGCTTAAATCCTCCACCCTAGCGGGCCAACTGCATCTAGGGAGGTGACTCCTAGGTGCCCCCATCCCACTTCTGGGGCTTCTGGGAGCCAGACCCACCCCCAAGCTCCATGCCTGCTCCTCAGACCACTGCACTCTTCCGGGGTAACAGCTCAACTTACCATGGCCAGCACTCAGCCACACCAGCCACCAGTGGTAGGGGGGAAGGTTGGAACAGACCTAGCATCACACTGAGGGAGTCCTGGGAGGGGGCCCGGCTTGTCAGGGGGCTTAGGGGCATGGCTGCCATCAAGGAGGTAGAGGGAAGGCTAGGTGAGATTTCTGGCCCTTGGTGGCCACACAGCCTGACCACCTCCAAAGCCCAGCATTCCTGGGCTTTGAGGACCAGGGCTGGGCGATGTAACCAGAACGCCCTCAGTACAGGCTGGCTGGTGGGCAGATGTGTGGGTGTGTGGATGCAGGTGGGTGGCCAGCTAGAGAGGTCCAGGACCAGTGTCCTGATACAGGCAGAGTGGGCACAGCAGGAGGGATGGACAGACACTAGAGGGAGGGGGAGACAGCTGAGGGGACGATGGGGACGGTGGCTGGGTGAAAACATCTTGGGTTTCCTCTCTTTTATATGAATCCCTCGACGCCAAGGGTATACTTCATCTTAGCACTGGGCCCACACCCAGCTGTGCCCAGCCTTCCTGGCACCTGGGCATCAGGAAAGGCCCAGACTCTAGGGTACTCCACCAGGCAGCAGGCTCAGTGGAGGTTGTTCATTGGTGTCTGAGGGCTCATCAAGCAGGCCTAGATTAGAAGATGGGCCCTGGGGCGGGGAGGGCAGCTCAGACTCACCCCTGGTTGTCAGGCTGCCCAAAGGCGAAACTGGTGAAGGACTGGTGCTCCCCAGTGGTCCAGCGGAAGGAGTCCTTAGCCATCTTATAGGTGAGCCCTGTGAGCCCACAGCAGCCAGGGTTGGCCCCACACCTGAAATCCCTGGGCTCCACTGGCAGCCCAGGCTCCCTGAGATGAGAGTCCAAGCCCAGAGCCTGCTGCCTAATGCCTGTCTGGCCCCCTACCCTCAAACCCCCTTCCCAGCACTTCCAGCACCCCTGGTGGCTCTCTCTTCAGCTCTCTCCCCAGGAAACAGGGCCACCAGCCTGACTACTGGCTCCACTCTGCCCAGCCCTCACCACATGCTTACTATCTGCTGAAGAATACTGTGGGTTTATACGGTTCAGATTCCTGGAGCACCCCCAGCCCCAACACTCACCGTATCCCCTGATCAGCCAGGCACTTACCGATCCAGAAGTTCCTGGTCTCAAAGTCACTGTTGGTCACCTCGTTGGTGGTCTCCAGGCGGCCCAGGTAGAAGGCGAGGATGTCCTGCACTTTCTGGCTCTCAATCTGGGCTAGCATCCCGCCCTTTCCCTGTAACCCCGACTCTGGGTCATGCTGGCAGGGCCCCAGAGCTCAGGCCAACCTTTCCTTTCCATCCTGCCACCCACCATGGCCATGGATGTCAAATCTATGTGCTGGCCAGGCTGTCATCAACCCCCCTGCCACACACACACACACACACACACACACAGCCTCCTGCCTTAGAGCAGGGGTCCCCCTTCCTCTTCCCTGCCCATATCTCCTCTCTCTGTGCACAGGGGCCCAGAATGGCAGCATCTCACCTTTGGAGGGGTTTTGCTTCATCTGCTCAGTGTCTTAAATGCATTTGAATTGGTTGCCAACATTAATAAATCAAGAGATGCCAGTGAAAATCTGAATTTCTGGTTCTCTTGAAAATTCCCAGGTTTTGGCTTTCTTGAACTCAAATTCCTGCCTGGCAGCCCGCAGCTCAGGCTGAGTCAACATCCTGACTTAGATGGGGGTTGGAGGGGTCCCTCAGCTCATTAAGTGACCTCCTGGCTCCCATGGGCCTCTGACTTGTGATCCCTACTTTATACTAAAGGTGAGAGTCAGGTTAGGAGAAGTAAAAGGAGTTTGTCTTTTGGTCCAGGGTTCCTCCATTAAGACCCTCACTTGAACCCTAGGAAGTGGTCCTTGGGAAGGCGGGGGTTGACCGTCACCTGGCACTTCATCTTGGCTCCGTAATAGGTGTCTGCCTCTGAGGACACCATGAAGCAGTCGCCATCAATCCTCAGGTCACAGGTGTGGAAGGGAAAGTGCACCTTGGCTGGGGGGAGGGGAGCCTGATTTTGTGTGTGTGGATCTCCGAATCATTACCCTTCCTACCCTGCCAGGGAGTTAAGCTCAAGGTGCCCCTTCCTCTGGCCACCTGCTCCAAACTGGAGAGTGGGTTAGGGTCAGTGATGTGCTGGTAAATGTGTAACAACCATCTCTCTTGCTGTCTCAAAAAAAAAAAAAATCTATGAATTTAGCATTTGCCATTTCTGTGGTAGAAAGACCCCCACCATGGCCAAATTGAAGCTACCACTGTGAAGACACTGAGCGGGCATGGGGAAGAGGTGCCCATGATATGTTCCTGTGATATGGTCAGAGCCAGACCCCGCTTCACACCGAGGGGGTCCTGGGAGGGGTCCGGCTCATCAAGGGGCTTAGGGGCAAGACTCACTGGCACACTGGGCTCCTCCATAGCCGACATCGCAGACGCAGGAACACTCCTCTTCCCGGAACCGGCCGTGCACGCACTGCACACTGCACCGCACTGCCAGGACGGGATGGGAGGGGACAACACTCAGCTCGCAGCCCTTGGACCCTGGACTGCCCCCCACAGGCTGCGGATGTGCGGGGAACCACAGCAAGAAAACCCCTCTCAGGGATGGAACCACTGCCACATTTGGCATCTTGGGTTTGATCTTCTTGTAAAGAAAAGCAGATTGGGGTTTGGGAGCAGAACTGCTCATGGTCACAGAGCTGGGGAGGGTGGATGGTGGGAAAGGAATCCGCTTCTGGGTCCTAATACTGTCCTCTCCTCACCATCCCAGAGCCTAAGGGGCCAGATCTGATTTCACTTTGATTCCCCTGCACAGCTCAGGTTGTGGCAGACAGTCAGTGCTCAGTAAATGCTTGTTGAGTGACTATATGCAGTGTGCAGACAACTCACTGGGTCTCCCAGGGAGTCATCATCTGGAACTCCAAGTGCCCCTCACCTTGGCAGTATCTGCCTGTGTAGCCAGGGGGACAGTGGCAGTGGCAGGTGCTGACGTTGAGATGTCCATGGTTCCGGCAGCTCACGCGACATGGGTTCCTGGGAACCTCTGGTCAGACAAGAAGGAAACTCTGAGAGGGGGCCTCCTCTAGGCAGGCTAGGCAGGTGCCTCCCTGGGTGCTGAGTGAGGGCCATGGCTTTTGGGGCAGCCACCCTCCTTTTGGATCACAGATCGAGCTCTCAGGTATCTGCTGGCCTGGCCAGAGGCAGGTAGGGTGGGGCACTTACCACAGAGCCCCCCTGCGTGGTCCCAGGCCTTGAAGCAGCCTGAAACGCTAGCCGTGCAGAGTGAACACCAGGCGCCCTTCTTATAGGGGACGATGGTCTTCCCATTGACCTCCCAGTTGCCTCTGTGAGAGCAAGTAGCAGGGAGCTGGAAGGGCTTGGCCTTGGGCACGGCAGGGGCAGGCCTTACTGCCTGCCTCACTGGCCCCTTCAGTTCCTTCTGGCCCAGCCAGGAAGTCAGGGAGCTGGGTGAGACAGGGAGATTTCCTAGGAAAGAAAAGAAGACCTCCAAACGAATTCTGGGCAAATTCCCTGAACGCAGGGTAGGAATAGTGCTTCCAGGAAGGGGCGTCTGAGGAGAAGCCACATTCTGCTTGGTGCTGCCCCACTCTGCACCCTCTCCCTTTCTCCCACCTTCCCTCTCCCACCCAGGGTGCAAACCAAGGAGTAAAGGCCTGTGGGTGGGTGAGTGTCTCACCCTGGGTGAAAGCATGCCACTCACAGACCAGCAGGGGATGGTGGGGCAGCTGCCACAGAGGGGGCTTACCCGGGAGAGTAGGCACAGACAAAGGCTTCCATCCCAGCCTGGGCCCCAGAGCAGGGATGCCGCCCACAGCCCAGCTGGCTCGAGGTGGCCCACACCAGCTGCAGGAGACACAGTGGCTCAGAAACCCATGAGCTCCCCCCAACTCCCAGTCTGGGGGCCAGCAGCACAGATGATGCCTACCTGGGGAAGGGGGACCCAGCTTTTACCCCAGACCAGGCAGACAGACAGCTCCCTCACCTCCCTGGGGGCCCCAGGAGAGCAGCCATGCTGGGCAGGGCTATAAAGATGGATGGGAGTAGTCTAAAAGGCCTTCTGGGTGGGGAGGTGAGGGTCAGGTGACACCTGAAGGGAGTGAAGATTGTGGATGGGTAGAGGACAGTGGTGAAGGAGGACTTGGACATCCATGGCTTTGTGATGACTGCAAAAAAATGGCCACAACCCTTCACTTCTCCCTACCGCCTGCTCTTTGAAATGTGCCTCTGCAGTTCTTTGCATCAAGAGGAGGAGTTTCTCTCTGACACATTGAATCTGGGGGCCCTATGGCTTGTGTTGGCTGACAGAATGCAGCAGAAGTGATACTGAACCTTTTTGAATCTAGGCCTCAGGAGACCCTGCAATTTGCACTCACTCTCATAGAGCTTTGGTGCTCAGCCACCATGTGAACAAGCCTGTTGGAGGTTTAGCCACCTCAAAGGGCAGAGATGAACCAGGTGATGCTGCTCTCGACAGCCAGCTCCCAGCCCACCCAGCAGCCGACTGCAGTTGCAGGAGTGGGCCCAGCCAAGATCAGAAGAACCTCCCAGCTAAGTCCAAGCCAAACTGCCCACCTGCAGAATCCTCAGATTTTCAATTTTAGGGTAATGTGTCATTCAGTAACAGCTAACAGACATAAGTTTCATAGTATTCAAAATGTAGATTTACAGTCTTAAAATCAATGAATAGGTAAGCCAACTCTGGCAGCCACTAAAAATGGCCAGCATGAAGCAGGGAGGTGTGCACATGGAGTCTTACAAATGTATCCAACAGTTAGAGAATATGCATTCTTTTTAGGAGGGCAGGGAACTTCTGCAATCATTGACCTTCACTAAACCACAAAGCAAGATTCAATGAAAATCAAATAACCAATATCCTACAGGCCACATTCTGAGAATTCAACGCAATAGAATCTAAAATAAATAATTTAGAAGTAAGTAAATGAGAAAACATAGTTTGGATATTTAAATATATATTTCAAAATCAAAGACAACATCATAAAGGAAAATAGGAAACTCACAGACCTAAATGACAATGAAATCACTAAATATCAAAACTTATGGGATGAAGCCAACAAAGTTGAAAGGGAAATTTATAGCTGTAAAGGCGTATAGCAGAAGTGAAAAAAAGTTAAAATTAATGAGTTAAGAACCCATATCAAGAATATTAAAAAGAATCATAGAGTAAATAAAGAAAAAAAATAATAAAAATAAGAGCAAAAATTAGTAAACAGAATAGAAAAAAAGAATAAAAACAAACAAAAATTTGGTTTGTTAAAATAGACAAACCTCTGGGAAGACGGATGAAGAATAAAAGAGAGAGGAGGCACAAATAAACAAAATGGAGAATGTTGAACATAGCTACAGACACAGGAAATATTTTTGAAATCTATTTAATTCTAGTTTTAAATCTCTGTTAAGTAATGAACAGTTATGACCAACAAACTGGAAAGCATGCAATGGACAATTTCCTAGAAAACAGAACATGGCAAAACTGACTCAAGAAGAAATAGCGAATCTGACTGACATGATCTATGGCCATTTCTAAAAGTTGAACCAGTAGTTAAACATCTATGGATACATATACATACACAAAACAACTGAAAAATAGAACAAAGCCCAAATAGTTTTACAGAATAGTTACAGCAAATATTATAGAAACTATTCTAGGAAATAGAAAATGAGGTAAAGCTTCCAACTCATTTTATGAGGTTAGTAGAACATTGGTATAATCTAGCTAAGGGCAGTATGAGAAAAGAAAATCAGAGGTCAACTTCACTATCAAGTAATATTTAGCAAACCAAATGTAGCAATTAGTTAAAAATAATACATACACACACACCAGCATTACATTATTTCACATCACATGACATGCCAAGTAGGCAGATATTCCAAATATGTAACAACTAGTAGGCATGCATACTTGCCAATCAGAACAGATGCTGGCCTGGAGCAGGATCCTGGAGACCTACTACTGTGCCAGACATTCACCCTTTGGTTCTAGATAGTAGGAGAGGCCCCAGGTGTCCCAGGGAAGAGGCTAGGCCAGGTGCATTCTGGGAACTAGAGGTAGCAGCTGTTTACTAATATGTAAGTATTTTAACATTTGAAAAACTGTTAGAGCATATGATACATAGATGAATTACAGCCCTTCAAGTAGGAAGGCAAGGAAGAGTTAACATTAAAAATATATATTAATGTTAGTATTGTGATTATTTTTAAAGATGCATGCTTATTTATGGATAAAATTATATGATATCTGAAGTTTACTTCAAAATAACATGGGAGGAGAGGGAAATAGGGATACAGATGAAACAAAGTGAGCCATAACAAGAATATACAATGGAGAAAACCCAGTCTCTTCAATAAGTGGTGTTGGGAAAACTGGACAACTACATGTAGAAGAATAAAATTATAACATTCTCTAACACCATACACAAAAATAAACTTAAAATGGATTAAAGACCTGAATGTAAGACCAGATACTGTAAAACTCCTAAAGGAAAAGAGAACACTCTTTGACATAAATAGCAATTTTGGGGGCAATCTGTCTCCTAATGTAAAGGAAGTAAAAGCAAAAATAAACAAATAGGACCTAATTTAACTTAAAAGCTTTTGCAAGCAAATGAAACCATAAACAAAACAAGGAGATGACCTACTGAATGGGAGAAAATATATGCAAATGGTAAGACTGATAAGGGATTAATATCCCACATATATAAACAGCTCATATAACTCACATCAGAAAACCTGATTAAAAATTGGGCAGAAGAACTGAATAGACATTTTTCAAAGAGGAAATGCAGATGGCTAACAGGCACATGAAAAGATGCTCAATATCATTAATCACCAGGGAAATACAAATCAAAACCACAATGAGTTACTACTTCACCCCTGTCAGAATGACTATCATGAAAAAGAACACAAGTAACAAATGTTGGCGAGGATGTGGAGAAAAAGGAACCCTTGTACACTGTTGATGGGAATATAAATTGGTGCAACCACTATGGAAAATAGCATAGAGGTTTCTCAAAAAATTAAAAATAGAACTACCATATGACCTAGCAATTCCACTCCTGGGTATATATCTGAAAAAAGCCAAAATAATAGTTTGAAAAAATACACACACCCCAATGCTTACAACAGCATTATGTACAATTGCCAAGATACAGAATCAACCTAAGTGTCCACCAACAGATGAATGCATAAAGAAGATGTGGTATGTATATTGCAAAAGAATACTACTCAGTCATAAAAAAGAATGAAATTTTGCCATTTGCAGCAACACAGATGGAGTTGGAGGGTATTATGCTAAGTGCAGTAAGTCAGAGAAAGACAAATATTGTCTGCTGGCACTTACATGAGAAATTTTTTAAAAAGACAATAAACTAGTGAATATAACAAAAAGGAAGCAGATTCACAGATACAGGGAACAGACTAGTGATTACCAGTAGGGAGAGGGAAGCAAGGAGAGATCAATGGAAATAAATCTTATAAATGTGATCTAGAGTGATAAACACAAATTGCAAAAGGAGACACACAGAGAGAGCACTTAGGTAGGATTTAATAACACACCACCCACTTGGACAAGTAGAAAAGGTATCAAAACACTTCCATGTGTAGTAAAGGCTTAAAACATGCTTGGGATTTTACGTTTTTCACTGCTGTTCCTTAACATCTAAACAATGCCAGTTATAGAGAAGACACATTTTGTTGAGGGAAAAAAACCAGGAAACATGCTTGAAAGTGAAAAACCTGGACTTCAGGAAGGTTACCTCTGGGAAGGGATAGAGGAAAGGGAGGGCAGGAGGAGGCCTTGGTTTAGTTATTTGTTTTAAAGAAATGAGAAACAAGCATAGTTAACATTTTCTAAATCTCGGTAATGGGTAAGAGGGAGTCCATTATTTGATTTAGTTTTGAAATATTTCGTATTTAGAGCTGAAAAAAGTAAAACTAAACAAATGGGAGGAAAAGCAACCACCAATCTGAGGAGAAACTGTAGCCCTTCTGAGCTGGCCCAGCAGGGCAGGGGCCTCAGAGCTGGTACCCTGGCCTTACCTGAGTGTAGTGGGTGCAGGTGGCGTTGGGGGTACACTCGGCTGCCACATGGCTGTACTGCTGCCCCTCTGAGAACCACAGGCCTACTACATGGATGAAGGATGCTGAGCCCGCGGGCAGCAGCTGCACATTCCAGCCCACTTGCGGGGTGGCCCGGGGGACAGAGGCCGGGCTCGGGGCCGGGGCGCCACAGAAGGCTGCCCTGGTCCGAGCCTGTCGGGCCAGGTTCTCGCTCCAGTCCTGGGGGAATGGGCACAAACAGCAACATCAGCAGGGGTCCCTGAGCCAGCCCTTAGTGATCCGACCCCCCACTGGCTCCTGCGCCTCCAGGGGTACTGGTCATGCAGAGAAGAGAGCCCTGGACTGGGACCCCTGCTTGGCTGCCTGAGTGCTCTGAGCGAGTTTCACCTACTTCACTGAGGCCAGGGAAGGTCAGATGGGACCTGCAAAGGATGCTTGAAGGTGTTGGAAAAGCACCTGTCCCGTCTGGACCCGCCACCCAGAGCCCAGCTCCGCCCAGGACTGAGAACCTCAGTCCTCCTGACTCCCTCAGTGGGTACCTTCAGGCCCCACCCAGGGCTCCTCCCACTAAGGGGGATGGGCGTTCCTGGGGGTGTGATGCCAACCCAGGTGATGGGATGCACTTCTGCTGTGTAATTTTTCTTGTCTAGTAATGTGAGCCCTGGGCAGTGCCCAAGCCTTTCAAACAGAGACCTCTGTTAGCTAAAGCTAGTCCTGGCCATTGTCAGAAAGGCTTGTCAACTCCCTCTTGGCTTCCCCTCTGTGACACAAAGAGCCACAGCAGCCAGGCCTCTGTGTCCTATCCCCCAATCCTGGCTTTGGAGTGTGTAGGGGCACCAGCTGGGAAGCAGGACCAGAGACGGTGTGAGAGGTCTCTAAGGCTTCAGCACTTTGAGCCCAGCAACCTGACTTCTCTGGAGCAGCCTAATCTGCTCTCCCCACCTACGCACCAGCTGCCCTGCCCCTCCCCTGAAACAAGGGCTCAGCAACCAGGATGACATGTCACTCCACCATCATGCCCTGGTCTAGCCCAGCCACCTCATGCCAGCTGTGTGACCTACAGAGTTCCCCCAATCTCCATAAGACTCAACATACTCTTCTGTAAAATGGAAATAGTAAGGTACCTATGTGATAAGATTGTGAGGATTAAATGGATGCAGGGAGGAAAGGGTTGCACTTGAGAGATGGTGGTTGTGATTTTACCGTTAATGGGGTCTAGAGCTGGGAGCACCGGGGACTGCCTGGGGCGTCTCAACAGCTCAGCACCACCCCAAGGACCTCAGCCTCTACTAGGTAAAAGGCCTAAAGGCCCGGAGGGGTGCCCAGGGCCAAAACTGTGGATGTGACTGAGGCTGAGCGGTGGTGCTTCACTTGCATTTTTTATGAAATGCTGTTAAGAGCCATGGAAAATACAGAAAGTGGCTGGGAGCACACCCTCACCAGTGTAGGAGATGGGAGCCAGGACCTGGGCCTGAGGAGGGGCAGAGCCACTGCAAACAAGGAAAGGGGGAGAAGCGACCCCCTCCTGCCAGACCTCCCCACCCCCACCTCCTGGGAACCTGACCCGGGAGCTCTCAAGGTCGCCAGGCTTGGAGGAGTTTATGGGAAGCAGCCATGGGGAACCCTGCCCGCCCCCATGCTGTCCCGCCCTCGCTCCCTGGACTCTTACCATGAGCTGGGGCAGCTGGGGTTCCATACTACTGGGGCAACATTTCTGGGCCCCAGGATGACACCTTCAACCCTGAAGCCCTCAGGGAGTGGTGGGAAACCCAGTGAATGAGCAGGGAACTTGAGAGGGGCCCCTCCTAGTCGTCTAGACAAACTGCTGGAAAAGCAGCAGATTTGGTCGCACACAAGTCTCCTCCCCTCCCACCCCTGGCAGGATACTTCTCCCTCCCCCCAACTCCCCCATCCTGCTGGGACTCCTTTGTGATGCTCCTGTTCCCTGGAAGAGGGGACCCCAGCTCTTTCCATGTCTCCTGGTCTCCGAGACAACAGGAAGAGATGCAATGAAAGGCCAAAGGGCTGCCTTTTGGGGGCGGAGGAAGCATTGTCTCCCCCACACCACTCCCCTGGCAACCAGGCACAGTCCCTGAAGTGTGCAGTTGACTGGCAGCCTCTCCTGCCCTGCCAGGTGGAACCGGTATGACCTCCTCCGCCTTCTTCAGGGGTCCCTTCCAGCCGTCCCCCGGGTGAGTTGGGGGTTGGGGGTACTCACCATTCTCTGCATGTTGGCTGCAGGGGGGTGGACCCGGCTGCGCAGGCGGTTGTGCAGGGAGAGGAGCAGGAAGCTCTCCTTCCTGCTCAGGGCTGGGGCGGGAGAAAAGTTCAGACCACCTGAGCAGTGGGACTTGGGCCTGTCCTCTGGGTGATGGGGTGGGGGTCACCATGGCGAGATGAGAGTACAGACTTGCACTTAGATACAAGACTTGAGATGGGACTGGATGATGGTGGGTGTGTGTGGGAGGATCTGGAGCAGGGGGATGGGGGAGACTGAGAGAGATGCAGAAAAGAGTGGGGCTGAGACAGAGACAGGTGGAGGTGTAAAGGAGCCTTGGGTTGAGAGCTGGGGGTGGGGTGATAGAAGGGTATGGGGGCTGGATGTGAGGAGGGGGCCAGCCCTAGGTTCGCAGCAGCCTCTTTGGCTAGGGGTCCTCTCCGCCACTGGGCCTCTCCTGGGCCCCGCTGCAGGCTCCCGGTATTCCTCCTTCACTCCCAAGCCTGGTCCCACTCCCCTTCATTCTTCGGCCCCAAGCCTCTTCCATCCATCTCGGACCCCTGGACTGTTTAAGGGTGGCTCTTTAAATCACACCAGCATGCCCAGGGCTCAGGCCTGGGAACTGGCTTCTAGAAGCCCCCTGGGACCCTTCTGCAGGGCTCATGGCTCCTCTACTTCTTTTCTCACCCACAGCCCCTTACCTCCAGACGTTGGAACCTGCTTCTCCTGCAGCTGGAGGGGCCACACCTCTGCCCAGGTCATGCCAAGGAGAGCCAGGAACATGGGCAGGAGGCCAGGCCGGTGGCCCCGCAGCCTGGGGGAGGGCTCCAGCCTCAGCATGGGCCTGTTGGGTGCTCAGCTGTCCAGCTCGCTTCCCAAGTTGGATGGAGCTATTCACAATCTCAAGGAGTCAGGCTGGGCTGCCAGACAAAAGGGGGAGGCTGGTGAGTAATCGGTGTGTCCAAACAGCCTCTGTCAGCGTTGGCATGAAAGGAGATAGACAGCTTCAATCCTGGGCTCCCTCCCTCCTCCGGCTGCTGGTCAGCCAGCCCACCAAACTAGTGAGTGGTTCGCAATGACCCCGTGGCCCCTGCTAATCATTGCAGGATTATTAGAGCTCTTGGGGAGCCCTCTGAGACCCTGCTGATTGGCCCGTAGACATTCCAGGGCTGCGGATTAACGAATAATGGCTGTGCCCTTGCTGGGACAGGGTCCTTGGGGCCCATCGGCAGCTTCTCCTCTCAGCGCCAAGCCTGGGGAGGCTGGGGCCCTGTGCCCTGTGGGCAGGCAGGAACTGGGCAAGACCCTAAGGAAGTTCTTTACTTTCTTGGGAAGCTCATCCCATCCCCCAGCCATGAATTAAACATAGGCAGGTGGTAACCGCACACCAGTCAGGTGCCACCAGTGGGGGCACTGGGGCGGTGGGTTTGCAGGGGAGTGGGCTGGGGCTGAAACTGGTACCTTAGGACAATCTGTCTGGGTGGTGTAGGGGGCTGGGCCCCAGCCTTTGTGCCCCTACCCCCACTCACATGACTACAGGCCAGGAGAGGACCAGCCCAGGAGGAGAGCACGTGATGCCCTTGGCTGACTGGAGCCCCTGCTGGGAACAAGTTGGCCTCCAGACAAACAGACAGTGTAGCAGGAGGGCAGAAAACTGCCATGATGCCCCAGGGCCTGGCCGAGACTTGCACAATCCCAGTGGAATAAGCTGAAGCTGAAGCAGATCTGTATCACGGCCCACATTTCTTAGAAAAAAGAGTCTGTCCTGCAGGTCACAGTCAAATGCCCGCATTCCCCTCAGGGCAGATCAAAGGTTTTTCAGCCATCCCAAAAGACAGTCTTGCAAGCCAGCTACATCCTCCTAGAATGCGTGTGACCCCTGGCCCCTAGGCCTGCACCCACTCAGAGCCAGGTGTCCACTCCCTGGAAGCTCTGCTGAGATGCAAGTGGGCTTAGCTTGCTGGAGTGGGAGTGGGGAACAACGATGGACTGTGGATACCTTCATGGGTGTTGGGGAGTTGGGGCAGGGCTGGCATAAGGACCTCTAAGCTGGCCTTCAGTTGCGTGCCCCCATTAAAATACCCAGGGCCTCGGGCCTTTTTCTCCCTCTAACTGATAACCAGACAACCTCAAATTCACCATCTGGATCCCAGAAGTGCTTAATAAAATAGTGACCTTTTTCTATAGAGCTTACAAAGCACCTTCACACATGAGTTCACTTAATTGTTGCAGCAACCCTGGGCAGCGGCAGACGCAGTACCCATTTTGTAGATAAGGAAGCTGGGCTCGGTGTGTCTAAGGAACTTTTCCCGGGTCACCCAGCGAGCACATGGTGCGACCCAGCTAATCCAGAGTCTGTCTGCACACTCCCAGACACTGGTGCTTTCAGTTACTTCATGGCCCTTTGAGTTCAGTTCCCACGGCCCTGCTCTATGCCGGGTGACAGAAGACCCAAGTCCTGCTCCTGGGCTTTGGAGATAAAAGTGTCTAGTTTTCCTGTAACACAAAGCTGGGCATGTAGCACAGGTGGGAGGAAAATATACTTTGGGACCTGAGTGGAATGAGTTTGGAGGGGCCCTGTTTCACTGTAAGAGGAGACCAGGGTGAGCCCGACTTCAGAAGCCAGAGGGGGAGAAACTGAGCAGAGAAAAGAGCAGACTGGACATTGGAAGGCCTAGGTTCTAACCCAGGTTCTCTGTATGACCCAGGGATTATCACTTCCACCCTGGGTCTCAATGTCCAGTGGTGTAAAGCAGGGGCGACAACCTCGCTGGACTCCTTACCAGGGCACTGCAAAGTAATGTATGCAATATTTCCTCCTGGGTCCAGACTTTTTGCAAGAGCCTGCTGAGTGCTTGGGGTGGGTTTTGAGAATGAGCATCCCCTTTCTTGGAAGACAGAGTTCCCCAATAAGCAACCTCTAATCTGATTTCTATCAGAAATCATAAGTTAATTTTATTTATTCAGAATTTTGTATAAATAGACTCAGAGAATAGACATACATTGAGGGCTAGAGTCCTTAGCGCCATGAAATGTCTATAAGATTAATCCGTGTTGTTGCCTATATCAGTAGGTTGTTTTGTTGTTGTTGTTATTTTACTTGATATTAGTGTTTCATTGTATTTTCACTCTCATTGATGGATATTTGGGTTGTTTTTAGCTTTTGTTTATTACAAGTAAAATTGCTATGAACATGATTGTACAATTAAAATTTTTCTGTTAATTAACACTTATAAAAGAAAGAAAAGACAAAATTACCTAAATCAGGAAAGAAAGAAGGGACATCATCACAACCGATCCTACAGAAATCAGAAAGGTTGTAAGGGAATATTAAGAACAACTTATGTCAACAAAATAAACAATATAAGTACAATAAACAGATTCCTAGAAAGACAAATTACCAAAAGGGACTCAAGAAAAGATAGAAAATCTTAAAAAAAGAAAATCTGAATAGACCTATTGCAATAAAAGAAATTGAATGAGTGCTTAAAAATCTTCCCACAAAGGAAAGCTTAGGTGCACATGGCTTCATTGGTGAATTCTATCAAATATTTAAGGAAGGAATAATACCAATCATATGTAAACATTTTCAGAAAGCAGAAGAGGAGGATTTTCCAACTCATAAGTTCAGTATTATCCTACTACCAAAGCCCCAAAACATCACAAGAAAAGAAAATTATAGATCAACATCAGGCATGAGTAGAGACACAAAAATCCTCAATGAAATATTATGATACCTAATCTAGCACCATATAGAAGGATTAAACACCATGACCAGATAGTGTTTATTCTAAGAATGCAGGGTTGGTTTAACATTTAAAAATTAATTAATGTGGTTTTCCAGTCAAGATGGTGGAGCAGTAGAACCATGACCTTGCCTCTCCTTGCGACTACAACAAAACCACAACTCACAGCTAAACAACCATTGAAAAAAAGACTAGAACCTAGCAAAAAAGACTTTCTTCAACTGGAAACATACAGAGGGAACCACAGCAGGATGGTAGGAGGGGTGATCTCGTGATATAATTACCCCCCAGGTGGGTGACCCACAAGCTGAAGAATAATTAAGTTGCAGAGGGCCTCCCACAGGAATGAGAGTTCTGAGCCCCACATCAGGCTCCCCAGACCAGGGTTCTGGCATTGGGAGGAGGAGACCCCAAGACATCTGGTTTTGAAGGCCAGTGAGACTTAACTCCAGGAGCCCCATGGGACTGGGGGAAAACAGAGACTTCATTCTCTTGGGAAGCAGACACAGTCTCTCACTTGTACCAGGTCCAGGGGCAGAAACAGTGATTTCATAGGAACCTGGGCCAGACCTGCCTGCTGGTTTTGGAACGTCTCCTGGGGAAGTAGGATACAGCTGTGAAACACCCAGGGGACATAAAAGCTGATGGCAGACATTCCAGGAGTGTTCATCTACATGAGCTTTCCTGGATACTGACATCTTGATTGGATCATTATCACCAAGACCTAGCCCCACCCAACAGCCTGTAGGCTTAAAGTCTGGAAAGACTCAGGTCAAACAACATACTGGGTGGGAACACAGCGCCACCCATCGACAGACCTCCTGAGCCACAAACACCTCTAGACAGGGCCCTACCCACCAGAGGTCCAAGACCAAGCTTCACCCAGCAGTGGGCAGGCACCAGCTCCTCCTGCCTGGAAACCTGCATAAAGTTCTAATCCAGCCTCATCCACCAGGGGGCAGATACTAGAAATAAGAAAACAACAATCCCAAAGCCTGTGGAAGGAATCCACAAACACAGGCCAGACTCTACACTGGAACCAGCTGGACTCTGGCCCTTGGATGACAAGAGAGAAGTGCACTGCTGGGACGCATAGGACATCTCCCACACAGGGCCACTGCTCCAAGGTCAAGAAATGTTACATAACCTACCTAAAAATACAGACAGGAAGATAGACAATATGAAGTGGCAGAGGAATATCTTTCAGGCCAAGGCACAAGATACAATCCCAGAAGAAATAAGTGATGAGGAGATAGGCAATATCTGAGAAAGAGTTTAAAGTAACGATGACAAAGATGTTCAGAGAACTCAAGAGGAGTATAAATGCACAGAATGAAGATTTTAGCAAAGAACTGGAAAATATCAAGAATACCCAAACAGAGTTGAAGAATAAAATCACTGAAATGAATAATACACTAGAGGGAACCAAGAATAGACTAAATGAGGCAGAAGAACAGATCAGTGAGGTAGAAGATAGATTAGTGGAAATCACTGTGGCAGAACAGAAAAAAGAATGAAAAGAAATGAGGATAGTTGAAGAGAACTCTGGGACAAAATGAAGTGCACAAATATTTGCATTACAGGGGTCTCAGAAAGAGAAGAGAGAGAGCAAGAACCTGAGAAAATTCTTGGAGAGATAATAACTGAAAACTTCCCTAACTTGGGAAAGGAAACAGTCACCCAAGTCCAGGAAATGCAAAGAGTTCCACACAGGATCAACCCAAAGAGGAAAACAATAAGGCACATAGTAATCAAGTTGACAAAAATTAAGGATAAGGATAAAGTATTAAAATCAGCAAGAGAAAAGCAACAAATAACATAAAAGGAAACTCCCGTAAGGTTATCAGCTGATTTTTCAACAGAAACCCTACAGGCCAGAAGGGAGTGGCATGATATATTTAAAGTGATGAAAGGGAAAAACTTACAACCAAGAATATTCTATCCAGCAAGGCTCTCGTTCAGATTTGATGGAGAAATCAAAAGCTTCACAGATAAATGCTAAAAGAATTCAGCACCACCAAATCAGCTTTACAACAAATGTTAAAGGAACTTCTTAGTCATCAAACCACAAGAAAAGAGAACAAAAAGAAGAAAGAAAAAAAAAGACCAACAAAAGATTGCTTTAGCAATTCAGGGTCTTTTATGGTTCCATATAAATTTTGGAATTGTTTGTTCTAATTCTATGAAAAATGTCATGGGTATTTTGACAGGCGTTGCACTGAATCTGTAGATTGCTTTGGGTAGTGTGGCCATTTTGATAATGTTGATTCTTCCAATCCAAGAGTATCTTTCCATTTCTTTATATCATCTTCAATTTCCTTCATCAGTGTTTTACAGTTTTCAGAGTATAGGTAACCTCCTTGGTTAAGTATTTTTCTAGGTATTTTGTTGTTTTTGATGCAATGGAAATGTTTATGCCAGTTATAAAATTCTGGTTTTTGAACTGCAAAACAAAAAAAAAGTGAATTAAGGGCCGCAAATGGCAAAATATCCTTTTTGTGGGTGTGTGCTACATCTTCTTTATCCATTCATCTATTGATGTGCACTTGGGATGCTTCCATATCTTGGAGATTGTAAGTGGTGCTGCTGTTAATAGTGGGGTATATGTATCTTTTAAATTAATGTTTTTGTTTTTCTTGGATATATGTCCAGGAGTGGACTTGCTGGGCCATGTAGTGGTTCTTTTTTGGGTTTTTGAGAAACCTCCATATTGTCTTCCATGGTGGCTGCACCAGTTTGCACTCCCAGCAGCAGAGTAGAAAGGTTCCCATTTCTCCACATCCTTGCCAGCATTTGTTATTTGTGTTCTTTTTGATGATGACAATTCTGACAGGTGTGAGATGGTACAAATTAAAATCAGCAAGAGAAAAGCAACAAATATCATATAAGGGAATTCCCTTTGTATGTCATTGTGATTTTGATTTGTGTTTCCCTAATATTAGTGATGTTGAGCAGCTTTTCATGTTCTTGTTGGCCATCTGCATTTCTTCTTTTGGAAAAATGTCTATTCAGTTCTTCTGCCGATATTTTAAGTGGGTTGGTTGGTTGCTTTTTAAATGAAGTATAGTTGATTTAAAATGTTGTATTATTTTCTGGTGTACAGCATGGATGGGCACAGAGGGCATTATGCTAAATGAAATAAGTCAGACAGAAAAAGACAAATACTATAAAATATCACTTACATGTGCAATCTAAAAAAATACAACAAACTAGTGAATATAACAGAAAAGAAACAGACTCCCAGATGTAGAAAAGGAACTAGTGGTTACCAGTGGGGAGAGGGAAAGGGGAAGGGCGAGATGGAGGTGGGGATTAAGAGGTACAAACCATCAGGTATAAAATAAGCTACAAGGCTGTATGTACAACATGGGGAACATAGCCAGTATTTTATAATAATTATAAATGGAGTATAAACTTTTGCATGTGGGATGAGGTGTGGCACCAGGTCACACAGAGAGGGTCTGTGCCTACCCCTTTCTGAGCAAAGTATGGGGACCAGATATTGAGAAAGTGTTTGAGGAGAAAATGTGCAGCCCGGAACAAGCAAATATGCTGTTGGGCCCAGAGCTCTGCACTAAGCGGGCTTGGAGAGGAGACTGGGATCCTGTTCTTAATGCCCAAGTCCAACAGGCTTGTTGCTACGGGGATGTCTTCCTCCCGTGATTCTGCTGTGCTTCGATTTAAATTGCTGCCCTGAGAAGGGTAACAAGTCCCAGGTGGGGGCTCACTGACTGGGTGAAACTCTAGCCAGGCTCCCCTGACTCCAGACTTTCCTCTGTGCCAAGGATCCAGGCTGCCTTTGCTTCTCAAGGCCGCAGGAGTTGGTCCCCTTGGTGATGGGATGAGAGGCAGGACACAAGCTTCCCAGGAGGCTGCTGTGACGTTCCACCCAAAGCCTGTAGGAGCAGAGGTTCGGCGTCTGAACTGGTCACCCAGGGGAGGTGGCCCAGGACACAGCCAGCAGACCAGTGCTAGAAGTTCCCAGGGGAATGAAGGGCAAACATTCAGCAAGAAGCAGTGGCTCGTAGATAATGGAAAGCTAAGAGGCCAAGTCAGCCAAGATCACCTGAGGCCCGGGGATAGCACTGCTCATAGGTCATCCACACACAGCAGCCCTGGGCCTGGAAAGAGCTCCCTGAGCTCAGTCAAGCGCCCAGGATTCCCAGGTGCCTCCTGAGTGCACCTGCACCAAGCCCAGGTAGTTCTTACTGAAGTCACAGTGAGGTCAAAGTATCCGCCTCAGTGGCACCTGGGGACTCCCACCCAGCTCCCACCGCAAGCTGCAGGGTAACAGCCTGGGCACAGGCTCTGCGCTTCAGCTGCGTGTCTCCAGCCTCCGCCGTCATTCATTCTGGCTCAACTCCCCGTATCCCACAGCCCAGAGCCTCAGTGCCCGGCCGTGCAGCTCACTTTGCAACAATCATAACAAGAGTAGCTGTTGTGCCCTGAAAAATTTTGCAGTGGACCAAGTGTTCTATGTTCCTTATTTGAGTCTTGCAAAAACAAAAACAAAGGGAGAAAAAGTATCATTGCCCACGTTACAAGCAAGTAAATGGAGGTTGTGATGATTAATTGTATGTGCCAACCTGTCAAGCAAGAGTCTAGATATTGATGCAGAGGTATTTTCTAGCTACGAATACCATTTAAATCAGTAGACTTTGAGGAAAGCAGATCACCCTCCATGATGTGAGTGGGCCTCATCCATTCAGCTGAAGGTCTTAAGAGAGAAGACAGAGGCCCCCGCGGAGGGAGGAGGAATGGGTGGGACCGCCTACCGCCTGGGAACTGGAGCACCCACATCAGCTCTGCCCTGGGCCTCCAGCCTGCCGGCCTGCCTCGCGCACTTCAGGCCTGCAGCCCATAGTCCTGTGAGTCAGTCTTCAGGACAAATCTCTCCCTCTACATGTATACACGTCCTGCTGGTTCTCTCTCTCTCTAATCTCTGTTGGTGACTAGCACAGAGGCCCCAGAAAGGGTCACACACCAAGGAAGAGTCAGTGCTGGCATGCATACCCAGGCCAGCTCAGCTCCAAAGTCCTGCTCTTCCCCAACCACCACACCCACCCTTTCAGCTCAGACTCAACATGCTGCCGGGCCCAAGTGTCTAGGGGTCTCTGCTCTACAGCGCCTGTCGTGGGAAGGTTAGCGGGAGGGAAAGGGCACAGCCCTCCTTGGGAGGCTGCACCAAAGCAGCTGCACCTCGGGCCCTCCTGTGCGATAAGGGGCCATGTTGGGTTATCACCTCTCGGGGAGGGAGATTTTATTAGTCTGACTTGGGTTTCTAACTAATCTCCCTGTGAGGGGCTGTGCAACCCAGGAAACCTCAGTTCGTAGGCCACAGTGCCACCTCCTGCTTTATATGACGAAAGAGCATGACTGAATCACTGTGATCTGTGAGGCCACTGCGGCATTAGCCCCATTTCACAGATTGGCAAACAGAGCTTCGTCAAGAACCCGCTCAAGTCCTGTCTCACCCACACAGCGTTACACAACTACCGTTTCTCCTCCAGACTCTTCAATAGTCGGCATCCAGTGGATTCTAGATACAGAGAAGTTCCTGGAAAGCCCTTCAGAGGAACTGATGTGTCCTTCAGCCTTGTTGATTCCAGTTCATTCAGAGGTACGGGTTTAGATTTCCCAGGTGATTCTAAGCACCACCACTGTCTCTGGCACATGACTTAGCACTCACTTGAATAGGTCACTACTTCATGTGTTAAAGACTTGGATGTGAGGTCTGGTTTTATTTTCTGTAACTTGAGAATGTGTTTCTCCAAGGCTCACTGTCCTCATAGGTGAAGCAGGGACACTGTCCTCTGATTTACACAGTTTTGGTGGAGTGTCGTTGTGGTGAGGCAGGTAGGGCACCGCACAGTGCCTGGCACATGAGCCAGTTTTACCATTACCTCACAGGGGCTCAGAAATGGCGCCACTGCAGCCAGCACAGCGCTAAGCCCAGAGCAGGTGTTTTACTGCAACACGAGACTGTGAATTGTGGCTGGAAGTTGGTGAAGTGAGAACACTGGCTGCTTCTCTCCCCACAGGTGTGAACGGGAATGCACACACACGGGATCCCAGCACATGGGGAAACACCACGTGCCACGTTCTTACCGGGAAATCAAGGTAAGGCTGGGTGTCAAGTCCAGTGACAGCGACAGTGACTTCTGGCGGTGGAACGGGGCTTTCTCCCAACAGCCACGCCCCCACTGCGGAGGGAAACGTTTATAAATGCCTGTATCTTCGTTTCCTCGGTTCCCAAATTCTCTTTTATACTTTGGTAAAGGCAGGTACAGATGGTTTTATGTACAGTGTTCAGTGTCAGTGATGGCAAATGCATATACCTGGTTACTACGGATGCAGACCATTTCACAAATAGACATGGCAAGGGTAGTTCAAATGTCTGTTTATTTATTCGCAAACTTAGTAACATGAAAAGATTCTCAGTTGAAACCTGGCTTGATAGAAATACACTGCACAATGTTAATACCGCATTCACGGAGGGCAGAGATGCTGGGTCACCCTGTGTGCCTATTGTCACCAGGGCTCGGGAGAAAGAACCATTTACTAAAGTGCTTCAAACATCCTCTGAACCACAGGCTGATGCTACACAGGGACAGAAAATGCTGAGTTGAACTGCACATTTACAAATGCAAAGCATGAGTGGTAGCACTTTACAATAATTACACTGGCATTTTCACACATCCCAAGAGTCAACCAGAGAGTAAAGTGATAACCGTGCTGCTAGAAGACCCTTCACTGAAACAAGGTGCAGAGCTTTCTACCCGACACTCCCTAGTTCTGAGGAAGGAGAAGCTATGTGGGTTGGATGGGTCCCCTCAGACAAAATGAAGGTACTTTTGTTTTCATGCTTCCCATCTCCAGCCACCATGTGGCATTCTGGAATGTAAGGCACTAGAACCTGGCTTGGGGGAAAGAGGTGCTCTGAGCTCCAGTTCTTGGTGTGTGAAGCAAATCCTGGCACAGATCTTTTGAAACAGGTGCTAAATGTATCCTCCCCATGTCTTGCAATTCTTGTCCTTAAAGAGTGAAAAATGAGAAGGCAGAAGGTTTGCAAAGCATAAAATTGATGCACCTAATGTTGTGAAAGTCATGGCCCATGAAGAAATACGTAATTCTCTAAGGGTTGCAGATACTATGCTCAGAGAAGTCAAGAACCATACAAGAAATAACTCTGGTCTTTAACAGGAAAGGAGAAGCCAAGACAACAAAAACAATCCTCTTGAAAAACATTGCATCGGTGCTTATGAGAGCCTACAAAGAACAAGACTCAATATTGACAATGAAGGGAGCCCCAGGGCTTAGCATTTAAAGCAGAGGCTTAAAAAGGGCATGGGTGAGGGGAGCTTGGAGAAATCTATACAGCTTGTTCACTGCTTACTGCATGAAACCAGAATGTAGTTAAACAGGTTAAACAGCACTTTATATATTCCAGCCACCATTTCCTATAGACAACTTGGTTTCTGCCAAATTCACATGCCGGGCAATGGCATCAGCAGGATGGCTCATCACGAAAATTTGTGGTTTTTCTCCCCCAATTGCCACAGTTAGGTATCAGGAAAGGCTCACCCGAGAATATGCCTCAGCTGTGTTAGCCTGTGCCCTCTTCTTTTTTAGGCAGCTGGTGACCCTAAGCTTTAAGCCCAGAGCTAAAATATTAAAGTATGTATCTAGCATGGAGGCCCAGAATGCCCTGAACTTCCATGCATCAGAGTAGCAAACGGCAGTATTGGTTCTCAGGAAACCAGACCTCCTATGGGCTATTTTGTGTGAGTTAACTGGCAAGTGAGGGTGTACAAAGTATGCAGGTTGTGGGCTGGCCCAGTCACACAGGGGTCCCTGGAATTATATGATCACTCCTTCATGGCAGAAGCGCTTTCTTCCCTGCGCACTGCTGAGTCCCATCACCTAGCACGGTGCCCGGCCACAAGAGGCCCTCCATCAAACAACATTGGCTTGTGTGGTGAGATGGGCTTGAATCCAATGGATGGAATTGGCCAGTGTGGTCCAAGAAGCAGGGGAGGCTGTACTATTAGTTCGCTCTCC
Source organism: Camelus dromedarius (assembly GCF_036321535.1). Classification (NCBI taxonomy): domain Eukaryota; kingdom Metazoa; phylum Chordata; class Mammalia; order Artiodactyla; family Camelidae; genus Camelus; species Camelus dromedarius. The sequence goes on along the minus strand of NC_087444.1, from coordinate 31,863,047 downwards.
ATTCAGAGGATATTTACTGGACGTTGTGCCAAGCACTGTTCTAAATGCTGAGAACATACCCCTGTATGTGATTTAGGTACTGTGGTCAGAGGGCAGAGCTTGCAACCAGTGGGAAAGGCTGTCAACAAGCACTCATCTACTGTAGTGACAAGTTCTCTAAAGGAAAGAACACAGGGCGATGTGATAGTAGGTGAGGTGGGGGAGTGGGTGGGCAACTTCTCAGCGGTTGGAGTGAATGATTCCTTCTCCTCTGGTCCAGACAAGCAGGCAAGGTGCAAAGAGTAAGATCCCGCCCACAGCTCAGGTCCTCTAATCCTGCCTCTGAAGTCGGGACAGGCCAGCCGGCCGGATTTCCGATCCTCTCTGCTAGAGATTCGCCCAAGAAGACCGGAGTGATTCCAAAGAAGAAAGTGGCTGTCGGTCGAGAAGTCATTTTTACCCCCTGGACTAGAGTGTCTTTGGGAGGCGGACCCACGTAGGTCCGGATGTGGCAAGACGCCTCGAGGGAAGAGGGAACCTTCCCCCCCCTCCAACGCTCCCCACACTCGGGCGGGGCTGCCGCCATCTCCGCCGTCCCGGCTCCTCCTGCAGAAATCGACAGGATCCGAGACCGGGGCTGCAAAGTAGCCCTGAAAGACCAGGCCTCCAGCTGGCCTCCATCTTGGTGGAGTGGAGAGCCCCAGGGGAGTGGCCTCGCGAGACCCAAACAAGCCCACGTGCCAGGGGGCGGGGCCCTACCGTGACGTCACGGCGCGCGCGGGCGCGCTTTATACTACGCACCGGCGTCCCCTTGCTAGGGACCGTAAAGCGCGGAAGGTCGCGGGCTCAATTTTCCCCGGAACTTTTTTCCTCCCGCCGCCTCGTCCCCTCCCCATTCCTTGTGCCCCCTTTCCGGCCTCCGCGACCCCCCGCGACTGCTGTGGCGGCTGCTGCTATGCGTCAGGCCGGGTGTTGCTGAGCGCGGAGCCCGTGGGGGCACGTGAGGTAAGGAGAAGCCGCGGGGCCGCTGTGGCCTCCCCGTCCGCGCGGGCCTTAGGGCCCCCGGGACCCCCAGGGCCCCCTCTTTCCGCTGTGGTCTCGCTCAGGAGGGTCCCGGCCGTCCCTCGCTTCCCGGCGGATCTGCCCGGTCCTCCGGAAGGCGGACAGTGGGTCGGCTGAACTCCCTCAGCCTCTGCGGCTGTGGCGTCTCGGGGACCCGTGTCCAGCTGCCCCGGGGCCCGCGCACCGGCTCTGCCAGGCGCCCGCAGCTCAGCCTGGATGCCCACGCTCTTGTAGGCCCGCCTTGGGCAGGCACCCCTTCCCCCACTCCCACCCCGCAGCGCGGCTCAGGCTTGTTCAGCTGGGACAACTCTGCAGGTGGAGTTGTTTCCCCGCGTGGAAACGCGCGGTCCGCTTGTGCTTAAGTAACTGGTAAAACTTGCGGCCGAGTCTGGCAGTGAGGTTACTTGGAAACGTCCAGGCCAGGGCAGTGAGCCCTCTTCTTAAAGACTGACCCCCTCGGGACTGACTTGTATGACACTGATTTGATTCAGACATCTTCAAGTCTGTTTCGCCTCGCATGTCAGCATGTTGTAGGGGGATGCTGGGCGGGGAGGTGGCAGGAACTTTTCCACGGATAGGGGTTCGTATTAATTTCTTAAAGTTGTCGGATCACCTGGTGTCCCAGGTGGCTCCAATGCTGAGGCAGGTGTGGGAAATGTGTTACTCTTATCTGTTCTCACCCAGTCTTCCTTGTGACCAGCTGCGGGTTTGCACACGATGCTGTGAGCATTCAGAGGAACAGTTGAGAGAGAGTTGGAGCTGTCCTCTTGCTCTCGTTGACGTGTAGGCAGATCTGAGCATAACCAGGCCCAGTATTGAGGGGTTTCTTAGCAGAAATTGTTTTTCTTAGAGAATGTTATACAGTCATTTTCTTTTTAAGAACTATGATTTATTTTCAGTCATGTACATGATTTACTTCTTTGGTTTTTTCCTACTCCTTTGCACTCTTGCTTTGCTTTAGTTCTTCTGCCAAACCTTCTTGAATACTCTGATGCCTTCCTTTCTTCATTGTTTGCGTCCACTGTGAATCTTTTTTTTTTTTTCCCCTCACCATGTCACTAACTCTTTTGAAGGTCATGAGCACAAGGTCAAAAATTATTTTTTTGGTTATCACCCTGGCCTTTTAACATTGTTTATTCAGTGGCTTGAAACTCATCTGTTACTATGTTTCTAACGCCACCTTTGCAGTTCCCTTTATCTGCTAGGGAAAGTGCTGCCTTGTGGTTTTGTTCTCACAGCTATCCTTTTTTTTTTTTTTTTTACCTCATCTCGTCTTAATTTAAAGATACTCATCTAATCTTGATTTAAAGGTTGCATGGAGTAATGATTCAATGGCAGACTCTAGGCCAGACTGCTTAGCTTTGAATTCATGCTCTGCCACTCACCAGTGTTACAGGACCTTGGGTGCCACAGAGAAGTGTCACATCACTTTTGTGTGCCACTGTTTCTTCTGGGGTAGAATAGAAATTATAGTATCTGTCTTACAGAGTTGTGAGGATTAAATTAGTTGTATCTATAAAACAGTGTCTGGCATATTGTAACTGCTTACAAGAATTTTGCCTTTTTAAACTTCTTTCAGGTTATTTAGGTAGTCCCTCAAATCTGGGGGCCTAGCCGTGAGATCTGAGTCATCATTAAGTTTTTTCCCCATCTCGTTTGTTTCTGTTCTCATCATTCATCAGCTTGTATTTCCTAGGTGCCCACGCTGAATGCTAGGAAAACCCTGATGCAGTTGTAATCATTCCCTGCTCTCAGAGAACTCCCTCATAACAGTAAGTAAACTACCACTTACTGAGTGCTGCTTCGGCGCCACTTGCCCTGTTCTTCCTGCACTGTCTGCTTTAGTCTTGGAGCCGCCGGGTGTAGTAGGTGTTCTAGCCCATGTTACAGATAAGGAGCCCAGAGACTGAGGGACTTGCTCCAAGTCATACACCTGAGGTGGGGGACATTTTCAAACCCAGATCTGTCTGCTTCTGAAGTCTGAATTCTCAGCTTGATTGCCGTTTTGCTTCCCTGGCTGGCAAACAGACCATTATGTGGTGTGACTGGCTCTGTGCTGGAGGAAGTAGTGCAGGGTGTTTGGGGGACAGGGAAGAGTCACCTGACCAAGTGTCAGGGGAGAGAGGGGACAAATGAGATGTCAAACAGGCTGAGAGCTGAGGGGATTATCTTTATTTGGCGGGGAGGGTTGGCAGGAACCACACCAGTTAGCAGGAACATTCTGCACAGACCTGGAGGTGAATGAAAAACTAAACGTCTGACGTGTTTGAGGAGTTTCAAGTGATTCAGTCTGACTTGGTTAGAATGTGAAAGGAGAGGAAAGAAATGAGCAGATAGTGAAGGGTCTTACCCTTTGGATCAAGGAATTGGACTTTTTCTGAGGGCATCAGATAGTCGTTGACGGGTTTTAAGCTGGGGCATGGAATAGGATTTTCATTTTAGAAGACTGGCCCAGACCTGTGTGTGAGAGCTGGGGGGGTGAGAATGATGTGCAGCGTAGAGGCTGGAAGCCCCATAGGGGAGCTTCTGCCTAAACTAGGTGAGAGGGGACGGCAGTCTGTGCTCAGGTAAGGGCAGTGGAGATGGAGAGAAGTCCGTCTCTCAGAGGGAAACGTACAGTGTGGAATTGTTAGGCGCTAATGATTGACTGGAGAGCAGAGGTGCACCCAGGAGTGGGATTGCTGGATCATCTGGTAAGTCTGTTTTTAGTTTCTTGGGGAAATCTCCATACTGTTTTCCGTAACGGCTGCATGAAACTACATTCCCACCAACAGTGGAGGAGGGTTCCGTTTTCTCCACACCCTCTCCAGCATTTATCCTTTGTGGACTTTTGCATGATGGCCATTCTGACTGGTGTGAGGTGATAGCTCATTGTAGTTTTGATTTGCATTTCTTTGATAGTTAGCGATGTTGAGCATTTTCTCATGTGCCTATTGGCCATTTGTATGTCTTCACTGGAGAATTGCTTGCTTAGGTCTTCTGCCCATTTTTGAATTGGGATGTTTGTTTTTTCTTTTTAAGTTGTGTGAGCTGTTTATATGTTCTGGAGATTAAGCCCTTGTCAGTCTCATCTTTTGCAAATATTTTCTCCCATTCCGTAGGTTGTGTTTTTGCTTTCCTGTGGCTTCCTTTGCTGTGCAAAAGCTTGTGAGTTTAATGAGGTCCCGTTTGTTTACTTTTGCTTTTATTTCTGTTGCCTGGGTAGACTGCCCTGGGAGAACATAGCTGACATTTATGTCAGATAATGTTTTGCCTATGTTTTCTCCTAGGAGGTTTATAGCGTCTTGTCTTATGTTTAATTTTGAGTTTATGTTTGTGTGTGGTGTGAGGGCCAATTCTAACTTCATTGATTTACATGTAGCTGTCCAGTTTTCCCAACACCATTTGCTGAAGAGACTGTGTTTACCTCCATTGTATGTTCTTGCCTCCTGTGTCAAAGATTAACTGACCAAAAGTTAGTGGATTTATTTGTGGGCTCTCTGTTCTGTTCCATTGCTCCATATGTTTGTTGTTATACCAATACCATGCTGTTTTGATTGCTGTAGCTGTGTAGTATTGTCTGAAGTCTGGGAGGTTTATTCCTCCCTCTTCATTGTTTTTCTTCAGTATTGCTTTCGCAATTCTGGGTCTGTTGTGATTCCATATATATTTGAGGATTATTTGTTCTAGATCTGTGAAAAATGTCCTGGGTCACTTGATAGGGATAGCATTAAATCTGTAGATTGCTTTGGGTGGTATGGCCATTTTAACGACATTAATTCTTGCAATCCAAGAACATGGGATATCTTTCCATTTCTTTAAGTCATCTTTAATTTCCTTGGTCAGTGTTTTGTAGTTCTGTTTGTGTAAGTCTTTCACTTCCTGGGTCATATTTATCCCTAACTGTTTTATTTTTTTTAATGGAATTTAAGCGGGACTGTCTCTTTACTTTCCTTTTCTGACATTTCAGTATTAGTGTAAAGAAATGCCACTGATTTCTGTGTTAATCTTGTATCCTGCTACCTTTCCATATTCTTTTTACAGCTCTAGTATTTTTTGTGTGGAGCCTTTAGAATTTTCTATATATGGTGTCATGTCATCCACGTGTAATGACAATTTTACCTCTTCTCTTCCAGTTTGGATCTTTTTTATTTCTTCTTCTTTTTTTCCCCCCCGAATTGCTGTGCCTAGGAGTTCCAGTACTATATTTAATGGAAGTGGTGAGAGTGGGCATCCTTGTCTTGGTCCAGATGTTAATGGGAAGGCTTTCAGATTTTCACTGTTGCATAGTATGCTGGCTCTAGGTGGATTTTCATTATAGAAGAGTGGCCCAGAGCCCTGTGTGGGGGCTGGGGGGTGAGAATGGTGTGCAGAGTAGAGGCTGTAGAGGCTGGAAGCCCCGTAGGGGAGCTTCTGCCTAAACTGAGTGAGGGGATGGCAGCTTGTGCTCAGGAAAGGGAAGGGAGATGGATAGAAGTCCGTCCGTCAGAGGGAAACGTAGAGTGTGGAATTGTTAGGTCCTGATGATTGACTGGAGAGCGGAGGGGAGAGAAAGGGAGAATGCAGGCTGACACCCAGGGTTGTAGTATGTGGTGTCCCTGGGGGACACAGGAAGTGGACGGAGTTGGAGACTGAGGAAGACGGCTTCACCTTCTGTGCTCAGTTTGACCCGTGGGGGTCCAAGTGGCCGTGGCGGTTCTTCAACTAGACGTGCTGGCCTGAGGCTCAGGGTAGCTGTCAGGGGTTAGGCCGTGAGTCATAGGAGAGGGAGTCGCCTGGATGATAATGGACGGGGGAGAGGAGCTGGTCAGGGAGCCCTTTAGGGTCGTCAGCACATAGAGAAGGCAGAGGAGAGAGGCCGGCGAGTCGTGATCCGGGCAGTGGGTGTCACACAAAACAAGGAAAGAGTGTGTGAGCAGGAAGGAGGCGTCCATGGGCGAGTGAGCTGGTGCCAGAAAATGCCCCTGGACTAATAGCAGCATTAGTGTTCCTCTGAGAGTGGTGTCGGTGGCCTGTGGGGCAGAAGGCCGCCTGCTTTTGGTTCAGGAGAAAGTAGGATGGGGGTAAAGTTGGGGGGGGGGAGTAGAAGTAGGTCTTTCCGTGTATTGTTTATTGAGTGAAAAAGATAGGTTGTGAAGCACATGTTAAGAAATTTTTGCTTAAAAATTCCACTGGCAGACCGTGCCATCACCAAGGTAAAGAAAAGCGGGACTCATGACAAAGGTGGTGGCAAACAAGTGGACATCAGGGCAGTTCACTGCTGCAGAAATAATCTGGGAAGTTATCATGAACACTGGTGTTGGTGAGCTTTGCGTCTTGGGAAATCTTAATTGCCTCCCGTGTTTGAGTTTTTGCAAAGACCATCATTTTATAATTTATAATTTGTAGAATTAAAAATTGCTGACCGAAGAAGGTTATGGAGCTTTGTTTTATTTCTTAAATCTGCTGGGTGGGGGGTGGGGTACTTGAGCGTACCTAAATGGCAGAGGAGGAGGAGGGAAACCAGAAGGTGTCTGACAGAGGAGGACAGTTGATGGAGCTTGGTTCTTGGGAAGGAAGCAGAAGCGGGATCCAGGCGCCTGTGAGAGAACTAGGTTTTGACCCTGTGCAGGATGGCAGAGGTGGCTGCAGATGATGCAAGGAGGTTTACAGGTGGAGTTTCAGGGGTCAAGATGAGACAGGTTATCTGCTTAGATGAAGGGAGACAGGAGGTGGGGTCCAAGGTCGGGAGAGGAGCAGCGTTATGGGTTCAGAACCCGGATGGGGCTTTACAGGAGGTAGCCTGGAGCTAGGAACGGGGTGCCTGCCAGCACAGCCACAGTGGAACGGGGTCTTTTTTAAGCATGACCAGGTGGTAATGGTGCAGAAGGATGAGGATGCCGACCCTGACCCTACCTCTCGATGGTGAGGTCAGGGGAATAGGGCTGGCCATGTGCCAGAGGAGACTTGCATTTCTGTTGAGACACAGGTGGAGAGGACATCAGTGAAGGGGTGGGCATGTAACTTTGGAAAGGATGTTCTGAGGGGCGCAGTGGAGAAGTCTGATGGAGAGGAAAGCAGAGAGGGATTGGATCTGGAGAGAGAAATTGGTTACGTGGAGATGAGCTTACAGCAAGACTAGCTGTGTGGAGAAGCTTGTGTCTTGAGACAGAGTTTGGCAGGGACACGAGGCATGATGGCACCCCCAAAGTGGCCCAAATAGTTAGTCCCTCGTTGGTTGGGATTTTTCTCGGAATACAATCTGTACCCGCGTTGGTCACGGTTGTGAGTCCTGTCTGATGGATGGGCGTGGATACTTTGGCCTTAGATGACTGGGGCTGATGGTGGAGCCCACTGGGTCCCGGGGCTGGTAGTGGAGGTGCCGGTGATACTAGCGGTGTGCTGCCCTGATGTCTGCTGTTGCCACCCCTCTGGTCTGAAGTCCTCATCTTCCTGTACTTCAGTGACTGCACAGTCAGCCAGCAGGTCTTTCTTCAGTTTCTTGAAACTTGAACAGTCCTCTCTTTTGCTGTCAGATAAATTTTTCTAAAACTCTGCCTTTCTCATTTTCAGTTTGTGGTACTGGGCCACGTCAGACCAAATATCCAGCGTCTTCCCCGGTCTGGCTCCACCTGACTTCAGTTTCTGCTCCCAGGACTCAGAGACACTGAGGCCTCCGAGCCAGATCCCTTCCTGTCCTCCACCAGCCCGCAGGGTCAGACTTGTTCTGCAGCTTGACTGTGTGTGCTTTCTGTCTCTCCTTGTCCCAGTTTTATCCTCCCAGGCTCAGCTTAGGTCTTATTCTCTATATGATCCCTTTCCCGATAGGCATGGCCTGCGTTCTTTTTCTTCTCTAAGCTACGACATTTACTGTCTGGTAGAGACGTTGCAGCCGGTGGCTCGTGTGTGAGTGGTGAGCCTGAGGAGACGAGTCATCCCTCCTTTCTGGAGCAGACATCCAGTACCTTCAACTCTACCGCATCGCCGTGGAAGCGCGAGGCACGCCTCCTCTGCTATGGCTTTGCATCCCGTCTCTCTGTCTTTCTCTGGGACCGCATCCTTTCTTATTCCCTCTCCTTCCTCACCCACCTCTTTCCCTTTTCCTGGCTCATCCTGGCAGCGGTGAAACATTCTTAATAGTCCCCGGTTAAAAAACAGACCTTGCTGTGCTCCATGTTTTCCCTTCCCCTTCCGAGCTCAGTGTCACAGTCGCCTGCGCCCCACCCCCCGCTCACTTACACTTCAGTTTGCTCTGGCGTGTATTCCATCCCTCCATCCCCTGAAAATGTTCTTTTTTAGGACACCTGGGCCTCTGTGTTGTGAAATTCTGGTGGACACGCGGCCACCTTGCTCCTTCCTTGGCACCCTCTGTAGTGACCGCTTCTTCACACACGTCCCTCCCTGGGCTTCGGTGACACCTCTGCCTGGTGTTCTTCCGCCTCCCTAGCCACTCCTTCTTCATCTCTTCAGCCACTTCTCTTTCTCTGGATGCTCTGTGAGTCTGCCCCAGCATTCAGTCCTGCCTCTAGTCCTTCTCTTCCTCGTGTGTACGTGCGGGGAGCCTCAGAAGTCTTGGTGTTCGAAATGCTGGGGCTTCAGGAATTGTATACATGCTGATGACCTCCGAATCACACTCCAAGTTTCAGGCTCGCATGTCCGGGTGCTGCTCGATGTTTCCACATGGATGCCTGACGGGTCCTTCGCACTTGACATCAGGGAGTGGAATATTTCATTGTACACACACGTGCACACCCTCACAGCCTCCCTCCTGCTCGCTCTCCTTCCCTGCCTCCCTCCCTATTATTTCTGATCCTTCTCATAGAGTAAGTGGCCCCAGTTGCTTAGCCCAGAAACTTAGCCATCATCCTTATTCCTCCCTTTTCCCCATTTTAACATCTGGCTTGTTGGCACATAAGTTCTGTCATTTCTGCTTCCCCAACGATCCAGTCACTTCTCTGAGTCTGCTGCCATCATCCTTTCTGAACCCCCACGGCACCCCCTTGGACACCTACAGTAGTAGCACCTGACTCACCTCTGTTTTCCCCTCCTCCAATCCACTCTGCACCGTGGAGCCAGCCTGACCTTAGGAAAACACACCCCATCATTTCATTCCCCTGCTGCAGTATTTTCCTTCGCACTTAGAATCAGTCCCGCTGCTCGTGGTGGTGTCTGAGAGCCATGTACGATTGCTCTCTGCCGCCTCTCCAGCCTTGTCTCAGGTCGTCTCCCCTCGCTCACATGCTGTGGACACGCCGGCCTCCTTTCTGTGCTTGGACTCATCCAGGTCTGTCTCACTTCATGGCCTTTGCACGTGCTCGTTCTTCTGTCTGGCACACTTGTAGCTCGTTCTTTTCCATCCATCAGGTCTTCTCAAATGTCACCTTCTTTCTGACATTTATTTATTTATTTATTTGAATTACAGTCAGTTTACAGTGTTGTGTCAATTTCCGGTGTACAGCACAATTTTTCAGTCATACATGAACATACACATATTTATTTTCATGTTCTTTTTCACCGTGAGCTACTACAAGATCTTGAATATATTTCCCTGTGCTATACAGTATAAAGTTGTTTATCTATTCTGCGTATACCTGTCAGTATCTACAAATCTCGAACTCCCAGTCTGTCCCTTCCAACCCCCCTCCCCCCTGGCAACCACAAGTTTGTATTCTATGTCTGTGAGTCTGTTTCTGTTTTATATTTAAGTTCATTTGTCGTCGTCTTTTTTTTTTTTTTTTTTTTTTTTAGATTCCACATATGAGTGATATCATATGGTATTTTTCTTTCTCTTTCTGGCTTACTTCACTTAGAATGACATTCTCCAGGGACAACCGTGTTGCTGCAAATGGCATTATGTTGTCATTTTTTATGGCTGAATAGTATTCCGTTGTATAAATACACCACAACTTCTTTATCCAGTCATCTGTCGATGGACATTTATGTTGTTTCCATGTCTTGGCTATTGTAAATAGTGCTGCTCTGAACATCGGGGTGCAGGTGTCTTTTTGAAGTAGGGTTCCTTCTGGATATATGCCCAGGAGTGGGATTGCTGGCTCATCTGGTAAGTCTATTTTTAGTTTCTTGAGGAATCTCCATACTGTTTTCCACAGTGGCTGCACCATACTGCATTCCCACCAACAGTGTAGGAGGGTTCCCTTTTCTCCACAGCCTCTCCAGCATTTGTCCTTTGTGGACTTTTGCATGATGGCCATTCTGACTGGTGTGAGGTGGTACTTCATTGTAGTTTTGATTTGCATTTCTCTGATAATTAGTGATACTGAGCATTTTTTCATGTGCCTGTTCTGACCATCGTATTTTGACTGTGCCCCTAATGACTCCATCATGCTAGCTTTGTTACTTGTTTCATTTGTGCATTGGCTTCTTGTCTCTCCCAAACGTAAGTTGTGTAAAGGCAGGGGCCTCGTCTTCCGTGTTCACTGCTGTATCTACAGCTAGCAGTGTGTCTGGAACTCAGTAAGTTCTCAGACTTTTGCTGAACGAACAATTACTATTCTCTGTTTCAGCCCTTTCTTATTAATTCTATGCACTGAATACAGTGGTATGAAATATGTTTGGTTTTTCTCTGTTTAGTTGGAATTCTGGGGATCTCCTTCTTAGCTGAGTGAGAGCACATCTCCCAGTTGCTGGCGGACGTGATGTTTCACCGGTTGCTATCAGTGGTCCGAAGACAAAGAAACAGCCGAGGATGGCAGAAGTGGTCCTCAGTCAGAAGCGGTGCATTCGTCGCCGAAGCGCATTCCGTTGCCCTGCCTGCCGAGGCACACGTGGTCATCTGTGGGGGTGGAATCATGGGCACATCTGTGGCCTATCATCTCTCTAAGATGGGATGGAAGGATATTGTCCTTTTGGAGCAGGGCAGGTAAGGATCAAACTGGACCTGGCTTGGCTTGTGGCTCCCCTTCACTGATTGGATGGGCTTCCCTCATCCCTTTTGGTAACACTGACCCACCAATAGCTAATCTAAATATTGCGAAGTGGCATTAAGAAGAATCACAGAAAAGTGAAATCTCCAGTACATTGTTTTGTGATGCCCAATACTCATGCTTTTTGGTTTTCAGAGAAGTGGCAGGCTCCAGCATAACAAGTAGCTAAGGGATGTATTTCTGTCAGGCTCGCAGCACATCTTACCATCCTGCTCTCTCTGTTGTAGTAAAACAGCAATGAATCCTGTGACTCGGGTGCTTCGTCTTTGAGCTGCTTTCTGCCTTATTTCTGTTCCTCTTCATTTAATTAACTTATTTTAGAACAGTTTTAGATTTACAGAACAATTGTGAAGCTAGTTCAGAGTCCCCATGTACCTCACATCCAGTTTCACCTGCTACTAACATCTTACGTTAAGATTCGTGTTTCAGTGAACGAGCCAATATTGAGACATTATTATTAACTGAAGTTTCTGTTCACTAAAGAATTCATTCACTTTTTCCCTAGTGTCCTTTTTCTGTTCCAGGCTTTTCATGTTCTATTGCCTATCACAAATTGGACAACATTTAAGACATTTAAAGTGTGTTTATTTTTGAATAGGCAACACATTCACAGAGTTCGAAATTGAAATTGTATAAAAGAGCATACAGGGAAAAGTCTCCTTCTGCCTGACCTTCAGCTACAGGTTTCCCTCACTGGAAGTGAGCTAAGTTCCTTGCATATCATTTCTAGATACTCTTTTACATGTATAATCAAATATGTATTGGTAGGTATGTATATGGCTATCTGGATATTCATTTTTTCCCCCCATCTCATGCAAGTGGTAGCATGACTTAAACTGTGTTCTTCCCCTGGCTTTTTTCTTTAGGGTTGTTCCATTAAGATTGGTGCATAAAAGTATTCTCATTCTTTTTATTTTTTATTTTTTTGGCAGGGGGGGGGGGCGCGGGCGGGAATTAGGTTTATTTATTTATTTATTTATTTTGATGGAAGTACTGGGGATTGAACCCAGGACCTTGTGCGTGCTAATGAAGCACGTGCTCTACCATTGAGCTGTACCCTCCCCTCTCATTCATTTTGTATGTAAAGTACTCTGTTGAATAGGTGAACTCCAAAATTTTAAATCATTCTCATGTTGATGGGCATTTTGTTTGTTTCCATCTTTTAGTGTTAGAAACAGTGCTATAATAAGGAACCTTGAATATGTTGTATTCACGGATGTGTGAGTCTGCCTGATAGCATTTGCATCCATCCTACAGGCTGGCTGCTGGCTCTACGAGGTTCTGTGCTGGCATCCTAAGCACCGCCAGACACTTGACCATTGAGCAGAAGATGGCAGACTATTCAAACAAACTCTACCATCAATTAGAGCAAGAAACAGGGATCCAAACAGGTAAGCAGGTAATCTAGACTCTTTCACTCAGTACTGTTTTTGGTCTCACACCGAGTCTGCCCAGTGATTTGGTAATTTGGACTTGAGTTTTAGTCCAGGCTCAGCACTAGTCAGGGTGTGACAGGTGGCACAGGGCAAGTCAGGTAGCTTGTCGAGCTGTCTTCAGTTTCCTTCTCTATACGTTGAGGGTCTTCAATCAGTATCCTAGACCCGTTTCAGATTCTGCAATTCTTAGGGAACAAACGTTTTCCTGGGCCATTTCATATATATTTCACTCACTGAAGTATAGTAAGTGGCTCCTAAATGAAGAGGAGGAGAAAGAACTCAGGTTTAGGTGCTCGATAGTTAAATCATAGTTTGATCCCCTGCACTGCAACAGTTGCTGTTAAGGATATTTCTGACTAGAAAGCATAAACGTGGATTTCCCACTACCTGTGTAATTAGGGGAGTAAGGACATGGGATTGCAAGCTAAAAAGTACTGGAGTGAGTAGGAATTGTCCCAAGAACAGGAAGATGGATCTGTACTGTGTCCCATATAATAACAAGTTGAAAGAATGTCTAGCAGTTTGTTGTGAGGTGATGGGTCAGCTAGAAGCCTAGAGTCGAGCCTAGTCTCATGGCTGATGAAACTGGTGACCACTCTTATTATCATGAGAGGGTAGTGAGACCCAGTGGTGAAATTCAGGACAGTACACATGTGAGGGATGCTCTTCTGAAGACCTTGCATAATTCAGATCACACATAATTCAAGACTAATAGTGACAAAGGAGGAGGGTAACTTCTCTTTTTGCCAACTGAAGGGTAACCTTATTTGTAAATTGCAACTGAAGACTGATTTTCTGGTAACTTGGCTATGGTAGACGTGGAACCTAACTGTATTTCGGATACTTCTGGTTGGATTTAATTTAATGACAACAAGGTACTTGAATCAGATATTAACTAGGGGTTGAGTCAGAAGAGGGTCCACAGAATGGGCTCACAGCTAGAACTGCTGACTCCCAGTCCCTTGGTTCAGTTACTAGTGCTTTGCTGAGCCTTACATCGCTCAGGTGGTCCAATTCCAGAGAAACCAGGGCGACAGACTTCTTCTCTGTAAGGTAAGTTAGCCTAGCTTTTGGTCTCGTTCCCTTTCTGGACCGCCTTATTGATGCCTGTGGGGCAGTGAGGAAGCCAGGCAAGGGAGAGTAAGGGCATCCCCCTCAATCTGTCACCCCCATTGTAGTTCACCAGTGATGCTGTGAAAGATGCTGTAGGGGCTTCCCTGATGGAGAATTCTGTTACCCAGCAGAGTGTTACATGTGTATACTCCCATAATCACTGTCACCCAGCGGGCTGCTCTGAGACATTAAGACAAATGACACATGTACAACCTAGATTTAATGATAAGAAATCGTGTGCCAGTTCTCTGAAAATAGTTCATTCTCGTGAGGTGTGCGTTAACAACTTTCTACTCGGAGTTAGTGGATCACTTCAGCAGTCCTCATTATGCAGATACTAGTTTCTGCAGTGCTTCCTTTGCGTGAAGTATAATTTTTGTCGAGTGAATGAACATGCTAATCTAAAAGTTTTAATAACTTTTTGAAAGTATTCCGTATATCATTTGATCTTACAAGGAGGAAGGTTCATTCTTTTACAGATAAGAAACCTAGATGCAGGTAGATTAAGCCATTTACCAAATCCATGTCAAATCAATTGAAAAAAAAATGTTTAGTGAGTTATAAGGAACTTTAAAAAAATTTTAAACATATGTAACAAGTTACATACTCATTATAATAAATATGAGCTATATAGGAATATAAAAATAAAAAGTGAAAATCTTTCCTCCCCACTCAGTAACCCCTGAAAGTTACCACTCTGGTTAGTTTGTACCCTTGGACTCCCTTTTATGGTATATGTATACAGGTATAGTTTTTTGTTTTTTTTTTTTAAACCAAACTCAGATTGTATTCAGCATTATTATTACGTACCTTTTTTTTTTTTTTTTTTAGAGACTGTACCTTGTTTTTTGCCCTTAAGAATGTTTTGTACAAAAATATAAGCCCACAAGATTAATTATTGTAATACTATCTAATTGCAAATGTAAGACTGCAAATTTAAATATTATACATAGGACGTTGGTAAAATGAAGTGGAACAACCACATGAAGGACTGCTAGGTGGATGAGAAAAGGAAGAGGATGTCAGTGAACTGCTGTGGAGTGGGTTCTGGGATACACTGTCATATGAGAAAAACAGAGCATTAAAGATTACGTAAAACAGGCTACTTTTGTGTAAGAAATAAAATATGCAAGTGCATACTTACTTTGCGAACAAGGAAATAGAGGAAGGATAAACCAGGAAGTACTGAGGTTGGTTACCTTCCCAGGGTAAGACAGAAACAGGGTGGAGGGTGGGGGCGTGGGGGGTAGTGACATTTCTTGATTTTGTGTAGTTTCGACTTTTAGAGTGATGTGAACATTTTGCATACTCAAATATAAAAGAAAACCATCAGGATGGGGGTCGGGGGGGGGGACCTACGATGGAACACTACCAGAAATAACCTAACTACATTTCCAGTGAGTAACAACTTTTCTATAGGGGGAAAAAAGAACTACTAGGAACCTCTGACCACAGTATTTTGACTCTACCTTCAGTCGAAGACAAACAGAAATGTAAACAAACATTGACCAGTAATTAGCAATTTTATTTTTCACAGTGGTAGTGGTATGGATAGGTCTGCTTTCTGTGTACTCTAGGATTGAGCAAAGGAGTAAATTTATTGAAGATACGAGTCCTTTCAAAACCAGGCTCTGACACTTCAGTTCCCCAAACTTGGCAACCTTGTCATGTCAGTGAAGGGCATATTTAGCTGATGATTTCAAGAGGAGTAAGAAAATACTTAAATTTACTTTTTAAAATATACCTGATTGATTCGATGTTTTTCTTCATAAGAATTAAGAGTCACTGCATTCTGGGAAGATTGTCATCGACTCAAGTGTAATAGCAGTTGTAGCAGGTACTTTGATTGTAAACAACAGGAATTGACCCTGGGTAACTTGGGCAAAAAAGAGTTTAGTTGGAAGGCCACTGGGGGCCTGTAGGGCTGGCAGGAGGCTACCAGCTGGAGGCAGGGTGGAGGCCAGGTTGTGGGGACCCCACAGCAGTCAGTCCCTCAGCTGGAACAAGAATAGTCTGGCCAGGACGCTGCTGCTTCTGAGATGAGGCACCTCCTTGATCAAGACTGAGTGTTCCAGGAGGGTCAGATGGCTTGCGCTTAGGTCACAGGCCTGCTGGCTGTACTGGGGAACACGGGAGGGGAGGCTGATGTGGTGAGTGGCCTTCACCAAGGGTTACACTCCCACCTAGAATAGGAGGCCAAAGGGTGTAATTACCTAAAGGGGTGAGAATATAGATCGGTCAGAGTTACATCTCCCCCCAAGAAAAGTCTGTGTAGCAATTCACTTCTATTGTAAGAGTGATTTGATGTACATTAGAATCTTCATTTGATCCTCACAAGACTGAGCTGAGACTGGTTGGTTGGTGGGCAGTCCGGACTCATCACAGGTCTGCTGTTGACAGTCTAGTGGGCTTGCCACTCTGCCCCTTCCCCCAAGCCGCACTCTGCCTGGTCTGTCTCAGTTTGGGCTGTTTTCTCTTCCAGGTTACATAAGGACGGGCTCGATCTTCCTGGCACAAACTCAGGACCGGCTGATCTCCCTGAAGCGTGTCAACTCAAGGCTGAAGTACGTATGAGGCTAGAAGCCTGTCCTGACTTTACTGTCAGCTGACCTCTGCGGGAGGGCCAGTGAATGTCATTGTCCCCCTGTGTTCTGTGGCAGTGTCATAGGCATCCCTTCCGAGATCATCTCCCCCAAGAAAGTGGCCGAACTTCACCCTCTCCTCAATGTGCACGACCTGGTGGGGGCCATGCATGTTCCCGAGGATGCGGTGGTGTCCTCCGCTGATGTGGCTCTTGCCCTGGCAAGTGCTGCCTCCCAAAATGGTAAGCTGGCTTTGGGTTAGGAAGGAAGAGGTCGTCTAAGAAAGCACCTCACGATAGGCAGGGGCTCCAAGCCGCTTCCATGTGGGAACACTGGCTCTTAGCTCTTCGCAGGAATTTTGTGTTTCTATAATAACCTGTTAATAAATATTTTCCCTCAGGGCCACAGTTTTCTTACTAAAGTTCCAAGGAACTGCTTTTAGTTACTGCTTAAAGCACTTCAGATTTAAGGGCATTCCCCCCCCCCCCCCACGGGACTTGAGAAGCTCCAAGGTTGAAACACACCTTGGGGATTTAATCCACAGACAGCTTGGATCACATCCCAGTGTTGCAGTGAATAAGGGGGAGAACTAGTCAGTGCCCAGGGTGTTACACACTTTGGATAAACTGATTCGTGATGTAGGTAGATGAGGATTTAAGATGCCCTACTGAACTTTTTCTCCCCTGCCCCTTTATGATTACTGGGATTTGGTTATTTACTAAAGTTGGCTTTTCAGTTGGCCTGGCCTTTTCAGTCTTGGGAAAGGCCCATTTCCACAGTCTCCGGATGAGGTTCCAGGAGTTTTTTGGTTTTTAAAATGAAAGCATCGACCTGGCCTTTTCAGTGATTCTTGAGTTGAGAATTTGCTGCAAGTGCCGAGTTCTGACACGGTAGGTGATGACGCACCAACCCTTTGTCTGCCTTTCCACAGGTGTTCAGATCTATGACCGGACGAGTATTCTTCATGTTATGGTCAGAAAAGGTCAAGTCACTGGTGTGGAGACAGATAAAGGACAGATCCAGTGCCAGTATTTTGTCAACTGCGCTGGTCAGGTAGGTTAGCAGCAATACTGGGTCACTGATTTTCTTATTTACCTCTTGTCTCCAGGATTTTTTGGCGTAGAGACGTAAGGTTAGTATTGTGACGGAATAAACAGATGCCAGGGACCACACTGTTTCTTGTGTGGACGGGAAAACTCAGAATTCTCACACTCCAAATCGGAACCCTGTACTTACTCCTCATATAGAAGCACTGGTGACCTTTCCTTCCTCCACCCTGGTGACTGGTGCTGTCCTGGTCCGGAAGGCCAGGAAATGGTTGATCTTGACATAAATCAGCCCTTGGCGTTTGGTCTTTCTTTGGTGATTCATTTCATCCTATCACCCAGCAAATAAGTAGTAGGCGGTTTTATCGTGCCAGGAGCATGCATTCAGTTTCCGAAACACTACGCCGCTGTTGGTCTGGGGGCAGACTGGCCCCTTGCCTCCCCCTCCACAGTCTTAAGGGGACCTAGGAATACTCTCTGACCTGTGAAGTTCTTTTGTGATTGGTGTCTGGGGTTTGCAGTTGAGGCCAGGCATTCTGTTAAAAGGGCCTTGCTTGCTCCCCACGAGTTCCTTTTACAGCTGGTAAATCGGTCTTCCTTTGAGCTAAGAGTAAATTTTGTGCTTTAAAGGGTATAGTGTTGCTCCCCATCCGATAATTGAACTACAGCAGGCGGGAGCTTGGCTTCCCACAGCTGACATGGTAGCGAGAGTGCCCATTAGCTGCTTGAAATTAAACTCTTCTCAAGCGGCTGAACTTGCTCACTTGTCTCTCTGTTCCTCTTCCACCCACAAATCAATCTGTCCGTTTGTAGTGGGCATACGAGCTGGGTCTGTCCAACGAGGAGCCGGTCAGTATCCCGTTACATGCCTGCGAGCACTTCTACCTTCTGACTCGCCCCCTGGAGACCCCCCTGCAGAGCAACGCACCAAGTGAGGACTCGCACTTTGTTTTTAATCTTGTTTCCTTGCCACCGTTCTGTCCTCTGCAGAGGAAGGCTTTCTGCTAAGGACAGACTGTGCCCAAAGAGTCTTGTCTTTTCTGGAGCATGTTACAGGGCGGGGGACCCAATTCTAACTTCCCTGTAATAACTGACTCCTTATGAAAGTGCCCACTCTGGCCATCCCACTTCAGCAATTTTGTTTGTTTTTTGGCAAGTTAACTGTAATTCCAAATTGAGAATGTTTGGAATGTAACCTAGAGTTTTTGTCTCAATGCTGTACATAGTGGAGATGTCATAGGTGAGCTATAAACTCGGGCTGTTCAGTGACTCCCGGCGCCGTGGGAGGGTTTGATGTCACTTTGAGGTCTTCGTCCCTAGAGTGGGCTCTGCAGCCCCCTTTCTGTTAGGCTTTCACGTGGCACAGTGGCAGTTACGTAGTTTGGTTGGTTGTGAGGCCTAGTTAAAGCTTCTAGGTAACTGATCTGGTTAGGCATAGTCTGAGAAAGTCTCCACTGTAAATCTGAGAGGGAGGATCCTCCCCCATGACCGGGAAAGGTATTTTCAAGCTGATGAGAGCCAGTGTTCACTGGATGCTGTGTGGCTAATAAAGCCTATAATTGGTGTTTTTGTTGTGCTTCTTTTTCTGTCCATCTGGAATGCTGGCTGGGCCCTAAACCCTGTTTCTTCTCTCCTACTCCCCACCCCCTTGTCATTTCTCTTCCTCAGCTATTGTGGACGCTGACGGAAGAATTTATATTCGGAACTGGCAGGGTGGCATCTTGTCTGGGGGCTTTGAGAAGAACCCGAAACCAATTTTCACTGAGGGCAAGAACCAGCTGGAGATTCAGAATCTACAGGAAGACTGGGATCACTTTGGTATGTGAACTAGGTTGTAACACGAATGCCATATATTTGTCTAAGACCTTATATTTTAAAGCGTTTTCAGGAATGCAGGCATACCTCGTTTTATTGTTCTTCGCAGATACTGCGTCTTGAATAAATTGAAGGTTTGTGGCAACTCTGTGTTGAGCAAGCTTGTTGGTGCCATTTTCCATTTACTCCCTTTGTGTCTCTCACATTTTGGTAATTGTGGCTTTTTTATTATTATTATATTTGTTACAATCTATGATCGGTGATCTTTGTTGTTACTATTGCAAAAAAAAAGATTTGCTGAAGGCTCAGATCATGGTTAGCACATTTTAGCAATTTTTTTTTTTTACTTTTTTTTTTAGAAGTTTTAATAATGCACTGAAGTCTGAATGAGTTGACTTTTTAAAAAGTTTTTCTGAGATCTAGTTAAGGTACAATATTGTATAAGTTTCAGGTGTACAACATAATGACTCATAATTTTTAAGTTATAGTCCATTTTCAGTTATTATAAAATATTGGCTCTATTCTCTGTCCTGTACAATGTAGGTCTGTAGCTTGTTTATCTTGTACATGGTAGTTGTTCCTCTTGATCTCCTGCCTCTCTCCTGCCCCCTCTTCCTTCCTTCTCCCCACTGGTAAGTGCTGGTTTATCCTCTGATTCTGTGAGTCTGCTTCTTTCTTTCTCTCTCTTTTATTTAATTCACTAGTTCATTTTCTTTTTTAGATTCCACATATAAGTGATAACATACAGTATTTGTCTTTCTCTGACTCATTTCACTAAGCAAGCATAATACCGTCCAAGTCCATCCATGTTGCAAATGGCAAAATTTCATTTTTTTCTTACAGCTGAGTAGTATTCCATTATATATATATATATATATATATATATATATATATATATATATATATATATATATATATATATATATAAAACCACGTTTATTTTACCCATCTGTCTATGGACATTTAGTTGCTTGCACATCTTGGCTATTGTAATAATGCATCTATGAACATTGGGGCATTGGGGTGCATGAATCTTTTCAAATTAGTGTAGCAGTAAAGTATTTAATTTTATTTTAAATTTGTTTTTAAGGTATGTGCATTGCTTTTTTAGGCATAATGCTGTCACACACACATTAAAAAATACACTACAGTAGAGTGTAAACATAATATTTACATATTATATCCAGTGGGAAACCAGAAAATTCAGTGACTCGCTATATTGCAACATTCGCTTTACTGAGGTGGTCTAGAACTGAACCGAGGTATGCCTCCGTAGTTCCTTATTTGATTTTTGTAACAACACCATTCGGTGGTTACAGAGGGCAGTCTACAGAGTTTGTCTGGTCTAAGGATGCAGTTACTGGTGAACAGACTCAGGGAACTAAAAATCTTGGATCTCGGTTAAATGATTTTTGGCTTCTCTTACTTACCTAACATCACTGCTGAAATTTTAGGCTAGGAGGAAACCTTCTTTTGATAGGACTTCGTATAAAATTGAAGAGAATTTTAAGAAGCAGAATTGTTTCGTTAATACGTTCTTCTACTCAATTTTAAAATAATTTTAATTTATTGAATAGGTCATATAGTCACATGGTCCCAAATTCAAAAGCTATGAAAGGGACTAGAATGAAGAGTGTCCCTCCTTCCCTTTAGAACTTAATTTTGGGGAAATTTCAAACTTTTAAAAGTGGGGAGGACAGTATAAACCCCCATGTACCCACCAGCCTGCTTCAGCCTGGTGTGTCATCTGTTACCACTGTCCCACTGGCTTATTCCCTGACTGTGGACTTACCTTAAAACAGGCCGAGGCTCTGTCTTTTGCTGCTGTTCCAACTTAGGTGACATTGTCTTTTATTGCAGATCTCTTTGGGGGCCATTTAAGGGCTTTCCCTCGAGTTCTGATCCCTTTGAGATTGTCCTCTTTAGGCACGGGTGGCATCTGCTCTCCCTCAGCTCCTTTCCTCTCTAGAGAGTATCTTTCTTTCCTCTCCATCTGTGTTTATGTCGATCACTTTGTAGGTACGCCCCACGATTCCACCACGGTTTCTGCTTCTGATAAATGGCCAAGCTGGCTCTTCTTAGGAAAGCTCTCCAAGAGAATTTTCTAAAAGGAGGGAGGTAGAGAAGCGTAAGCGGTGGAACGTTTGGGACTTCCCTAAAGCTGGGGACTCTGTTTTGGTTTGCTGTTGTTTCTCAGAGCCCCTGCTGAGTTCCCTCCTGCGTCGGATGCCAGAACTGGAGGCTCTGGAGATCGTGAAGTTGGTGAACTGCCCTGAGACCTTCACCCCGGACATGAGGTGCATCATGGGAGAGTCTCCTTCAGTGCAGGGCTACTTTGTCCTGGCGGGAATGAACTCTGCTGGCCTTTCGTTTGGCGGGGGAGCCGGAAAGTAAGTCCTTCTCACTCAGACTCAGCTTGCTGGGCTTCTTCCTTTCTGGAGCTACTCCTTGTCAGTATGGCCTGTAATGTACTTAATCCAGTATGCGCATACTGAGAGGAAGACACATGTAATTGACAGTCGTATCCCCTTCAAAGTACTCACCATGGGAGGCCCAGAAACGTCACTGTACAAAACGCTGGTGGAAGTCCTCTTTTGGAGTTAGCCTCGGAGCCTGTGGGATGTTCTTCTGTACTACTTCAGTCGTAACAAATGTTGGTCCTTTGTATATCTGAGTTTGGAAACAACCAGTTGTGATGAATGAGATAGAAGATTATGCTGATTACAGATGGTTTTATTTTAAAATTTGGTAGTAATAAAAATTAAGACAGTGTTGAAAGGACAAATACTGTGTAACATCCCCTTATATGAATCCTTAGAATAGTCCAATTCATAGAGACTGATGTAGAATGGTTGTTGCCAGGGACTAGGCCAGGGAGGATGGGAGTACTGCTTAATGAATACAGAATTTTGGTTTTGGAAGGTGAAAAGAATTTTGAAGATGGTTTGTGTTGATGGTTATAGACAATGTGAAAGTATTTATACCACTGAACTATACATTTGAAAATAATAAAGATGGAAAATTTTTATGCTGCGTATATTTTACCACAATTTAAAAATTTTTTGAAATTATAATGAACAAGTATTTTTTTGTAGAATTGTTCTGAAAACAGTTACAGAATAGAAGTTACCAAAAACGTCTGGAGCAAAGGAGATACAGCCACATAACCGTGTAACCTCCTGAAGCGACTATAGAAAAAAGCCCATTGGCTGTGTAAATTAGAGTACATTTGTATGTATATTTTAGTTTTGTTTCTGCAGAGTTGTGGCTTATCTCTTAAATACTTTCTAGGGAATCTTATCATTAGAGCTGAAGTCTCCACAGTGGTCTTGCAAGAGCAATAAATGAGTCCAATTTGTTTCTCCCAGAAGTTGAGGAAATTACACAGAATTGCTCACCTAGTCTGTGACAAGATCTGGTCTTTTGGTTCTGTTGGTGCTTGATTCCTAGCACAGCACTGAGTGAGTCACGGTGCTGAGAGGCCCAGCAACTCCCCCCATCCACACAGGTACCTCGCTGAATGGATGGTGCATGGCTATCCCTCAGAAAACATCTGGGAACTGGACTTGAAGCGTTTTGGAGCCCTCCAGAGCAGCCGCACCTTTCTGCGCCACCGGGTCATGGAAGTCATGCGTAAGTGAAGCTTTGTGCCCGCCGCACCTCACTGCAGGCCTATTCTGTCACCCACAGGACCAAATGCTGCCTCGGTTCTTTAGTAATTGCTTTAAGTTGGGCTTCTGATGTTTAGTGGTTTCAGGCCAGTGTTGTGGGCATTATGCCCACATGGTTGATATGGAACATTTCTTTAGTGTATTGTACCTTATTTACCTTGCGGACCAGGAAAGAGGAGCTGGACATACAGGTGGCAGTTACTGCCACGTCCTTACTGCAGCTTGTATATGCCCACCTTTGCCTCCCATCCGCTCTGCTGTGTCAGAGTGAATGCTCTCACTCCCTACTTGGTGTTTGGGATCATGTTCCTTTCCAAGGCAGGGAATTTGCCAAGTTAGTCTCAAAGCTTCAGGATTCTTCAAGTGACTTCCGTCATTGACCCGTCATATGCTAGCAAGATAGGAAACTGCTTCACATGTAAATACAAATCATCCCTACTCTCTTTCTCCTTGTTTTTGCTTCCCTCTGACTTTGAAGGACTGGATTCCTTTAACTTCTTAGTCTGTCTTGTCTTGGCTTTATTTTCTAATGAGCCCTCAAGAACTGAACCAAATCAGATTGTGATTTCATTTTCCTGTACTGAAGAACTATTCTCAGACTTGCCAAAACATATCTAAATATTTTGGGCATATTTATGCTCAGGACAAGTTTCTACATTGGCGGTGACCACCATTCTTGTTTAAGGATGGACTGTTGGTTTAGTAGCTGGAAGTTCCATTCGTAGTGAGGCCTCTGGATGACCTTTCACACCTGTGTGCTCACTTTTGGCCTCTAGCAGAGAATTCACATTCATGGGAGTTAAAGGACCTGGTAGCAATATATGTAATTGCTACGGTTCCTGATTTTTAGCAAATATTTTGGTTACAGTGTTGAACTATTACAAGTCTAGGTTTCTCCATCTGTAGTTACTTTGGAACCTGTGCAAATAGCAATTGAGCTTGAGCTGCTGCTTGATGATATGGCACTTTTGGTGGCCTCCTCAGATTCTCAAAATATGGAAGTTGCAGGCATGGTAGAAAATGAGGAAGGGGAGAATAGAACCTAAAGCCTCAGAGTGGGGTGTGACAGTACAAGGACTCCAACATGCCTGCCTTCGTCTCCCAGCCTCGCCCCACACAGACATGCCTCTTGTTTGGCATGGTGTGAAGTCGGGTGTTCTCTCTGGAAGGGACTAGAGATCATAGTCTTTCTGGATATCTTCACTTTCTGCTATTGCAGATTGGACAGTAGGAGAAAGGAATTCTGACCCTAGCTTTATGTGAATAATGTCACTGGGACAGTACTGCATAACCTGTCAGATTTCAGAGCCACCACGTCAAGGTAGGCTGTGTGCCCTTTCACTTCAGAAATGGTTAAATATTAGGAAACATGTGTAACAGGTCTGAGGCTCCAACCACACAGGCACTGGAAGGAATCAAGTGCCATTTTTTCACATTTTGTAACGACCTGTGTCCCACATAGATATATAACCTTCGTCTCTGCTGGGAGCTCAGCAAGGTTTAGAACCGTGACATTTCTCCCACTGTTTTCTGCCTACTAATTTGGAACAGTAATTATGAACCAAGACCTAGGGTCGTTAATGACTCACAGCTGTATAACTCTATGGAGGAGCAATGCCAGCTCTTGCAGTGTGATCCTTTCTTCTAGAGCATGCCTACTTTATGGTACTGTTTGGCAAATTAGGCCACAGCAGCCTGGAAAGCATGCTGTTTTGAATAGGAGCAGAGTCTTGTGGATATTGGGTGCTCAGCTCTGTGCTTTCAGAGACTGCTCTTATCTTCTAGCTCTGCTGTATGACCTGAAGGTTCCCCGTTGGGACTTCCAGACCGGGAGGCAGCTACGCACGTCTCCTCTCTATGACCGGCTGGATGCACAAGGAGCCAGGTGGATGGAGAAACATGGATTTGAGAGGCCAAAGTACTTTGTGCCACCAGACAAGGGTAAGAAGGCACATTCTCATTTTTGTTTTGTTTTGGTCCTGAGAATAATAAAAGTTGTTCTTAACTGTATATAGGTAGACTGTGTTCCTGGGAGAATAAATAATAAAAACCTACTATATTGTACTATGCAAGGAGACACCCCAGTATAAATCCCCTCCTTTTCTGTCTTCCTTTCGTTTTTTCTGTCCTGCAGACCTCCTGGCGTTGGAGCAGAGCAAGACTTTCTATAAGCCAGACTGGTTTGAGATTGTGGAATCTGAAGTCAAGTGTTGTAAGGAGGCCGTGTGTGTCATTGACATGTCCTCTTTCACAAAATTTGAAATAACAGTAAGTATTTGGTTATACTGTATAGCACAGGGAAGATCTTGTGGTAGCTCACAGTGAAAAAAAAAAAGTGACAATGAATATATGTATGTTCATGTATAACTGAAAAATTGTGCTCTACACTGGAATTTGACACAACATTGTAAAATGATGATAACTCAATTAAAAAAAAAGTTAAAAAAAAAAGTATTTGGGAACCAAAACAACAGATTTGGAAATTGCATATTTATTGAATGCCTCTCATTTTTCATCCATCTCTTCAAAACTGATTCTGTAAGAACTCTTGTATATTTTAGTGTTTCACCTTCATTATAACATTTTCCCAAATTTTTAGCTTTGTTTCTGGGGTTTTTATCTGCTCGCAGAGGCCCATTTATCATTAGAATCAATAGCTAGCTTTCTCTAGAGCTTCTTGCAGCAGAGTAAATCTGCAAATATTATCGTACCAGCTAATTGCATTTTCTCAGCAAATGGCCTTATGCAGTGGTCAGGCTGAGTTATGGAGCCAGAGATTCTTACATTCGTTCTCCCTGCTTCATTCCCTAACCCTGCAGTCCACTGGGGATCAGGCACTGGAAGTCCTACAGTACCTCTTCTCCAATGACCTGGACGTGCCCGTGGGCCACATCGTGCATACGGGCATGCTCAACCAGGGCGGCGGGTACGAGAACGACTGCAGCATAGCTCGACTGAGCAAGCGCAGGTGAGCCATGCGCGCTGCTCCCTCCGCGCGCTGCTCCCTCCGCACTCCACCCTCGCAGCTGGGGCAGCGCCAGCACTCCGCGAGTTTCCAGGAAACTAATTACACTGAAGGGGAAAAAAAATGCCATTAACTCATGGCCAGTTCATCAGTAGCCCAGCACACTCAAAATCACAAGAAGGAAAAAAAAAGAAACCCACCAGATTATGTAAAACTCAGTGTGGAAAAACTAGTTACCCTCCTGGGGGAAGATGCCTTATCTCACGTAGATCTGTAGAATTTCTTGGGACTAACAGGAAGCTAGAATCTTCTGTTTTATTATTATGTGATACATCCTCAAAGTATATGCTGTTGACCTTCCCTAAAAGGTAAGAGATCCTTTGCTAGGATTCTACTCATTGCCCTGAAACTAGCTGAGAACTTAGTGCTTCCTGATCATTTTTCTGCTGCCTGGTTTTGATTACTTTTGGGTCTCACTTTCAGTTTCTTCATGATTTCTCCAACTGACCAGCAGGTCCACTGTTGGGCCTGGCTTAAGAAATACATGCCAGAAGACAGCAACCTGATTCTGGAGGACGTCACCTGGAAATATACCGGTAAGGCAGCCCTCTGGGGTCAGCTAGCGAGAAAAGGCCAGCTGGTCCAAGTTGACCCAGATTTATCTTCTCCATTTGCCTTCTTTATATCTGACATTCAAAAATGAGTGTTAGAAGCCTGGGAGAGGCTTCTGGTGATAGAATTGATCTCTGATGCTTCCCCACGTTTTTATAAGTGAAGTGTGGAATGAGTTAGTGCTTCAGTTTGTGGTTTATTCATTGCTGTCCCCTACAGCATGTAGGAGTGCAAATATTTGTTGAATGAATAACTCACTTTTAAAGTATTTTTATATTACCTGCATATTATTTTCTTTAAAATTTCCCCTTAGTTTTTTCTTTAATGAGTAAATAATTTTTAAGGATAACTTAAATTTCCTGATTCTCTCTTCCTAAGCAGTCCTAGCAGGGAGCAGCCCCTCCTCTTCTGCCATCCCATTCCAGGTTTAACCCTCCCTCCTCCCACTAATCAGACTCCTTCCCCTCACCTCCACCAGGTCCTCAGCCTAGTTCATCATGGTAGCAAATATAATTACCTTCTTGCTACCAGATTGGAAGACTATAGACACTTATTGAAACAAGGCTTGTTTTTTAGTTCATTTGAGAGTGGTTGATGTGTAATTGGCCCAGCTGCTCTCCCAGATGTGACAATCCAGGCTGGGTAGGCAGCTCTCAGGGCTCTCCTGGTACTGGTTTGGGTTTGGGGCTTTTTCCATCATATAGGCACACTGGGAAGGGAGGGGAACGGGCTTTGTGCAGGTTTATGGCCAGCTCTGGCCTCATGATCCCAACGTAGCTGCATAGGAGGCTGTGGAGTTTTGTCTTCCTGTGTCCCCAGGAAGAGGAAACACACTAGCTAGGCTCTTATGCCAGCAGTCAGTAGCTACATGTAGCCTGTCTGAAGTGTATTTGCCAGAATCAGGGTCCATCCTAGGACTGCCTAAGCAAAGGGACACTTTCATGGTCTTGCCACCCAGACCTGGCCATAGGTGAGCAAGTCCAGAACAGACCTTTCCCACTGGTTCAGCTGTTCACCTAGAGCGGTCAGACATCTCTTGTTCTTTTCTATTTAGCCCTCAATCTGATTGGTCCTCGAGCTGTGGATGTGCTATCCGAGTTGTCCTATGCACCTATGACTCCAGACCACTTCCCAAGTCTGTTTTGCAAGGTGGGTACTCGTAAAGTTCTAGTGTTTAAATGGGCAGGGAGTATTTCTTTTATAGAGATGGCAATTACATGTTCTGACTATGGCATTAACACCCACAAAGCGTGTTCTGACTTTTATTAAGCAAACAAAATGACTGAATAAATCCATTTATTTTTCAATCTTTATGGTCTCCTTACTTAACAAACATTAAGATATCTTAATGGGAGAGGGTGTAGCTCAGTGGTAGAGAGCATGCCTAGTGTGCATGAGTTCAAGGGTTCAATCCCCAGTACCTCCATTAAAAATAAATAAACCTGATTACCTCCCCCCAGCAAAAAAAATAATTTAAAAAACTTTTTTTAAAAAGGTATCTTTGAAGTGGACTTAACTTCTCTGAATATCAATTCTATATTTATTGCTTTCTATAGCAGTGGTTTAAATTTTTAAGTTACAGTATTAGGACACTGATGCCAAAAAATACCAGTCAAGGTCCAGTCCCTTCCCTCCATGCAGTGTCTCTTCTTTTCCACACAGAGTAACTTCTGAGTATGTGGCATCTTGAGTTTAGAAATGGTTTAGTTGAATCCCTGAACAGTTTACATAATTTTCTTTCTTGTACTTGGCAAGTAGATCTCAGTGAAACAAATTGAAAAGAAGAAATGATAACTGAATACTCTCAAGGAAGTGGCTGATTAGAGAGGTCCAAGCAGACAGATGTTTTGGCAACCTGTAACAAGCAGCTTCGGGATGGTTACCAGTGGGAGGCTCTTTGAAGTTCAAGCCAAAGTTGGGATCTACCTCCTAAGTGACTTTACAGCTTTCCTTTTTCTCCATGGCACAGTGAAGGCAACAGAAAACTCTTAGAGCTGACAGCAGACCCTGTCACAGCACTTTCTTTGCTGCTTGAAGAAGTGACCCACACACGTGCCTACAACAATACCACGCTGTGTCGGCTCCCCATAGAAATAGTTTGCTTAAGGGCCTTCTGGGACTTACCACTTCCCATTATAGGAGCAGTGATTGAGTCAGAGGCCCCTGTTCAATAACTGAGCTGCTGGAAACAAGTTTGAACATTAGAAACCCAGTCTCTGCCCCTAGGTTAGCAGGTGAACTGTGTTGCATGACATCAGGCATCTTCTGTGGGGCAGGCACCCAATGACTTGTCTGCCAAGTCCACCAGAGAAGATATTTGCCTGGTCTTCACTGCTTCCAGTGCCCCTGACTAAAAGAAAACTTTAGCAGGACTTTGCAAAAAGAACTATTTTGTGCTTGTGACAGACTTTGCCTCCACTTCCCACCAGCAGCTTGGCTGGCACTCCTGAACTGGGGCTGTTCATAAGAAGAGAAGAGACATTGGAAGGGCTGTGCTCCATTTCTGATGACCCCAACACCCAACATTTCTGATGAAACAGACTGACTTGAAGTTCTTTCATTCACATCTGTTTCCTTTAGGGTGAAACAGGGTGCAGAGCTAATGAGAGGGGTTTACCTCAGGCATTCATTCCTCTAACATATGTGGAGGGGCCCACCTCCCCTGAGGAGTTTCCACAATGACCTTCTCCCTTTGTTTCCACAGGAGATGAGCGTGGGCTATGCAAATGGGATCCGGGTGATGAGCATGACTCACACAGGAGAGCCAGGATTTATGCTTTATATCCCCATAGAGGTGAGAACCACGGGAGGAAGGGTCCTGGCAGGGGTACAGCGCCATGTCTGGCTGGGCCTTGGTCATTGAGGTAGGCTGCATTAAAGAGATCGTAACATTTTTAGCTAAGCTTTTGTATAGGTAATACATTTACAAGGTTTAAAAATAAAAATCTATAAGTATTCAGTGCCACCTGACCAGTTCCCATCAACCACCACCAGTGGTATAATTGTTAGTTTATGTCATGTCAGAGATTTTTGTGCATATGGAAGCAAGTTCAGACATACTCTTAACCCCCTTTTTAGAAACACAAATGGAAGCCTGCTGCTGTTCTTCATCTTGATTTTTTTACTCAGCAGTTTATCTTAGAGATCTTTCCCTGCCCATACCTAAAGAGAAAGAGCTTCCTTTTTCTTTTTTTCTGTATTTTTTAATGAACGTGATATATAGCATTCCATTATATAGTTGAATCATATTTTACCAGTGCAGTACTGGCAGACATGTATGGTGTTTCTAGTTCTTTGCTATTATAAAAAATTCTGCAGGGTACAAGAATGTCTTTCCTTATTGCTGTACAAACTACACAGAGTTGTCAAACTTTGGGCTGATGGGTGCAAAATAGTTGGGCAGTGCAATTTTAATTTCCCTGATGAGTGAGATCGAGCTACTC
Organism: Camelus dromedarius; assembly: GCF_036321535.1. Lineage (NCBI taxonomy): Eukaryota > Metazoa > Chordata > Mammalia > Artiodactyla > Camelidae > Camelus > Camelus dromedarius. Next base: position 31,833,421 of record NC_087444.1, on the reverse strand, counting down.
TTCAAAACTCATCTCACTCCCAGTAAAAGCCCGTCTGCAGGGCCCACACATGTCTGCCCACACCTCACCGTCTTGACAAGATGTTATTTCAAGTTACAGTTCCCCCTTCCCTGTTTTTTCTCCGTGGTGCATGTCTCATAAAATACATGTTTTCTTTATTTTGTTTATCAAGATAACCCGTTTAAGTGTAGGTTCCCTGAAGGCAGGGACTTTTGTCTGTTTTAACTTCTGTATCCCCAGTACTTAGAGAAGTACTTGGAGCTTAGTAAATGCTTACTAAATGTTGCATGAATGTTCTGGCCATATCCTTTGTCCATTTTTGTACTGAAGTATTGGTATTTTTCCCAATTTCTAGGCATTCTCTGAATCAAAGTCCTTGCTTGTTCTAATTTTTTTCCCCAGTATATCATTTGTCATGATTTGGTGTGATTTTTTGCCATGCAGAAGGGTTTTTAAATTTTTACTTTTTATTATGGAAAATGTTTGCAGATTTTACTTTTCAATGTAGGTGAATTGATTAATCTTTTTTTCTGGTGGCTTCTAGAGTTTGATACATAGAAAGGGCTTCCCCATTCCAGGGTTATAAAATTTTTCCACTTTTCTTCTGATGCTTTTTATAGTTCATGGTATTGCTATTTGTGGGCTTAGTATTTAGTAATGCTTATCTTCCCTTATTGGAAAACTCTGAAGAACAATTTCTATTTCCTTATTTTCCCTTGTAAACTTGTATAATCATCTAGTTAAAACAAAAACACCCTAAATTTTTTGGATTGTTACTTTTGTAAATTGGGGAGAACTGACATTCTTACATGTGTTCAATCTTAGCACCAGTCTGCCTTTTTTTATTTGGAGTTTTTTTGGTGACCTTCATGAAGTTTTCTTCATGTAGATGTTACACATTCTTAAATTTATATGAATAATATTTTGGTAGTGCTGCTATTGTGAATGGGAAGGGTATCTTTATTCTGGTATCTTCTAAGTTGATTATGACTTTAAAAAGCTATTTTTGTCTATCTATTAATGCTTTAATGTATTTCCTTCCTAAACTATCTTTTTGTTTATACTTGTTTTTTGATTCTCTGGAATTTCCAGGGTTCATTCTTATAATATACAAATAGTGATAGTTTGTCATCTTAACAATTCTTAAGGTGATTTTTAGATATATTATCTTTTACTTTAATATATATTTATATATAGACAGATCTACCAATTGTAAACTATGGTTTATTTTAAAGGAGAGGTATAAATGGGATGAAATAAATCTTTATACTATACTTACACATTCATGAAGCAGAACATTTTAAAATACTTTTCTTCTTAACAATTTTTATTCCTAGTTTTCTTTCTCTTGTTCAGTTGTGACAAGCAGCAGTGATGTTCAGAATCCTCATCCTGTTCTTAACATTAGTCATATTACTCGTGGTTTTAGGTTCCCTTCTGATTATTCAATGAAGCATGGGTTTATCGTTATCAGCCCATGAAATTTCATCTGCTTTTCCACACTCAAGAGATATTATAGCCGTGTTAAGTTGAAGGAATTATTATTTGAAAAGAGTTAATACACATGTAGCTGATATGTTTTGCCTGTACAGACAAGGGATGGATTGTTTAGTGCCATATGGTCATTCAGGTGTTACCACCCAGTACCGGGATCATTAATCAGCCAAACCTATGGTGATGGAGAAGGTGTGTTTTCTACCTGGTTTTCCTGGGCTGATCTCATTCTTGTTTTCCATGAGTCCAAGAGGTAATGTGTATGCTTGAGTTCTTTTTAAGCTGGCTTTTGTCCTCAGGAACCTTGTACTTGTTTCTGTGAGATGTCTTCCAAAACATGGTGGCTGACGGCAGATTGTTTTGCTAACTCCCTGGCATTTAGTAACAAAATGAGTAAATGGTGGGGACCCACTTTTCCCTTTGCTGTTTTTATCTAGCCCAAGACTAGTCAGTCACTGCTTTAAATCTTTCCTCTTTTTTGCTTGTTTTGTTTTTGGAGGGGGAGGTAATTAGGTCTATATTAACTAAGTTATCTTCTGATTTCTTTTTAATGGAGGTACTGGGGATTGAACCCAGGACCTCATGCTTGCTTGGTACACACTACCACTGAACTGTACCCTCCCCCCAAAATCTTTCCTCTTCTGTCTCCCTCTTAACTCAAGAATGGAGTATTCAGCTTGAGACATGGAACCCACCCGAGCTGCTGGTGCTTTCTTACTCTTTTCCCTGTCAGTCTCCATTGGTCTCCACCCACCTTTGCAATTTCCAGTCTTTCCCTCACACACATGCCACAGGCTGTGTCTTGTACCCAGCAGCATGGATTCCCTTCTCCACATCTAAAGTCATCTTGACCACCGTGGTCTGGCAAGTTGATTGCCTGTTCTGCTGGTTTATGGAGCAAAATACATTGCCAGGATAAAGAACTGAAACACCAGTGAAGCTGATTTTTGGTTTTGTTTTTTCTCAGTTTTACTGAGATACAATTTACATACGTCATTGTATATAAGATTAAGGAACAGCATAATGGACTGAAGTACATAGACTGTGAAATGATTACCACAGTAAGTTTAGTTAGCATCCATCATCTCATATAGATACAATAATTTCAGCAACTTTATTCTTCACCTCTATTTGGGTATTCTTTGTATTTTCCAACTCTGCTAAAAACTTCGCTCTGTCCATCTCTGCTCCTCAAGTTCTCTGAATGTCTTTGCCATCGTTATTTTAAACTCTTCCTCAGATAAATTGTCTTATCTCCTCATCACTTATTTCTTCTTCTGGGGTTGTATCTTGTGCCTTGGCCTGCAAGATATTCCTTTGCCGCCTCATATTGTCTGTCTATTTGTATTTTTAGGTAGGTTACTTAACGTTTCTTGACCTTGGAGCAGTGGCCCTCTGTGGGAGATGTCCTATGCGTCCCAGCAGTGCACGCCTCTCTTGTCACCCAAGGGCCAGCGTCCAGCTGGTCCCAGTGTAGAATCTGGCCTGTGTTTGTGGATTCCTTCCACAGGCTTTGGGATTGTTTTCTTATTTCTAGTATTTGCCCCTGGTGGATGGGGCTGGACTAGAGGCTTATGCAGGTTTCCAGGCAGGAGGAGCTGGTGCCTGCCCACTGCTGGGTGAAGCTTGGTCTTGGACCTCTGGTGGGTAGGGCTAAGTCTAGAGGCATTTGTGGCTCAGGAAGTCTGCTGATGGGTGGGGCTGTGTTCCCACCCAGTATGTGGTTTGGCCTGAGGCTTTCCAGCCCTTTAGCCTACAGACTGTTGGGTGGGGCTAGGTCTTGGTGATAACAATCCAATCAAGATGTCAGTATTCAGGAAAGCTCATGTAGATAAACACTCCTGGAATGTCTGCCATCAGCTTTTATGCCCCCTGGGTGAACCGCAGCAGTCCCCTATGTCCCCAAGAGACCTTCCAAAACGAGCAAGCAGGCCTGCCCAGGTTTGTATGAAATCACTGTCTCTGCCCCTGGACCCGGCCCATGTGAGATCCCATGCATGCTTCCCAAGAGAATGAAGCCTTTGTCTCCCCCAGTCCCGTGGGGCTCCTGGAGTTAGCCCCACAGGCCTTAAAAACCAGATGTCCTGGGGTCTCCTGCTCCTCCCAATGCCAGAACCTGGGGCTGGGGAGCCTGACGTGGGGCTCAGAACTCTCACTCCTGTGGAAGGGCCTCTGTGACCCAATTATTCTTCAGCTTGTGGGTCGCCCACCTGGGGGGTATAGGGCCCGATTATATCGCGAACACGCCCCTCCCACCTTCCCACTGTGGTTCCCAACTTCTGTTTTCAGTTGAAGATGATCTTTTTTACTAGGTTCCAGTCTTTTTTCTTGATGGCTGCTCAGCAGTTGGTTGTGGTTTTTGTCACGAGAGGCGAGCTCATGAACCTACTACTCTGCCATCTTCTCATACAGATATAATAAAAAGAAAAGAACTCTCAGAACTTTTTCATATGTATCACACAGCATTGTCAACTGTTGTCATCATGTTGAACATCACATCCCTAGTACTTACCTTGTAACTGGAAGTTTGACCACCACCTTCCAACCCTCACCCCTTTACCCACTGGTAACCACAAATCTCATCTCTTTCTATGAGTTTGGTTGCTATTTCGGGTTTTTGGTTTTTTTTTGTTTTTTTTTAAGTGAGATGATAAAGAGTCTGTCTCATTTCTCTATGTCTTGTTTTCTTTGTTTTAATTTTTAAAGTAAACAGTGCAGTTTGTTGTTGGGCGTTAGACTATCAGTATGTTTAGAGAGACTGAATATTTGCTTTCAGTTTGGAAAACTTTCTGTTCCTTTAAGTATCTGACACACATTTCAGGAACGAAGAGGCTGGATGTTGTGAGACACAGGCTTGGGCTCTGCTGTGACTTGTTCTAGGTCTCTAGGATATGCCCTAATCCACGTGGAAAAGCAGAGTTGTGGGTGCACATCTCGAGTTCTGGGTAACACAGGTTTCACAGCTGGGGCCAGCGCTAAGGGGAGCTGGGGCAAGAGAACAAAGCCAGTGCAGGGGCTGGTGGGTTATGCGATAGGTGACTGACTGACTGGTGAGAGAGCTGCTGTGAGTTGCTATTTAGTAACGGCTGTGTCATTAGACCCTAGACAGGTTAGAGAAGTGAGAAGATAAGGGTGCTGCTTTCGTGGAGCGTAAGAGTGGGCTATAGCACTTTGGTTCCTGAGGAGCATGGACAGCCACTTCCCTTGTCCAGGGGACAGTGTCAGCCATCAGGCCCTGCCAGACACCTGCCATGTTGAGTTCTGAGGGTCTGCTGCTACTGACCTTGTGTCTCTCCCTCTAGTACGCCCTGCACGTGTACAACGAAGTGATGAGTGTTGGGCAGAAATACGGAATCCGGAATGCTGGGTATTACGCTCTTCGTAGTCTCCGAATTGAGAAGTTTTTTGCTTTCTGGGGTCAGGATTTAAACACCCTCACCACACCCCTGGAATGTGGACGAGAGTCTCGGGTGAAGTTAGATAAGGTACGTACCTATGCTCACTCCACTCTGTCCCTCAGCTTTGCAAGCAGGGAGCCCGCGTGAGGACCAGGAGAGCTGGCGTCAAAGGAAGTGTCCAAGTGTTGAGAGCTCAGCGATGACAATCAGGGTGTCCTTACAGTAAGAAATGTGTCTGTGGGGTAAAACACTTAATATGGACACATAATACACAACACTTGCTTGGCGCACTTTGCTCTCTTTTAGACCGAGTGCTTTCTGGGCAGTTTTTCTGAGTTGATTATGGTGATTCATTAAACATGCCAGGAATATATGTACAAATGAGTCACCTTACATTCAACTGCCTAATTTTTTTGTTTCTCTTCAGAGTAACACATGAAAATGATTTTTTTTTTTTTAAATATCAGTTTACTGGGAAGTTCAGTGAAAAGCCTGTTTTCCTACCTCTGAACCTACCCAATCCCACTGCCAGTCTGTCCTTGTACAGGCTCCCACGTAGGTAGGGCCAACAGATGGTGTGTCATTTCCCTCACCACTTCCTTAACCTAGATGGGCAAGTACTACACGCTTGGTATACTGCACCTTGCTGTCTTCATTTAACAGAGTATCTTAGCAATCATATAACTTTTATATCAGAAAAAGTTAAAAAATGCTCAATTTGGGAAACAGGAGAAAATACAAAGAAGAAAATTAGTTTACTTTATCGTGCTCTTTTTTGTACATGTGCATACATAAATACACACATTGAATACAGATATATATGTGTGGACTTTCTGCTCAATTATATAAATACATTGTTTCTAGAACAATTTTGGCAAATATTTGAGTATTGACTTTTCTTCCTAAATATTCTCTGTGTGGTCTTGTGATTGAAACGTGTTTATAAAATAGAAGAGAGAAATGACATGTACCTGTGTTGAGAAAAGTTCTCTGAAGGTGCCCTCCATGTAGTGAATGCAGTTTTCCGCATGGCAGGAACCACTTTCCCAGAGCTTGCAGGGGTATGTGTGGGGGTGCGGTCCCTTGCAGCGACACCAGGTGTAGATGCCATCTCAGCGCCACCTCTCTCTCTCCTAGGGGATGGATTTCATTGGGCGAGACGCCCTGCTGCAACAGAAGCAGAACGGGGTGTATAAACGTCTCACTATGTTCATCCTGGATGACCACGACACAGACCTGGACCTCTGGCCTTGGTGGGGGGAGCCCATTTACCGGAATGGGCAGTACGTGGGCAAGACCACAAGCAGTGCCTATGGCTACACCCTGGAGCGCCATGTGTGCCTGGGCTTTGTGCACAATTTTTCTGAGGACACCGGGGAAGAGCAGGTGGTGACGGCAGATTTCATCAACCGGGGAGAATATGAGATTGACATCGCTGGACATCGGTTCCAGGCCAAAGCTAAGCTGTACCCCGTCCCATCTCTCTTCACCCATAAACGCCGGAAGGATGACGTGGAGCTAAGTGACTTGCAGGGGAAGTAATGCAAGGCAGTTTCGTCACCTCCCCATCATCTTAGGCACTTTTCTCCCCCCGATTCCCTCCCTCTTCTTGATTTAACCTTTGCCTCCTGCCTCTTATCTTGATATAATTTTAAGCTTTTAAACTTTTCCTTTGCAACCTCTCCTGTCCTTGCATCTTCTCCTCCCTTTTCCAGTTTTCCCCCGACACTCTGGGGCTGGTTGTCCAGTCCCTCCACCTCAGAGGTTCCCGTGATGACAGGGAGCATGTTTGACAGCAGGACAGGAGCAGACTCCACTCGTGGCTGTGGGTTATGGTGAGTCTGACTTCAGATGCTGTGTCCTGAAGCCAGAAAGGCTGATGGTATGCAGGCCTCAGGGTAAGAATCTATCTCCGTGGGGCTAAGCTTTTCCAGAGTGAGCTGTTAATTTGGGGGGAGGGGGGTTTACTGTGTCTGACACAGCCCTGTGGCTCTTTCTCCCATCCCATCGTGCTTGGGTTGGCACCCTGATACCTCCAGCAAGAGGAGGATCATCTACCTCACTGATTAGAGGCATCACGTGGGTGTTTTCTGGGGTTAACCCTCCCAGGCCTCCCTCCCGACCCAGTTATCAGACTGTTGGGCCAGGGCCACCTACCTATAATTTTCTTCATCTCTGGCTAATCTCTACAGTGAGGGGTGTTTTGATTTGGTTAGCTGAGTAAACAAATAAGACAGTGTTTGAAAGGGAAAGACCATGTTGCCTTTTTCATTACTTTTCGTAGCTGAAAGGGTCTGACCTCAAAGTACAGCACTGGGGATGCTGAGTTTCCTATTAAAACAGTGCTGCTTTTTTCTGTCAGCTACTCAAACGTTCAGTCATCCCATCTTGATCCTTTTCTCCAAGTGCACGTGACGATCAATTCAGCCTCCCATCCCTTCCACAGGAGGCCCACTGGCTCAGTACATTATCTCTCCCTTTAGAACAGGGAGGGGGAGGTAGGACAAGCATCCTGGTTGAATAACTAAGCCTTGTGCCCATGCTGAGTTGAAGAGAACTACCGGGACCCCAAGTTTTGCTGCCCCTGCATGGAACAGATAGATGCACACGAGATGACCCACGCAGGTCCATGGAGTTCCGAGTGCGGACAGTATACATTACCTAAGCCCGAAGTCTGCATTCCATCTTTTCTTTCCAGCCTCCTCTTTGGAATAGAAAGTGACTTGGGGTACCAAGAAGCCCTGCACACTTTTAAGCAGTGTCTGTTTTCTGAGAGTGAAACTTGGATCTCACAGATGGGTATCCATCCCCACACTTAATTTCCCCTTGCAAACTGCTGCTAGAGATTTTAACTAATGTATCTTGGATGCATTAATTCTAATAGGTCAGTAAGTACATTACAGAAGATCCTTTTGTTAGAGCAGCTTAAAATTCTCAGGTGTCTGCCTGCTCTGGCACTTCTCTGGGATTCCTGTTTACCTACTTGATCACTGAGTTTAGTGTCCACCTTCTTAGTAAGTCTTAATTGATTTAACAAAGTAGTGTGTGATTAGAAAGCTGTTGGGGGACTTCACTATTTCGGTGCAAATGTGTGTATAACTAGCTGAGAGATGCTGCTTCTGGGCAAAGAGGAGAGAGGAGAGGTGCTGCCCAGCTGGAGAGCAGAGCAGTGCACGGCAGCTGTGAACTTGAGAGAGCAGGAAACGGGCACCCAGCCAATGCAGGTGTTACCAGCAGGGAGCTGACTGACCCAAGAAGGTGGAGAAATAAAAGTATCATACCCTGCACCACTCCAAAGTCATCTTTGGAAATGAAAATTTGGGATTAAATCCAAAAGAAATTGTAAGTTATACGCATAAATTATATCTTGTCTGTAAATAGGGGTCACACTCCTAAGACTATGGCAAGATGTTAATCTTCTGGGGTACCAGTCGTTAATTGAGTGCCCTGAAATATATTTACCTTCTGGTACTTTACCTTGGTCCTAAATTATAGGGGCTAGTTCTTTCCTGCCTCAAGCACAGCTGACAATCAAAACATCCTCATTTCTGTGTCATTTCCAGCTCCTGGACAGTGGGACTGCACGTGTTTGCCTTCTGCGACAACTCACCTCTCCTCAGAGATGCGAGGGATTGTTGAAAGGGTGGCTGGATTTTGATTTTAGGTGGTTGATACTTTCTTCTCTCTGAAATGATCTGTCATCAATGCTTGTGCTGTCTTGTCTTCTATCTGGTCAGCATATTCAGTTGAAGAATCATTTTGAACCTATAAACACAAAGGGCCTCAAACAGATGGAAGACCCAAGGTTGCAAGTCTCCTGTGGGCCTTCTCCTCCCTTGAAATAAGCCCCTAGTTACTCAGGTCATATGTAAATCCCATGGTCATGTGATTGACACTGAAGATTTCCCATCTGTGATGAAAGCGGTAATTCAGAAAGTTTTCAAAGTAAAAAGGGACAACACCTACCTGCTTGGATAGCCCATTTGATGTCCTTTAATTTGTGTTTCTGTCACATAGCACTGCACAGGCAGGACCTGCTCCAGGAGACAGAAGTGAGCAATTCCCGCGCTAATCCTAGTGCTCCTCTCAGGAGTCCCTCTACCCCTAAATGCGAGAGATGCCATTTAGCCCCATGATTAAACCCAGTCTCATTTTGGCCCCGAAGTTCCCATTCCTGCAGGAGTAGAGCCCAGTCACTTCCATTTGATTCTCATCAGGAGGTGTGGCTGGATTCTACCTCCTCATACAGACCAAGAGTTTTACCTGTGTCCCTTCTTTACAGGGCTGTTATTTCCAAGAAAGTAACTAAAACATGTGGAAAATAACTCTTCAGTTTTCTCCTTTACCCTGCCTATGCATGCGCTTGAGATGCTAACCCCTCCCTAATGCCACACTGGCAGGATCGAACCACTAAAAAGTGGTTTTGCTTCACTGAAAAGATGACTCACCACCTTGCTTTCTGGCTCTGTTTATCCTCTGGCTTTTGGACACATTTGCTGGCATTTCAGTGAGTCTTCATAACATCCCTTGAGAAGCTGGGACATATAAAGAGGGAATCTTCTATGACCTATAGTCCTGATTCTGACCCAAACCTGTGTCCTGGGAGAACAGTTACATTGGTTTGCTTTCAGGCGTTAGCCACAAGGTTCCTTTTTATACCTCGTCGTTGCTTCTGGGCCAGAGTAGCCAGCAAGGATGTCTTTAGTATCTAAGATAGAGGTCTCGTCCACAGTGCTTTAATACTGAAGAATAAACTACCGTTTCGATTTTCTTTCTGCACATCCCATCCCAACACTGCCACATTACTCACAAACTTTGATATAAGCAGCATTGTCAACGTGATGTAGAGAAAAGTTTCTCTCAAGTAACGAATTTTCATCTCGCACAGGTCATTTACAGGCACACGGACTCAGGAGAAGCACACTTGAGTGTAAGAAACAGTAGATGAAATAGGGATTAACCACATCCTGCACTGAGTCTTCAGTGAGCTAGGGATCCATGTCCCCACCACTCTGCCCTCCACGTAAAGGTGCTGAGTTGTAAGGCTCCTTCACTATCATTATGGGGCTGGCACCTGCTGTCCCTTGACACTACAAATACACTATTTTTCAAGAGGACTGAGTATTTTTGTATGTTTTTGTCTTCTATTTGTCCATTAAACACCAGAGTTCCTTGTATAAGATTCTCGACTTCTAAGCAGAACCCTTGGAGAATTAGACATTTCTTCATGGGCCATTATTCTCATGATATTTAGATACACCTATTTTTATCCTTTGCAAAACTTTCTTCTTGCCTTATTTTTCTGTCTGACAAGGACAGAAATTACAAGAAGTGGGGAAGATACTTTTAACATCCTTTTCAACAGATCTATGCCAGAATTTCCTTTGCACACCAAGAACTGGAGCTTGGAGCACCTCTTTTCTCCAAGCCAGATTCTAGTGCCTTACACTCCAGGACGCCACATGGTGGGTGGAGATGGGAAGGATGAGAGCAAAAGTCCCTTCAACAGCTGGGTGCGGGGGAGAAAGCTCTGCAGCTTGTTTCATTAAAGGCTTTTCTAGCAGCACAGTTAGTAACACTTTACTCTCTGGTCAACTCCTGGGATGTGTGAAAACACTTGTGATTAGCGTAAAGTGCTACAACCCATTTTTGCATTTGTAAATGTGCAGTTTAACTCAGCCCTGTTCCATCCCTGTATAGTGTCAGCATGTGGTCTTGAGGACACTCGAAGCACTTTGGTAAAAATGAGATCTTTCCAATGTGCCCTGGTGACAACAGGCACAGAAGGTGACCGAGCGTCTCTGCCCTCTGTGAATATGGTATTAACATTGTGCAGTGTTTCTATCAAGCCAAATGTCAATTCAGATTTTCTTCTCATATTACTAAGTTTGTAAATGAATAAACAGACATTTTAACTACTCCTGCCATGTCTATTTATGAAATGTTCTACATCTGTAGTAACCAGGTTCACGTATTTGCCACCACTGAGACAAAACACCATACATAAAACCATTTGTACCTCTTACCAGAGTGTAAAACAGAATTTGGAAAGAGGAGGAAAGATACAGCACTTAAAACTGTTACTCTCCAGGCAAGGGGGACGTGGCTGTGAGAAGAAATCCCCTGTTCCTCCTTCTGAAGTTACTATCTCTGGACTTGACATCCTATCTTACAACTTACAAGAAGCTAGCACTGGACTTACCGCCCATGTCTGTGTGGAAAGTGAACCGTGTGTGCACAACTGCTCACAGTGGTAAAAAATATAAACAGTCAGTGACTTTTTAGTAAACCGAGTTTCCATCCAGAAATTTAGTCACTGGACTTGACTACCTATTTTCTGAACAACTACATCTGGGAATCCATAGAAAATGTGTCTTAAGAATCTCGTCAACTTCCCTTCTAAACTTAACTTTTTATGTCCAGTTTCATGAATAACCAAATTTGTTACGACTGAAGTAGTACAGAAGAACATCCCACAGGCTCCGAGGCTAACTCCAAAAGAGGACTTCCACCAGCGTTTTGTACAGTGACGTTTCTGGGCCTCCCATGGTGAGTACTTTGAAGGGGATACGACTGTCAATTACATGTGTCTTCCTCTCAGTATGCGCATACTGGATTAAGTACATTACAGGCCATACTGACAAGGAGTAGCTCCAGAAAGGAAGAAGCCCAGCAAGCTGAGTCTGAGTGAGAAGGACTTACTTTCCGGCTCCCCCGCCAAACGAAAGGCCAGCAGAGTTCATTCCCGCCAGGACAAAGTAGCCCTGCACTGAAGGAGACTCTCCCATGATGCACCTCATGTCCGGGGTGAAGGTCTCAGGGCAGTTCACCAACTTCACGATCTCCAGAGCCTCCAGTTCTGGCATCCGACGCAGGAGGGAACTCAGCAGGGGCTCTGAGAAACAACAGCAAACCAAAACAGAGTCCCCAGCTTTAGGGAAGTCCCAAACGTTCCACCGCTTACGCTTCTCTACCTCCCTCCTTTTAGAAAATTCTCTTGGAGAGCTTTCCTAAGAAGAGCCAGCTTGGCCACTTATCAGAAGCAGAAACCGTGGTGGAATCGTGGGGCGTACCTACAAAGTGATCGACATAAACACAGATGGAGAGGAAAGAAAGATACTCTCTAGAGAGGAAAGGAGCTGAGGGAGAGCAGATGCCACCCGTGCCTAAAGAGGACAATCTCAAAGGGATCAGAACTCGAGGGAAAGCCCTTAAATGGCCCCCAAAGAGATCTGCAATAAAAGACAATGTCACCTAAGTTGGAACAGCAGCAAAAGACAGAGCCTCGGCCTGTTTTAAGGTAAGTCCACAGTCAGGGAATAAGCCAGTGGGACAGTGGTAACAGATGACACACCAGGCTGAAGCAGGCTGGTGGGTACATGGGGGTTTATACTGTCCTCCCCACTTTTAAAAGTTTGAAATTTCCCCAAAATTAAGTTCTAAAGGGAAGGAGGGACACTCTTCATTCTAGTCCCTTTCATAGCTTTTGAATTTGGGACCATGTGACTATATGACCTATTCAATAAATTAAAATTATTTTAAAATTGAGTAGAAGAACGTATTAACGAAACAATTCTGCTTCTTAAAATTCTCTTCAATTTTATACGAAGTCCTATCAAAAGAAGGTTTCCTCCTAGCCTAAAATTTCAGCAGTGATGTTAGGTAAGTAAGAGAAGCCAAAAATCATTTAACCGAGATCCAAGATTTTTAGTTCCCTGAGTCTGTTCACCAGTAACTGCATCCTTAGACCAGACAAACTCTGTAGACTGCCCTCTGTAACCACCGAATGGTGTTGTTACAAAAATCAAATAAGGAACTACGGAGGCATACCTCGGTTCAGTTCTAGACCACCTCAGTAAAGCGAATGTTGCAATATAGCGAGTCACTGAATTTTCTGGTTTCCCACTGGATATAATATGTAAATATTATGTTTACACTCTACTGTAGTGTATTTTTTAATGTGTGTGTGACAGCATTATGCCTAAAAAAGCAATGCACATACCTTAAAAACAAATTTAAAATAAAATTAAATACTTTACTGCTACACTAATTTGAAAAGATTCATGCACCCCAATGCCCCAATGTTCATAGATGCATTATTACAATAGCCAAGATGTGCAAGCAACTAAATGTCCATAGACAGATGGGTAAAATAAACGTGGTTTTATATATATATATATATATATATATATATATATATATATATATATATATATATATATAATGGAATACTACTCAGCTGTAAGAAAAAAATGAAATTTTGCCATTTGCAACATGGATGGACTTGGACGGTATTATGCTTGCTTAGTGAAATGAGTCAGAGAAAGACAAATACTGTATGTTATCACTTATATGTGGAATCTAAAAAAGAAAATGAACTAGTGAATTAAATAAAAGAGAGAGAAAGAAAGAAGCAGACTCACAGAATCAGAGGATAAACCAGCACTTACCAGTGGGGAGAAGGAAGGAAGAGGGGGCAGGAGAGAGGCAGGAGATCAAGAGGAACAACTACCATGTACAAGATAAACAAGCTACAGACCTACATTGTACAGGACAGAGAATAGAGCCAATATTTTATAATAACTGAAAATGGACTATAACTTAAAAATTATGAGTCATTATGTTGTACACCTGAAACTTATACAATATTGTACCTTAACTAGATCTCAGAAAAACTTTTTAAAAAGTCAACTCATTCAGACTTCAGTGCATTATTAAAACTTCTAAAAAAAAAAGTAAAAAAAAAAAATTGCTAAAATGTGCTAACCATGATCTGAGCCTTCAGCAAATCTTTTTTTTTGCAATAGTAACAACAAAGATCACCGATCATAGATTGTAACAAATATAATAATAATAAAAAAGCCACAATTACCAAAATGTGAGAGACACAAAGGGAGTAAATGGAAAATGGCACCAACAAGCTTGCTCAACACAGAGTTGCCACAAACCTTCAATTTATTCAAGACGCAGTATCTGCGAAGAACAATAAAACGAGGTATGCCTGCATTCCTGAAAACGCTTTAAAATATAAGGTCTTAGACAAATATATGGCATTCGTGTTACAACCTAGTTCACATACCAAAGTGATCCCAGTCTTCCTGTAGATTCTGAATCTCCAGCTGGTTCTTGCCCTCAGTGAAAATTGGTTTCGGGTTCTTCTCAAAGCCCCCAGACAAGATGCCACCCTGCCAGTTCCGAATATAAATTCTTCCGTCAGCGTCCACAATAGCTGAGGAAGAGAAATGACAAGGGGGTGGGGAGTAGGAGAGAAGAAACAGGGTTTAGGGCCCAGCCAGCATTCCAGATGGACAGAAAAAGAAGCACAACAAAAACACCAATTATAGGCTTTATTAGCCACACAGCATCCAGTGAACACTGGCTCTCATCAGCTTGAAAATACCTTTCCCGGTCATGGGGGAGGATCCTCCCTCTCAGATTTACAGTGGAGACTTTCTCAGACTATGCCTAACCAGATCAGTTACCTAGAAGCTTTAACTAGGCCTCACAACCAACCAAACTACGTAACTGCCACTGTGCCACGTGAAAGCCTAACAGAAAGGGGGCTGCAGAGCCCACTCTAGGGACGAAGACCTCAAAGTGACATCAAACCCTCCCACGGCGCCGGGAGTCACTGAACAGCCCGAGTTTATAGCTCACCTATGACATCTCCACTATGTACAGCATTGAGACAAAAACTCTAGGTTACATTCCAAACATTCTCAATTTGGAATTACAGTTAACTTGCCAAAAAACAAACAAAATTGCTGAAGTGGGATGGCCAGAGTGGGCACTTTCATAAGGAGTCAGTTATTACAGGGAAGTTAGAATTGGGTCCCCCGCCCTGTAACATGCTCCAGAAAAGACAAGACTCTTTGGGCACAGTCTGTCCTTAGCAGAAAGCCTTCCTCTGCAGAGGACAGAACGGTGGCAAGGAAACAAGATTAAAAACAAAGTGCGAGTCCTCACTTGGTGCGTTGCTCTGCAGGGGGGTCTCCAGGGGGCGAGTCAGAAGGTAGAAGTGCTCGCAGGCATGTAACGGGATACTGACCGGCTCCTCGTTGGACAGACCCAGCTCGTATGCCCACTACAAACGGACAGATTGATTTGTGGGTGGAAGAGGAACAGAGAGACAAGTGAGCAAGTTCAGCCGCTTGAGAAGAGTTTAATTTCAAGCAGCTAATGGGCACTCTCGCTACCATGTCAGCTGTGGGAAGCCAAGCTCCCGCCTGCTGTAGTTCAATTATCGGATGGGGAGCAACACTATACCCTTTAAAGCACAAAATTTACTCTTAGCTCAAAGGAAGACCGATTTACCAGCTGTAAAAGGAACTCGTGGGGAGCAAGCAAGGCCCTTTTAACAGAATGCCTGGCCTCAACTGCAAACCCCAGACACCAATCACAAAAGAACTTCACAGGTCAGAGAGTATTCCTAGGTCCCCTTAAGACTGTGGAGGGGGAGGCAAGGGGCCAGTCTGCCCCCAGACCAACAGCGGCGTAGTGTTTCGGAAACTGAATGCATGCTCCTGGCACGATAAAACCGCCTACTACTTATTTGCTGGGTGATAGGATGAAATGAATCACCAAAGAAAGACCAAACGCCAAGGGCTGATTTATGTCAAGATCAACCATTTCCTGGCCTTCCGGACCAGGACAGCACCAGTCACCAGGGTGGAGGAAGGAAAGGTCACCAGTGCTTCTATATGAGGAGTAAGTACAGGGTTCCGATTTGGAGTGTGAGAATTCTGAGTTTTCCCGTCCACACAAGAAACAGTGTGGTCCCTGGCATCTGTTTATTCCGTCACAATACTAACCTTACGTCTCTACGCCAAAAAATCCTGGAGACAAGAGGTAAATAAGAAAATCAGTGACCCAGTATTGCTGCTAACCTACCTGACCAGCGCAGTTGACAAAATACTGGCACTGGATCTGTCCTTTATCTGTCTCCACACCAGTGACTTGACCTTTTCTGACCATAACATGAAGAATACTCGTCCGGTCATAGATCTGAACACCTGTGGAAAGGCAGACAAAGGGTTGGTGCGTCATCACCTACCGTGTCAGAACTCGGCACTTGCAGCAAATTCTCAACTCAAGAATCACTGAAAAGGCCAGGTCGATGCTTTCATTTTAAAAACCAAAAAACTCCTGGAACCTCATCCGGAGACTGTGGAAATGGGCCTTTCCCAAGACTGAAAAGGCCAGGCCAACTGAAAAGCCAACTTTAGTAAATAACCAAATCCCAGTAATCATAAAGGGGCAGGGGAGAAAAAGTTCAGTAGGGCATCTTAAATCCTCATCTACCTACATCACGAATCAGTTTATCCAAAGTGTGTAACACCCTGGGCACTGACTAGTTCTCCCCCTTATTCACTGCAACACTGGGATGTGATCCAAGCTGTCTGTGGATTAAATCCCCAAGGTGTGTTTCAACCTTGGAGCTTCTCAAGTCCCGTGGGGGGGGGGGGGGAATGCCCTTAAATCTGAAGTGCTTTAAGCAGTAACTAAAAGCAGTTCCTTGGAACTTTAGTAAGAAAACTGTGGCCCTGAGGGAAAATATTTATTAACAGGTTATTATAGAAACACAAAATTCCTGCGAAGAGCTAAGAGCCAGTGTTCCCACATGGAAGCGGCTTGGAGCCCCTGCCTATCGTGAGGTGCTTTCTTAGACGACCTCTTCCTTCCTAACCCAAAGCCAGCTTACCATTTTGGGAGGCAGCACTTGCCAGGGCAAGAGCCACATCAGCGGAGGACACCACCGCATCCTCGGGAACATGCATGGCCCCCACCAGGTCGTGCACATTGAGGAGAGGGTGAAGTTCGGCCACTTTCTTGGGGGAGATGATCTCGGAAGGGATGCCTATGACACTGCCACAGAACACAGGGGGACAATGACATTCACTGGCCCTCCCGCAGAGGTCAGCTGACAGTAAAGTCAGGACAGGCTTCTAGCCTCATACGTACTTCAGCCTTGAGTTGACACGCTTCAGGGAGATCAGCCGGTCCTGAGTTTGTGCCAGGAAGATCGAGCCCGTCCTTATGTAACCTGGAAGAGAAAACAGCCCAAACTGAGACAGACCAGGCAGAGTGCGGCTTGGGGGAAGGGGCAGAGTGGCAAGCCCACTAGACTGTCAACAGCAGACCTGTGATGAGTCCGGACTGCCCACCAACCAACCAGTCTCAGCTCAGTCTTGTGAGGATCAAATGAAGATTCTAATGTACATCAAATCACTCTTACAATAGAAGTGAATTGCTACACAGACTTTTCTTGGGGGGAGATGTAACTCTGACCGATCTATATTCTCACCCCTTTAGGTAATTACACCCTTTGGCCTCCTATTCTAGGTGGGAGTGTAACCCTTGGTGAAGGCCACTCACCACATCAGCCTCCCCTCCCGTGTTCCCCAGTACAGCCAGCAGGCCTGTGACCTAAGCGCAAGCCATCTGACCCTCCTGGAACACTCAGTCTTGATCAAGGAGGTGCCTCATCTCAGAAGCAGCAGCGTCCTGGCCAGACTATTCTTGTTCCAGCTGAGGGACTGACTGCTGTGGGGTCCCCACAACCTGGCCTCCACCCTGCCTCCAGCTGGTAGCCTCCTGCCAGCCCTACAGGCCCCCAGTGGCCTTCCAACTAAACTCTTTTTTGCCCAAGTTACCCAGGGTCAATTCCTGTTGTTTACAATCAAAGTACCTGCTACAACTGCTATTACACTTGAGTCGATGACAATCTTCCCAGAATGCAGTGACTCTTAATTCTTATGAAGAAAAACATCGAATCAATCAGGTATATTTTAAAAAGTAAATTTAAGTATTTTCTTACTCCTCTTGAAATCATCAGCTAAATATGCCCTTCACTGACATGACAAGGTTGCCAAGTTTGGGGAACTGAAGTGTCAGAGCCTGGTTTTGAAAGGACTCGTATCTTCAATAAATTTACTCCTTTGCTCAATCCTAGAGTACACAGAAAGCAGACCTATCCATACCACTACCACTGTGAAAAATAAAATTGCTAATTACTGGTCAATGTTTGTTTACATTTCTGTTTGTCTTCGACTGAAGGTAGAGTCAAAATACTGTGGTCAGAGGTTCCTAGTAGTTCTTTTTTCCCCCTATAGAAAAGTTGTTACTCACTGGAAATGTAGTTAGGTTATTTCTGGTAGTGTTCCATCGTAGGTCCCCCCCCCCGACCCCCATCCTGATGGTTTTCTTTTATATTTGAGTATGCAAAATGTTCACATCACTCTAAAAGTCGAAACTACACAAAATCAAGAAATGTCACTACCCCCCACGCCCCCACCCTCCACCCTGTTTCTGTCTTACCCTGGGAAGGTAACCAACCTCAGTACTTCCTGGTTTATCCTTCCTCTATTTCCTTGTTCGCAAAGTAAGTATGCACTTGCATATTTTATTTCTTACACAAAAGTAGCCTGTTTTACGTAATCTTTAATGCTCTGTTTTTCTCATATGACAGTGTATCCCAGAACCCACTCCACAGCAGTTCACTGACATCCTCTTCCTTTTCTCATCCACCTAGCAGTCCTTCATGTGGTTGTTCCACTTCATTTTACCAACGTCCTATGTATAATATTTAAATTTGCAGTCTTACATTTGCAATTAGATAGTATTACAATAATTAATCTTGTGGGCTTATATTTTTGTACAAAACATTCTTAAGGGCAAAAAACAAGGTACAGTCTCTAAAAAAAAAAAAAAAAAAGGTACGTAATAATAATGCTGAATACAATCTGAGTTTGGTTTAAAAAAAAAAAACAAAAAACTATACCTGTATACATATACCATAAAAGGGAGTCCAAGGGTACAAACTAACCAGAGTGGTAACTTTCAGGGGTTACTGAGTGGGGAGGAAAGATTTTCACTTTTTATTTTTATATTCCTATATAGCTCATATTTATTATAATGAGTATGTAACTTGTTACATATGTTTAAAATTTTTTTAAAGTTCCTTATAACTCACTAAACATTTTTTTTTCAATTGATTTGACATGGATTTGGTAAATGGCTTAATCTACCTGCATCTAGGTTTCTTATCTGTAAAAGAATGAACCTTCCTCCTTGTAAGATCAAATGATATACGGAATACTTTCAAAAAGTTATTAAAACTTTTAGATTAGCATGTTCATTCACTCGACAAAAATTATACTTCACGCAAAGGAAGCACTGCAGAAACTAGTATCTGCATAATGAGGACTGCTGAAGTGATCCACTAACTCCGAGTAGAAAGTTGTTAACGCACACCTCACGAGAATGAACTATTTTCAGAGAACTGGCACACGATTTCTTATCATTAAATCTAGGTTGTACATGTGTCATTTGTCTTAATGTCTCAGAGCAGCCCGCTGGGTGACAGTGATTATGGGAGTATACACATGTAACACTCTGCTGGGTAACAGAATTCTCCATCAGGGAAGCCCCTACAGCATCTTTCACAGCATCACTGGTGAACTACAATGGGGGTGACAGATTGAGGGGGATGCCCTTACTCTCCCTTGCCTGGCTTCCTCACTGCCCCACAGGCATCAATAAGGCGGTCCAGAAAGGGAACGAGACCAAAAGCTAGGCTAACTTACCTTACAGAGAAGAAGTCTGTCGCCCTGGTTTCTCTGGAATTGGACCACCTGAGCGATGTAAGGCTCAGCAAAGCACTAGTAACTGAACCAAGGGACTGGGAGTCAGCAGTTCTAGCTGTGAGCCCATTCTGTGGACCCTCTTCTGACTCAACCCCTAGTTAATATCTGATTCAAGTACCTTGTTGTCATTAAATTAAATCCAACCAGAAGTATCCGAAATACAGTTAGGTTCCACGTCTACCATAGCCAAGTTACCAGAAAATCAGTCTTCAGTTGCAATTTACAAATAAGGTTACCCTTCAGTTGGCAAAAAGAGAAGTTACCCTCCTCCTTTGTCACTATTAGTCTTGAATTATGTGTGATCTGAATTATGCAAGGTCTTCAGAAGAGCATCCCTCACATGTGTACTGTCCTGAATTTCACCACTGGGTCTCACTACCCTCTCATGATAATAAGAGTGGTCACCAGTTTCATCAGCCATGAGACTAGGCTCGACTCTAGGCTTCTAGCTGACCCATCACCTCACAACAAACTGCTAGACATTCTTTCAACTTGTTATTATATGGGACACAGTACAGATCCATCTTCCTGTTCTTGGGACAATTCCTACTCACTCCAGTACTTTTTAGCTTGCAATCCCATGTCCTTACTCCCCTAATTACACAGGTAGTGGGAAATCCACGTTTATGCTTTCTAGTCAGAAATATCCTTAACAGCAACTGTTGCAGTGCAGGGGATCAAACTATGATTTAACTATCGAGCACCTAAACCTGAGTTCTTTCTCCTCCTCTTCATTTAGGAGCCACTTACTATACTTCAGTGAGTGAAATATATATGAAATGGCCCAGGAAAACGTTTGTTCCCTAAGAATTGCAGAATCTGAAACGGGTCTAGGATACTGATTGAAGACCCTCAACGTATAGAGAAGGAAACTGAAGACAGCTCGACAAGCTACCTGACTTGCCCTGTGCCACCTGTCACACCCTGACTAGTGCTGAGCCTGGACTAAAACTCAAGTCCAAATTACCAAATCACTGGGCAGACTCGGTGTGAGACCAAAAACAGTACTGAGTGAAAGAGTCTAGATTACCTGCTTACCTGTTTGGATCCCTGTTTCTTGCTCTAATTGATGGTAGAGTTTGTTTGAATAGTCTGCCATCTTCTGCTCAATGGTCAAGTGTCTGGCGGTGCTTAGGATGCCAGCACAGAACCTCGTAGAGCCAGCAGCCAGCCTGTAGGATGGATGCAAATGCTATCAGGCAGACTCACACATCCGTGAATACAACATATTCAAGGTTCCTTATTATAGCACTGTTTCTAACACTAAAAGATGGAAACAAACAAAATGCCCATCAACATGAGAATGATTTAAAATTTTGGAGTTCACCTATTCAACAGAGTACTTTACATACAAAATGAATGAGAGGGGAGGGTACAGCTCAATGGTAGAGCACGTGCTTCATTAGCACGCACAAGGTCCTGGGTTCAATCCCCAGTACTTCCATCAAAATAAATAAATAAATAAATAAACCTAATTCCCGCCCGCGCCCCCCCCCCCTGCCAAAAAAATAAAAAATAAAAAGAATGAGAATACTTTTATGCACCAATCTTAATGGAACAACCCTAAAGAAAAAAGCCAGGGGAAGAACACAGTTTAAGTCATGCTACCACTTGCATGAGATGGGGGGAAAAAATGAATATCCAGATAGCCATATACATACCTACCAATACATATTTGATTATACATGTAAAAGAGTATCTAGAAATGATATGCAAGGAACTTAGCTCACTTCCAGTGAGGGAAACCTGTAGCTGAAGGTCAGGCAGA
Organism: Camelus dromedarius; assembly: GCF_036321535.1. Classification (NCBI taxonomy): domain Eukaryota; kingdom Metazoa; phylum Chordata; class Mammalia; order Artiodactyla; family Camelidae; genus Camelus; species Camelus dromedarius. The sequence goes on along the minus strand of NC_087444.1, from coordinate 31,812,116 downwards.
AGGAGACTTTTCCCTGTATGCTCTTTTATACAATTTCAATTTCGAACTCTGTGAATGTGTTGCCTATTCAAAAATAAACACACTTTAAATGTCTTAAATGTTGTCCAATTTGTGATAGGCAATAGAACATGAAAAGCCTGGAACAGAAAAAGGACACTAGGGAAAAAGTGAATGAATTCTTTAGTGAACAGAAACTTCAGTTAATAATAATGTCTCAATATTGGCTCGTTCACTGAAACACGAATCTTAACGTAAGATGTTAGTAGCAGGTGAAACTGGATGTGAGGTACATGGGGACTCTGAACTAGCTTCACAATTGTTCTGTAAATCTAAAACTGTTCTAAAATAAGTTAATTAAATGAAGAGGAACAGAAATAAGGCAGAAAGCAGCTCAAAGACGAAGCACCCGAGTCACAGGATTCATTGCTGTTTTACTACAACAGAGAGAGCAGGATGGTAAGATGTGCTGCGAGCCTGACAGAAATACATCCCTTAGCTACTTGTTATGCTGGAGCCTGCCACTTCTCTGAAAACCAAAAAGCATGAGTATTGGGCATCACAAAACAATGTACTGGAGATTTCACTTTTCTGTGATTCTTCTTAATGCCACTTCGCAATATTTAGATTAGCTATTGGTGGGTCAGTGTTACCAAAAGGGATGAGGGAAGCCCATCCAATCAGTGAAGGGGAGCCACAAGCCAAGCCAGGTCCAGTTTGATCCTTACCTGCCCTGCTCCAAAAGGACAATATCCTTCCATCCCATCTTAGAGAGATGATAGGCCACAGATGTGCCCATGATTCCACCCCCACAGATGACCACGTGTGCCTCGGCAGGCAGGGCAACGGAATGCGCTTCGGCGACGAATGCACCGCTTCTGACTGAGGACCACTTCTGCCATCCTCGGCTGTTTCTTTGTCTTCGGACCACTGATAGCAACCGGTGAAACATCACGTCCGCCAGCAACTGGGAGATGTGCTCTCACTCAGCTAAGAAGGAGATCCCCAGAATTCCAACTAAACAGAGAAAAACCAAACATATTTCATACCACTGTATTCAGTGCATAGAATTAATAAGAAAGGGCTGAAACAGAGAATAGTAATTGTTCGTTCAGCAAAAGTCTGAGAACTTACTGAGTTCCAGACACACTGCTAGCTGTAGATACAGCAGTGAACACGGAAGACGAGGCCCCTGCCTTTACACAACTTACGTTTGGGAGAGACAAGAAGCCAATGCACAAATGAAACAAGTAACAAAGCTAGCATGATGGAGTCATTAGGGGCACAGTCAAAATACGATGGTCAGAACAGGCACATGAAAAAATGCTCAGTATCACTAATTATCAGAGAAATGCAAATCAAAACTACAATGAAGTACCACCTCACACCAGTCAGAATGGCCATCATGCAAAAGTCCACAAAGGACAAATGCTGGAGAGGCTGTGGAGAAAAGGGAACCCTCCTACACTGTTGGTGGGAATGCAGTATGGTGCAGCCACTGTGGAAAACAGTATGGAGATTCCTCAAGAAACTAAAAATAGACTTACCAGATGAGCCAGCAATCCCACTCCTGGGCATATATCCAGAAGGAACCCTACTTCAAAAAGACACCTGCACCCCGATGTTCAGAGCAGCACTATTTACAATAGCCAAGACATGGAAACAACATAAATGTCCATCGACAGATGACTGGATAAAGAAGTTGTGGTGTATTTATACAACGGAATACTATTCAGCCATAAAAAATGACAACATAATGCCATTTGCAGCAACACGGTTGTCCCTGGAGAATGTCATTCTAAGTGAAGTAAGCCAGAAAGAGAAAGAAAAATACCATATGATATCACTCATATGTGGAATCTAAAAAAAAAAAAAAAAAAAAAAAAGACGACGACAAATGAACTTAAATATAAAACAGAAACAGACTCACAGACATAGAATACAAACTTGTGGTTGCCAGGGGGGAGGGGGGTTGGAAGGGACAGACTGGGAGTTCGAGATTTGTAGATACTGACAGGTATACGCAGAATAGATAAACAACTTTATACTGTATAGCACAGGGAAATATATTCAAGATCTTGTAGTAGCTCACGGTGAAAAAGAACATGAAAATAAATATGTGTATGTTCATGTATGACTGAAAAATTGTGCTGTACACCGGAAATTGACACAACACTGTAAACTGACTGTAATTCAAATAAATAAATAAATAAATGTCAGAAAGAAGGTGACATTTGAGAAGACCTGATGGATGGAAAAGAACGAGCTACAAGTGTGCCAGACAGAAGAACGAGCACGTGCAAAGGCCATGAAGTGAGACAGACCTGGATGAGTCCAAGCACAGAAAGGAGGCCGGCGTGTCCACAGCATGTGAGCGAGGGGAGACGACCTGAGACAAGGCTGGAGAGGCGGCAGAGAGCAATCGTACATGGCTCTCAGACACCACCACGAGCAGCGGGACTGATTCTAAGTGCGAAGGAAAATACTGCAGCAGGGGAATGAAATGATGGGGTGTGTTTTCCTAAGGTCAGGCTGGCTCCACGGTGCAGAGTGGATTGGAGGAGGGGAAAACAGAGGTGAGTCAGGTGCTACTACTGTAGGTGTCCAAGGGGGTGCCGTGGGGGTTCAGAAAGGATGATGGCAGCAGACTCAGAGAAGTGACTGGATCGTTGGGGAAGCAGAAATGACAGAACTTATGTGCCAACAAGCCAGATGTTAAAATGGGGAAAAGGGAGGAATAAGGATGATGGCTAAGTTTCTGGGCTAAGCAACTGGGGCCACTTACTCTATGAGAAGGATCAGAAATAATAGGGAGGGAGGCAGGGAAGGAGAGCGAGCAGGAGGGAGGCTGTGAGGGTGTGCACGTGTGTGTACAATGAAATATTCCACTCCCTGATGTCAAGTGCGAAGGACCCGTCAGGCATCCATGTGGAAACATCGAGCAGCACCCGGACATGCGAGCCTGAAACTTGGAGTGTGATTCGGAGGTCATCAGCATGTATACAATTCCTGAAGCCCCAGCATTTCGAACACCAAGACTTCTGAGGCTCCCCGCACGTACACACGAGGAAGAGAAGGACTAGAGGCAGGACTGAATGCTGGGGCAGACTCACAGAGCATCCAGAGAAAGAGAAGTGGCTGAAGAGATGAAGAAGGAGTGGCTAGGGAGGCGGAAGAACACCAGGCAGAGGTGTCACCGAAGCCCAGGGAGGGACGTGTGTGAAGAAGCGGTCACTACAGAGGGTGCCAAGGAAGGAGCAAGGTGGCCGCGTGTCCACCAGAATTTCACAACACAGAGGCCCAGGTGTCCTAAAAAAGAACATTTTCAGGGGATGGAGGGATGGAATACACGCCAGAGCAAACTGAAGTGTAAGTGAGCGGGGGGTGGGGCGCAGGCGACTGTGACACTGAGCTCGGAAGGGGAAGGGAAAACATGGAGCACAGCAAGGTCTGTTTTTTAACCGGGGACTATTAAGAATGTTTCACCGCTGCCAGGATGAGCCAGGAAAAGGGAAAGAGGTGGGTGAGGAAGGAGAGGGAATAAGAAAGGATGCGGTCCCAGAGAAAGACAGAGAGACGGGATGCAAAGCCATAGCAGAGGAGGCGTGCCTCGCGCTTCCACGGCGATGCGGTAGAGTTGAAGGTACTGGATGTCTGCTCCAGAAAGGAGGGATGACTCGTCTCCTCAGGCTCACCACTCACACACGAGCCACCGGCTGCAACGTCTCTACCAGACAGTAAATGTCGTAGCTTAGAGAAGAAAAAGAACGCAGGCCATGCCTATCGGGAAAGGGATCATATAGAGAATAAGACCTAAGCTGAGCCTGGGAGGATAAAACTGGGACAAGGAGAGACAGAAAGCACACACAGTCAAGCTGCAGAACAAGTCTGACCCTGCGGGCTGGTGGAGGACAGGAAGGGATCTGGCTCGGAGGCCTCAGTGTCTCTGAGTCCTGGGAGCAGAAACTGAAGTCAGGTGGAGCCAGACCGGGGAAGACGCTGGATATTTGGTCTGACGTGGCCCAGTACCACAAACTGAAAATGAGAAAGGCAGAGTTTTAGAAAAATTTATCTGACAGCAAAAGAGAGGACTGTTCAAGTTTCAAGAAACTGAAGAAAGACCTGCTGGCTGACTGTGCAGTCACTGAAGTACAGGAAGATGAGGACTTCAGACCAGAGGGGTGGCAACAGCAGACATCAGGGCAGCACACCGCTAGTATCACCGGCACCTCCACTACCAGCCCCGGGACCCAGTGGGCTCCACCATCAGCCCCAGTCATCTAAGGCCAAAGTATCCACGCCCATCCATCAGACAGGACTCACAACCGTGACCAACGCGGGTACAGATTGTATTCCGAGAAAAATCCCAACCAACGAGGGACTAACTATTTGGGCCACTTTGGGGGTGCCATCATGCCTCGTGTCCCTGCCAAACTCTGTCTCAAGACACAAGCTTCTCCACACAGCTAGTCTTGCTGTAAGCTCATCTCCACGTAACCAATTTCTCTCTCCAGATCCAATCCCTCTCTGCTTTCCTCTCCATCAGACTTCTCCACTGCGCCCCTCAGAACATCCTTTCCAAAGTTACATGCCCACCCCTTCACTGATGTCCTCTCCACCTGTGTCTCAACAGAAATGCAAGTCTCCTCTGGCACATGGCCAGCCCTATTCCCCTGACCTCACCATCGAGAGGTAGGGTCAGGGTCGGCATCCTCATCCTTCTGCACCATTACCACCTGGTCATGCTTAAAAAAGACCCCGTTCCACTGTGGCTGTGCTGGCAGGCACCCCGTTCCTAGCTCCAGGCTACCTCCTGTAAAGCCCCATCCGGGTTCTGAACCCATAACGCTGCTCCTCTCCCGACCTTGGACCCCACCTCCTGTCTCCCTTCATCTAAGCAGATAACCTGTCTCATCTTGACCCCTGAAACTCCACCTGTAAACCTCCTTGCATCATCTGCAGCCACCTCTGCCATCCTGCACAGGGTCAAAACCTAGTTCTCTCACAGGCGCCTGGATCCCGCTTCTGCTTCCTTCCCAAGAACCAAGCTCCATCAACTGTCCTCCTCTGTCAGACACCTTCTGGTTTCCCTCCTCCTCCTCTGCCATTTAGGTACGCTCAAGTACCCCACCCCCCACCCAGCAGATTTAAGAAATAAAACAAAGCTCCATAACCTTCTTCGGTCAGCAATTTTTAATTCTACAAATTATAAATTATAAAATGATGGTCTTTGCAAAAACTCAAACACGGGAGGCAATTAAGATTTCCCAAGACGCAAAGCTCACCAACACCAGTGTTCATGATAACTTCCCAGATTATTTCTGCAGCAGTGAACTGCCCTGATGTCCACTTGTTTGCCACCACCTTTGTCATGAGTCCCGCTTTTCTTTACCTTGGTGATGGCACGGTCTGCCAGTGGAATTTTTAAGCAAAAATTTCTTAACATGTGCTTCACAACCTATCTTTTTCACTCAATAAACAATACACGGAAAGACCTACTTCTACTCCCCCCCCCCCAACTTTACCCCCATCCTACTTTCTCCTGAACCAAAAGCAGGCGGCCTTCTGCCCCACAGGCCACCGACACCACTCTCAGAGGAACACTAATGCTGCTATTAGTCCAGGGGCATTTTCTGGCACCAGCTCACTCGCCCATGGACGCCTCCTTCCTGCTCACACACTCTTTCCTTGTTTTGTGTGACACCCACTGCCCGGATCACGACTCGCCGGCCTCTCTCCTCTGCCTTCTCTATGTGCTGACGACCCTAAAGGGCTCCCTGACCAGCTCCTCTCCCCCGTCCATTATCATCCAGGCGACTCCCTCTCCTATGACTCACGGCCTAACCCCTGACAGCTACCCTGAGCCTCAGGCCAGCACGTCTAGTTGAAGAACCGCCACGGCCACTTGGACCCCCACGGGTCAAACTGAGCACAGAAGGTGAAGCCGTCTTCCTCAGTCTCCAACTCCGTCCACTTCCTGTGTCCCCCAGGGACACCACATACTACAACCCTGGGTGTCAGCCTGCATTCTCCCTTTCTCTCCCCTCCGCTCTCCAGTCAATCATCAGGACCTAACAATTCCACACTCTACGTTTCCCTCTGACGGACGGACTTCTATCCATCTCCCTTCCCTTTCCTGAGCACAAGCTGCCATCCCCTCACTCAGTTTAGGCAGAAGCTCCCCTACGGGGCTTCCAGCCTCTACAGCCTCTACTCTGCACACCATTCTCACCCCCCAGCCCCCACACAGGGCTCTGGGCCACTCTTCTATAATGAAAATCCACCTAGAGCCAGCATACTATGCAACAGTGAAAATCTGAAAGCCTTCCCATTAACATCTGGACCAAGACAAGGATGCCCACTCTCACCACTTCCATTAAATATAGTACTGGAACTCCTAGGCACAGCAATTCGGGGGGGAAAAAAAGAAGAAGAAATAAAAAAGATCCAAACTGGAAGAGAAGAGGTAAAATTGTCATTACACGTGGATGACATGACACCATATATAGAAAATTCTAAAGGCTCCACACAAAAAATACTAGAGCTGTAAAAAGAATATGGAAAGGTAGCAGGATACAAGATTAACACAGAAATCAGTGGCATTTCTTTACACTAATACTGAAATGTCAGAAAAGGAAAGTAAAGAGACAGTCCCGCTTAAATTCCATTAAAAAAAATAAAACAGTTAGGGATAAATATGACCCAGGAAGTGAAAGACTTACACAAACAGAACTACAAAACACTGACCAAGGAAATTAAAGATGACTTAAAGAAATGGAAAGATATCCCATGTTCTTGGATTGCAAGAATTAATGTCGTTAAAATGGCCATACCACCCAAAGCAATCTACAGATTTAATGCTATCCCTATCAAGTGACCCAGGACATTTTTCACAGATCTAGAACAAATAATCCTCAAATATATATGGAATCACAACAGACCCAGAATTGCGAAAGCAATACTGAAGAAAAACAATGAAGAGGGAGGAATAAACCTCCCAGACTTCAGACAATACTACACAGCTACAGCAATCAAAACAGCATGGTATTGGTATAACAACAAACATATGGAGCAATGGAACAGAACAGAGAGCCCACAAATAAATCCACTAACTTTTGGTCAGTTAATCTTTGACACAGGAGGCAAGAACATACAATGGAGGTAAACACAGTCTCTTCAGCAAATGGTGTTGGGAAAACTGGACAGCTACATGTAAATCAATGAAGTTAGAATTGGCCCTCACACCACACACAAACATAAACTCAAAATTAAACATAAGACAAGACGCTATAAACCTCCTAGGAGAAAACATAGGCAAAACATTATCTGACATAAATGTCAGCAATGTTCTCCCAGGGCAGTCTACCCAGGCAACAGAAATAAAAGCAAAAGTAAACAAACGGGACCTCATTAAACTCACAAGCTTTTGCACAGCAAAGGAAGCCACAGGAAAGCAAAAACACAACCTACGGAATGGGAGAAAATATTTGCAAAAGATGAGACTGACAAGGGCTTAATCTCCAGAACATATAAACAGCTCACACAACTTAAAAAGAAAAAACAAACATCCCAATTCAAAAATGGGCAGAAGACCTAAGCAAGCAATTCTCCAGTGAAGACATACAAATGGCCAATAGGCACATGAGAAAATGCTCAACATCGCTAACTATCAAAGAAATGCAAATCAAAACTACAATGAGCTATCACCTCACACCAGTCAGAATGGCCATCATGCAAAAGTCCACAAAGGATAAATGCTGGAGAGGGTGTGGAGAAAACGGAACCCTCCTCCACTGTTGGTGGGAATGTAGTTTCATGCAGCCGTTACGGAAAACAGTATGGAGATTTCCCCAAGAAACTAAAAACAGACTTACCAGATGATCCAGCAATCCCACTCCTGGGTGCACCTCTGCTCTCCAGTCAATCATTAGCGCCTAACAATTCCACACTGTACGTTTCCCTCTGAGAGACGGACTTCTCTCCATCTCCACTGCCCTTACCTGAGCACAGACTGCCGTCCCCTCTCACCTAGTTTAGGCAGAAGCTCCCCTATGGGGCTTCCAGCCTCTACGCTGCACATCATTCTCACCCCCCCAGCTCTCACACACAGGTCTGGGCCAGTCTTCTAAAATGAAAATCCTATTCCATGCCCCAGCTTAAAACCCGTCAACGACTATCTGATGCCCTCAGAAAAAGTCCAATTCCTTGATCCAAAGGGTAAGACCCTTCACTATCTGCTCATTTCTTTCCTCTCCTTTCACATTCTAACCAAGTCAGACTGAATCACTTGAAACTCCTCAAACACGTCAGACGTTTAGTTTTTCATTCACCTCCAGGTCTGTGCAGAATGTTCCTGCTAACTGGTGTGGTTCCTGCCAACCCTCCCCGCCAAATAAAGATAATCCCCTCAGCTCTCAGCCTGTTTGACATCTCATTTGTCCCCTCTCTCCCCTGACACTTGGTCAGGTGACTCTTCCCTGTCCCCCAAACACCCTGCACTACTTCCTCCAGCACAGAGCCAGTCACACCACATAATGGTCTGTTTGCCAGCCAGGGAAGCAAAACGGCAATCAAGCTGAGAATTCAGACTTCAGAAGCAGACAGATCTGGGTTTGAAAATGTCCCCCACCTCAGGTGTATGACTTGGAGCAAGTCCCTCAGTCTCTGGGCTCCTTATCTGTAACATGGGCTAGAACACCTACTACACCCGGCGGCTCCAAGACTAAAGCAGACAGTGCAGGAAGAACAGGGCAAGTGGCGCCGAAGCAGCACTCAGTAAGTGGTAGTTTACTTACTGTTATGAGGGAGTTCTCTGAGAGCAGGGAATGATTACAACTGCATCAGGGTTTTCCTAGCATTCAGCGTGGGCACCTAGGAAATACAAGCTGATGAATGATGAGAACAGAAACAAACGAGATGGGGAAAAAACTTAATGATGACTCAGATCTCACGGCTAGGCCCCCAGATTTGAGGGACTACCTAAATAACCTGAAAGAAGTTTAAAAAGGCAAAATTCTTGTAAGCAGTTACAATATGCCAGACACTGTTTTATAGATACAACTAATTTAATCCTCACAACTCTGTAAGACAGATACTATAATTTCTATTCTACCCCAGAAGAAACAGTGGCACACAAAAGTGATGTGACACTTCTCTGTGGCACCCAAGGTCCTGTAACACTGGTGAGTGGCAGAGCATGAATTCAAAGCTAAGCAGTCTGGCCTAGAGTCTGCCATTGAATCATTACTCCATGCAACCTTTAAATCAAGATTAGATGAGTATCTTTAAATTAAGACGAGATGAGGTAAAAAAAAAAAAAAAAAGGATAGCTGTGAGAACAAAACCACAAGGCAGCACTTTCCCTAGCAGATAAAGGGAACTGCAAAGGTGGCGTTAGAAACATAGTAACAGATGAGTTTCAAGCCACTGAATAAACAATGTTAAAAGGCCAGGGTGATAACCAAAAAAATAATTTTTGACCTTGTGCTCATGACCTTCAAAAGAGTTAGTGACATGGTGAGGGGAAAAAAAAAAAAAGATTCACAGTGGACGCAAACAATGAAGAAAGGAAGGCATCAGAGTATTCAAGAAGGTTTGGCAGAAGAACTAAAGCAAAGCAAGAGTGCAAAGGAGTAGGAAAAAACCAAAGAAGTAAATCATGTACATGACTGAAAATAAATCATAGTTCTTAAAAAGAAAATGACTGTATAACATTCTCTAAGAAAAACAATTTCTGCTAAGAAACCCCTCAATACTGGGCCTGGTTATGCTCAGATCTGCCTACACGTCAACGAGAGCAAGAGGACAGCTCCAACTCTCTCTCAACTGTTCCTCTGAATGCTCACAGCATCGTGTGCAAACCCGCAGCTGGTCACAAGGAAGACTGGGTGAGAACAGATAAGAGTAACACATTTCCCACACCTGCCTCAGCATTGGAGCCACCTGGGACACCAGGTGATCCGACAACTTTAAGAAATTAATACGAACCCCTATCCGTGGAAAAGTTCCTGCCACCTCCCCGCCCAGCATCCCCCTACAACATGCTGACATGCGAGGCGAAACAGACTTGAAGATGTCTGAATCAAATCAGTGTCATACAAGTCAGTCCCGAGGGGGTCAGTCTTTAAGAAGAGGGCTCACTGCCCTGGCCTGGACGTTTCCAAGTAACCTCACTGCCAGACTCGGCCGCAAGTTTTACCAGTTACTTAAGCACAAGCGGACCGCGCGTTTCCACGCGGGGAAACAACTCCACCTGCAGAGTTGTCCCAGCTGAACAAGCCTGAGCCGCGCTGCGGGGTGGGAGTGGGGGAAGGGGTGCCTGCCCAAGGCGGGCCTACAAGAGCGTGGGCATCCAGGCTGAGCTGCGGGCGCCTGGCAGAGCCGGTGCGCGGGCCCCGGGGCAGCTGGACACGGGTCCCCGAGACGCCACAGCCGCAGAGGCTGAGGGAGTTCAGCCGACCCACTGTCCGCCTTCCGGAGGACCGGGCAGATCCGCCGGGAAGCGAGGGACGGCCGGGACCCTCCTGAGCGAGACCACAGCGGAAAGAGGGGGCCCTGGGGGTCCCGGGGGCCCTAAGGCCCGCGCGGACGGGGAGGCCACAGCGGCCCCGCGGCTTCTCCTTACCTCACGTGCCCCCACGGGCTCCGCGCTCAGCAACACCCGGCCTGACGCATAGCAGCAGCCGCCACAGCAGTCGCGGGGGGTCGCGGAGGCCGGAAAGGGGGCACAAGGAATGGGGAGGGGACGAGGCGGCGGGAGGAAAAAAGTTCCGGGGAAAATTGAGCCCGCGACCTTCCGCGCTTTACGGTCCCTAGCAAGGGGACGCCGGTGCGTAGTATAAAGCGCGCCCGCGCGCGCCGTGACGTCACGGTAGGGCCCCGCCCCCTGGCACGTGGGCTTGTTTGGGTCTCGCGAGGCCACTCCCCTGGGGCTCTCCACTCCACCAAGATGGAGGCCAGCTGGAGGCCTGGTCTTTCAGGGCTACTTTGCAGCCCCGGTCTCGGATCCTGTCGATTTCTGCAGGAGGAGCCGGGACGGCGGAGATGGCGGCAGCCCCGCCCGAGTGTGGGGAGCGTTGGAGGGGGGGGAAGGTTCCCTCTTCCCTCGAGGCGTCTTGCCACATCCGGACCTACGTGGGTCCGCCTCCCAAAGACACTCTAGTCCAGGGGGTAAAAATGACTTCTCGACCGACAGCCACTTTCTTCTTTGGAATCACTCCGGTCTTCTTGGGCGAATCTCTAGCAGAGAGGATCGGAAATCCGGCCGGCTGGCCTGTCCCGACTTCAGAGGCAGGATTAGAGGACCTGAGCTGTGGGCGGGATCTTACTCTTTGCACCTTGCCTGCTTGTCTGGACCAGAGGAGAAGGAATCATTCACTCCAACCGCTGAGAAGTTGCCCACCCACTCCCCCACCTCACCTACTATCACATCGCCCTGTGTTCTTTCCTTTAGAGAACTTGTCACTACAGTAGATGAGTGCTTGTTGACAGCCTTTCCCACTGGTTGCAAGCTCTGCCCTCTGACCACAGTACCTAAATCACATACAGGGGTATGTTCTCAGCATTTAGAACAGTGCTTGGCACAACGTCCAGTAAATATCCTCTGAATGGAGAGCGAACTAATAGTACAGCCTCCCCTGCTTCTTGGACCACACTGGCCAATTCCATCCATTGGATTCAAGCCCATCTCACCACACAAGCCAATGTTGTTTGATGGAGGGCCTCTTGTGGCCGGGCACCGTGCTAGGTGATGGGACTCAGCAGTGCGCAGGGAAGAAAGCGCTTCTGCCATGAAGGAGTGATCATATAATTCCAGGGACCCCTGTGTGACTGGGCCAGCCCACAACCTGCATACTTTGTACACCCTCACTTGCCAGTTAACTCACACAAAATAGCCCATAGGAGGTCTGGTTTCCTGAGAACCAATACTGCCGTTTGCTACTCTGATGCATGGAAGTTCAGGGCATTCTGGGCCTCCATGCTAGATACATACTTTAATATTTTAGCTCTGGGCTTAAAGCTTAGGGTCACCAGCTGCCTAAAAAAGAAGAGGGCACAGGCTAACACAGCTGAGGCATATTCTCGGGTGAGCCTTTCCTGATACCTAACTGTGGCAATTGGGGGAGAAAAACCACAAATTTTCGTGATGAGCCATCCTGCTGATGCCATTGCCCGGCATGTGAATTTGGCAGAAACCAAGTTGTCTATAGGAAATGGTGGCTGGAATATATAAAGTGCTGTTTAACCTGTTTAACTACATTCTGGTTTCATGCAGTAAGCAGTGAACAAGCTGTATAGATTTCTCCAAGCTCCCCTCACCCATGCCCTTTTTAAGCCTCTGCTTTAAATGCTAAGCCCTGGGGCTCCCTTCATTGTCAATATTGAGTCTTGTTCTTTGTAGGCTCTCATAAGCACCGATGCAATGTTTTTCAAGAGGATTGTTTTTGTTGTCTTGGCTTCTCCTTTCCTGTTAAAGACCAGAGTTATTTCTTGTATGGTTCTTGACTTCTCTGAGCATAGTATCTGCAACCCTTAGAGAATTACGTATTTCTTCATGGGCCATGACTTTCACAACATTAGGTGCATCAATTTTATGCTTTGCAAACCTTCTGCCTTCTCATTTTTCACTCTTTAAGGACAAGAATTGCAAGACATGGGGAGGATACATTTAGCACCTGTTTCAAAAGATCTGTGCCAGGATTTGCTTCACACACCAAGAACTGGAGCTCAGAGCACCTCTTTCCCCCAAGCCAGGTTCTAGTGCCTTACATTCCAGAATGCCACATGGTGGCTGGAGATGGGAAGCATGAAAACAAAAGTACCTTCATTTTGTCTGAGGGGACCCATCCAACCCACATAGCTTCTCCTTCCTCAGAACTAGGGAGTGTCGGGTAGAAAGCTCTGCACCTTGTTTCAGTGAAGGGTCTTCTAGCAGCACGGTTATCACTTTACTCTCTGGTTGACTCTTGGGATGTGTGAAAATGCCAGTGTAATTATTGTAAAGTGCTACCACTCATGCTTTGCATTTGTAAATGTGCAGTTCAACTCAGCATTTTCTGTCCCTGTGTAGCATCAGCCTGTGGTTCAGAGGATGTTTGAAGCACTTTAGTAAATGGTTCTTTCTCCCGAGCCCTGGTGACAATAGGCACACAGGGTGACCCAGCATCTCTGCCCTCCGTGAATGCGGTATTAACATTGTGCAGTGTATTTCTATCAAGCCAGGTTTCAACTGAGAATCTTTTCATGTTACTAAGTTTGCGAATAAATAAACAGACATTTGAACTACCCTTGCCATGTCTATTTGTGAAATGGTCTGCATCCGTAGTAACCAGGTATATGCATTTGCCATCACTGACACTGAACACTGTACATAAAACCATCTGTACCTGCCTTTACCAAAGTATAAAAGAGAATTTGGGAACCGAGGAAACGAAGATACAGGCATTTATAAACGTTTCCCTCCGCAGTGGGGGCGTGGCTGTTGGGAGAAAGCCCCGTTCCACCGCCAGAAGTCACTGTCGCTGTCACTGGACTTGACACCCAGCCTTACCTTGATTTCCCGGTAAGAACGTGGCACGTGGTGTTTCCCCATGTGCTGGGATCCCGTGTGTGTGCATTCCCGTTCACACCTGTGGGGAGAGAAGCAGCCAGTGTTCTCACTTCACCAACTTCCAGCCACAATTCACAGTCTCGTGTTGCAGTAAAACACCTGCTCTGGGCTTAGCGCTGTGCTGGCTGCAGTGGCGCCATTTCTGAGCCCCTGTGAGGTAATGGTAAAACTGGCTCATGTGCCAGGCACTGTGCGGTGCCCTACCTGCCTCACCACAACGACACTCCACCAAAACTGTGTAAATCAGAGGACAGTGTCCCTGCTTCACCTATGAGGACAGTGAGCCTTGGAGAAACACATTCTCAAGTTACAGAAAATAAAACCAGACCTCACATCCAAGTCTTTAACACATGAAGTAGTGACCTATTCAAGTGAGTGCTAAGTCATGTGCCAGAGACAGTGGTGGTGCTTAGAATCACCTGGGAAATCTAAACCCGTACCTCTGAATGAACTGGAATCAACAAGGCTGAAGGACACATCAGTTCCTCTGAAGGGCTTTCCAGGAACTTCTCTGTATCTAGAATCCACTGGATGCCGACTATTGAAGAGTCTGGAGGAGAAACGGTAGTTGTGTAACGCTGTGTGGGTGAGACAGGACTTGAGCGGGTTCTTGACGAAGCTCTGTTTGCCAATCTGTGAAATGGGGCTAATGCCGCAGTGGCCTCACAGATCACAGTGATTCAGTCATGCTCTTTCGTCATATAAAGCAGGAGGTGGCACTGTGGCCTACGAACTGAGGTTTCCTGGGTTGCACAGCCCCTCACAGGGAGATTAGTTAGAAACCCAAGTCAGACTAATAAAATCTCCCTCCCCGAGAGGTGATAACCCAACATGGCCCCTTATCGCACAGGAGGGCCCGAGGTGCAGCTGCTTTGGTGCAGCCTCCCAAGGAGGGCTGTGCCCTTTCCCTCCCGCTAACCTTCCCACGACAGGCGCTGTAGAGCAGAGACCCCTAGACACTTGGGCCCGGCAGCATGTTGAGTCTGAGCTGAAAGGGTGGGTGTGGTGGTTGGGGAAGAGCAGGACTTTGGAGCTGAGCTGGCCTGGGTATGCATGCCAGCACTGACTCTTCCTTGGTGTGTGACCCTTTCTGGGGCCTCTGTGCTAGTCACCAACAGAGATTAGAGAGAGAGAGAACCAGCAGGACGTGTATACATGTAGAGGGAGAGATTTGTCCTGAAGACTGACTCACAGGACTATGGGCTGCAGGCCTGAAGTGCGCGAGGCAGGCCGGCAGGCTGGAGGCCCAGGGCAGAGCTGATGTGGGTGCTCCAGTTCCCAGGCGGTAGGCGGTCCCACCCATTCCTCCTCCCTCCGCGGGGGCCTCTGTCTTCTCTCTTAAGACCTTCAGCTGAATGGATGAGGCCCACTCACATCATGGAGGGTGATCTGCTTTCCTCAAAGTCTACTGATTTAAATGGTATTCGTAGCTAGAAAATACCTCTGCATCAATATCTAGACTCTTGCTTGACAGGTTGGCACATACAATTAATCATCACAACCTCCATTTACTTGCTTGTAACGTGGGCAATGATACTTTTTCTCCCTTTGTTTTTGTTTTTGCAAGACTCAAATAAGGAACATAGAACACTTGGTCCACTGCAAAATTTTTCAGGGCACAACAGCTACTCTTGTTATGATTGTTGCAAAGTGAGCTGCACGGCCGGGCACTGAGGCTCTGGGCTGTGGGATACGGGGAGTTGAGCCAGAATGAATGACGGCGGAGGCTGGAGACACGCAGCTGAAGCGCAGAGCCTGTGCCCAGGCTGTTACCCTGCAGCTTGCGGTGGGAGCTGGGTGGGAGTCCCCAGGTGCCACTGAGGCGGATACTTTGACCTCACTGTGACTTCAGTAAGAACTACCTGGGCTTGGTGCAGGTGCACTCAGGAGGCACCTGGGAATCCTGGGCGCTTGACTGAGCTCAGGGAGCTCTTTCCAGGCCCAGGGCTGCTGTGTGTGGATGACCTATGAGCAGTGCTATCCCCGGGCCTCAGGTGATCTTGGCTGACTTGCCGTCCGCATTTTCCAGTGCCACAAACATGGTGGGTTTTTCGATTATGATTTTAGTTGTTTTAGGCTGCAGGCTGCTTGCTCCACATTTTGACCTCTCTCCCAAAACTGCCTGCTTTTGTTCAGCCTACAGAAGTTTCAGGTTATTGTTTTCTGTATTTTGTTCAAAGTGTGTAATTGTTATTTGTGGGAAGATGGGTTTGTTAGAAGCTTCCTCCTCCACAGGGGAAGTTGAACTCCATCCCCCAAACAGTTTAGCTTTTATATCATTAACTAGAGGTCAAGATTTATCTATACTTTCTTGCTGTGATTGTAGACTTTAGTTACAACGAAAAACACAGCTGTACCATTTCCTTTTTCATATAATGTTTTGGGACACAGTGGTGTGTTTGCTTTTTCAATTGACGGAATATTTACTTAAAAATATACTACTTTGAAAAATGGAAACTCCAGCTTTTTTCCCTCTTACCCCGTGGGGTTTGGGGTTAAGCTCTCTAATGGGAGCCTAGACCAGGCTGTTTCCAGCTTTATCTGCAGATGGATCAGTGAGAACAGCTCTATTTTGCTGTGGACTTCCCTTCTTACTTGACATTGGTCACTTCCCAGAATCTTCTTTTCCCTTCAAATTGTAACTGAACCTGTTTCATGGCTGCCCCTGCAAACACTTTGGGACATTCGCCCAGTTACGTTGATGGTATAACTGAGCAAAATCTGTTTTGCCTCTGCTTTGAAGACACCTGCCCTGACTTCTTCCTGCTGGCCATTTTCTGCTTAGTGATTTTTTCTGTTAGGCGACTTGATGTGTGTTTTCTTTCCTCTAAGTTGCAACTGGAGCTGAGTAAAACTGAATAAAACAAAGGACTAAATATTCTCTAGGAAGCAGCTGATGAGAGAGGTCCAAATGTTTCTAACACCTTGGTTGTACAATGAGGAGACAGTTACTGATGGAGGCTCTTTGATGTTCAAATCAACATTGGGATCCACCTTCAAGCTGCTTTTAGTTTTCCTTTCGCTTCACAGCAGAGTGAGAGTAACAGAAAATTCTCCCATTAGGCATCAGCAGCTCCCCTCCCCGTGATCACTTTGCCGATTGGAAGGGGCACCTCGAGGACCCCCGAAAGTCAGACTTCTTCTGGATGTGGTTTGTTTTGGTGCTGCTGGGATTTACCACTTTCCTTTACAGGGCCAGTGACTGAGGCAGTGGTAAGTGAGCAAAGTATGTTCTGAAAATTAGGTGCCAAAAGCTTGTTCATGAATATCCATGGCAGCATTATTCAGAAGAGACAAAAAGTGGAAACAATCGACGCCCATCAACTGATGAGGGGATAAGTAAGGTAAGAGTATATCTGTACAACGGAGTATCATCCAACAATGAAAAGGAAGGAAATGTGGGCACAGCTATAACACGGATGAACCCAGAAAACATTAAGCTAAGTGAAAGAAGCCAGAGGTAAAGGCTACATATTTTATGATTCTATTTATAGAAAATGGCCAGAATAGGCAAATCTATAAAGACACAAATATTAGTGGCTGCAAGAGGTTGGGGAGAAATGGGTGACTGCTGATGGCCATGGGGTTTCTTTTTGGGGGGATGAAATGTTCTAAACTTGATTGTGGTGATGGTTACATGACTCTGTGAATTTACTAAACACCATTGAATTGTATACCTTAAATGGGAGTTATGGGAGTTACGATATGGGAGTTAATTCTCAATGAAGCTGTTTTTAAAAAGTTAGCCGCCAGTCTCTGCCCCAGGGTAGCAGGTGAATTGTGTTCTGTGGGCACTGGGCATCATCTTTGGAGGGTCAGGTGCCCAAGATATGTCTGCAGAGACTCCACACCATGGGACTCTGTGAAAGCTGGAGGACTTTGTGATGGGATAACCTTTGGTTCCCTGATTTTTTTGACACGAATTCAGGGCTCCGACCCTCAATCCATCTACTCTTGAGCAGGGACGTTCTTAAGTGCTAGAAAACAATGATTCTGTTTTGTTTGTTGTTTGTCCTCTGACTTCCTGCTATTAAAAAAAAAAGAATTTAGTTCACTTATTTTTAGTGTAATTAGTAATATATTTGGGTTTATATCTATTATATTACTTATTTCTTCTTTTTTCTCTTATTTCTTTTCTTCTGGATTGTTTAAAAAATATTATTCCCTCCTCTAATAATTTGTTAATTATATTCTTTTATTATTCTTTCAGTGGTTGCTCCTACAGATTAAACATGGATTTGATTTAACAGTTTAACACAACATTGCTTTGATCACTTATCCAGTAAGGCTAGAACTTTAAAGCACTTCAACTTCACCTGCTTCCTCCCAATTTTTGTATTTTTCTTGTAGGACATTTTCAGTCAATATACATTTTAAAGACATTTCTATTGCTTTGTACAAACAATATTTATATATGTTTATAAATGGGCAGAAGACCTAAACAAGCAATTCTCCAAGGAAGAAATACAAATGATCAATAGGCACATAAAAAAATGCTCAGTATCACTAATTATCAGAGAAATGCAAATCAAAACTACAATGAGGTATCACCTCACACCAGCCAGAATGGCCATCATTCAAAAGTCCACAAATGACAAACGCTGGAGAGGCTGTGGAGAAAAGGGAACCCTCCTACACTGTTGGTGAGAATGCAGTTTGGTGCAGCCACTGTGGAAAACAGTATGGAGATTCCTCAAAAGACTAGGAATAGACTTACCATATGACCCAGGAATCCCGCTCCTGGGCATATATCCAAAAGGAACCCTACTTCAAAAAGACACCTGTACCCCGATGTTCATAGCAGCACTATTTACAATAGCCAAGACATGGAAACAGCCTCAGTGTCCGTCAACAGATGACTGGATAAAGAAGATGTGGTATATTTGTACATTGGGATACTACTCAGAGTTCAAAATTTGTAGATACTGACAGGCACATGCAGAATAGATAAACAAGATTATACTGTATAGCACAGGGAAATATATACAAGATTTTGTGGTAGCTCACAGCAAAAAAAAAGTGACAATGAATATATGTATGTTCATGTATAACTGAAAAATTGTGTTCTACACTGGAATTTGACACAACATTGTAAAATGACTGTAACTCAATAAAAATGTTAAAAAATTAAAATCTATTTTTTAATTTTATATTTATTTAATTAAAATTAGTATACATTTTTATTTATTAAAATTTTAACTTAACCACGTATTTACCTTTTCTAGTGCTCTTCATTCTTTCATGCATTTCCGTATTCCCATTTAGGATCATTTTTCTTTTGCCTGAAGACTTTCCTTTAGGATTCCTTTTGTGGAAGTCTCATAGTAACAAACGCTCAGCTTTTCTTTATCTGAGAACATCTTTATTTTAAAGGCTATTTTCATTAGGTAAAAAAATTTCATGTTGGCAGTTTTTATCACTCCTGAACTTTAAATATGTCTTTTCACTGTCTTCTGACTTCCATCGTTTCTTCTACATCTGTCTTGGTGTAACAATACAATGGTCAAAATTTTTTTTCTACACGTTCAAGTCTTCTTTACTGGTTGCCTCAAATTATTACAAAGTAAGATCTGCTAAAGGACCCCTGTTTCTCAGTAGTGGAGAGGCAGACTTAAAAACCTAGAGACCTAGTTCTCCAAAAAGGTTACCTCAGAAAATGTGCTGGGAGTAGGGTAACAGAAAAAATTTTTTTTCTGGTCCAGGATCACAGACTCCATTTAGTTATTATGTCTCTTCAATCTCGTTTAATATGGAACAGTTCCTTAGTCTTTATCTTTCATGACTGAGTGCAGTACTTTTGTAGAATGTCCCTTGCTTTGGGTTTGTCTGATGTCTCCTTGTGATTGAATCCAGGCTCTGCACCTTCGACAGGAATACCACAGAAGGGATGTTATGTCCTTGGTGTGTTATATCAGGAGGCACATATTGTCTTTTTGCCCCACTCCTGTTGATGTTAACATGCATCACGTGGTTTTCTCCACTGTAAATTACTATTTTTATTTCTCTGCAGTTAACAAGTAACTTGAGAAGACACTGCTGTGCTGTGAGTTGTTTTGGGCAAGGGAGGTGGGAACCTAGGACCAAGGTCAGTAGC
This sequence comes from Camelus dromedarius, assembly GCF_036321535.1. Classification (NCBI taxonomy): domain Eukaryota; kingdom Metazoa; phylum Chordata; class Mammalia; order Artiodactyla; family Camelidae; genus Camelus; species Camelus dromedarius. Next base: position 31,792,416 of record NC_087444.1, on the reverse strand, counting down.
TCCCAGGGGACGCCTGTAGGGGTCTGTAGACTCTGGGGTCAGGTCAGTGGCCTCCACCCAGAGCTAGATGGGGGCTGGGGTTTTAGTTTGGTCACACAGGTCCCAAAGCCAATCTGGCTAGTCAGAGGAAAAGCATATGGCAGGGGCTGACATGCTCGTTTTGCTGCGAATTAGCTGTGTGTGAAAACAAGTTCCTCTCTCTCTTTGCACCTCACTTTTCCATCCAAGTGGGAGTTAGATGGTCTAAGGTTCTTCCCTTTTTGGCTAAAACTCTTTTGTTCTTAGCCCCTTCTGATAACAGAAGCCAGAAGCCTCTGAGGATTAAAGCTGGCCAAGGATCTTTCACCAGAAAAGTCACACACAAAATATGGGAGTGGGGCAATCCATTCAGACTGCTAAGGTGTCAGCTGGGCAGCATGTAACCCATCACTGTGCAGTGTCCCCTTGGGGGACCAAGGGCAGCTGGGTTAGGGGAGCCACTTCTCCCTTGTAGGGATACAGGCAACGAGAAGCCTGAAGCCACAGCTCATGCCCACACAAAAGCAGGGTGGCCTCTCCAGGACACTCATTCAGGGCTGATGGCTGCTCACAGTCCCCTAGATAGAGAATACTTCTAGTTGGGATTCAAAATGCACCCCAACCCCTCCCTCCTTTCTTCTCCTCCTCCTTCTCCTGGCCTCCACTCTATACCCTGGCCCATCAGCTCTTAAGTGACAGCTGCTGAAAATGTATTTGAAGAATTTTGAAAAGAAACCCTGGGTTCCAGGGTTACCCTTCCTTTCTCACTGAATATCCCATTTCATTTGAATACTAGCATGACCATTACTACTTCAAGAAATCCTTGCTACTGTGCAAATTACTTAAGCTGTTACTTTTTAATGCCCAGATACAAATTAGCTTTGCTGAAAGTAGAGGTGGTAGAAAAAAGATGAGGGAAGGGTGTCACTGACTTCAGGATCGGGCTGTTGGAATGGGGAGGCAAGCACTGACTAAAAGGGGACATGGCAGTGCCCAGAAAATAAATGTGGCCTAATTCTGGGCCTGAATGGGAAGGCGGCCACCAGAGACCAGATGCCATCTATATGTCACATCTATAAAGAGAAGTTCCAGGTATGTGCTTCCCCCAGGAAGGAGCCACATGACAGGGCATAAACACACCAGTAGAATGAATATTTCTCGACATACCAGCTTGAGAGTCAGAAAACCCCAGATTTGACTTCCAGCTCTTCTCTGAAAGACCTATGGTCCTACTCTGCTTGACCTAATTAGCCAAGAACACTACCATTCTAACAGTAAGTTTTGTGAGCATCAGTGGCAAGTTCACAGTTGGTGCTCACAGCTCTGGAGACTTCCACCAGCAGAGCAGGCAGTTGGAGAGTCCTCCCAGTCACCATAGAGAAGATTTAACAAGTAAAAACCTGCAAACTCTTTATTAAATTCTCCCATTTCATCTGTACAGAAAAAAAATGCACATTATGTTCAGAATCTCAGTAACATCTCAAAATTACACAGCATGAACATGTAAAAACAAGGAACTGCCGGGATTTTATACATAGAAAGGAAAACCATTTACAAAAGAGGCTTGTTAATTTTACTTTTCCTTCTTTCTTAAAAAAAAAAAAAAACAGTTAAAGGCCTAAGATCTCACACAGTATCTGTTGTACAGTCTGTTTTCCTGCTTGGATTGACCTGGGAACCTTGTGCTGGGAGAAGTGGCTCAGGAAGCCAGCTCTCCTATGGTCCCTCCATCCAGTGCACTGCAGTCTGACCGGGGGACCTGTTCAAACCATCCTCACATGCATGGTATAGGGCTTGCTGGGCTCTGGGGTCCAAGTGTCAACTCTATGTTGGGGGGAAGGCAAAACAGAATATAGAGGCACTATCTGAATCTTCTCCTTGCTCAGGGACATTCCTCCAATGCATGCTTCCCAATATCCCTACCTGTGCGTCCTGGAGGATCTCGGGAAGGAGGAGCTGAGGAAACCACTGTCAGGATCCTGTCACCACCAGCCAGAGGAGACCGTCCCACCTTTGTGCTCCAGATGGTCTCCACAGTGATGTCACTATTTGGCTCGGAGAGCCTGTCACTTTAGTCAGTCTGGGTTTGCTGAGGACTTATCTGTTGTCTGAGGTCTGAGGAGGAAGGGGGATTTGGCTTCAAACTCAATTGCCCTGACATGTGACCCTGATCCTAGTGGAGAGAAGGACTAAGAGAAGAGTAGTTGGAGAGATGACCAGCCAAAGACAAGTGAGAGAGAGAGAGAGGCCAGAACATCAGCTCTGGCTCCAGGCCTTTTGGGAATCAAAGACTAGTGGGGAAGAGGTGATTCAGGAGTGGAGTGTCCCTAAGGACCAGGGTAAACTCAGGGCACTGGAACACTGCATTTTATAAAACTACTTAAGTGCTGCCCAAATGGTGAGAATAAATAAAAGGAGTCTTTGAGATTTTTCAAATTCTGAAGAATGTGAAATACAAGTAAACATACCAAAATGCACATGATTCAAAAAGCCATATTCTTTTTGTTCTGTGGCCAAAATTTAGTTAGAATGGGTCAGGTTATGTTGGCTGGCTTCTAAGGGTCTTTATTCCTGCTTCCTACTCTGTATTTGCTTGCTTAAAATAAACTATATATGGAGAAAGTTTATTTTTTGGTGAGGGAGGGGAAGAAATGGGAAGCGGAGGCTTTTCTCAGAGGAACTTGAGACCAGCTAAAGAGGCCCAACAAAGCAATCTCCTCCTCCCCAAGTGACTCACGCTAGTAGGGATCTTTGAGAGAGAAGTGGCGCCAATAGCTTAGAGGTGGAGCAGAAGTCACACTCATATACAAGGGTGAACCTTCCCTTGGGAAGGCAGAGGGAAGTCAGCACTCTGATGTACATGGATGCTACAACCTCTTTACCACTGCATTCTCCTATTACGTGACCTCGGAAAATGGGGAGAAACGAAATCTGATGGCAATTTTCTGTCGCATCTTCTAGAAAAGTAGAATCTCCCTCCCTCCCCAGTGACCCCGAGAAGAGTAAGTGCAGGATGTGAGGTAGCCACAGGCCTACAATGGATTCAAGTCAACACCTGCTCACTAAATGCGAGAATTCCCCTGGCTTCTAAGCATGCACTGGCTCAGAACAAGCTGACAGGAGCCACAGAACTGGGCCTGGTAGTGGTACCAATTTTAGGGAACGCTGAGGAGGGCTTTCCTGCTGGAGTGAACCCATGCCTGTGCTATGGCTCCATCTCGGTGCATCTTGCCAGCAGTCTTCTCTTGGGACAGCAGCGATAGCAGAGGAAGGCCAGGGATGCAGCCGCATCAAGGTCTCATGCCCAGAGCCACCCTTGTGTGCAAGAAGCTCCGTTAGAGGGAGCAGTCACCCTTGTTCTTGACATTCTACCCAGACTTTGGATTCCTTGCACTGCAGGGCCTCCTGCCTGAAGACTGACCTCCTGGTGCCTCTGGAGTGTCATAGAGCACACTGAGTATGAGTCCCTGAGACACTGGAATGAGCTGATGAGACCGGATGGGTTCCCTAGCTACTGTAATCTTTAGCAAGTGCTTGGAGCCTTGGCCTTGGCCAAAAACCCTACCTGCTGCTTATGTTACTGAACGTGGGCTAGACGTCAGGAGAACAGGTAAAGGACGAAGTTCATCATCAGCTCCTCCACTAGGGCCATGGTTTCTTCTTCCTGACTAGTTCTTGACTAGCTGATTTACCCAAGAGGTACCTATGAAGACAGTAGCCAGAGGTGCCCCAGCACCTGTTTTGTTACACCAAATGAGGTACAGAATGGATAGAGCGTGGCCACTGGTTCAGGTGCTGCTTGGCCCCTTGGATGTTGGAAACTGTTCAAGATACGACCTGGGACTCTCAAGAACCAGTCATATGAAAGCAATCTAAGCAGGAAAGTGATATGCTTTCTAGCAATGAGCAATCCAAGATATGGGCAGACTTATCTTTTATGTCTATTTGGGTCATTTCTAAAGGTGACAAATGTTTTGAGAATCAAACTCCTTTTCAAACTTCCAGATCTGCTGCAGAAACTGAGATCATCTCCCAGTTCAGAAAGAACAAAAGTATCAAAACACATTAAACTACAGAGATGTTTTACATATATTGGGAGGGAGACTGCAGAGATGGAGAATAGTACCTTTAGACTCTTCAGATGGGGAACATTTATTCTATTCTGTAAACCACATGAGACATGTCAGTGGAGGCCTGTGTTTAGATGACATCCCCAGTTCTCAATCCCAAGCCCCTACCATCCAGGTAGGAACCCCTGGAGGTGGACTATCTAGACTAGCTCAACTCAGTCCAACAGGGGTGGTAGTAGGGGGTTGGTGCTTAAACCCCAAGAATTTCAAGTTTTATGAGACTGAAGAATCCCAGGACAGCTGCTGAGAATCAGGAAGACCCTAAGAGCAGGACTGAAGGGACCAAGTAGCTTAGAAGCCCCTCTGGTGACCTGCCGTACTCTAGGCAGGGGATATGCAGCTGGCTTCTGGAACCCACTGCCTCCAGGAAGGGCAGCAAAAAGGAAAAAGAAAGAAAAAGGAGAAAAACCACAGTATTCAAATATATGTCAGTCAGGTGAGACAAGGAGTTATTTGGATCAACTGACCCACAAACTGACCCACTTTGTACTGAACACATTTCAGGGAAGACAAATGTTGGGTAGGTCCCGTAGCACGTGTGACAGTGGCAAAGAGGGGCAGGGCAAGGAAGGGCACATGGTCTATGTGGACAGTTTTAGGCACATGATTTATAATACTCTGTGGATGTCTAACAGGTTAATAAAATATATATTATATAAATATATCTCCTATTGTACACGTTGCCCTCTTGTGCAGCCACTGGACTCCATGCCCCACACTCAAGCCAAGCTGTGCCAGGTTGAACCATGATGCCTGCACTGCTGCCTTTTTATCCTCCAAACTTGTCATCTCTACATTGGAGGGACGAGGGAGGTTGGCCAGGAATACTGCTTTTATAAAGCTCAGATTTGGGAAAGACTGATGAATCATCGAAGTACATTTAGCCAACGCCTACTACAGTGGGTGCACGCAGCAAATGGATAGAAAGGGAAAAAAGGGAGAAAGGCCTCCATCTTTTAATGTAATAACTTTCCATGCCCTCTCCACATAGAGGCATAAAGGAACCTGTCTGGGAAGGTGGCCTTGAGCCTGCAGAAAGCTCAGGTTGGATTGCCAGTCACACCCTGAGACCACGCTAACTCTTTATAAGCCATTGTCTCTGACCTGCATTGGTGCCTGAAAAATAAAGCAAAGTCAATCAATACCTTGCTCCTCCTTCCTGCCCTGAGCTCCCTCCCACTGTAGTCACGGCCTCCTGGTGAAGCAGAGCACTTCTGGAGGAACTGCCACCCTAGCAGGGTCAATCCGAACTTGACAGAGTCCTGCACTGGCCTGGAGAAGGAAAGATCACTGTGTTCCTACTGCCTTGGGCCTCAGGGTTCAGGCTCTCAGTGCAGATCAGTGGACTTACTATCTTCACACATTTTTGATCCCCTCCCCAACCCACCTGCCCTTGGCCTAGGGAGCTCGTGCTCTACTTCACTGAGGTGAGGAGATGACAGAAATACCCATGGCCTTGGGGTCTTGACCAGCAGTGGCTCTACTAGGGTGGGAACTGGAAAGCATCACTGTTTCAGCAGAAGAAAACAAGACCCCAAAGCGGGCTGGTTAGTGGTTTCCCACTAGGTGGTGAAGTCCATGGCCCTGAAATGGGCCAAAGGTGCTTCTGAGAAATAAGCAAGACATCCCAGTTATAGCATATTGGGTGGTGTGTTTCCCCGCTAACGTCCTGCCTTCATTTTACACCATCACACAGAATAACCCCATTGCTCAAATCAAGCCTGGAGGAGATGTGTTACTATATACATTTTTTTTCTTTAAAAATTTCTTTTTTTCTTTTTTGGTGTTTTTTTTTTAAAAAAAAAAATTTGAGTTGCAGGTCAGGTGAGTTGGTTCTGGAAGTACTGGTAGTTCCATCGGTATGAGACTTGTCTATGGGCAGGTAAACCCAAGTTTGCCAACAAAGGCAATACCCAAAGCGGCCAGCTGCTGCAAAAATGGTCGAGGAGGAGGATACCATGGACATGGGCGAGGTCTGAGGTGGGACAATGCAGTGGATACCTGCTGTTGCTCTAACATGGGTGTTGGTGTCACCTCGCAGAAGGACGAGGTGCGTGGGTACACTATACAGGAGGGCTGTACAAACTGGGCACTGGACAGGTAGTTCCTCTGGTTGTCAAGGTGGCTCTACCTGTCCTTGAGCTCTCGTGTCACTCGCTTAGTGATACGTCCACACATCAGGCCAATCAGGAACAGTATGCAGATGCTCCCACTGATCACAGAGAGAATGTAGTTCTTTGACGGGGATGTCATCACTTGCATGGCGAGGTCAGAGAAGCCATCCGCTGGGGCCACCTGTAAAATACACAGCAACATCATCCTCAGAGAGACATGGGCTGGGATGCTGCTCACTGTAACTTGCCCCCTCCACTCCTACTTTAACTTGTGTTGTTTCTTTTGGGAAGAGAGGAGGATAAGACACAAGAAAATCAAACACAGAGCTACAACTGTTTTTCCTGATCATAATGCTGTATGTATCTACCACACAAGAGTTGAAAATGCAGACAAATACAAAAAGGTGGAGTCGCATACAATTCATCACAGTGATCGCCACCGCCTGTGTAATACCAGCCCTCATATTGAGGACTTGACATGTTGGGCCCTGGCAAAGGGCTCAACGCATTTCTATCATTCAGTCTTCACACTAAACCTAGCAAGTAGATTCCATTACTCCCAGATTATAGATGAAGACCCAGAGGCCCGAGGGGTGGAAGTGGTCAAGTGACTTGTACAAGGTCATAGGTTCTCATGTATTTTGATTTATTTCCTTCATATGTTGCTGCCTTTTTAAAAACAAAGAGAGAAGTTGAGACACTGTCAGATGCTAATTCTATATTGACTTGTTCTCATTCACTATCAAATCATCAGCACTCCCCCCACCAAAAGCAACACGCAAACATGACCTATGCTGACCAAATACACTTAACCACTCCCTCAGTCGTGGACACTTTAGTCTAAACAGTTTTCATCCTCAGTTTTCCTCACTGCTTTCTTCACTGGACCTCTGTGGTGGCCTGCCATGGCAGAATCAGGACTGGAAGGTTCCCCAGGTATACACCAACCTGTTCTTTTTAGTTTCAACTTAGTCTGGGTGCCAGAGAAGGGTCCAGCTCAGAGAGGCTGCTTCTATGCCCATCCATGTACTCAGAACACAGCAAGGGGGGGCTTCAGATTAATGTGATTTGAGCACCAACATTTGCCAACACAAAACAAGCAGTGGAGTCACTCTGAAGCAATGTTTAGCGGCTCAAAAGCAGAAACTGATGCAGTAAGAGACTAATTAGTGTCTCTGTTGCCCCATCTGGAGAAAGTGGCTCCAGGCAATTAGAGCCCAGGAGTCCTACAGGTGCACTGACAGATTTTTCAAATACACTTACTGCCAGTCTCACAAGGACAAGGAGAAGTGAAGTATCTTGAAGAGACTGGGAAACTGAGAGGGGACGGTCACTTCAGGGGATCCTCATCATTACCTTCGCTGCGTAACTCCACATTTCAATCCGGTCATTGAGGCGTTTTTTGCACTCAGGTTGTAACCTCACTCGCTTATCCTCCAGAGCCTCCATAAGGCAAGACATTTCTGTGCAAGAAAAGGGATAAGAAGAGTCTGAAACTGTACTGAACAGAAATTTCTGTAAGGTTGGGGAGAAGGATACCTAACCACCAGAGAATTCAGATCTGTAGGCTACACAAAGTTAAATCCAACCTAGAACATGTGGCCCAAGATCTAACATGGAGAAGGATATTCAACTTCTAAGTTGGCTGTCCAAAGGTTGGCTGTCCAGAGTCTCTTAGAACCTCTCTCATTTTCGTTGGACACACACGGCTCAGAAACAACTTTACACCTGTCCAGGTTCCACCTCACACAAAACCTGTCTGCTGAGCCCAGTGTACTGCTGGGGAAGTTGCTGAAGCTGCTCGAGGTTGGACAAGTCAGGGAAGAGGGCCATGAAGATGGCTTAACTTCTGCTTCCCTAATAACTCAACTTTCTCTTTTCTTCAAATCTTTGCCTCTGTCATGGCTAGATCAATTCAGACCTGCAGGATTATTCCTAAATTCATTTTGCCACAAAGGTCTAGTCCCAGCATCAACCAGGTCCCAAGAGGCTGCTGTCTATGCTACAGAACAACTGATGTCTCGGAAGTCTTTGCTCCTTCCAAGACAGTTCAGACAGGGTCAGAGGGAACACAGTGACTTACGACGCCCTCGGCCAGGGGTGATGGCTGCACAGTGGTGTTTAATGTCCAGGGCACAAGCTGTATGAAGAACTGGGTCCACAAAGATGTCTGCTTTGCTTTCCTTCAGCATGTTTAACACTTCCTGAGAAGAACAGATCATCAGAGAGTTTTTATAGAGGAAATATATCAGCTCTGTAGTCTGTAAATACTTTATATATAAACGAAAAGTAAAGGAGGGAAGGCTGAGCCAACAGAAGCTACTCTGAAATTGATGGCAACATGGTGATGATGCAAAGAATGCAGCCTTTTAGCATCCAATTTAATTCAATAAATACAGCTTGGGGACTGAGTGTATGCAAAGCTGTTTGCTAAGCAAAGCTGTTTGCTAAGCAAAGCAGGGAAACCGTAAGACTGGAATTGAGTTTGGCATTTTGGTAAACCATATTATTGAATACTAAGTGTTAGCATTTATACTGATTTAATGCAGTTATTCTGTTACTCTAGGAAGTCTGAAAATGTGAAAACTGAAAAATCAGAGTAATATGCTATATTAAAACTCTCAAAGGGTGTGTGTATTTGCGAAATGTTTCACTTTACCTCCATCATCCTCAAAAGAAGAAAAAAGAATTGATAGAGCATAACTTCTACTGCAAGAATAATTTTTATTTGAGTTTAAAGATGTTCTGAACAACAGGAATATACATGTGATAGAACTGAAAATCAGCACTGCACTCTCTGTTTATACATGATGGAATCATAAGAGGTAAAGCCTGAAATGCTTTCTTAAATAAAAATTAGTTTGCTCTCAATAGAAAGACTGTATAACAATAATAAAAACAAATTTAAAAAAATTGAAATATTGTTCAAAAAGTCTTCCTTAAAGTTAAATGTGATCATCTGATGAAAAAGTAGCCAAAGGAAAATACCTGGATTTAGCTTTTAGTCAACTCCTATCACTCCTCAGACCAGGTGGAATTAGAAACATTTTTAGCAGATGAAAATATTTGCACACAATATTCACACTAACTTTAAGTCATGATTGAAACACTTTTCAAAAAAAAGATAAAGGTTTTTTAAAAAGATCACATATAATATTTCACTTTCAATTTTGTAAGTTAATGTATGCTTAGCCGTCGTATTTTGATAAATTTGTTTTTATGTGAAGTTTCTGAAATGAACTAAATTTTTAGTTTCACTGATTTTTATGAATGCAGCATACTTATTGATTGATATATTGGAACTGACATTTTGCTTTGGCACAATACTTAAGCAATGCCCTTAAACAAGGGTCTGGTCATAGGGATGAGACATACTCACAAATAACTTGTACATGTGAAAAGAATATTTAAGTTACAGGCTATTAATGATCAAAAGCCAAATTAGTTTGGTAGGAGGGAACAGATAGAACTCTAGGAAGGAAAATTCAGATTTTGTCACTAAGTTGTACAGACTACAGCTTTAAAAGAAAGAAGAGAGAAAAACAAGTGCGGGAAGATGGTGATTGATGGTAGTTACCTTTTTACACACTTCCGTTTTGATTTTGAGCAGGTTGACTTTGAGGCACTCCTCTACTTGACCTGTCTGCTCCTGGGCTGCTGCTTCTTCGGCACACAGACTGGCAATCTGTTCAGGAGACACAAACAACTCTGGGATGTGTTGATGTGGTGATCCTCCCAGGGTTCTTCTCAACGGATTCCTGGTAGATCTCACTCCCCTCTCCCTCCCATATGGGATGCCAGCCTCCATTCTCCTTCACAGGGACTGGCCCAGAGCGGAAAACCAGTCAATGCACGTATCTTCACGCTGTCAACTCTAAGGCCTGAGTCAGACTGTCCCAGGACTGGTCACAGAGAAGGCTACTTTCCTGTTTCCTCAGGTCATGTAGCAAAGTTAAATACTCAAAGCAAATGCTTGATATTTACAGAGGTTCAGGGTCAACCCAGCCTCACAACTTGGAAACATGCACACACACACACACACAAACACACACACACACACACACACACAAGCACAGAAAAAAGGGTCCTGACACATAGCCTGCAGCACAAATTGAAAATTTAATCTTCTTTGGACAGTTTTATGAGTAAGCTTTTTTGAAATATCTTCAGCTATGATCCCATAAAATTGACATATGTTGAATAAAGTTCTCCATATGGCCTTTTCTAGCTATAAGGTTATAATTTCCAAGGATGGGCACTTCTTTAGAGGTATTATAGGAGCACTTCTATCTTTCTGGCAAGTCTTGAGGGTGTGCTGGGTTGACCATCAGAATAAGGAGAGAGAAGAACAAATTACCCAGAGAGAGGTATAATAAAACTCTTGTTCAATAGAGAAATATGGAATCAAAAGTAAATAGTGACAGGACTCATGCCAACCCAAATTCAGTGTTAACAGAGAACCAGGAACTCAGACAATGGAGAGCCTAGAAGATGGGCCTTCAATGAACCCTGGATTCAGGGCTGAAGGGAAAGAGAGTTAAGAATTTTTCTCCAATAAAAACTTCTCTGTCCAGCTCTGTTCATAACCAGTTTCGTAACCAAATCCTACCTCATCTGAGCAGTGCAGTTGGAGCTGAGGGTCGAGTCGGTAATCGAGAGCAGACTCCTGGATGATAATCCGGATCTGGTCTTCACAGTCTGAAGAAAGGCGCTGCACGTGACAAAGGAGAGTATGTTGGCCTATTAGAATATGTCAGCTTTTCATTTGGTGTGAAAAAGGTCTTAGGAAAGTAGGAGCAAGCTAAGGAATTTCTTTTTTCCAAAGAAAAAACTGCCAGGACTAGCAGAGGTTCCGTAAACACACCTCTGTGCACAGCCCAGGCCGGTTTACCTGATCAGCGTATCTCAGCTTGAGGCAAGAGATGACTTGACCTTCTAGCTCTGCATCATCCTTGGCCTTGGACAGGATACCATGACAGAATTTAGGAATGTCAGCTTTACAGGCTTTCCTTAGCACAGGGTTTAAGCGGTAATCTACAGCAGAAAGTAATTAAGTACAAGATAAAATATTCCACCTGGATTCACAAATGTTTTGAGATCCATCTACCCAAAGGAGGCATATTACGTCCATAACCATGAATCAACCATTGATTTGTTTAGTCAATAAATGTTTACTGAGCCCTCACTACAGTGTTTTAAATCACCAGTATAATGTGGTGAAAGAGTGGATGTGGAGACCCCCATGCATCCTACTCTGCAGCAGCTCTGCAGGGTCTATTGAGACCAATGTTCTAAGCAGTCCTCACAAAAATCAAGCAGATACCAGCAACCTTCCCCATAATATATATGTTTTGAAAACTCTGAAAACAATATCCCACTCACCTTGCTGCAGAGATAGATAAATTTCTGTTCTAAAACAGATTACCCATACATTCTCCTGCCATATGCATGAAGTTTTATTAAATCGCTAGACTTTTCAAGGAAGTCTAGCCCTAATTCCCTTTGTACACTCTCCAAAGGCAGTTTTCCATGTTTTCAGCCTTTTCTTTCCCACGATTTCCATTTCATTCTTCTGGGTGCTCATCAAAGAAGGAGTTAAGTCATTGTGCTTATTACATCCAGACTCTTCACATTCACAAACAACAAAGCACCCACGGTTTAATCAGGCAAGTAGGTCACTCAGTTTCTTTCAAGCTATACCCAGTGGGATTTGGAAAGCCACGCAAGATGTTACCTGTGTTCTGGGTGATCTGGCGCTTGGTTATCATCTGTTTGCATTTGGGATCCATCAATTCACTGTTTTTATTCTGCTTCAAGCATTGCAACATAGTTTTGGAATCTGCTTCTGGACAGAATCTCTGCAAAGAAACAAAGTTTTATAAAAGCAGTTATCCAAATATGGCAATTAACATCAACTTATTAATCACACTCTTAACATCTTTTAGGGGAGCTTATGACAGAAGCAACCTAAAGGTATCAGTTGAGACAAGAGAAACAGGAAGCCTGAGTAAGTACCCAGCCTTAAGTTCCCCTTTCATATCTATATTTCTCACATTTCCTTCTACTACCTGTTGCCTGTTTTGCATAGTTACACGGCTATGCTACATGGTGTCTCATGAGCTTACATATTGTTTAAGCATGAACATAACACTGTACCAGGTGATCATGTAGCCCCCAAGACATATCCATCCAATCTCAATGGGAAATGTAGGAATTATCCACCAACTAATGTGAAAAGGGATGTGGCGAAAGGACCTGTCTAGTTCATTTTTTAACTACAGGGGGCTATAATCCTACTAAATCCTGTGGGGCCAGCCCCTGTACACTTGTTAAATGTCCTTGAAGCCAGAGATTCATTCTGGACTTGTAAAGAAGCTCCATTTCTATCTGCTAATCCACAGTCTATCTGTTAATTATAGCCTACAGATATCTTAATATGGGGATGTGGATTGCTGGCTGATTTTTATAGAAATCATCAAAATCTTACAAAGCTCCCTCATATCATAGCCTGACATTTTCAGTTTTACAGAGGACTCAATTCTTCTGTGAAAGTGACTTCTAACTTCCACAATTCTCTTTGAAATTTATTTGATAGGGTGAAAAGTATCATTCCTTTTTAAAGGGAAGCTGAAATAAGGGCTCAGCACTTTAAGTTTAACCTCTTTGTACATGTGGACAGATCCAGGGACTGATATCTGGGATCCCCAGTCAGCCCTGCTGCAGGGAATGTTCACTGGAGATGTAAAGGAAGCAAAAGAACTTGTAAAATAAAAAAGCCTCTGATGGTGGTAGATGGATGATCAGGACACTCAGTGGTGGCTTTGTGAGTATACCTACCACCAAATGCCCTCAAAACCAATCACGAATTTAATGGACCTCTATTTACTTGACTTAGGTCAAAGTGAGATCAGTTATTCTAGCTTAGTGTTCTCAAACTTGAGCTGCATTCGAACCCCTGGGGGCTTGTAAAAACTGAAAGCAACTCTCCCAGAGCTTCTGCCTCAGAGACTGGGGTGGGGCCCGAGGCTGTAAGTTCCCTGGTGGTGCTGATCCTGCTGGTCTAGGGACCAGACTATGAGAACTCCAGCCTCAGCTGTATAAAACAGGTTGACATTGACAGATTACATGATTTCACTCTGAAATTTAAAGAAGTCCACGTTGTCGTTACTTTGACTTACCCTGTGCTCAGCCCTTGATTTTGGATCCCTTACCTTTATCATCTGCTTGCAGACTCTCATAAGTGTATAGTCTAGCTCTGGGTCCATCATCTCTGTCTCCTGCAGCTTAAAAACTTTCTGGTGGCAACGGGCAGTCAGCTGTTTTTTGTTTTCTTTCAGACATTCAATAATCTAAGGCATAAGAGTTATGGTCAAGTTAAGAGGTGGGTCAGGGATTGATAATCCATGCATTCTGAATAAAGCATTCAGTTCTTAGTGCATCTCTTATTTTTCTATCCAGGTGCTTTCCATTTTTAATACCTAGGTAATAAGAAATCAGGATTTCCTCACAAAGAAGAATTTTATTTGGAGAATTCTATTAATAGATTTACCACCTCAGGGATAATAGCAAATCAAATGTATAAAAATTATGGAAGAAGAACAGAGTGCACTGGAGTCTAAAGGGAAGGAAACCCTCTGAGGATTCCAGGTTTCTTCTGTCTTCTAGGGCTGTTCCTTGTTAAGGTGCATTTTGGAGCATATGTCAGGTTCTCTGCCTTTCCCTAGAGCAATAACCCTGACTAGACAGTAGGCACAAGCCAGGAAGTTCAGTTCAACTCGCCATCTAGCACATAAGAATAGAGCATTAGATGCCAGGTATCAGACCCAATCCTTACCCCTGAAGACTACAGAGTCTCACAGGACAAAGTTATATAAACAAATAACTACACTAAAAAAGATAAGTGAGTTAACATGAAAGCATAAAGTACCACAGGAGAGATTTTAAGATAGTGAATTAAGTATATCCTAAAATCTCCCCTTCCCTACAATTAACTTTTGGATACTATAAAAAAAGATAAGGAAAGCAGATGGGAGGCTGCAGTAGCAGGGGCTGTAGCATGAAGTCAGAGACGTCTATGAAAACCTCAAGGCACAACCAAGAATCACCAAATACAGGTGACCTTTGAACAGCAAGGGTCTGAACTGCATGGATCCACTTAAACAAGAATTTTTTTCAACAGTAAATACTGCAGTATTACACGATCTGTGTTGGTTGAATGGGCAGATGTGGAACTTCAGATAGAGCCTGCGTACATGGAGGATTGACTATAAGTTATACGCAGGGTTTTGACTATGTAAAGATTCAGCACTCCTAAGCCCTGCATTGTTTAAGAGCCAACTGTAGTTGAGGAATACTAATACCATAAGAAAGATGATAAATAAAATAAATCAGGGCCTCAGAACTGAGGGGAAAAGGCAACAGAGCAATCAAAAGTATGTTTAATACCCTCAGAGCCATACAGAAGGAAACAGTAAACAAGAATCAATAACAGGTAGTTATGAAAAGAAACAATTAGAGATGCTGGAAATGAAAAATAAAACCCAACTGGTGGTCTCTCTAAAGAGCAGAATAGGAAGAGCTAAAGAATAAATTATGAAACTGGGATACAGAACTGAGGAATTACCTCAAAGTAGTAGAGAGAGATAAAGAAATGAAAGGCATGAAAGAAAAAGTTCAGAGACATGGAGTACCAATTCAGATGCTCTAAATGTTCAACAAGGAGTTCCAGGAGGAAGGCAATACTTCAAAGAACAATGTTTGAGAACTTCCTAGGACTGAAGTAAGATATGAATTGAGACTGAAAGAGCCAACCAGGATAAAGAAAACCAAAAGCCGTATCTAATTATATTGTAGTGAAATTACAGATCATTAAAGATAAAGAGAAAACTCAGAGGTAGATTAATTACACAGAAATGAGAATCAGATTGACATCAGACTCTGCAACACCAACAGCAGATACAAGAAGACAGTGCAACCATTATCTCAGAAGTTAAAGCACCATGGCGATACCCTGAAGTGGAGAGGTAGATGAGTCAACAGGAGAAGATTGAAAAAAAATCATTTGACTGCACGTCATTCCTGACGATTCTGGGTAGGGCCCTGTTCCGTGAATTTAAAAAAAAAAAAAAAAAATCCCCAAGGTGGTTCTCCTGTGACCTCTAGTTTAGAATGTCTGTGGAATGGGAACATATGAGGTAGTAATTAATTTTGGAGGTGCAGCTTGGGAAAGCTAGAGAGAGGAGGCATCTGAAAGGTCATGAAGCAGACAAGGTAAGGGAGGACAAGGTAACCTGAAAGGGCAAAGAGACTGAATAGGTGATGAAGAGGAATGAAGGTGAGAGAAAGTAGTCTGTATGAAAAACCACACAACATTGTAAACTGACTATACCTCAATTAAAAAAAAAAAAAAAAAAGAAAGAAAAATCATAGTCTCAAGTAGCTTAAAAGGGGACAGTCAGGCTGGACAGTACGTGATGGGGCTTATCCCACTAGTGGAGAATTAATTATTAAAAAATTACCTTCACGTTACCTTTACAATTAAAAAATAAAAATAAAAAGTTACCTGAGCATTGCCATATTGCACGGTGGAACAGTGGTTCTTGATGTCACTCTTGCAGGCTTCATACAGATCTGGTTCCAGACGGATGTCCTCTGTCTGCATGAGAGAGAACCAGCATGGAAAAGTCAGTTTACTCTAAGCTGGAGATGTCAAATCAAATGTTCTACATAATTATTTGTTGATTGGCTCTTATCTGGTGACCATAACTTCTACACAGCTAATTGGCAGCAGTGTGCTCACTGCAGTAAAAAGATAAGCAGGATTGAGTTTCAGTTCTGCCACTAACTAGCTACTTGGCCTTAGACGTACTCTGCAAAATGAAACACTACCCTCTACCCTGACCCCTTCATAGGACTACTGTGAGATGAAATAAAATGATATGATGTGGAAACCACTTTCAAAGTTAAAACCATTACTTTCATTATTATTATTATTTTACTGAAAGAGCCAGATTAAAATCTAGGGACTCAAAGTTTCTATTATAAAAGGATGTTTAGGCCAACTCCACGTAAATGTAATTCTCACTGAATCACTACCACTATATGTGAAAATCTGGTAATGCAACTTTTGTCATATTAATGGTTGTGGTGTCCATTACTAGTTCTTGCTTAGACTGAGGTGAAATAAGTGTGATTCATATTTTTAGCTGTCTTAACATGGTCTGGGCTTAACCTCAAAAGTAGAGTGAGATGTGTCCTCTTACAATGCACACTGTGGTTGGCTTCCCAACATCTACCACACCTGGATTATGAGTAAGCTCATCAATAAGTGCATCCCCTGGAGACTGCTGGTTGGGGCGAGGGGGGCACAGATCTCAAACTGACACAGTCAAATTGAAGGGCAGGATCTTTAGTTTGTGCTGGAGATGAATACTGGAGCAGGTGGCCCAGCTGTTGCAGGCAGCCATTGTGTAGCTATGAGGGAAACCAGCCTTAATGACTGGTGGTGCCAAGGACAGCAGAGTGGAGAGGGAGAGACCCTCGATCCTTGATTCCATTATCAAGGCAATGATCACATCACATGCTCACAGCTTGTCTTATATAACTGGACTTCCAAGTATGTGTGGTAAAAAATACTTTATCATTAAAAAGAAAAGTAAAACAGGAAGCGGTTCTATGGTAAAATTTTAGCATGCAGCTCCAAGTCTTAACCATCACGCTTGTGGCTAAAATCTTCCAATTTCCAATTTGCCCTCATTCTTCACCCAACTCTCTAAGCCCTGCTCTGCGGTTTCTGGGACCAGAGGCTGTGCTCAGAGGCATTACCATCTCCAGCTCCTCCACCCGCAGCTGCTTGCGGCACTTCAGGGACACCCTGTGTTCCTTGACTTCCTGGAGAGTGTCATTGCGCACGGTGGTGCTCAGGCAGATCACCACGTCCACCCTGCCAAGGGAAGGAGAGGTCTGAGACTGGCTGGAGCCACCAAGGGCAAATGGCCAAGGGCTGGGCTGGAGCAGGGGCCACACCATCCCCCCAGAACCCATGACACCTCTATCAAGTTTTTCAATGCCTTTCACTAAAGTCTCACTGTGTTTTCAGAGAGCTAAAAGCAGCTATCTGACTGTATACATCATAAAAGTTGGGCCACAGCCCAAATGCTGACAACATTTCTGACTGGTGGGGAGGTCATGGAGGGGATGTGTGCAAGACAGTTCAGCACTTGTTTTGTTAAAAACATGTAACCAGGGAGTAATGCTACTTTTAACTCTGTACTATGGCTTTGATATACTGTGAAAATCATTCCTGAAAGGTACAGAAACCTATGCAAAATAGGAATTTAGTTTGTATAAGGGGAAATGTGTTCTAGAAACGTGCCTTTGCAAAGAGCGGCATGGAAGAATTTGGGCAGCCATGCTGTAAAAGCTCATCACTCTCCTCATTAAGACCTAATTCTTTAATGAATAAAGTTTTTGTTTCTTTACTACATCTCTAACTCAGTGAAAGGCTCTTTTGCTTCCCTGAGGAGATGACGTAATGGAATGATGTCACAAGGAAGTCAGTTCTTATTCACACTGTAACTTGCTCCTCTAAGTACAAAATCTGTACCTGTTTCATCAAGTAGATAGCCTAACCTGGAAAAATTAAAAATGCTCCCTTAGCCCACAGTCTCTCCACATCAGAACTACTACCACCAGGTGTGGCTCTAGACTACTTACAAAGAGGATCTGTCTAGACAATCCAAGTGTTTGGCCAACTACCAGAGGAATGCAGGGGGCCTCCAGAGCTAACCCTGCCAGACAGCAGCAGGCCACCTGACACTTTGGACATTCACTCAGTAGCTAAGAGGGATTTCAGGGAAGCAAATTTAATTGAACAAATCAATTAAAAGCTACATACTTCTTCTTTATGTTGGGGCAAAGTTTCAACACATCCTCCTTGCAGGCCATCTTAAACTTGTAAGAGAACCGAAAATCCTTCATCTGCACCTAGAAAAGATGATTAAAAAAAAAGTCAGAAGCTCTGTGACAACATCTAATTCACAGTGCTGGGTGACACTGTGTTCATATACAGTGCGCAGCAGCCAAGTTCCCAGGCCCCACACAAGTCTGTCTAACACTTCATGACCTGCTGAACTCCCCATGGCTCCCTCTGCTCTATGCATACCAGCTTCCAGCACACACACGCTGCCCCCTCGGCCTAAAGGGCTCTTCCCCCAGATCTCCCATGCTTTGCTCCCTCACTTCCTTGATGCTTGTATTCAAATACCTCCTTCTCAAGTCCCTTTTCCCCATCACCCTTTAGGCCTTATGCTGCTTTATTTTTTTCACAGGATCACCTGAGATTATATATTTATTTGTAAATGTGTTTTTGCATATTTCTCTTACTAGAACATAAATGAACAACATTGTAAAATGACTATAACTCAATAAAAAAATGTTAAAAAAAGAGAGAGAGAGAAAAAAGAAAAGAATACAAATGAGTCAACAAGGGCAGGATGTGTCTGCTTTCCCTGGTCTGAGTGTCTGTGCTCGTGAGGTCCTCAACACCATTTGCTGAAGGACATCTGGGAGGCTATGTGCCCCCAAGAAGAGGTCAATTTTATACAGCTGGCTGGATTTCATCCTCCTGGGAAGGAAGTGCTCACTTTACCAGAAACACTTCCTTTAGACATGTAACTATGAAGAGTATGGTTTAAACTTACTAAAATGCCAGACCTAGGTACAAAGTGCCCAGCCCTAGCAGATAAAAACCACGCTTACTAGGAACCAACAGAAATAAGACAGATATTTGGAAAAAATAATTTTTCAGAGAAGAGGTGCTCTGATGTTCTGTAAGAAGAAGGGATTCAGTAACCTTGCAAGGAGCCAAGACAAGAAGGATCTGCCAGGTGTTACTGACCAGCTGGAAGTGGGTGACTCCAATGGCGCACTTCTCATTCATATCCTTCTGGTGTTTGTTCTGTATCAGACACTCCATCAGGTCCCCAGAGTCTATCTGGTTATCTGCTACATCCTAGGGAAGGGAGTGCACATTTATACTTCATTTGTAATCAATCATTAATTAACAAATCATGCACCCCAGCCCATGAAAGATGTCAATGAGATTGATTCTATAATATTTATAAACAAGACACATCACAAATTATGTCAAAATAAGCCTGAGAAATCACAAAGGATAAACATTTAGAGGAACAAAATTTACACAGCAAATTGCCCTGCATGAAGCTCCAATAAGAACATGCACTATGCAATGCTTTTAACTCCTTTCCTTATATGATGCTGGCAGCTGGCTTTTGGGATAACATCTAACATCACCTCCTAGTTGTCAGATCCTTGTGCTTCCTGGATGTGTTTTACTCCCACAATTTAGGCAGTTCAGTAAGTGACTAAAGTGATAAAGTAACAGAATTCCCTCAACACCAGGTACAAGAAGACAGCTAGAAGGGGAAGTTACCTTCCTGCTAACAAATTCCAGCTGTTTGTATGGAAACAACTCAGTCCTGCTACTGGGGTTTCTCCCTCCTCTCTTTCCTTACAAAGGGCTTCTCAGTAAGTGATGCTAACCACTAATCTGATCACCTACAAAGGGTTAAACAAATGAGGTTTCCCAGGATAGTGGCCCCCTCTTGATGCTGTTTACATTTTCAACTTTAACTTATCAAAGTTGGCCATCACTCAGGAGCAATGTATGCTGAAGACAGAGATGAGTCCAACACACGTGGGGGCCAGAGCCCCAGTGAAACTGGTTCTGTTTCTAACCTTTGTTCCTCCAGACATTACTTACATGGCAGAAGTTCTGAATTATGGGTTCGCAGGCTCTCATCAGCAAGGCTTCTATTTGAATATCCTGCAGAAGATTAAATATATTATAATTCTGCTTTAGAAAGAGTCAGGGGTGGAGGAGGAGCAGTTTTCTTTCTCTGAATGAGTATCATCTGATGGGAAAATAATCCAATATATACATTTGGAAACTATTCTAGTATTTAAGTGAGACGGCTCCAGCACGGACAGAAGAGCAGCTCCATGCTCCTCCTGGGACACACCTCCAATGCACTTTGAAAAGCAAGTTTTCTAGAGACAAATTCCTCTTGTGCTCGAACAAGAGAAAAGGCAGAATTTGGAGGAGAAGAAAACATTTAAAAATAATATTAGAGTATGTAAAGCGTTTGGAGATTTTCCCAAAAGCTAAGCAGTTCAAAATGAAAATAGGAGTAACTGACATCTATCATCCTGTCTTTAAACCAGATGACAAACTACTGCCTCTGGGGAACACACACTAAACACATTCAAGCAGAGTAACTGCTGAGTGGCACTAGCCGCAAAATAACATCTCCCTTTAAAGAGTCACACACCCTAGAATGCCCTTCTTAGCCCACAAGGACAATGAGAATGAGCGAGGAGATGACAGAAGATAAAAGAAGGCGATACATGCTTGAAAAATATAAAGGAAAAAAAGACCCTGAGAAATGTAATTTTTTGTATTCCCAATTTTGACAACTTAAATAGTTCTAAAAGGCTTATGATTAAAAAAAATAGCAATTATCTGTTTCCCTAATTTCTGCCCCCATAAGACAATTTTAACTGCCCCTGAAATAATCTCCATATTTTGAAATAATGTGCCTATGCTTATGAGATCTTTTAATCTCTTTTTTTTTCCTCCCTGTAGGGTTCAGAATGAAACAGGGCTAATCACACTTATTTAATCTTCCTTTTTTTTTTTTTAGTAAAAGCAGACTTATTCGGAGAGATGCATACTCCATAGACCAAGCGAAGGCTGTCTCTGGAGGTGAGAGAGCAAGAGGCCTAGGAGATACTCATTCCGTAGACAGAATGCAGGCCTTCTCAAAAGGCAGGAGAAAGGCCTTATCTTCTATGTTTATTGCAAGTCCCAGGCTTTCTTTTATTTCAGTGAACACACAAACATTACCAAATGATCTAATTGAAAGAGCTAAGGATGACAGAATAGGAATGCTTGGACTAGTCTTGAAAGTGATTAAGAGATCTGAAGTATAGCTGATATCTTTTCTTAAAGGAGAAAAAAAAATTGTTTTTGTCACTGTCATAATTCTAATTTATGAAGAAAACTGAAGGGCTAAGTGCATAGTGTTTTGCTGGAGATATCAGGAAAGGGGGTTCAGGAAGCATCACAATATTCTTTATAAAGCAAACAGAGAAGGTAACAAGGTTTCTTTTGTTCTACAAAGAATCTGTACACTCAAGAGTACAGAAACAGCAGAACTAAGAAGAAAAGAAAGGCTGCTGACAGGGCACTCTCCTTCCAAGAGTTACCTCGGACTCTAACTCGGTGAGGTTGCCGACTATGTCTCTGCACTCTACAGCCAAGTCATCAAGATGATCCTGGAGGCACTCAAGCTCCTGCAAATAAAAATGCAATCCCTTAGCATTTGTCAGTTATATAAATAATCAAGGGAAGCTGAGGTACCACTGTTTACTTCCTTTTCAGTGGTCCTCCTTTTCTTTCTTTCTAAAATGACTTCATTGAACAGAATGCTATAACTTTGACTCCCCAAACTAAGATCGTTGAAAAGACAATTACTTGTTGTAACAGGGTGTTAAGAGGGTCAAGGGCGTACAACAGCCATGCAAATCCCCTAGAAGGCCAAACTGGTAAGTCCAGCAAGAATCAATGTTCAGATGTCCTCAGAGTCTAAAAATCTTATCAGGCCTTTTTTCCATTCCATCAACACCCTGCTCATCTGCTTTTTGATAATGATCATTGGACAAAAAATTCACAGTGAAAGACATGAAATAAATATTTTAAGACTCTTTATGGGCAAAGTAGGTTGGGATCCAGGGTCTGAAACACAATAGAGACTCAACAGCTCCTGCAAGTCAAATCTGGGATTCTAACCCTAGCCCACATAAAAGGATCTTCTGAGGGTAACTGCAAAACAAGTGAGTAGTACATCAGGGTTTGCATATCTAAAAGCTGTCTTACCTGGGCTTTGGAAACTAAGTTGGAGTTACCTTGTAATGTCAGTCTATTACTACTCCTTTTAGAGAATTAGAGGTTTTACATTTTATATTAGCCTTCTTTCCCAAAGCACATCAACAGCTATTTCTAAGCTAAGGGCTCTGTTAAAGGATCAAGTTTAACTTACTATTCTGCAAGAATCTCTCTTTTTTGGAATCAGAATGGAAAAGAGGAGAAGGATTGTAGGAATTAACACAGGAACCAGAAAGAGGGGAAAAAACCCTAAAGGAAAATGTATAAAACTTTTGGGAGTAGATAAATGGCTAAGGGGAAAATTCTACTCACGGACTCCTTTCCTAAGTTTAGCTGCACAGGGATGGGCTGTATGGTAGTGCAGCTTTCTCACTGTTACTTTACAGCAGGTATGAAAGGAAATGTTTCCTGGTATTCTGCGTGAGCACATCCCTTGTTTCATTAGACAGAGGCAACAGAAAACTAGAACTACAGGCATTTTCTAACAATAAACTCAACAGAACTGTAGTAGGCCCAGAAACAGACTGCTGTAAAAGCTATTATCAGGACCAACAGATCTGAGTAGGCAATAATGCTTTTTAAAAATGTCCAATTCCTGCACATGTGACTTTTTATTAGTTTAATCCTAGAGAGTGTTTTGGAGGGTACAAATGGTACTGGGAAACCTGAGTTCGTGCCTTATTCTAGTATTAAAGGGGCTTTAAACAAGTAGCTATTCCCCATTGCTTGGTTACCCTGCCTTAAGATAGAAGACAAACTACCTTCTGACTTAATTTGCTAGAATGCAATAACATACTTTTTTTTTAAAAAAACTAGGCACAAAATCCTAAGAAACCATTCATAGCATGCATATAATTCTTGGGGCTGCTCCTTCTCTACACTTTCCTGGATGGAGAGGTTATAAATAATATAATGGAACAAATGCCTAGCTAGGAGTAGACCTGAATTCTAGGTAAGAAAGTCAATATACTTCACTTCTCTGAGCCTCAATTATATCAACTATTAAGTGGAAAAAATAATTCCATTCCTATATATCTTGTAGGACAGTTGTAGGGCATACATACATTGATGCATGTCAGTATTATGTATCTGTGCATATATTTATACCCTGCCTTCCCTCCAAAGGACTTCATGTGGCTTATAAAAGTGAGAAGAAAAAAAAAATGCCAGATAAAATAAATTAAAAATGAGTAAAAGGGAAATGTGCTAAGGAAAGCGGGATGAAGTCAGTAGTAAGTACACAAAATGCCTACCACAAGGTCTTATACACTTCCTAGAGGTAGGCCATACTTTTGGCTCCAGGTTTTTTGAGAGGCAACACAAAAAGGAAAAGAATCAATTACAAAACACCGTAACTATAACAAAAACAAACTAACTGCTTTGGAAAAGTACCATTATAGAGACCGAAGAGAATACCTTCCTCAGGATTTCTTATAGAGGAAACATTGAATAATATAACAAATCATGTTCACGAGGTAAACATTTAATGGAGATGGATTTTACGGTGTTTATAGTCTACATAAAATGTTACTCATAAACATTATTATTACTATAAGATAAGCAGGTAGCTTTGTTGCCTACCTGTCCAGTCTCTGTTTTCTCACTGCACCACTTCCCCAGATCAATCAGGCACTTATCTTGGAGGGCAGGATCCAGTTTCACATCCATGGCCCGCTGGTGCAGGATCCTCTGGACCTCAGCTCGACACTCCCGGGAGAGCTACATGAGAAATAACAAGCAAAATACTTCAAAGGTACCAAAACCAAAACAAAAAGACACTAGGATAATGCAAATCTACTGTCAGGAAACTAATAAGTAACTTTATAGGGATTTGAATCAAACTTTATACCTCGAATCACTTCCAGAATAAAAGTTAAATATTCTAGGAGGCTTCTAAAAACCTTTATCTCTAGGAATGAGATTACACATTCAGCATTTTCTAATATAGTATATGAAACAATATCCTCTTCTCAGAGTATCCTGATAAAAAGTGAACTAGGATTGAAGTACCTCTGAAACTAATATAATACTGTAAATCAACTATACTTCAATTTTTAAAAAGTGAACTGGAATTTTTCAGATGAGGTAAAGTTTTTTGTTTAGCAAAATTAATTTGCCACTACTCTATAAACATATAGAATGCTGGGTCCAAGAATAAACACTTGGGTCAGGAGAACTGAGCTCAAATTTACCTAAACTCAGAACAAGCAGGGGACAGTTACTACACGTCAGAACCAGACTTTTTCAGATGAGTTAGTGAGAATTAGCAGATGGTGAAACAGATGAAAACCAGTATTTTTGGAAGAGTTGTAAGAAAGCTGTCACTGACAGGTACAGTCAGTCTCTCCTAAAAGAACCAACACAACTTGAGGGGGTGCGGGGAAGCGGGACTGAGAGGGTAGAGAGTAACCCCTTAATGGACATGGGGGTTTCCTTTTGGAGACAAGGAAATATATTGGAAGTGGGCAGAGGAGGCAGTTGCACAACTTTGTGAATGTACTAAACGCAATCGAATTTTTCTTTCTAAAATGATTAGAAGAAACATTTTTAAACAGAAACATATTTTTAACAACACCAGATTCCAACCCTTTCTTTACTTACAAGACAAGGAACCTCCTACTATAGAGACTACCAAGATGCCAGGATTTAGGAGTTCCTCTGATTAATGACAGGCTCATTTAATGAAGAAAAAGTTATAACAAATTCCCATATTTTCTTACATAGCAATATAAAAACTTGGTTAAGACTGCAGTAACTGAAGTATATGACATTTATTTCTGTTTGAGTCTTTTCATTCTGATTCCTAAACAGTCAGACTTTTGCATTAAGCTCCAAAGGGGTATTTGTAAACATGCATATGAAATAATACCACTTCTATTTTCTGTAACAAATGCAGGATTGAAATGCAACAGATTATCTCAGAAGGTTTAAAAAGGCCACCCTGGACAGTAAGTAGTACGTCAGTGAGGCACCAGAAGGCAGCAAATGTTGCTTGAGAGCCTAGCACACAGAAATATCCCAACAAGAGGTGGCAACCAGGGCAGACAAATACCAAGAGACTGAGGTGTGGAGGTTTCAGCTCCACCTAGTGTACTGTTGGAGAGGCCCCAATCAATATAGGCACATGGGTTCTGCTGCCAAGGGCAGAGAAAACCATTTATATCTTGGCTAAGAGTTTCTTAAAGGATCTTTAAAGTTACATAAACTTAGGGCAGTAGAATTTAATTGTCTACTTGTGATTTAGATTTTGGTAATTTAAAGAAAAAGTGGAAATGTACCCTGACTCACTTTGTTAAGTGAATGAATGAAGAAATTTCTAGTAGTGCAGCACCCCCTCCCCACCAGATATACTAGCAAAGTTTTCCGAGGATGACAGAAATCACAATTTATAGCAAACTAAACAAATGACAATAAGAAGAAATGAAGTCAATATTGAGTGCATACCCTCCTGCCCTGTTCCTCAGTGCGGTAGGCGTGTCTGTATAAGCAAGAGAACACAGCTCCTGGTGGCATGAGTTCACTGGTTTCGTTCCATCCATGGGTGTGGCAAAGACGAGATGCATCTCCCTGGCATTTGCGGTATAAGACAGGGTCTAGCCTGTAAGGGTAAGAGTTAAAAAATGAGCACTCTTACTACACTTTTCCTTCCAACACATACTAAGGGTTTTTGCAAGGTGCTTGTTTGTACTCTCACAGACAGTCACCTCCAGAGTAATGGAAACAGCAGGTAAGCAAAAGTATATACCTGACTTTCGTTCTTCATGAACACACAGTAGTCAATCTGTAGAAGTCTGTTAAACCTTAATACAGAAGACTTAAGTTCTACCTCAAAGATGGTATCTTGGCTAGGTAAGGCACACAACATTACAGTAACAGATTTGGTATTAAAATGCCCTGGTTGAAATGAGACAACAAGGGTTGTAGCTATCACCAGGCA
This sequence comes from Camelus dromedarius, assembly GCF_036321535.1. Taxonomy (NCBI): domain Eukaryota; kingdom Metazoa; phylum Chordata; class Mammalia; order Artiodactyla; family Camelidae; genus Camelus; species Camelus dromedarius. The sequence goes on along the minus strand of NC_087444.1, from coordinate 31,766,250 downwards.
AGTTACAACTTTTACTCAATATTTTTTTCTAAGTGTGAGTAAAATTCAATCCTACCTGATAGACTAAATTCTATAAGATCAAAGACAAAATGAATAGAGGAATCTCCTACTCAAGTTCCTTTCTGGTAAAACTGTTCCTTCTCTTCTTCCCATGCAAGGTAAGGCAGTTATGTTTTTAGTTTACCTAAACATGCTTATCAATTTAACTTTGACTGTGGAGACAGTGGATTAGGTGATGAGCCTGCTGCATCTCCAAATCAGACCAACAGATGCTTAATTATGCCCACATTATAATGTCAACTTTGGGGGAGGGCTATTCAATGGGAGGAAAAAGGCTAAAATTTAATAAGTGGCTTTACAGATTGTGAAGCATTTTTTGATCATGGATGAAGGAAATATAGAAGAGGAAAAAATATTTTTTTTAATGTAGTAAACTCAGTCAACTCTTTTATTATTTTGGTTTAGATAGCCTGAATAAACACAGGGAAATTCCTGTTCAGCTTTCTGAAGTCCTTTCCAGACCTAATTTGAGGGAACAGAAATAGAAACACACCAAATCTTCAAGTAATCTCTTTCCAGTAACGTATGTGGGTAAACATGTATTAGTCACCAGAAAAAGTTAATGACCAAAGTACAGTGGCTTAAAACAATTCAATCAGGAAGCAGCTGAACTTGGGAGGCAGGAGGAACAGCCTGATCCGGAAGTGGGAAGGGAAAGTGAGACATGGAAAGAGGGAGGGAATGCAGCCAATAAACTATAGCCATTCTGATTGTAACAAAGAGACTTCTATTTCATCTGCCTCCCCCTATTTCTGGCTAACAGGATGAGAAGAGAAGAGAATCAACTCGTTACTTATTGATAAGAGCCTCTTAAGATAGAATAAATTCAATAACTCTGAATAGTTAAAGAGATAAAGCAAACTCCCCTTCCCAGTGCAAATCAATAAAATAAAAATGTACTATTATCTTCTTAGAGACATATTTGAAGATGCTTCTGCTGCCCCACAGGTGCCCAAGTTCTTTCCAGACAGATGTTTGTAGTATCAGAAACATTTTACACTAACTTTAAATGTAGAAGTGAAGGGGGACACTTGGGGTCAGACCTGCAGGAGCTGTCTCTGCTTTTAGGTACTGTTCTGAAAGCAAGAAACGGGGTTTTCTGGGGATTAGAGTGTCAGCTATCCTGGAATGCAACAAAAACAAATTCCTACTGATTATTTTTTAAAAACACAAGGGATTCTTACTATACAGGAGAACAGGCTAAGGCTTATACTTACTCTGACTTCAAAATACTCACTTCCAATCACGAGAGATGAAATACTGCAGCTCTAAGAGACGGTGTTCACAATCTTCCACCATTTTCTCTGTGTATAAATGTTCCATCAGACACGAGAGGATCCTGGGCATGACACAGGGGTGAAATTGTAACCAGATAAAGAAGAGTTCAGAACTCTCACACCAGTATTTCTTTGGTCTGTAGAAAAAGCCATTGAGCTATTTTCTGAGGGCAATCAGGGATTTACTTCCCTAAGAATCACTCAAATTAACTCAACAGTGATTACATCTTCTTTCAACTTCACAGCACTTAGGACTCGGCTTGCATAAGATTGCTGTGCAGCTGCTTTATATTTAACTGTTTATTATGAAAATTTCCAATACATCCAAAAGTAGAGAATCATATAACATCCACCTTTCCTTCCAATAGCTTTATCAACTTATGGCCAAATTTGTTTCAACCCTATACCCCCTTGCTGATATTGTGAAGCAAATCCCAGATACCCTAACAGTTCATCTGTGAATACTTCAGCATGTTTCTCTGTAATATGAAAACATTATACTATTATCCACCAAAGAAATTAATTTAAAAATCCTTAACATCATGAAATAACCTGTCAGCTTTCATTCCCCACCCCAATTATCTCATGCCTTTTACATGTTTGTTCAAATCAGGACCCAGAAAAGGCCCACACCCTGCATTTTATTTATAGAATCTTAAATCTATTTAACCTGTAGCAGCTCCTTTCCCCTGTCCTCTTTATGGGTGACGCAGTTTCATATTGGTGAATATTCTTAATCAATCTTAAGAGTGTTTGTCTACCTCTTCCAATCACACAAAGAGCTTTAATGAAGAACACCTTTTTAAAATCCCCTACCACAGCACAAACAGCTGGAGAGTATGCACAGTAGAATGATAAGAAGCATGGACTGCATTTGTTTTATTCAGTTGGGTACTGCTAGATGCAGGCTATAGAGATTTCTGCAGAATGGGAATGTGTTCTTACTCACAACCTAGTTTTAAGAGCTGTTTGCACATCATATGGAATAAAACCAATGCATGAGACTCAAATGCTTTACTATAGCATTTTATAGCTTTCCTTGATATTGGATGCAACTTCAGAGTTCATTTTGTGACTACCTCCTCCAACCACCACATCTTGTGTTTTATTTCAATTGTAATTAGTTACTCTCTAATAATCAAATAGCCAATATATATGCATCAATATACAAACAGGATGAAAAGCATAGAACCAAAGCTTGTGTAACTTTATCCTGAGCATTTCTTTCTCATTTTTATTTGACTGTTAAGTGGAATTATTCAGTGACCTAATGTCTAGGCCTGTTTATGCTCAGTCACTGTCAACAATGCTGGGTCTAGGTTCTCTACATCACAGAGATGCAGAGATGAAGTCTCAATCCCAATACTAGCTTTAACAAAAGCTAGGAGAAGTGTTCCTATTTAACAAAATTTCAGTTCAGTTGTTAAACCATCTGAAAGTCATTTGAGGAAATGCTCCCTGTGCTGCACTGCCAATACAGTACAATTTGGATAAATACCACAAATAAGATAACCTACATTGGGTCTCCGGATCTTATGTGTTTGCAGGCTGTCTGTATTACAGATTCACAAGCTTCATTCAAAGCTCTATCAATGCGGTAATCTGCACCAGGGTCAGTCTCTTGAATCAGTGTTTGAAGCTGGATTAAAAAAAATTTAAGAAGGAAGAAAGTAAGTCACTTACACATATAGAAAGAGCAAGGTCATCTTTTCAATCAGTTCTCAGTCTGATATATTATAACATACTCTTAACAAGGTACTACAATTGTCACTGGTCAAGCTCAACAGCTCTGTCAAACACTTTCCAACTGGTTTCTCTACTTGGATTGCAAGTTTTTCTATTTAAGTCATTGTAGGGATTGCCTGCCTACCTGTCTAAACCATCCCTGGACATGTGCAAAACAAAAGGACTTTAAAATATAAAAGGTGCCTCTTCCCTTACATTTGTTAATCAAATTACTAAATCTGACACCCAGAGCCAAGCCAGAATTGAATGCAGAAGAGTAAACGGAAGACACATTTCCAGTTAGAGGTCTAATTTGGTCTTTAGAACCTAGAATTTAAATTTTGCTGCAAAGACACTGGCATAAAACAAGTGTACTCTGCTTTATTAAAAACAGATGTGAGTTTTCAGTTGCAAAGAAAACATAAATTAGCAAAAACAAGAATATAATACTACTTATAATTTCCTATTTTTCCTCAGCTATCTTTCATATAAACAAGAGATAAACCAGAACTTGTTCACTAAACTATACAGAAAAATGCTTGCTATTATGCAGCTGAAAATGAAAATATATTCTTTAACGTTTTCTTTTGCTTGGTCCACTCTTTGTCATGGAATGAAGTGAAAGCACCAAAGCCATGCCTCAGATTCTTCCTGTCTTTGAGGAGAAAGCAGTTGGAGCATAGAAGAAAAAGCTCTAAATTAAGGATCAGAAAACCTGAGTTCTATTAATAGTTCTGGCTCTGCCAGATATTAGCTTTGAGAACATGGGCAAGTTGACTAACCTCTAAGCTCGTTTCTTTAACTGCAGAGGATTATAAGGAAGAATAATATATAGAAGGTTGTGTAAACTGCAAAGCATTTTACAGATGTGAAAGATCATTATTACCACAGATGGGTAGCAGATGGTGTTTTGGGGTGAGAATCTTAAATAACAGAAAGCAAGTTTGAAAACTATAGTCCTTCTGGTTTGGGTTCCTTTTTTTTCCAAGTTAGAGAAGTGGAGCCATTTTGTGCCATGGATTTAGCCTCTGCAAGAGCCTTCTCTGATCCTCATACATTTGACTTACAATCCTACAGGGGCTCATATGAAAGCACTGACCCCAACACATACTTGATCCAAGAACAAAGATCAAAAGGAAATGAAGAAAGAAAACCCCAATTCTGTCTATCCTAAAAGAAGTCAACAATTAAGAGAGGTATGAAAGACTTCCAATATTCTGGGATGAAAGTTACTTACACCAGTTCTTGGTGGCAATTTGGAGAAGCCACAAAATGCTGTGGTTAGTTAGTAGGAAGATTACTACTACTCTCAAACGACTACCATTTTTAGTTATGACGTTTGCTGACAGAGACCAAAATATTTACATCTTTTTCTGAGGGACTGTAAGCATCATGGGAATCTGAAAGTTTCTGCAATAACTGTATCAGTTAAATATCCACGACTGACAGGCAAACTCTGAGAATTCTCCATGCATGTCAGACTGCCGGTTCTAAAAGATAATGAATGCCTTACAGACTCTTGAGGCTAACGGCTCAAGGGATCACTGCCATTCTGGAATCCAATAACAGCAGTGTGGGAAGTAAACACTAAACATGAACTGCTTCATGATCACACATCTTATTCCTGCCCCTGACTGCTTAGGAAAACCTGAGAAGATGCTTGAAATATCAAGAAATGATTGTCTAGAGAACAGACTGGGCAGTCTCTTTGGTGAAGGAAAGACTGGGCCCAGACTTGTTCAGCCATAACTGAGGGGAACTTAAGTTCATGATCAGAGTGTATTTGGAAGAGTATATACTAATTAAGATAATAATTATTCTTGTGCTTCACAGTTTACTGTTAGTTGAGAGATAACTAAATCAAAGCATCACCAAGCAGAGAATAAGGAAAACTAATGGTCAACCACAGACAAGTATAGAAGTCTACTGAATTAAGGAAGAAAACTTTGAAAAATAAATTATTTCAAAACATTCCTCCATTTGACTGGAGAGGGATAATGAAGCAGAAGACTAAGGAAAACTTTCTCCCTTTGGATCATTTATTCCTTCAATTTTTGTAAGCAAAGGCTAAAGACCACAGATTCACAAAAAACCAAAATGAAGTGCTTTTTGCCCACTTGGCTAAACTTAATGTGGGCAAAGCCACATATTTCACTTTTTGAGACTAACCACTGGGTGTGGAAAGCACTTTTCTTGTGGGTACAAAAGATGAGGTGGGCGGTACTTATTTCTCTCCCAAGTTGAGTCACTAGCTCTTTTAATAAGCTAAATTTCAAAAAGCCCAGGAGGTAAACTAGATGCCTTGAAGTAAAGTCAAACCAATTTATTTTCTTTTTTCTGTACACCTTAGAATAACGTGAAGCCTCAGTAAAAATGTAAGTTTATCCCTGACCACTGCTGTCCCCTTTCTATGTTGCATTAAGGATGAACTGTCTTGATTTATTCTTGGTCTGGGGCCCAGGCACACACACAGTCACGGAGGTTGCCCAGGACGATCACCAGCAAGGACCACTCCTGAGGAACTATGTCCAGAAGCCCTCCTTCTAGCTAGGCTTGGTATTCTGGAGAGGAGGATACATTTGTCTATCTTTCCCACTATGGATGTATATGTTACTGTCCCCTCCAGGTCAGGGTGAGTAATAGAAGCTAAGATGAAATTTTATTCCACATCAAAATTCTATGGAAATTTTGTGTTTCAGACTGTAAAATTCTGATTTTACAAAATTAGTAGTAAAATAAAATTCAATATTCAGTTTTTAATAAAAATGCCAACAACAAAAGTAAAAGACTAATGATTTGTGGTTTTCTAAAGTTTCACTTGGGAGAGAGCCTCAACCTTTTAATTTAGGATATAAGGCTAAACTTTATCTTTTGCACTTCCTAAAGGAAAGTATAGGAAACTACAGAATTCATTGCACAGGGTTACATTTGGTACTGTACATTTGGTACTGTAAATTGTTCAAAGACTCTTGTTTGGTAAAAAGTAATAAACATGGACAATGGTAATGAAACAGATGCAACGTGTCTGTAATACTTTGTTTAATTTATATTATGTACCTGATCTATAGTTAGTCAACTGTTTGTGAACCCTAGATCAAGAATAACTTGATCTTCTACAGTGAAGCATGCTATTTTTTTTCCAACTATCTTTGTAGAACTGACTGTAGAGTTTGCGGGTAGAGAAAGAAAGACCTTTTCCATGCATAGGTGTCCTAGTCGAACAAGGAAAGATGGTGGGATTTTGAAAATGACATGCCTTCTTGATCATTCAGGCCAGGAATTCATGCCATGTTGCACATCAGTAATAAAAAAAGAGACTCAGAAAATTCCAGCTCATTTCAGCTCTCTTTCAGGTTCAACTCAAACAGGTGAGACAGGCAAATTCTCATTTGATGAAAGACCTTTTGTGATTGACCAGAACCTGATGTGCCTTGATTCTGAGTTTAGTAAATCCAATCTAGCCAGTTACCTTTTCCTTAAAAACTCCAGCAAACAATGCATTTTATCTATTTCTTTAAGTACACTGCATAGCTCTTTTTATTGATTATGAGCTCAAATCTCTGCTCTGCAGCAAATACCACATTCTTACTATAATATGCTTGAAGATACACTATTCCATGTCTAGTTCTTAGTACCTAAGATTCACTGTGATGTCACAAATTTTCCAGAAAAATAAGCTGGGACAGTGTTAGGAAAAGGCTCCTCAGATGATAAAATATAACATTAAAAATGGCAGGAGAAAATCTTTCCTTACCGCTTGCTGGCAGTTCATTCCAAGGTTCCCTTTCTCCCCCCGAACTACTTTCATCAAACAATGAAGGGTTCGGCCTTTTCGATGTAATCCAGAACAATGGTGTTCAATCTCCCCCCGACAGCTCAGGATGATCTCAGGGCTCAAAGAAAAGTCTTCCATCAACATGCGTCGGTAATCTAACATCTCTCCCTGGCACTCACTGCTCACTTGTCGCCCTAAGTTAGGATTTAAGTCATAACATAATGGATGGTGAGCATCAGGATCAGACAGCATCACATATTAGAAGTACACATTTTTCCTTAGAATATAACATATTACTCACACTATTATCTAGACTGAAAAGCTTAGAATTTAGCAAATGTTTTATCAGCATAAAATAAGTTTAAGACTCCAAAGACCGGGGCTTATCTTGTCAGTGTTCTGCCTTATACAGATTTTATACTACTGAACTAATAACACAAATGTTTCGCCAATGGAAGTCTAATCAATAAGATAACTACTGGGGTAGAAATGAAAGCCAGAAAAGTCCCTACTGGTCTGCACACTTTAGTTTGTGGAAAAGACCTCACTTCAAATATTCACTATAGCTTCTTCACTCTTCCTTAAGCTGTAAATGCCAACTGGGAAAACTTATGAAATTTTAAAAACGGCTTTACTAAGGAATAACTGACATATAATAAATTACACTTTTAAAACATACCATTGGATGAGTCTGACAAAATGTACGCATCAGTGAAACCATCACCACAATCAAGATACTGAACAATCCATCAATCCCAAAAGGTTCCTCATGCTCCTTTAGAATCTCTCCCTTCTTTTAGACTCTATCCTACCCACCCACCCCCAGTGAAACACTGATCTGCTTTCTGTGACTACAGATTGGTTTACTAGTTTGCATTTTTCAGAAGTTTAAATAAATGGAATCATATGGTATGAACTCTTTTTCTGACTTCTCTCAGCATAACTATTTTGAGATTCATTCATGCATCACACAGCACATTCCTTTTCATTGCTAAATAATATTATTTCATCCCATGGCTATACTACAATTTGTTTATCCCTTCAACCACTGATGGACATATGGGTTATTTCCAGTTTAGGGCCACTACAAATAAGCTGTTATGAGCATTCATGCACAAGAGTTTATATGGACATATACTTTCACATATCTTAAATAAAATAAAAATACCTAGGAGTTACATGTCTGGGTCATAAGGTAGATTTATGCTTAACTTTTTAAGAATCTGACAAACTATTTTCCAAAGTGGCTGTACCATTTAAAATTCCCATCAGTAGTATACAGTTCCAGTTACTCCACATCCTTGCCAACTTTCAGTATGGTTAAGTCTCTTTAGTTAGCAATAGTTTAACTTTCCTGAACTATCTGTTCATATCCTTTGGCCATTTATTTACAAAGTCTTTTTGTGTTTATTAATTTATAGTTTAAGGAGATTAACTCTCTATTTTTAAATATCAAAATTAGATATTATGCATACTGTTTTATAATATGGTTTTACTAGTCAACAATCTCCACCTTTCCACTTCAGGAAAATTTCATGAAACACCCAGGCCATAATCAAAATTCTCCAACTGCCTCTAAAGTGCCTTTTGTTTGGTATTCAACCCAAGACCATGCATTGTCTCTGGTTGCTATTCCACTTCTTTCAGGCTTAGGAGTCTTTCACTATCCAAATATGAAAAAAAAAATTCACCAAAAATTTCTGAGTTTTAACAACTGATTTTTTTCCACTTAATTTTTTAATCACTGGCCAATTGCCCCAGAACTATTTATTCAACAGCTAGGAATTTCATTTTTACAGCCTACAGTGAATATTGAGAAAGACAGCCCTGACCTTCTATACGTCCTTCTCGGTTCCTTTGTCAGAGACTGACTGTTGAACTGAACAGACTATAAGTCTGACCTTATGAAGTAATCCTTTCTTCTTCTACTGTTTAATTTCTTGATATCATCACTGTTAGAATAATAACAGTATCTATCATTTATTGTATGCTAAGTGCCATGTCAAATAACCTCATTCAATCCTCGCAGGAACTCAACATAGGTAATATATTTTTGTTTTATAAATAAGGAAAATGAGGTTTGGAGAGATTAAGAAACATCAACAATGGTCACCCAGCCAGTTAGTCTAGTCATAGAGCCAAAGCTTTGACCCAAAGCTCATGTGCCAAATCATTATGCTGCCCTGACTCTCCTTAACATTTCTGTGCAATGTGCATTTTAAAAATTAAAATTTGGACTTGAGAAATATACTTAAAAAAAAAAAGCTGAGATGTAAAGAAAAACAAAATTGAGGACTACTGAGCTAAGAGGAAGGGCCTTCAACAAAGCTTAGGGATACCAAGCCTTCATTCTAAAGTTCTGTTTACAAGGAAAGGCTCCTGAGTCACAAGGTACAGATGTACTCAAAAAAGCCAACAAAGGAGGAAACTATCCAAAAAAAGAATGAAAAGGATAAAAAGAAATTAATTCTTACCTCTATGCACAGCTGACTCCAGACACATCAGAAGGTAGGAGAGTCTGGCTTCCCGAGACCGGGGAAGGTTTTCCACATTGCACCGGTATTTCTTCAAGTCACTCTTACAGGATTTGGCCAATGAATAACTGACTTTATAATCCTGGGCTATCAGTTTTTGGCGGGTTGTTAGTGCTTCTCGACACTGAGGAAAGAGTGCAGAAAGAGAGCTGTAAGATTGCTCAGGTGGCTCAGCTGTTCACAGGTACCTATAAGACAAGCAGAAGCTCATGGCCAAGTACGGTCCACAACTGCAGTTGTTACCAAAATGTCTGTCTTTAAGTTTGGTTAAAATTGAGCACAAGTGTGCTAAACTAATGTGACAGGAAGCACGGGTAAATGGGTGGGAAACTCTGGAATTTTATGGTGAATTGCTAATTGTTACAGCAATAGCAACTCTCCAAAACACATACATATTTGGAAGATCCTAGTACATTAACTCGACAAAGTATTCTTTTCCTGTTCAACAATATCCTTAAAGTAAATTTCACCAGAATGAAGGTGGCAACTGACATTTTATACCTTTTAAATATAATTATTGAAAGAAGCTCCATTCTATCTATACTTTTAAAATATAATTATTCAATAGTAAATGATACAAGAAACTAAAATGAAAAATATTTCTTCAACTGCACAGGAAAGTAAAAAACAGGATAGCAAAGCCAAAAACAATTACTTTTGAAAGTCATAAAAGATTCTTGCATTCATCCAGGGATAGAGCACTAACAGTAATAAGAATACTTACTGTAACAGCTGCTGAAAAATTAAATCACTACCTATGTAGCACATTGGTTTGGTTAGTCTAAACTTTCTGAATGTATAGGGATAGTTTCAGTGTAATTCTGATATAAAACTTTCCAATTTTACTCCCCCAATTGATTCTCAACTGGCTACCCAATGTCCAGATATCATGAAAAGCTGCCCCCCCCCTTTTTTTGCTTAAGTGAAATATGATTTGGTTTTCTACTAAAAGCCAAGTATCTTATCTCTGAAAAGGATAAGCTTTTTCAGTATTTTATATTTTGGTTTATAAAAATACTGTTTGAGAGGATTTGAGAAAGCTTTTAAGAAAATGAATAAAATGTTGGCTTGCTTCAAAGTAATACTTACTTTTTCACTCATGGACTCTTCAAATTTATGGTTAAAGAGGCACTTATATACTCTACCTTCACCAGCTTGTGTCTGTAAGACAGAACATCATCATCATCACAAGCTAAGTAGTCATGCTGGGCTTTATCTTATATAGAACTTTCTGTTAAGTTATTAAAATGGTGACTACCTTTGAACAGGTGAATCAGCTGTTTAGAAAATTTAGTAGCCTTTGAAAGAAAATAGCGACCACAGTAAAGATGAAAATAAATTTCCCATGATGTCTGGCTACTGTCATATGTTCCCAGATAAGCTGTTAATCAGTAAACCAACAGAAGTGTCAGTGAGTCTCCTCTTACAATTTATGCGAGAGTCAATAAAACCTTAGCATTGGCTCTGATCAGTGGCTCTGATGGTTAAAGCTGTTAATTCAAAACAGCAGGCAGAGTGGGAGTGTGTGTATACAAGGCCCTCTCAGTCCTTTGTGGTAAAGATGGAGACTGTTTCTGTCTATAAAACTGTTAGAAAGTTGTTTTATAGGGTCTGCAGGTAGTAATCAAGGATTTGGTTTTAAAAGCTAGAAACGTACTGTTTCCTTCGTCTTAGCCAAAACTACATAAATATATTTTTATTTTTTAAATTTAATTTTTATTAGTTTTTTGGGGGGATAATTAGGTTTATTTGTTTGTTTGTTTATTTATAGAGGCAGTGCTGGTGATTGAACCCAGGACCTTGTGCATGCTAAGCATGAGCTCTACCACTTGAGCTATACCCTCCCCCTTCAAAACTACATAAATATAAATATGTAATATGGCCAAGTTTTAGCCATGGAATAGATGTGCATGAGATTCCTGGGTAAACTAGGATTCCTATAGATAAAATAGACTTCCAAGAATTGAAATTGGGAAGTGAGATAAAATAGAAAAAACAACGTATGGAGATTGTCTGAAGCCAAGTGTTAACTAAATATTACAACAAAGTTGAGCAGCCAGCATCGTTTTCTGTTATCCTGGGACCAACTCCACCTTTCATTTCAGTGGCTTTTCTAACTGTGAAGGGGTTGTGTTGGTTTAATTTTGGAATCAACTATAAAAAAAAATTTTAAGAAGAAAAGGAAGCAAAGAAGAACAGTTTCTGAGCTGACTCACATTTTCACAAAAACGCTCCCGATCATCTCGGCAGGCAAAATATAAATGCCGGTCTAAGTGAAAGTCATCTGAGGACAGTTCAGCCACCCGGAGAATGGCTTTCTTGCAGAGTTCAGAGACTTGAATCTTGGGATCTTTTTCTTCTGCTTCCTTCACCAGGCCTTTCTCCAAGCATGATACCACCTCACCCTGTGAATGTGCGTCCTAAAATAGCAAGGATACTAACATTTTAAAACTCTCACCACAGTAAACTTCAAATGAATATCATTTAGTTAAAAAAAGAAAAGTTAATTCAACATACAATAGCTTATGGATATTCTGTTGAGAAATAGGGTGGGAACCAACCACATTGTGGAAGTTATAGAAAACTCCCTTAATAATCTTCACTTAGAATATAACACTTTCATACTACAAATGGAAATACAGACCCTGGGGAAATTAAGTATAGTTCAGTTTGCACTAGAAACAGGAACTTGACTTTTTAAAGCTTAAAATGTTAGAAAAATTTAAAGAAATTACATCAGCCCAATGCACTGATAATAGTTCATGTCAATACTGAAATAACACTGCAGAAATCTCTGTGCATTACCTCCAAGGCTAGGTATAGTCCCAATAATAGTGCTTTTAGTCAAGTTAAAAAAACAAATCACAAAATCCACTGAGAAAAGATGTTATAGAGACCCTCTTTCTCTTTCTTTCTACTTTATACAGTCCACAAAGATCCCAATATGTACAATCTGCAGTGTAATATTCACTTTGATGCTCTGGATTTATCTTAATGTGATTTTAAAAGATCACCATCATTTAGACAAACTGCTTCTGAGAGCTTTCCTAAAACCAACTAATTATCTTTACTTGTACATCGCATCAACTCCATAGCAAGCATAAGCATTCATTCAAAATACAAAAAAAGTTTCCTCTGAATATTTTCTACTCAAGAGTCCTAATCATCTATACCCAGAAGACATGCTTCAATAACTTATAACCATTAATACAGTAAACCAAAGCAGCAGAAAATACAGTGCTATCATTTATTGACACATACACATGCATACAAAATCTTGTTATAGTAAAATACTATGCTTATGCAATCATCTGTATATAATAAAAAAAGATTCCTAACACCAGGTAGGGAAACATCTACTTTAAACAAAATTTCAATTCAACAAAAAAATGCACATTTTTTTTCCATTTTGTTGTTAAGAGGGTTTGATCCATGGCACATTAACTTCCAAGCATTTCCATGAAAATGTTCATGTTTTCTCCTAATATACCTATGACAACGGGATAAGAGCTGTGATACCTATTGTACAGATGAGTAAACAGAAGCCTAGAAGAATTTATCAACTCATCCAAGTTGCAGAACCTAAGGCATCTAGCTAACAGTCCACTGTTTATTGTTATAGATCGTGGGGTTCTATGAAACTCCCACAATTTGTATGTGGGTTTTGTATATTTTTCCTGAGGAGAGTTCAAAGCTTTCATTAAATTTTCAAAAGGCTTGCTGACCCCAAAAGACCAGGAAGCACACTATTCCAGCAGATTCTTGTGCCTTCCTGTCCCCAATCTGTACCTTAACCTTCTCACTAGCTGTATGATTCTAACCAATGCTTAGAGACCTATATGACCAAAAAGGTTTTTTGGAGAGTAATTCAGAGCAGATAAAACTCTGAAGGACAAGTGACAAAAAGATAAGGACAGAGAGAAAAGTAGACACAAACCCTAGAAATCCAGAATAAGACTAATTTTTCCTTCCTAATTTATCAGTGACACTCAAGCTTGCCTAACTTTAGTGCACTTAGGAGAGCCCTACCCATTTCCACTTCCCAAAGGAAAAATAAACCTATGATAACACAGATTTGGACAGAAGCATATAAGTTATTTACTATTTATAGTATATAAAAGATTATTATAAATGTGATTTATGAAATAATGTCCTATATCAAAATTTAGTAGCCCATAACTTACTGAGATGCTCACTAGCATTAGGTCTGAATCATAAAAAAGAGTTTGAAAATAATAGCATGATACTCAACTCTGAAGATTTGGAGATCTGTTCTTTCATTTTAACAACACTTATTTAGAAAAGCCTAAAGGTTTTATTAATATATAGTCTTTGTTCTACAATTTATATATATTAACATTAAAAAAATCATTATAGTTTTGAAATCATGACATTTATATGTTCATACAGAGGCAGGGTACAAACAGATTAACCATGACCCCTCACCTCTGACCCTTGGAAGTCAGTTCAAAGTCAGTCACAAAGGAGTCTGCAAGCTTCAGGGCAACACATTTGAGGCTGATGAGCCTGTTCTCTTCTGTGGTCAGAAGCTGATTCATTAATTTCCAGGATTATTTTCTTCTCTAAATAACTGGCTTCAGAGAAGTAAACTATAGTGAGCAAAGGCAAGGAAGGGCTGAGAACAGGCCAGGCTAATTTTTAAACTTAGCTGTGGCACCAGAGTGCATTATATAGAAAGAAACTTGCTTTTTCAGAAGTGCAGGCATGAGTCCATCTAGGGTGCTAGGGTGGGGGCCTGGTTTAAAAGAAATTTATCTAACTGGCAGGTACAGCAAAAGATAAAAAGGACCAAAATGTGCATTTGAATGGCCTATAAAAACATTTTTGGTTATTTTAACAAAGCTAAAAATACAATTTTTACTGTCAAGTCTCTGGGCTTTGGCACTACTATTTTCTGCCATCATTTAATGTATTTAATGCCATCAATCAATGTAGACTTAGTAACTCATACATGTAGCTACAAGCAGAGTTTGTTTTGTTTTGTTTTGTAAGCAGGTTTTATATTGACAATTCAGATTGTTAGTGGGAAGTGAATCAGATTCCGTCTTGGTAGGCAATAGGGAAGAACAACTACAAAGAGAGGTGAATTGTAATGGTCTATAGCATGGACCACTGATCACAAATATGAAAAAGTGTCATCACTGATTGCTGAAAAGTAGGTCTGGAACACTTACGTGAAGATTTTAAAGAGATTGAGGTTTAGAATTGGATATAATCTCCAACACCCTAAGTAAAGTCAGAAGAGCTTCCTGAATTATCAGTGTGACTTAAATGCTTTGGTCCCATTTTTCAAGTGTGCTGGGGAAAAAAAGAATCTGCCTTCTTTATTAAAACTGGCCTTTCATTAGCTGCCTGAAAGTTGTATGCCAAGTTCACAGAGCTCTCAAGACTGACTCAGAGGTGCCCTATGAAAGGGCCAGGGCCCTGTGCTGGTATGAAGCAAAGGGCATTTGGTGACAGCCAGACAATAACCAGCACTCAAACCTTCATTTGAACTGGTACGTGCAGTTCCAGCATTCCAACACCACGTATCCCTGGTCAGTGATGGAAGCCTGCAAACCACTGTGCTCTGATAAAATAGAGGGCAAAGAGACAAATGGATTTTGTTTTCTGTCATATTTCCTAAAGAGCAGATTAATGAGCAGTGGCAATTAAAAGCCGATGGCATACACAGGTCTCAGACTACCTCTCCCACTGGCATCTGCTTCTTTTCAGCAGTTCTTTCATTTCTGCTGAGCAAACAAATGTGGCATAAACCTGGCTGAACCTCCATTATGACCTCTGGACAACGGACTAATCAGGACAAAAATAAGATCAGATATAATTAAGGAAGAAGAAACTAGGTAGTTATTTTCTTTCCTGTCTTTACTAAAATTAGTTCTCCTGAGATAAAGATAACAATATTATGTAGTACCTTTATTTACGTAGTACATTTATGTAGTAACTTTCTTCTGACAAGCTATAAGTACCTTCATGTATCTTTAAATTTTCTAATATTTAAATACATACCTTCTTTTGTACTGATGTGCTTAAGTAATTTTTTTCTTTAGGGCAACAGTGAGGTATATGCAAAAAAAGGTCAGAGAACTCAAGTCTATTCTAATTCAACTACTCTTTCCACAGGACTACAGAATGCTTTTCCAGAGGAACATTATAAATAACCAGCAACTGGTTTTGTATTTTTAAGATAACATTAATCTTAACCGATATTAATTCCTCTACTTCCCTATACAGTACTGAAACATTTTCTTTAAAACAGATGAACTGCATTCACAGGTCGACCAGCCTTAGGTCTTAGGGCTGTCTGGACCTCAACTTTAAGTTCACCTCCAGTCCTAAATTTTTCTTATGCTGGTTATACAAAAAAGCTTTTCTTTCATGAAGTTCTTAAGACCCCTTTGGTGAAACCAGTGTAGCAGATACCTTTTCTCCAAGCCGAATGCTGCCACATTTCAGAATGTTGATATCATTTTTACAGTCATCCATGAAGCCACAGATTAGACGGTAATCACTGAAAATGATGGCTGTCATCTTGGTGATATACTGGTGACACTGGTACTCAGTGATGTTGCCTCGGTGATCCACCAAGCAGGAAACCAAGTAACCTTTTCCAACTGGTTCATCAGCACACTCTTTGATCTGCTCAAAACAAAGTGGCTGTTTTACACAAGTATTCTATCCTCTTACCAAACAACCTTTAGGGAAGAGAGAATGCCTAATGTTTTCTTGTTGATTTTCCAATTCTACACTTGGAGGGGAAAAAAGGAAAACACTTAGAAATGCTTTGTTTTGCATAAATACAAAACAGAAATAGACTCATAGACATAGAATACAAACTTGTGGTTGCCAAGGGGGCAGAGGGTGGGAAGGGATAGATGGGATTTCAAAATTGTAGAACAGATAAACAAGATTATACTGTAAAGCACAGGGAAATATACACAAGATCTTATGGTAGCTCACAGAGAAAAAAATGTGACAATGAATATATATATATATGTTCATGTATAACTGAAAAATTGTGCTCTACACTGGAATTTGACACAACATTGTAAAATGATTATAAATCAATAAAAAATGTTTAAAAAAAAAAGAAATGCTTTGTTTTGAAGAAAATAGTGTGTCATGCCTGCTCAGATTGAGGTACTTTCTAGTAAATATCTGATTAATGCGTTTTGCAAGAGTATACATGCATATACAAATGCTTAGGTAGAACTCATGTTTAAGTGGAGTACAAAGAGCTTTTTAAAAAATTTTAGCTTTAATACAAACTACTATATAAAAAAAACAGATAAACAACAAGGTCCTATGGTATAACACAGGGAACTATACTCAATACCTTGCAATAACCTATAATGAGAAAGAATATGTGTGTGTATATATATGGCTGAATCACTATGCTGTACACCATAACTAACACATTATAAATCAACTACTCTTCAATAAAAAAATCTCAGCTTTATTGAGAAAAACTATTAAAATGAGCTTTTAACATCTACAGCTTTAGAATGATTCTACTAAGAAGCCCCTTTATCCATGCAAAGAATGCAATGGATAGTGAGGAGATTAATCTAGGGGAAAAGTCTGGAAAACAGGTGCAGAACTGAAGTCTAGTTGCTTATCCCAAGCCAAGCTACACAACAAACTACTGTTTGGTAAATCTAATGGCCAAGGGGAGGGAGGAAGGAACGCTTACTATTACTTCTTGACATGATATTAATGTGTTCTGAATTAACTATGGATTTAGACATGTGTTTTTGAACTTAGTAGAATTCCAGCTTCACCTCTGTGGTCTGGAACAGAAACATGTTTAAAATGATGTTCAGTGTATTCTGGCAAGAAGTTTGGGAAGGGAAAGGCCCAAATCTGATTTGGGTGGTTTAGACATACAATCTAGTGGATCAAGCACAGAGTGACTCCACATGGGTAGTGTTCCTGCAAAGTGCATCCAAAACCACAAGTGCTAATGAAGTTAAGCTAGCCAAAAAAATGCTGAAATTCAGGCATAAAAAAGTGAAATCCACTTATAGGGTTATAAGCTTGAATTACACAACAGAGAAGGTTGTTTGGAAAAGCCTACTGCATTTGGAGAAATAAAAAACAAAAATGGCAGTTTTGACAAGAGAAATGAGCCAAATGTAAATGTCTATTTCTAATATAAACAAGAAGGGAATGTTTTATATTGGTTTTTAAAACCAACAGAGACCATTCTTCACTATCACACCACCTATGGTAAATATGTACACAAGGCAAAACAAATACAATCTCCTTTTCCAAAAGGTGCTGGGTGAAGGAAATACCACACAGTAATTGTCCCATAGGCCACTGAGTCTCTTCATGTCTAACCCCAGTATCAAATCCAGAGCAAGTCAAAGACAGTTCAAGAGAGAAATCTGTGTTTACTTTTAAAGAAGCAAACTTGGGAAATTAAGTAAATAGTCTCAAACTGGCTTCAAGAGGCAACAGAGATCTTCAACAGTCAATAAGCTGAATGCAACTCTTTCAGCTTAACCTTGAGCTTTTTTTTTTTTTTTCTTGGTGACGCCTAAAAAGAGGGCTATGAATGCATTTCCAGGAAAAGGTTTTTTTCTTTTCTTTTCTTTTCTTTTCTTTTTTTTTAAAGCAAAACAGCATTAAATTTCAAAAGTGAAATAGCTGCTTGAAAAATCTCAGCATTTGTAATTCAACCATTAAAAAAAAATCCTGCATTAAAAAAAAAAAAGACTAGTGGCAGGCACCTGGTTTTTAAAACTAAATGAAGTAGAAGTATTCATGCAGGTGTTAATACTGGGCAATCAACAGTTTAAAAATGTGAGGAAAGACAGAGGGGAGGGTATAGCTCAGTGGTAGGGCACCCGCTTAGCATGTGTAAAGGTTCTGGGTTCAATCCCCAGTACCTCCACTTAAAATAAAAAGTGAGGAAAGACAAAGAGCACATTTTGAACTGGAGCCTCAACAAGAAATTAAATGTATATTTAACTTCAATCACCTGAGATTTTACTGAAACACAGAGATGTAGTACCTATTTGTGTTTCAGTTCACCACCAATTACAATTGGATGTAGCATTTGAATTAAAAATTTATGCTTTTCTTCAATCACACTATTGGAGAAAAGTTTAATACAACAAAGAATATCTCTAAGATTAACAGCAAAAAACAAAAAAATTAACAACATATTTATGAATGGGAGTAAACTCTGAATGGCTGGAGAGCAGATTCTTAAGGTGCCATTAGAAAAATGCTAAAGCCACTCTATTTTTGACACAAGACAGGAGGAAAGCAGGCAATATTTGACTCAATCATAGAAATTAAAATAAAAGGGTTGGTTTGCCATATTTTTATGATGTTGTTTTCCTCCACAGAAGTAGGATTCCAAAATCAAGAAAGAAGGTAAGAGGAAGATGTAGAATAAAATGTTTTGTTGGCAATTATGTTCTTCTGGATATTTAATTTTCCCGACTCCAGTATAATCTCCCTCCAGCTCCAGGTAGGGAGAAGTGCCCCTGTTGCTTGAATCTTTCATAAAATCACAATACCCCAAAAGGTTATAAAGAGTTATCATTACATATACATTACAAGGAAGTCAGTTTTATTTTAGATATAGATAGATAGACAGACAGACCGACCGACCGACAGACAAAGCCAGCAAAGGGTGAACTTATTCTGATGAATATACATATTCTCTGAGCTAAATTTCCACAGCGGGTATGTATAGCTAGTCACATAGCTAGCTAAGGGAATTTGAGGTACAGAATACTGAAGCTAGAAGCTGAAGATCAATGTTTTAAAATAAGCTCTTCTGTTCTGAAACCCCAACATATATGAAGAAGGGTCACTGCTTTAAAAGAATAAAGCATATCTGATCCAGTAGTAGACGGTTAGAGGAAGAAAACAGGTTCTACAAGATCCCATAATGATGCTGTGAGGAACATAAGCTGAGGGCTTATCTAGTTGGAATAGGGTCTTCCTCAGGAGCTCAGGAGAAAATGGTTCTGACTTAAGTCATCAATAGGGTAGTATGAGGAAAGATCTACAGGATACAAGATCTGTGATTATTAACATTGAGTTACAGAAATAACAACTATTGTCTTTGTGATTCGTTCAGCATGGAAAAATCTCTGGCTTTGTGGAATTTCTATTACTAATTCTAAAAAACAAATTAAAATAAGAATTTTAAAAAATTCAATGTAACAATTTTCACTAGTATTATTTGATATTTACATTGAGACAAGAGAAATAATTGAAAAATACCCCCAATTAGCACCCAAACAATGTTATACATTTTCATTATTTTTGTAAATGTCCATTTATAACAATATATATAATCTTTTTACAAATCTTTTTAATGCTAACTCCTATTATTTGAAGCATATGCTTCTGTGCTTCAAATGGTCCAACTGCATAGCCAAAACGCTTAGGAATGTTTATGAATCTCATGGGGAAACCATTTTGATATGCCTCAGTCATACGCAGATTGTACAATGTGTGAGAGCACTGATTTATGACAGAAGCAATTGTATTCTCTGTTTCGGGACAAAAATAGCCTGATTCCAACTTGTGCGAATCAATAGCATCCTACCGTAAGTGTAGGTGAACGTTAAGAATAAGAAGTCTTATTACACCCCCTTTAGCCTATCTCTCAACCAATACATATGTGAATTCCAAGAAAAATAAAGTAACAATCAGCCATTCCTCCCTTAATGACTGGTCTGGTCAACAGATGTGATTTTCTCCTCTAAGCCATTAAATACCCATAAAATTCTTTCACAACCTACCTCTGATATGGTAGATTTGCAAACCTCTCTGGCCACAGATTCAAATTTGGGATCTGTAGTTAGATTCAGCTTATAATTCCACAACAACTAGGTATAACAGAAAAAAACTCCAGTTAGGACAGTATGAAATGTATCATCAATGGTTACTATAAATGATAAAACTCCATTATATAGAGTCAGATAAAGCATATTTACACTTCAGTTAATGAACAAAAAGTAAGGTCACTATATTTACAGATAAAAGGGAAAAATGTGTAGACAAATAAGACACTACCACTCAGGCATACTTTTTTATATTTTTACTTAAGGACAAATTTTTTTAAGTCAAGAAAAAAATTAAAATGAAAACCCCTGATAAGTGTTTAAGAGAAAGTATGAATAGATTGTGTAAGTGAAATTCTTCTTAAATCAAAAACTTTAACTCAGAAGTTCAGATTTGGTGGGTTTAGTCACAGATTTCACAATCAACAGGGCTTTTCATTGATCAGTTTCTTGAAGGAGAGTTGTCGAGACTCTAGTTTCCAGGCATATCTACCTTTATTCCTCTAAAATCCTCGACTTGATACATATACAATATGGCCTATTTTACACAACTATTTTACCATGTCTTAAAGTATGAAATCTCTAAAGCCATTACTACTCACAGGAGAGGTTGAATATTACTTTATCTTTGCAGCTGCAGTTAAAATTTTTCAAAACATGATTCAATTTCTGAAAAGTAACAAGAATGAGTCCTTAAACTCTGCTCAGACAGAGAAACAGAGCAGGGGCTTTGTATGATGTAGAAGAGGAAAAGATTTGTGGGGTGGAGGGCAGTTCACAAGACTTTCTCTCAGACTGCTACACTCCAAGACTAAAGAATACAATCATTCACTGATTCATTCAAACATCTGCTTAGCACTTCTTATGATGTACCACACACAGTCTAATCTCAAGGGCTTCACAGGCTACTACAGGAAACAGAAGCGAATGTTTGAGTACATACTGGTTAGGAACTGGGGGATAAAACAGGAGGAGAAAGACAAAGACTGTCCAGTGGTGGCTATGGTCAATGGCAGGTAATGTGACTAAGAATTCAGTTAATGGCTCACAAGGCCCCACAGCAAGGAGGAGTACCCCAGACTGCAGTGGGGGGATTGGTCAAGAAGGTGCACCAAAGTGCTATCTAAGATGGAATCTAGAAGACTGGCACTAGTTAGCCATATTAAAAGCAGTGGGGAGAAGAGTGTTTTAAGTAAATAGAACAGTATGTATGGAAGCTCATCAGAATGGGAAGCAAGGAGTGTTTGAGGAACTCAAAGTCAAATGAAAGACTGACTCTGAGGAGGCAGGCCAGAGCCAGATCATAAAGCCTTTGTAAGCCATGTTTGAACTTTAACCCAAGAATAACAGAGAGTCATTGAAAGGGAAATAAGGGAGTGACAGGATCAGATTTGCTTTTTAGAAGTAGAACAGAGGCTAATATAAAGTGTATTAGGAACAAGTTAGTTCTGCATAGGAGTGCTAAGTAAGATTTTTGTGAAGAAATAAAATATAAAGAATGAGCAGGATTTCTTCTTCTGCCTCAAAAACAAACAAACGCAGTAAAAAGCTCTAATCTTCCAACTATTATCAATAAGTGAGTTTTCAGAAAAAGGAGTAAGAACCTGGCTACCATCTATAACAAAAGCTCTAAGAGGATGGGATTTTGCCTTGTTCACCACCATATGCCCAGTGCCTAGAGGAGTACATGGAGCACAGAGACACTGATAGTCATTGAACAGATCAACAAAAGAATAAATCTATACCATGATAAGTTCAACCAGTAGAACACATGAGGCCAAACTGAGAATGAATACAGGAGAAGCTTAGTTCTAACTGAAGCAATCTTAGGCCTCCTAGCTCCTCAGAAGTAGAGATGAATCCCATGATTCAAAAGCCAAGGTTAGTCACTGTAAATCACCTACACTTCAATTTAAAAAAATTTTTTTAATTTAAAAATCAATGATGATGAATGCAAAAAAAAGACAAAGTTAGAATCTGACCGTACTTTTTATTATCTATCAATCTATCTACTATTACTAAGTCAGTACATAGAAATTAATTTTTATATTTTAAGTTAAAGCAACACATTCTAATTCTGTATATATATCAATCAAAGATAGATTTAAAATGTCCTCCTATTGAGTGACTTGCAGCTGACCCAATGCCATATCTTTCAAGTTAAAAAAAAAAAAAAAGAAAAAAGGAAGGAAGGAAGAGAAAAAGGAAGAAAGACAAAAGCTGTCTGGTACCTAGAAGATTTGGAGTGAACAGCAATAACTGTCAAAAAAATAAATACAAACCACAGAATATTTCCTTATTTTATCCAATGCAAACTCAGATGTCCTATAACTGGGCTAGAAACAAATTTTCTGCCAAAAACCATTCAGATAATCATTTAGATGTTTTGAATGTCTTTACTTTTAATTTGGAACTATATTTGTTCTGACAATAGGTATAAATTTCCTTATGTACAGGACTTCTCCCAGATAACTATGATACCACTGTCTAAGGCCAGTACCACACAGTCTTGATAGCTGAAGCTTTGTAGTCAAAGATTAGAAATCAGGAAGTGTGAATCCTCCAACTTTGTTCTTTTTTTCAAAACAGTTTGGCTATTCTGGATCCCCTGCATTTCCATATGAATTTTAGGATCAGAATATCAATTTCTTTTTTTTTTCCTGGGGGGCAGGTAATTAGGCTTATTTATTTTTTAGAAGAGCTACTGGGGATTGAACCCAGGACCTCATACATGCTAAGCATGCACTTTACCATTTGAGCTACCCACCCCTCTACCGGAATGTCAATTTCTGCAAAGTTGGCAGCAGAAATTTTGACAAGGATTACACTGAATCTCAATCAATTAGGGGAGTACTGCCATTTTATTTTATTTTATTTTATTTTATTTTATTTTATTTTATTTTATTTATTTATTTTTAGTACTGCCATTTTAATGGTATTAGCCTTCTAACCCATGAAAACAGGATGCTTTTCCTTTATTTAAGTCTTTTTCAGTTTTGTTCAAGGATGTTTCTATAGAGTTCAGTGTATAGTCTTACACTTCTTTTGTTAAGTTTATTCATAAGTATTTTATTCTTTTTGGTGCTATTGTAAATAAAATTGTTTTCTTCATTTCATTTTCAGATTATTCATTTCTGGTCAACAAGAATACAACTGATTTGTGTATAGTAATCTCATATCCTGCAATAATCAGTCTAATAACAATGTTAGAACATTTCACATAATAAAAGCTTAAAAAAAAAAGCACTGATTTAATCAAAAAATTTTTTAGTATCTATTGAAAAGATGACAAAATTTTTCTCCTTCATTGTGATTAGTTTTTCAAATGTTAAATTCACCTTACAAGTATGGAATAAAATCAATTAAGTCTTGATATATTTCTGTTCTTATATTTTACTGCACTGAGTTTGCTACCTTTTTTTTTTTAGTTTGCTACTAATTTGCTCAAGCATTTTTTCATCTATGGTTCACGAGTGACACTGGCCTATATATTTCTTTCCTTGTTATATCTTGTCAACTGATATCAATGTTATATTAGTCTGATAATATTAAAGGGGAAAATGTTTCCACCTTTTTTATTCTCTGAAAGACTAATGTTATTTCTTCCTTAAGTGTCTGTAAAATTTAACCAATAAATCCATCTGGTCCTGGAGTTTTCTTTATGGAAGATTTTTATTTACAGATTCAAATTTTTAAAAATAGGTTATTCAGATTTTCCACTTCTTGTGTTAGTTTTGGTAAGTTTGTTTTTCTAGGAATTTGTCCATTGCATCAACATTTTCAAATTCATTAGCCTAAAAATTGTTCATAACTATCTAATCTCTTGCTTAACAACAGTAATTCCTGGATTCCCTACTAGGTGGAAAGCTACTCAAATTAAAAACTTTGTTCCATTAACCTTAATGGGAAAAATTATAGTGCATTCCACCCCAACCTAAGTGTATTAGTTTAACAGGGAAGCCGTAACAAAATACCACAGGCTGGGTGGCTTAAGCAACAAAAATGTACTTGCTCACAAATCTGGAGGGTAGAAGTCTGACATCAAGGTGTTAGCAGTACCAGTTTCTTCTGAAGGCTCTCTTCTTGACTTGTAGATGTCCATCTTCTTCTGTGTCTGTATCCTAATCTTCTCTTTTTATAAGAACATCAATTCTTCCATTTTCTGTATCCTTCCTATTCTCCAGCCCTTTGCAGATCAGCTTCTTCCTGGACTTCTTTGTCAGATTCAGTCTATTAATAGATTTTGAGGACTTTTTCCTAGTCTTTTGCTTAATAAATAAGATGCTATAACAAATATCCTTTTACAGACATACGCATTTTAAGTTGACTGCTTATAAAGAAGTTTTTCTTATTTATATTTCTATCCATAGGCTAGAGCAGAGTTTAGCAAACTTTTTCAGAAAGGGCCAGAAAGTAAATACTTTAGGCATTGAGGAACCTATAGTCACTGTTGCAACTACTCAACCTTGTCATTATAACATGGAAAGCAGCTACACACAATATATAATTGAATGGGTATGGCTGTGTTCCAATAAAATTTGACATATAAAAACAGGCAGCATCCAAGGCTAACGACAAAAGGTCAAAGAGTGGGCAGTAGCCCAATTCCTGGGAATCCCAGTCCCTTTACCAGGGTAGCTGTAATGGTCCTCCCACTCTTGGCATAAGAAGCTACTGAGCCCAAAAAAAAACTAGCAACACCATGCCTCCTGGTCGTGTCTCTTGTTCCCTCGTCTTTGGAGATGGTCCGTACTGCCTATGGAGTGTGTCTCTACTTTTACTTTATCCTGAGCACTCAACCCCTACACCTTGTGGCCTTTCTCTTGCCTTCTCAAACAGCCTATGTATCTCTCTAAATAAATCTACCTTTACTAAAAAAACAAACAAGCAAACAAAACAGGCAGCAGTCTAGATTTGGCCAATGGGTAGCAGTTTGCTGACTGGTGGGCTAGAGAATGCTTAAATCCTCATATTCTTATCAATATTGTGTATTTATCACATTTTAAATATTTGCTAATGAGATGGATAAAAACACTATATTCATTTTTCTTTTAATTTTCATGCTTTTATTTATGAGAGAATCAACTTTTTTGTTTACTGGACATCCTTTTCTTTTCCTGTGAATAGTTTACTTACATCTGTTGCCTGTTTACTAATAGCATTTACTATTAAAGAATGTAGTCCTTTCCATCCATGCTGCAAATTACTTTTTTATAACTTACACAACTCTTCAAAGACAAAAAACTTTCAAATCTCTCTTTTGAGTTTTTTAATGCAATCAGATTTATAAATCTTTTTCTCTTTAAATATTTTTTGAAGTTGTATCACATTTAAAAACCGTTCCCTCCGTTTATGTTTTCTTCTACTACTCCTTTGGTTTTACTTTTATTTTAAATCTGTGACCTACCTTGGTCTTCTTTAGAATAAGTAAGTAAGTCAACTTAAGCAGCCAACCTGCTTCTCCGTTCTTGCAGTCTCCCATCCAAACTATCAAACAATGTAGTGACAGAGCGATTTCTTCCACCACTGTCAGATACATAGCTACTGCTCTTTTAAGACACAACTCAAGTATCATCTCCACTACTGAGTCTTTCCTGACATCAATCCACCTGGGCAAAATTCATTTTTGTGTCCTCACTGTATTCTTACAGACTTCTGCAGAAACACCCAGTACTTTTTGCACAGATTTGACTTCACGTCAATCTCCTTTTAATGTTATACCTTATATAATATAGATATATGACTTTTAATATATTGATTATAATTATTTCTGGAGTTCTTTTCTGCTAACTTTAATATATGTCTCTATCTTCGAGGTGTTTATTTATGTGTCTCTAGTTTCTACGATACTGTTTGGCACATAGTAGATGACTGCATGATGACTAAACGAAACAACTTTAAAATATGGAACTCAAATTATAAATTGGATAAACAAACAAAAAAAACACAGTTATTTTCATAGGAGCTGTAACTGAAGAAGAATTTAAACTTAAGTATATAAATGTTATTTGGCAGAGCCTCCTGGTTTCTACAAAAGAGGAATATTTGTAGATTTTCCATGGCCCTTAAACAAGGTTAATAGTCCTCTTGTTAAGATTAAGTGAATCTAAGAAAACATTATGCTTCCCAGAACAACAGGAAGAGCAACCCAGTATCTATCATCATATATATAAAGCACATATGGTGAAATTATGGAAAAATCCATACTTACATGATTGCAGTCTGAAGAAATTTCATTTTCAGGCTAAAAGGAAAAAAAAAAAAGATGATGTTAAAAAAAAAAAACTCTCAAGTTTTCAGACATCACCAAAATAAACTCAAAACAAGAAATCTAAATATCCAACTGAATATATTTCGTCAATATAAGGAGTAAAATGGGGCTTATGTATCTTTCAGATTGCTGAGGAGAAATATATCAGAAAAGCAGATGAGACATAATGCCTTCCCAATCAATGGTACAATCTGGAAACTGGGTAAACCGAGAAGAATCTACTAAAGAGATAAAACAATAGTGACATTCCGCCTCGGCAGCCATTGGAGAGAAGCAGCTATGGCTCTGCGCTACCCCATGGCCGTGGGCCTCAACAAAGGCCACAAGGTGACCAAGAACGTGAGCAAGCCGAGGCACAGCTGCCGCTGCGGGCGCCTCACCAAGCACACCATATTCGCGCGGGACATGATCCGGGAGGTGTGTGGCTTCGCCCCTTATAAGCGGTGGGCCGTGGAACTTCCCAAGGTCTCCAAGGACAAGTGGGCCCTCAAATTCATCAAGAAACGGGTGGGTACACACATCCACGCCAAGAGGAAGAGAGGAGCTGAGCAATGTCCTGGCCGCCATGAGGAAAGAGGCCACCAAGAAGGACTGAGCCCCTCCTGTCTGCGCCTAATAAAACCTTTTCAGGGGAAAAAAAAAAGTGACATTAAGAATCCTTACACAACACTTCATAATTCTGAAAGCTAAAATGGATCAAGCACAATACTTTCTTTAAAGAAAGTTAGATATCTGAAAAAACAGGCTTATTAAAGAGAGCAAAAAAGGTCCGACGATTTAAAAATTAGTCTTATGTCACAATTGGCGAAGTGAGGTGATGGGTACACAGGATCTCTATGCACTATGTTTGTAACTTCAAATGAGTCTATAATCTTACAAGTCTATAATTAAAAATACAAGGTCAAAAAAACCAAATTATTTATATATTCCCATGAATATACTGCTTGTAAAGTCAGGTACACATACCAGAGATAAAATGAACTTTCAATTCCATGACAAAAAAGGTAGACTGGGTAATGCCTAATACTGCATAGCTTTGCAATACACATTTCCTTTAGTTTCCTTGTACACATCATTAAAGGAGATACAACTGTCATAAAACACATCACAATAAAGCACCACTTCTTTTGAGTTTCCAGAGCATTTCAACCTGTTCAAACAAAGTGAATTCTGCATCCCTTATATGAAATATTACCCACGTAGGTTGTAAAAGATGTCATTTTCAAAATAAAAAGATTCTTCCTATTCAAGGATAGAAATAAGGCAATAAAAGAAAATAGCAAATATTAACAAACTAAAAGCAGTCTTACCACTTCACGAAGGAAAAGGTTTCAAGGGAGCTATTCATTCCACTGCAGTATATATAGCAGGCATTAATACCAATGTACAAATTCATTTTTGTACTTACTTACAAAATATTACATTAAAACTGATTTTAATTAGACTGCTAGGTAATCATGAGATTGTAACACGCCACCTCTGAATTTTCTCCTTCCTTGTCTAAGTAAGAATAGATATTTTAATGCTTTACTGAAGTGTCTTTCTAAGTCTCAGAAATCAACCTCCCTATCATGAGTTAATTGCGCTTAACTCTGTTCCTTTCACTTCAATTCGAAGTGCCTAACTTACAACCTTTAACAGTTTCTTAGCAAGAATGCTTTATTTTGTTTAGGTATTTTTACCTTATCTTCTTTAAATCTATCCCTTCATTTTTCCCCCCTAGTCAGTCAGCAATTCTAGCTCTTTCTCAAAGCACAGAAGGCAATTAATCACTATCATATCTACCTGTGTTCATGTCTATTGAATGATAACTCTGGATTAAAGGGGCATTCTTGAAAGAAACTCAGAGCACTAGAGAATTTTTGAAATAACGAAGTCAAATAAGATTTAAATTACCCATGGAAAAAAAGTGTTGCCATATTTACAGTCCATGGAACTTATATTAGCAAGCTAATGATTGTTTTAATGGCTTGCTTCCCTACAGTGGTAGACTGGATTATTTCCCCCAGTTTTCCACGCCTCTTTAATAGGATTTGACATCCAGGTCCTTTGCCCTTTAATTCTGCACAGCCTCCTGCTGTGGACTGCGTATATACCCTGCTCCACTGATGTCAGGGTAGGCCGCTGACTTGCTTTGGCCAATGGGATTTTAGCAGGCATAATACAAGCATAGGCTTTAAATGTGCTTGGGTGGTTTGGCTTGTACTCTCACACTCCTGCCATTCTCCATGAGAGGAACATGTACAGGTAGCTGCTAGTACAAGGATAAAGAGAGACATGTGGAACAGACCTAAACCTAACCTGCAGCCCAGAGCAGAGCCACCCCAACTGACCTGCACAGCCACAAGCAAGAAAAATAAGTATTTGTCATTATAATCCCTTGAGATTTTGAGGGTGTTTGTAATGATGGAAAAAAATGACTAATATGCCTATCAAGCAAATAAAATAATAAAAATCCCAAAACCTTTAAGTTGTAATTGGTAACTGTTATGATCTAATTTAGTGAATTATATTATTAAGTACAAAGTACTGCACCTTTCATGAAGGAATGACACAATCCACTGAGACACAAATGAACTGTAAATCTGGAGACCAGTGTTTGATTTTCACCTCTTTCGCTGTCTTGATTTGCAACTGACAATAAACTGGTCTTTTTTCTTCCTTCTTTCTAAATTTAGTTTCTCTAAAGGGAGGATGACAATATAGAAACGCCATCAGAACAAGGCTATGATATCAAGTCACTAAGATTCACAGAACTGAACAGCTATAAAGGATTTTCCAGTGTAATTACAAATAATTATTCTCAGAGATTTAAAAGGGCCTTTAGAATCAAAGGGCATAGTAGTGGCTCAGAGGGACAGAACAGAGACCTTCAAAATACAAAATATAAAGGAGTATATCCAAACAGTGGGAACATGAATAATGCCAGCACAAACTAACTCTGACAAAGTACTTTTTTTTTAAATGCTATAGGTTAGCACTCAGCTATTTGATAAGAAACTAAAAGAAATCTCAAGGAACAAAAACAGATGTGGGTGATGACACAGGTCTGGTTCTGAGCCTGCATCATTCCCGTGAAGTCCCAATCAAGTCACTTCATCAGACATAGTATATTTCTGCAAAACTATAAATGCAGATAGGCTTGATGATCTTTAATCTTAGAAGGTAAATAATATGGAGACTACCGTCAGAACTACTCAGGTAAACTAAGGCTGAGAATTTTTCCCTTTTGTTAACAATCATTGAAATAATACCCTGAAATGATCCCAAGAAACTAATCAACAAATAAATATTGAATAATTATGTGGTACTCAAAATTGTGTGAGGCACTGTTGTGGGACAGGGAAGATAGATAAGACATTGTCTCTAACCTCAGGTAGTTTACAATCCAGTTTTAGAAATAAAACTGTGAAATAAATTAAGCAATTAAGCAAGACCAGGGACTTGAGCTGGGCCTGAAAGATTAGATTAAAAAAGTGATTTCCAACATGGATGCAAGTTAGATGCCCCCCTGGGGCTCAGGAAGAAAATAATAGAACCTCTCTTTTTTTCAAAAAGGTCATCATTTAACACATATTTTTAATGTTTTTATAATACATCTGTTAGAACAATTCATATTTTATGACCACCTATATATCTACAAGGGCGTGCTTAATAATTTTTTCAAATAGAGGATTAAGATTGAAACCTTTCTTCTAATCAGGAGTCCTACCCTAACCCTCACCCCTTCAAATCAGAGGGAAAGTGCTGGCTCCTAGCTTGCGGAAGCATCAAATTAGAAGCTGAGCTTTGCCACATTATTAGCTGCTCTCTATTACTCCGGAGACGGAAATCTGGACTTCAAAAAGAAAAGTCTCTTCATCAAGTGTTTCCTCACTGGAAATAAAATAACTGTACTCTTAACAATGGAAAGATAGGAGGAGAAAAATTTATAAAAAGCCTCATAAATAGCTTTCTGTTAAATTAATAATCTAACTTTGGAGAAGGAACTGAAGTTGCATATATTAGTATAATAAATAAATTATTATGAATAGAGGAAAGAGAAAAAGAAGAAAATGTGACACACACTCCCCCCTCAATCTTAACACAGCAGTGACTGAAACAGAGAAGGAACTCAACACTGAAGAATGATGCGGCAGTAATGCTGTAAGAGACAAGCACCGAGTACTTGGAGACACCTGCCTGACTCCAATAAAGAATGTGATGAGTGTAGCAGAAAAATAGTACAAATTGTCATTATCTGAGCTAGGTGCTACATTTATTTCTTATAACATGATGGACTGCAAAAAAAATAGTACTGTATCCAACTTACCTATAAAGATACTGAAGTACAGAGAAACTGAGTGATGTGATCAAAGACACACTGCTAGCAGACAGCAAATCTGGAATTACTGTAATAATAATAAATGGTAACTAATGTTTATTGTGATGCTTTTACCTTGATACTTCCCCCCAAAAGGGTTGGTAGGTCAGGCTGAACACAACGATGAGGGGCCTTTGGGAGGTGCAAGAAAAAGAAAGTAAATAGGATGAATAAACAGAACTAGTGCTCTAGAGTGGTCTGTTTGACAGCTACTGATGAATTTAGATGCTGGCAGTCAGGGTAAGAAACTAGATCAACTAGAGATCTGAATTATAGCCCTTTGAATAACCATAACAAGTTATAAAAAAAACTTTGCTTAGTTCATTTGGCTTTTCTAAATCAATGATGTAAATGTTTTGGGTATTATTGTACTTTAATCTCCTGAGTAAGCCAAAGGACATAGTTCATTTTAAGGCTTAATACCCCTAGCCCTTCCTTTAAGTTCTATAAATTCAGAATGGGCTTTAGGGGATAGAATCATGGGGAAAACAATAACAGACTAACAGAAGTATTTAGCTTTAGGAGCTCTGTGATTCTAGGTGTGTTGCTTAACTTCTCTAGGCCCCTGAAGACAGGCTTCAGACTAGAACAGGGATTTCTCCACCAAGGATCCATGACAGACTTTAGAAGTGAGACTGTCTTGAAACTGAATGTAAACTTTTGTGTGCAAGTATATTTTCCTGAGAAGAGAATACACAGCTGTTACCATAGTCTCAAATAAGACAAGAAAAAGTGAAGAAACACTGGTCTAAAATACTTGATATTCTTTCCAGCTATCTGAGTCTATATAATTTGAGATAGGAATTTTCAATTACAAGTATTTGTTGTATTCCACATCTTTTAACGCAGATAATTTGCACATTATGATTATGATTTCCTACTACTTCATTTTAATCATTCTCTACTGGTCGAAGTCACAACAAATAGGTTTCAGGACACATTACTGAAAAGCCTGAGTCTGAATGGTCTCAATTAAATCAACCATCACATTCACTTAAAAGGATGATTTTTACAGAAAGTCTTAAGTCTGGAACTCTGATTTCCCCAAGGCAAACAGACTTAGTTAATGAGTCTGGCAGGGGAAATTAAAGGAGTCACAAAACTAACTTGGATGTTGTCCGAGTTTCTGAAACAGAAATGCATGGGAGTAAGATTGCATCGAAAATATGGAACATTCTATAGTTACACTGACTGAAGTTGAACTACCCACCAGATCACACCTGGTACTAAATTAAGTGGCAACAGATTCTGTTTATTAATTATCTTGGAGAAAACAAACAAAAAAATGTCAACAGTATTGGTGCTTTGATGGCCTTGCAAAAATCTGAAGGCTGGGCAACAACTTAATGCTTCCTTCTGCTTAGAAACATTTTGCTGTAGTAGTACGTAAATTCTTCTTCTGGGAGTTTATTCAGTAAGAATCCAGTAAACTCCCAATTATATAAGCAATTCATTTATTAACTTGGCCCAAACCATCACCCTCCTGCCCATCATAAACAAGCAAACTGAATATAACACAGTCGGTAATTACATAAACTCAGTCTTTCAGTCTCGGCAAACTTTCCGTGAGCAGGTATAAACTAGATCTTAACTCTCAGTCAGATTCATAACTAAATTCCTCTTAGTGCCTTAGTCTGGCTCAATCAGAATTAATTTTACTTGTATCCAGGGAGAGCTGCTAAGTATTGTTTTTCCAAAAGGGCAGTGATCAACATAGGCTTTGTGCCCTCCAACAATGCTCCGATTCACTGAAGATTTTTTTCTTGTATGATTCTTTGACATTCGCCCATCTTTTCATAAAGGATTTACTGTACAGGTCCAGTGGGAGATAAGAGAAGGTATGAGACAGAGTTACAGACGCTGGCACTCAAGTAAATCTGTGTGGTAGAGGAGGTAAAACGTGAGGCCATATCTATACATATCATACAAAGTTGAATGTGGAGTTGAGGGGACCAATATTTTAAAGAATTAAAAAAGTACCAAGACCCCTCATGAATTAGGATGACAGAAATCAGAGAGTCTAATGGAGGAGGGAACATTTAAGTTCAGCCTAAACAGATCATCATGTGGTGATACGATACTGCGTGTAGGCTGCAGAAGATGAGGTGGAGGCTGTGCAGGGCAGAACACTAAGAAAGGTGTAGGAGGAGTCGGAAAGGTATGTCCTGTGCAGAGGGCTGAGACCTGAGGAACGCTATGGTGGTCTTTAGGCTTACATATTTGGTATCTCCTAATATGTGGCGGGATAACTACAAATTTTGAATAAAATCCCAACATTGGTTCAGTAACAGTTTGTCATAGTCCAAATTAATATGTTATGTTAAACACAACAGAGAGTGGTGATTTAATTTACTGTTATTTACCTGTGTGTTTCCCCAGTGGGTGGTGGGGCAGCAACTGGTAAATACTGTATAGTTATTCCTTTTTAAAAAAATTTTAAGCATTTTATTAACTTTGAAAATGGAATAAGAAGAGCTACTTTAGAAACTGGAGACATTCAAGCAGTGATCTATTCATAGAGTTTCTACATAGCTCAAGAAGTTTACATCAAATGGAAGAAAAATAAGACCTATCTACCATATACAGAATGATTCAGAAAAATCCATCTCTAGAAAGCAGGTCGAATGGATTCATAGACCTCACTGAATATAAGAGAATCAACGGGAAGCAGCGTAAAGCCTTCTGCTGTGGCATAAAGGTAGGAATCAGTCCACGTAGTCTTTTTCCCTCCTGACCTAAATGTTTACCTCCAGTCTGGGTTCAGAGAAAGGTCCTGATCATTTGAACTGGTTGTCAGTCAAGGTCCCCTTCATGTTGGCTTTCTTGGCTCCTGTTCAGCCAGCTCCTGCAACCGCCTGTTGCTCAGGCCTTTGTGTTCTGGCTGTTTTTCAATCACTTTGGCATTCTGTGCACACATGTCAGCAACTTCCCTAGCTTCAATCTCCTATTCCTATTCCTCTTCAACAACAGAAGACATAGAGACAGAGTTGAACTTGCCTATGTCTTTAGTCTATTTGGTCATCATCACCTTCTTAGGAGGCTCTTGTTTCTGACTATACATATTTGTTTTCCCAAAATCCTGGCCAAACTTGACTACTGCTCCATCCAGAATGAAGGTCATGGGAGCATTCTTCAGCTAGGGGTGGCAGAAGAGTGGCAGTCCACACTTTGTACATTTCTTCCTGAACTGTCCTTCAATGTCTTCAGTCCTCCAAAGATACACTGTGTCCTCATCTTCTGTTACAAAACTTGTGGGTGTGTTTGGCAGCATCAATCACACAGACCAATCCTGGGCCCTCATGGGTAATTTCTCTGAGAGTCCGGCACCAAGATCATCTGGCCACACAAGCAGTAGCGGATGTCAAGGGGCTTCTCACTGTTATCATATTCTGCCTGGTTGGAGGTGTTGGAGCAGACTACTGATCCAGACACTTCTTTATTTAGGCACAGTTCAGTGAAACAGCCCAAAACTCAATGCCAAGAATAACATATAGTTACTTCTATAGGAACACGATACACTTTAAAGGGATAAAAAATAGATAGACAAGACCTTCACAGTCAAATTAGTGCCCATTTATCCTTGATGCATCGACAGTCTCATATAATCACAGAGCAGTCAGAGAACTATAATGAGGTCAAGACTTACTTGCCTTGCATCTTAAAAATGAAAAATAGTCTCAATGTCCTTTAATTCTAATTATATATATGTATTATAGTGAGAATTAGCAAATGGTTCTGTTCTAGTTCATACTCATAAATACTGGCAAGACTTTCAGCTTTCTCAAGTACTAATTCATTCATCTTCAACGAGGTTATATCCCTATTTTGTAAATATGAAAACACAATAATCTGGCTAATGACTGGACTTAATAGCTGACCGAAAAAAAAAAAAAGACTAAGCAACTCTTGACTCACTGACAGAATGATCCATATTCATGAAGATGCTACTCTCCAAAATCTACTTTAAGTCAAATTACATCTTATTTTTGCCTAAGAAAACTCTACAACTAGTTAAAATGACCAAATGGAAATACTCAAAATTAATATAATTTATCATCTTCTGTGCCCAGAGCAGGGAATGACAAATAAGGATATAGTAATCTAGTTATTGAACAAAAAGCATCATTACATCATGGCAAAAAGGATACATGGTGGATTATGATTTCACAAGTCTTAAAGTTTATTTTAAAATGTAAATTATAAAAACATGTAATTTTCCCTACTGTAAGAAATATTGTGAACTCCTTCCCAAACCCCACTCCCATTTTACTATTACGAATTAGAAATAAAAATACCTATAAACTGTAGGAGACAGTCATCCTCAAAAGAATGTTTAGAGATATTTCTTTTCACATACAGAGCTCATTCAAACTTTTAATCAACTTTCCATTTGAGACTGCCCAATACTTATGAAATGTAGGGACTGTTTTGTAATGACAAGCATTTTAAAATCCAATTATGGCCTTGCAAGGGCTCTGTCTCACTTCACCATTGTGAATGAATGAGTTTTTTTGGGGATTAAATCTTCCTCATGAGAGCCATCAGCAAAGAAGGAAAAGTTATCACCTACTAATTCATGTTTTCTCCCTAGGAGACAACTGAGAAATCTAGAATTCATTTTCGTGCTGGGGAGGAGCATTTTTTGCCTAATTTATGCGGGAAGGATATAGAGTCAGGCATTCTATCAAATGCTTGGCCAGATTCCCCTTTAAGCCTCAAGGGAAAGAATCTTGGACAGGTCTATCAACTTGGCTCCCAGACAGAAAGGCACACAGCTATAAAGGGATAACTGACCTTGTTTTTCATTGCTCAGTTGCCTGGAAAACATCTGTTTCGGTGCCCATTTCAAAAGAGAAGGCACCTAGAGCGTTATCATTGAACCTAAAGTGGTTAACATTTATAAACTGTTTTGTAGACAATTCATCAAAAAGGCCACACTTCCTCTGAACTGTGAGGCTGTAACTACTACTAGTACTATTGTACCACTACTACAAAAATATAGCACCAAAACTCTTCTAAAATTATTTTTCATACCTCATAAAAACAGTCACAGTATAGTAGATCCCCTCATGTCATCATGTTTGAGAGGCAACCTGGTAGGAAGAATTCTGGACTAGGAGACAAAAGACTTGAGTTCTAATTCCTTGCATATTCATTGCACAAGCCTTGATCAAGTCAAGGCTCCAAATTTCATGTCTACAAAACAGATAAATCCTGTTTTACATACTTCACAGGGCTTTTATGAGTTTAGAGCTACGTTAAAGGTCTTTGAAAATTATAGACAGCCTTGCAAATAGAATACTGGCCTTTCATTCTCTGTATATAATCTAATCATATAAACATCAAAAGAAACATTACTGCTTTCTAGTAGTCCCTCATTCATGCAAGCAAGGAACAGAATTCAAAATACATGACATATATTTTTGACTGTATGTGTATATATCACCTCTAAAAGGACATAAAATATTTATTTTCACTATATGCCCTTTTGCATTTTTGAATGAAATTTGCAATTTTGAATGAATTTTGTACCACATGCAAAAAGAAAAAAGAAAAATCAAAGATAATGTTTAAGACATAAACATAGACAACTTTAAAAATATTTGGGACACATCTTCATGGGGCACCAAAGGAGTTTAATGATGTACTCTTTCCAGTCCATATTTTTCCCTTTTTTTCTCTTCCACTGTCTATTTCAAATCAGGCAGTGGTGGGGAGGAAAAATGGGATACCTACATCCTCTGGAACATGGCAAGAGGAAATCTGGCCCTCTTAAGAGCTCTACATTGGTATTTCTACTCTAAGAAAAGCAAATTAATAATTTTATGTTCTAGTTTTCCCAGTGTGATCAACTTTTAAAATGAGATGGGAGTGGGACTTCTAAAAAGAGATGTAAAAACAAAATTCTCTGAAGAGGATTATATGAATCAGGAACAGAATGTCACCCCTGTACACTGTTGGTAAAATTGTAAATTAGTGCAACCACTATTGAAAATAGTATGGAGATTCTTCAAAAAATTTAAAATAATCTACAATGTGATTCAGCAATTCCACTTCTGGGTATTTACCCAAAGAAAACAAAAACACTAATTTGAAAAGATATATGCACTCCTATGTTCACTGCAGCATTACTTACAATAGCCAAGATACGGAAGCAACCTAAGTGCCCATCAATAGATGAATGGATAAAGAAGATGTGGCATGCATATATATGTATATACACACATATGCACACACAATGGAATATTACTCAGCCATAAAAAAGAATGAAATCTTGTCATTTACAACAACATGGATAGATCTACAGGGTATTATGCTAAGTAAAATAAGTCAGACAGAGAAAGATTAACACTATACATCACTTACTTATATGTGGACTCTAAAAACAAAACAAAACAAAACAGAACAAAACAGAGTTACAGATATAGAGAAAAACAGATGCTTGCCAGAGGAAAGGAGAGTAGGGGGAGGTAAGAAATAAGTGAGGGAGATTAAGAGGTACAAACTTCCAGTTGCAAAATAAATGAGTCATGGGTATGAAATATGCAGTGTGAGGGATATAGTCAGTAACTATGTAGTATCTTTGTATGGTAACTTATGGTGATCATTTGGAATGTGTAGAAACACTGAGTCACCATTATACAGTGTAACAGGAACTAACACAGTGTTGTAGGTCAATTATACTTCAAAACCAAATAAACAAACTCATAGAAAAAGAGATGAGATTTGTGGTTACCAGAGAAGGAGGGTGGGGAGAGGAGGAGGGTAGGAGGAACTGGATGAAAGTAGCCAAAAGGTACAAACTTCCAGTTATAAGAAAAATAAGTACTAGGGATGTAAATGTTCAACATGATAAATCTAATTTATAATGATGTGTGTTATATATGAAAGTTATTAAGAGAATATATCCTAAGAGTTTTCATCACAATAAAAATTTGTTTTCCTATCTGTTTGTACCTATATGAGATGATGGATATTCACTAAACTTCTGTGATAATCACTTTATGATGTATGTAAATCAAATTATTATGCTGTATACCTTAAACTTATTCAGTGCTGTATGCCAATTATATTGCAATAAAACTGAAAGAAAAAAAGGAACAGAATGTCAATTTTAATATGGACCCTTTATTTGCCATCTCAGATGATTTGGAACAGCTGAATATAGGTACAAATCTGTCAAAACAGTGGCTACTAAAGCCAAATGAAAAGTGGGAAATGAGACTAAAATAGAAAATTTCCAGACATCTGACAATACTATTAATGTTTATACCTAGTAAATCTGGAATGATTATGTCAGTGTAGCTCATTACCTCCAGTCTAAGAATGTAACGTTACTTCTATAATTTTGAAAAAATAAAACAAACAAAAAAATGGATATAAGATTACAGGATACAAAAAAGGTCCTGAAATTAAATGAACAGAAGTTTTCTTTTTAAACTCCAACTTCAGGAGTACCTTTGTAGATAAACAGATTCTTAGCCACAGGAAGACACCATCAGTTTAAGTAGTTCAATTACATGAGGATAAACTAGAGTAAAGGAATAAATTAATTTAGGCCACTATGGTAGAAAAATCTTAATGCTAATGGAAAGAACAGTTCACCAAGTTTGGTGGCAAAAATAACTGAGTGTGGAATTTGTCCACCCCTCACCCTAATCTCTCAATCTAATATCCAGATACAAATCCAGATTAGGTATTCATTTTGAACTTCATTTAGGTTTTTTGTTTCTAAGTAAACATCAGACATTAAATAGTTTTGATTTTGTTCACTCAAATGTTTAAAGGCTCCAAACAACTTTTGTGTTTAAGTCCAATTGTTCAGATGCAGATATCTTTAAATATGCAAACATACCAAGGCTATCAGTCATCTAAAATCACTTTTCTTGGGGCGGGAAGGGATAAACTGGGAGTTTGAGATTTGCAGATACTGACTGGTATATACAAAACAGATAAACAAGTTTATATCGTATAGCACAGGGAAATATATTCAATATCTTGTAGTAGCTCACGGTGAAAAAGAATACGAAAATGAAAATATGTATATTCATGTATGACGGAACAACTGTGCTGTACACCAGAAATTGACACAACATTGTAAACTGACTACACCTCAATAAAAAAAATTTTAAAAATAAAATAAAATAAAATAAAAATCACTTTCTAAATTTTACTTGGGAAATGTTTCTAGCCCACTGCTGGCAGTCAATGTACTTCTCTCATCACGTGAAACTCAAATTGATTCATTTTGTGAAAGTGTTGCTGACTTGTCACCAACTGGTCAACTTTAATAAGCAAGATCAATGATTTTGATACTTCGGTTTAAGTGTCGAGCATCTGCCTGGGTCTGTTACTTTTAATCATTTAACAGCTACCTCTGAAAAAGGACTATGAAGCAGTACAAAAGTGGTTCAGGGTTATATCACAGTAATTCTTTCAAATATACACTCAGACCTTACAAGAGTGCCTTTAAAATTCTGATCATCACAATTATTCTTCATCAGAGTACTGGAAAATCGAATGTCTAAACTACAAGGCTGTGATTTAGGGTCTCTGAATCTTTATTCTACACCAGAAATATAGAAGATAAGGATCTATGACTGCAAAAAAGCTCACTATTTCAAAGATAACAGTTTAAATTCTGACATGTGACACAAATGAAATGTCTTTTGGACCAAAGAAAGAGGAAAGACCAAGTAACAGAAGTGAGCCACAGAAACCATGCAAACATTTTGCAATTGAAATCTTACTAAATAATCCACATCACAGAGCTTGACTGGGGGAAAGGCTCTCTGCATTAAGTAGAGCTTAACCATATTTATTCAGAAGTAAGAGTTGATATCTAATAACCCACAACTTTTTTTTTCTTTTGAAACTGAAACAAAAATTTAAGACTTGGGGTTGGGGTGGGGAGAATAGTAGAAAGTCAATTTTGGATTGCTCTCTAAAAATCTTGCTTTTGGTGCCAAGGAATTTTTTTAACCTACTTAGACTCTATGATCCTTATTTTCACCTCAGTATGCAAAAAGAAAAGCTTCAAGCATTTCCATGAGACTTCTCTCTGTGATATGTACTAAATGAAATCCACAAAATGCAACATTCTGACTTATTTAAAATACATACTTCAGTTGTAAGCACTATACACATGTTTATGTCTACTCTGAGTCATTTATCTGGTTAAGAATCTTACAACATTATGAATGGTGGTGGCTAGTTAGGCAATTAACATAAAAAATTCAGAAGCATATACATAAGCCAATATATGTAATTCATGACAGCTTTTAAAATAAAAGTTTAAGATATAGTGCACACTAAGAGATCTTAGAATATTTCATATAATTAAGTAACTTACCTAAAACCTTTGGTCAGAATTTTAATTTTTAAACTTTATCTCAAAATTACCAAATACACATTTTAAAACATAAAATAACATAGGATAGTTTTGGCCTAACAGCAAGTTAATGAAGTTTGAAAAGAAAGATTAGCGAATGCATTAATACTTCCTTTCCCAGGGGGGTGGAGGGTGGGAAGGGATAGACTGGGATTTCAAAATTGTAGAATAGATAAACAAGATTACACTGTATAGCACAGGGAAATATACACAAAATGTTATGATAACTCACAGAGAAAAAAATGTGACAATGAGTGTGTGTATGTCCACGAATGACTGAAAAATTGTGCTCAACACTGGAATTTGACACAACATTGTAAAATGATTATAAATCAATAAAAAATGTTAAAAAAAAAAAAAACTTCCTTTCCCAAACAATGATCTGAACAAATGATCTCAATATTCATGACTTATCAAGTAATTTATTAGACTGGTTACTGAGTTGCCCCTGCTTCCAGAACAAAGATACAGTGCATAAGAATAGGAAATTCATTTCCCTAGTTTAAAACAGTCTCTTATAAGTTCATTTTGGGGCTATTAAAAATTCCTAGGTTTTTCTGGTTTTATTTTATTCCCTTACCCTCTTGGAGGTGGTAGTATCTCAATTAAAAACAAAACAATTCCTAAAAATTTAAGTTACTTCCTCCACCTCTTCCCTGCTTTACCAAAGGCTTATTTAATGTAATGATACATCCTCTCTATAAATCTCAGGGGGAAAAAAACCCAGAAAAAATGAATAGCAGATTCTTATTCCAAAGATGACTAATCACCTTCGCCTTAGAATTTAAGATTAAAGAGATCTAGCTTACGTAATTAATTACAACCAAAATAGATGAGACACAACAAATGTGTCTTATATCTGTGTATTGGCTTAAGGCTACAGTTTCCATTTATGACAAAATTAAAAAAAATTTTTTTTTCATATTTAGCTTTCTTTTTGTATGATAAGGAAAGTAACTGATTGGGTAAGACTATGAAATTGTTCATTCCTATTCCTATTCTACCAGTTAACTTCTGCTATGATTTGGGAGAAGCCAATCATAATCCCACCCTCCACAATTAGAAAGCTTTACATTTTAACTATGGTGAAAAGAGAAAAACACATTTTTTCAAATCTTTCTCCCATAAAAATTAGAGCCATACCTATCTAAAGCCCTCTGACAAGTCTGACAGTATAATCACCAAGTCACAACAGTTTACATCTGTGAAAAATATCCATTTCCTATTAATTAGAGGGATTATTTAAATTGTCTGATACCAAAAGTTATATTCTTATGAAATATATAAAACACTGATTTAATCCACTGTTGACAGCTTAAACTTGCATTCCAGAACAGAAAAATAATTTAGAATGAAAATTTCCAAGTTTTAAAGTCAATATTCAATATCAGTTTCTGAATGAGAACCTGAGCCTTTCAGCAGCTCTTCCATTCTAAAAATATCTGTCGCAGGATATCTTTATTCAATCTGAAACTGAATAAGAATTTCAAATCTATATTCTAATTCTTACTTGATGCAACTATGATGTCAGACAGCAGGCAATGAAACATAATTTTGCTGGCATAAATTTGGCTCCAAGTTATATCTGTCTTGAAATTCTTCCTAAAAACACTAGAATACTAATAAATTAATTCTTGGTTGATCACAAATCCCCACAAGTCTCTGGCAGAATTTTTCTTCTTAAGATAATTTACATTTGAGGAAGTTCTTGAAAGGCAGTAATTACATCCTGGGCTATCACAATACTAGAAACACATTAGCATTCTATACACATTTGTTATTTGGTTGACAGAAATTCTATTTGACCTCTAGGCTTCCAAAGGGGAGTCTGTCTGTCACTGGGATCACAATGAAATAAACACCTTCTCACAAACTTTTTCCTCTTCGGTCTATTTTTTAGGACTTTCATTTTAACAACAATTCTCTAACATAGCCCCCAATTAAGACCAAAACTATGCAATGACTTCAAGCTGGACAGGACAAGAAATTATTCAATAAGGATGCCAGAAAATTACATTCACTATTTTGGTTTCTTGATAGAACAGCACTAGGATGGGTAAGAAAAGGGTTATCAAGAATTGTATTTCTGGAGTTCCTCTACACACCTCTAAAGGAATTCATTACTATTATTTATTTAAATCCAATTCTCTTGGGAGAAACTGCTTATCCTTCACATGAAGCTTTTAGAAATGACTAGGAAAAAAATTCCATACAAATAAACATCAACGGATTAGATCTGGGGAGGGGGTGAGAAAAGGAGGGGAGGGGGAGAGAGAGAGAGAAGACAACTTCTGAATAAAGTTACAAGCC
Source organism: Camelus dromedarius (assembly GCF_036321535.1). Lineage (NCBI taxonomy): Eukaryota > Metazoa > Chordata > Mammalia > Artiodactyla > Camelidae > Camelus > Camelus dromedarius. Next base: position 31,723,709 of record NC_087444.1, on the reverse strand, counting down.
TAGTTACCACATGAGGGCAACTTCATCTCTTTAAAATTTCCCCCTAAATGCATCCTTTAAAGAATTTCTAAAAATTAAGCTGACATAAACTGGTTAGCACTTATGTATAAGGCCACTTTCTGCTTCAGAAATCAACCAATTTCATGTGCAATCTCGGTAAACGCTGCTTCTTTTCTTTCTGAGAAGCACCTACTTAGGCAAGTTAGAAGACTGAAGTATCCTGGGCGGTGGGGGTGAAGTGTATGGCAATGACCATGGATGAGCATCAGTCAACCTCATATAAGGGGCAGGAAGAATCTACATTTTCTTAGGCCTGTTGGGAGGGAAGAAATGTTAAGAAAGGACCTCAGCAGTTAGAAAAAACAAAAACAGAACCAAACAGCAAAAAAATGATTATGTTCCTAAGACAACAAATAGAAAAATAATTCAAAAAGGAAATAATGAGAAAGCCATCTCCTAGATGAAAAGAAAAACACCTATCCTTAGTTTAACAGTTGCTTAGAAGACATTCTTGCTGGCTTCTACGGAGGTCTAACAATTCATTTCTAATTCTGTTCCCTGTTCCACTCTGTTCCTCACGATCTGAATACCCTGAAATTCTAATTCAACAAAGATTCTGCAAAAACTTAAAATACTCTTTATCCAACTAAAACTTGATGCTAAATAAAACAATAAAAAGGAACTTTACTCTTTTGTAAAGTTGTAAAACTTTATTCTTTTGTTTACTTACTAAATAGGAAACTGCCTCTACCTAATTGTGTCAAACCACCATAAACAGATATTCAATTTGTTATGTGAGCAGCAATTTTGTTTTGTTAGAAATGAAATTAAATTATTCTCCTGTTCTATACAAAATAAAAATCTTTACTTAAAACAGTATATGGGAGAGGAAAGATAAAAGCCAAAAGAATCTATGGTTTAGTCCTTATTTTAAAAAATTTCTAAGGGGAAATCCGAATTGCTACATCTGTTAAAAACTTTGTAGAATCCATTGATTCTTTAAATTATGCGTAACTTTTATTAAAAAAAAACTTTTAAAAAAGAAGAAAACTAAAATAAAATTATAATAAAATTAAAGCTGATAAAAATAATTCTGAAACTTGTCAAAGATATCTTGTTACTAAAAATTGCTAAAACTGTGCTGAGTTTATTTTTGTGAATCTCAAACCTTAAAACTACTGGTAGGATGAGAATTTACAGTATTTCCTATTAAGAGCTGATCTTGCTTAGAATCTCTACAGATTCTTGACTTAAAACTGCAAAGCATACCTATACCACCTAAATTCAGGCTGACTACATTCAGTGTTTGTGGTATTTAGAAAGTGATTTCAAAGTTGGTAACTTACTGGGTATGAAACTGAGGGAAAGAAAAATGAAGGATGATGGCTGCCCTACGTTACAGGCTGAGGGACAAAGTGGATGGTGGCACCTTCACTGAGAAGTAAAACCCAAGCTCAGCGGGCTTATAGTAGCAGGTACTGAGATCAGTTCTAGAGCTGTTGGATTGAGGTGTCTGTGGACATTCCCTGCAGGTATGGTTGGCAATGTGTCTGGAGCTCTGGAAAGAGGTTTAAGGCTGGTGATAGAGATAGGGAAATCTTCACATTTAGGTGGAAATGAAATTACCTAGGCTGACTGAGAACAGAACCAGGACATTCAAGCCCATAACAAAAGAGGTGACTGAACAACAGTCTGACAGGGAACACAGAGAAATCTTTTAAGAAGGGAATGGTCACATAGTGACCATTCCATTTATATAAAATGTCCAAAACTGCAAATTTAAAGACATAAAGTAGATTTTTTTCCTTTTTATTCATATTATTTTTATTTTTTACTTTTTTATTGAGTAATAGTTATTTTACAATGTTGTGTCAAATTCTAGTGTAGAGCACAATTTTTCAGTCATACATGAACATATATATATATTCATTGTCACATTTTTTTTTTCGCTATGAGCTACCACAAGATCTTGTATATATTTCCCTGTGCTATTCAGTATAATCTTGTTTATCTATTCTGCATTTTAAAATCCCAGTCTGTCCCTCCCCACCCTCCACCCTCTTGGCAACCACAAGTTTGTATTCTATGTCTATGAGTCTGTTTCTGTTTTGTATTTATGCTTTGTTTTTGTTTTTTTTTTAAATTCCACATATGAGTGATCTCATATGGTATTTTTCTTTCTCTTTCTGGCTTACTTCACTTTGAATGACATTCTCCAGGAACATCCATGTTGCTGCAAATGGCATTATGTTGTCGGTTTTTATGACTGAATTGTATTCCATCGTATAAATATACCACATCTTCTTTCTTCAGTCATCTGTTGATGGACATTTAGGCTGCTTCCATGTTTTGGCTATTGTAAATAGTGCTGCTATGAACATTGGGGTGCAGGTGTCATTTTGAAGTTGGGTTCCTTCTGGATATATACCCAGCAGCAGGATTCCTGGGTCATATGGTAAGACTATTCCTAGTCTTTAGAGGAGTCTCCATACTGTTTTCCACAGTGGTTTTCCTTGCTTTCCTCTCCCACTCTTAATGAGTTGGATGTCTTCTTTTACAATTTTGTGTTTATTCTTTTTGTAATTCATGGTAGTTATCTCCTTTCGACTTATGAGTTTCTCATTTTTGTAGCATCCTGCTTCTTTTCTATTTAGAGTAGACCTGTCAAAATTTCTTTTAGCATGGGTTTAGTGTTGCTAAACTCTTCTAGTTTTCGCTTGTCTGTGAAGCTCTTTATCTCTCCTTCTATTCTAAAGGATAGCCTTGCTGGATAGAGTATCCTAGGCTGCATCCTTTTTTCATTCAGGACTTTTGAATATATCTTGCCACTCCCTTCTGGCCTGAAGTGTTTGTGTAGAGAAATCAGCTGAGAGCCTTATGGGGGCCAGCTTGTAACTCACTCTTTGTTTTTCTCTTGCTGCCTTTAGGATCATTTCTTTATCCTTGACTCTGGCCATCCTGATTATATGTCTTGGTGTGGGTCTGTTTGGGTTCTTCCTGTTTGGGACCCTCTGAGCCTCCTGTACTTGGATATCTGATTCCTTCTTTAGGTTTGGGAAGTTTTCAGTCATGATTTCTTCAAATACCTTTTCAATCCCCTTTGTTCTTCCTTCCCCTTCTGGAACCCCTATTATGCATAGATTAGCATGCTTTATATTATCCCATAGGTCCCTTATATTGTTTTCATTGTTTTTTATCTATTTTTCTCTCAGCTTTGTGTTGTCCTGTCTTCTAGGTCACTTATTCGTTCCTCTGCATTATCTAGCCTGCTTTGTACAGCCTTTAGATCAGCTCTCATCTCAGCAAATGAGTTTACTAATTCTACTTGGTTCTTCTTTATTAGCTTCTATTTCATTTTTGACATATTTTAAAGCTCTAAACACTATTTCTTTTAGTTCCTTCAGTACTTTGATCACTCCTTTTTTGAAATCTTGATCTAGTAGGCTATCAGTGTCTATTTCCTTGATCATGCTTTCAGGGGATTTCTCTTGATCTTTTAATTGGGAGTGGTTCCTCTGCTTCTTCATATTGCTTATATCTCTCTGGCTCTGTGGCTTAAGGAGCATCAGTTATCTAGTTCTCCTGGAGACGGTGTGCTCTTAATGATTTTATCGAGAGGTCTTTGTGTCTTTGCCCTGTTTTGCAAACTCAGCTTGCTGTTTCCAGAGGCCTTCTGTTGGCACCCTTGTCTGTGCTGCTCCCAGTGGCTGTCGGCTAGCAGATTGCACCCTCTCCTAACACTGGGTCAGGAGCTGAGCTCTCACCAGGTAGGTGAGGGGGTCACTCCCCCTCCCAATGCCGCAGTCAGATGCTGTGCTCAGGCGAGGCAAGTGGGAGGATCACGCCCCCTCCCAGCACTGTGGTCAGGTGCTGCGTTCCTGCCAGGACGATGGGTGGCTGCCCACCCTTTCCCAAGCCAGTCGCCCTGCTTGCTCTGTGCAGCTGCCCACTCCGCCTCAGGTCAGCGCTCCGAAGGCGGGCTCAGAAGACTGCGGAACGGCCCCGCCCCTGATCCCTGCCAAATCTCAGCTCCTTGTTTGTCTTGGCGGCACAAGTTCTCTGAGGTGGAAAGATCCTAACTGCCTCCGGCTGTAAACAAGTCTCAGTCCTGCCTAGGAGGCTGTGTAGGGAGCCACCAGGTGTGGATTCAGGGCTCGGCCCCGCCCCCACCCAGGCACTGCACACAGGAGGAGATGGCGGCTGTGGCTGCACCCCACCTCTCTTCTCTCAAGAAGCACCAGTAATGGCAGCACAGGTCTGAGGAGACAAAGGCTACTGTGCCCCTCCCCCCAGGGCACACCAGGAGTGTTGCCTTGCTTTTTTCGCAATTTAACATAAAGTAGATTAGTGCAGTCTAGGTAAGGGAACAAATGGGCATTAACTATAAATGGGCATGAGACAGCTTTCTGGAGTAATAAAAATGTTCTAAAACTGACTTATGGTGATGATCACACTATTTGGTAAAGTTACTAAAAATCACTATAAATTTGAAATGAGTGGATTCTACGAAATGTAAAATCATACTTCAATAAAACTGCTAAAAAAAAAAAAAGATCAGATTGAGTACTGCATCTTCCACATTGTGATATGGATACTATCTCTGGTGTGAGAAAATGTTTGGTGAGCTTTATAGTAACCAAAATCACTGGTTCCTGCACCAAGCAAGCTCGAAACTCCTCCCATAGATAGCTAAGCATGTATTCTAATTTTTTAAAAAAGGGAAAGATGTTTTTTATTTATTAAAGTTCAGGGCAACCCTCAAAGTTCAGAAAGAATAATTTGCTACACATGTACAGAGAGCAAAAGCATTCTTTAGTAAGTATTCTGTAGTAAGGAGATGGTCAATTTCCAACCAGGTACATTTGGAAATGTAAAGGGATATTTTTCTTTATCACATCGACTTGGGAGTGGGGGGCAATATTGGCATTTAATGGGCAATGTCTGAACTACAATTTACTGCTTTTAAAAATAGTAAATCAGAAATACATACTGGTCTTCCCTTATACTTAATAAAAAGCTGCCTCAATGTTATTCAAACAGTTGTCAAACAAGTTGTAAGCAAGCATTCAACTTTTTATATGATACAGAAAATATAAAAAGAGGTTGAGTGTGCTAACTGTTCTTCAATGCAAAGGAGAGCACTGCACAAAGAGGAATGGTCCTTCCAAATGCCAAAAGCATTCCTCCTGAAAACACTGATATAAACCATGTTCCTATCTATTAGCACCTCAAAAGGTAAAGTAACTGTAGATTTTTATTCTAGAATGTTTAAATATAAGGCATCTTCATTATTAACAAAATATTTCACCATATTCAAATTAAAAATATAATTTCCAAAATTTTAACTTTGAAAAATCATACATGACCATTAGATATTCAAATTTTAGAAATATAACATAAAGAGATATTCAATTTTTCAGTTATTTGTCACCTACCTTGAACCAGCTTTATAAATGTCTCTCTGAGCTTTAAGCATTTTTTTCCACAGACCAGGCAATAACACTTATAAGCACTTCTTTGTAATGCCAAAGTTTAATATTTTCCTTTGAGTCTTTAGAAATTGTAATTTTAGGAGCTGCCTCAAGATACAACCATAGTATATAGTACATCTTTCTAGTAAAGCATTATACAAGGATTATAACCTGCTTATATGTTCTTGGAGGGTGAAATTTTGTCTAGTCCATCCTTTTATACACAGTACCTAAATCAATTAGCATAGTAAATGCTCAATATTTGTTTCAAGAATAAATAAGGCTATTGAAAACTACAAACATAATCTATGTGAGGAATGAAACTTAGCTGTGTGCCTTTATTTTCAGAAGAATTAGCTAATTTTATACTGGAAAGCCTTAACGGTAAATTTATAAGGTTGAGAAATGTTTGGATGAAGGTTATAGTGAACTAAGTGGCTGCTATAGCATAAAACAGACAAAGGGCAGAGGGCAGTTCTTTGGAAAACACAATACACCTATTCATCAAAGGACAAAATATACAGAAGTATGTGTAACAGTAATTATTTCCTTCTTTTTGTCATATTCTAAACTCTTTCCATCACACAGAATTTCAGCCCATCTTCCGGCACTTATACCAACACCTAAGATCAATATTTGCAAACTCTTTTCCTTCTGGATATTTGGTCAGGGGAGGGGAGTGAGTAGGAGAAAAAGAAATTATCAGAGAGGAGACAGTTGTGGAGGGGAACTAGCACTCAAGGGACACCTTTGATGATTTTTTTTTTTTTTTTTTTTTTTTACTGAAGTACAGTTGATTTACAGTGTTGTGTTAGTTTCTAGTATACAGCATAGTGATTCAGTTATACATTTATGTATATTTTCTTTCATACTTTTTCATTATAGGTTATTACAAGATATTGAATGTAGTTCCCTGTGCTATACATTAGGGACCTTGTTGTTTATCTATTTTATATATAGTAATTTGTATTTGCTAATCCCATAGTCCTAATTTATTCCTCCCCTCTCCCTTTCCCTTCTGGTAAGTTTGTTTTCTGTGTCTGTGAGTCTCTTCCTATTTTGTAAATAAGTTCATTTGTATCAGTTTTTAAAGATTCCACATATAACTGATGTCATATGATATCTGTCTTTCTCTGTCTGACTTCACTTAGTATGATAATCTCTAGGTCCATCCATGTCACCATAAAAGGCATTATTTCATTCTTTTTATTGGCTGAGTAAGTACCTTCATTGTAATTTAGTCACCTTTCTTTCAATAATCATTCAAAAGCTTCTTTCTGAGATGCAGTAGAGATTCCATAAAGTTTTGAGTATGTGTCTTCATAAGGTAGCCGAATGTTAAAGCCAAATGTTAAAGGAGAAAGTTCCATAAGACTGATAGGATGTCCTGGAATCTTAATATATCTTGGTCAATACTTTGGCTTAAAAAGATAAGCATATGGGGAGCCCTGCTTCATGCCAGGCAATGTCTCCACAGGGTGTGGGTTTCCTAGTGTAACAGCAGTCATACCATATGGTGCTGCTTTTATTGGCCTGGGCAGGACAGAAGCTGCCAAAAACTGAATGTGCTATTTTGGACCACGAAACGTGATAAATCTCAAATTTAAAACATAAGAATTTTTTTAAATTAAAAAAAGATCTTCTTTAAGATTTCAAAAATATTGGACTTTTATAATTCAAGGCTCAAGTGAGTAACAGCTCTCAGTCTTTGAAATAAGACAAAGACTCAAACAAAAGACAAGACATGGGGAATAAGTTTGGCAGTGATCCTTTGAAAAAAAATTTTTAAAGATTTAAACAAAACCTCTCTATAGTTATACTATTAACATAAAGATGCAATGTATAGAAACAGCTTTTGGAATACTATGTCTTGACAGCATCAAACAAGGGCAGTAGATGTGAGAAGTTGAAAGATGGTTCATCCACGGGATGGAGTCTGTATTTCTCTCTAGTCACTTCTCCAAGTTTTTGCACAGTAACACTCTTCCAAGTGCTCAAATAAGCTGATCTAATGTTTGAAGTTAGAGTAAGCTTGGTAATATTCATGCTGAATCCAACAGACAAACTATTTAACCCTTACAAATTCAGTCCTAGATCTTAGTAACTAGGTCCAAGATTCTAAAAACAATTTTTTTCTTTTTTTTCCTTTTTCAGTTTTATTAGGTAGAATTATTGCAGTTTGACTGCACATATAAAAACAATTTCAAATGCTATATTGAGGCTAGTAACATTAATTTCAGAAAAGCAATTTTTGAGCTCCCATACTTGTTTCTATGCTAGTCATTCTCCCAAGCCTGCTCTTTTTCCTGAATTAGGTTAATTATAGGTAATAAAAATAGCTTTCAGTTTGCCCTAAGCTGACAAAATGGGTTTTATGAACTGCTTTATATAAGGCAAGAAAATTTTCAGATAAGGACTAGGTTGAATCTAGAATTACAAGCAAGAATTCCACTTTCCTGCCCACCCAATTCCTTGAACAATAAATACAAATTATCTATATTAAGGTGCTCTGTAAACTCAAATAATATTCACCTAAAGAGGGCTTGGTCTGGGCAACCCAAATATGTAGAAACATTCCTGCAGACTACTATAGTTCTCAAAGTGCATCAATACCAGTATCTGCAAACTCCTAGACCTACTGGATCTGTGCTCCTACCAGGTTTCCACGTGATCTGATGCATGCTCAAGTTTAAGAACCACTGAGGTAGCACTACTTGGGCTTTTGATATAAGAAAGACAAAATATTCCAAATATAGGTCACTATTGCTGAAAAACAATTTAGCAATTTTGGTTTGTGCTGTCATACCTGCTGTTGTAATTTCTTGAGAATACTAATGCCTAGGAGTCATAATTAATTAGAGGACTGTGACAGGAGGAATTAAAAAAATGCTTTGGAGGTTTTTATGGAATTGTATCTTCTCATCCCTTCAAATTCTATATAGATAGATATTTAATAACAAAAAACACACCTTTAAAGTGTCAGCTGATTGATTTGTGTGTGTGTGTGTGTGTGTGTTGGGGGTGTGTAGGAGGCTTGCCTTTAGGTGTAATGCCATCGGGTATAATGTTATATAGCTAATTTCAAATGTATGAAGTAAATTACATACCAGGAGAATTACTGGGGAGGGAAAGGAAAAAGAAGGAAGAAGGGGAAGGAATCTTTTTTGAAATATTTTATTCACCTGCAGGTTCCTAAAAATCTCACCTAGTGGTCCAAGCAGACACAACAGAAGCTAGTCCAGAACAGGATGTTAATTGCAACTAAAAGAAAATGTCAAACATCTTTCCAGTTTTTCTTTTCTTACTAGTCCTATAGCTATCCTTCTGAAGAGTTAAGTTCTGAAGTGCATATAGTTTAAGCCACTGCTATAAACTAGTTAGGGGGAGTGGAAAATAGGCTATATAAAACATTTCCTGAGTGATCAAAAGCGTATCCAACATTTACTAGAGCCTCAATATTGTCTTTTATGGGATAGATTACTATTTTCTTTCAAGTGTCTTGACTTGGAAGATATGAATTCTGTTAAGTTATAGGTCCTTTTGCTTAAGCTAGTGTTCAACCTATGCTTTGGTTCAAAGTCTTTCAAAAAGCCCAGGTTACTCTGGGGTAGGTGCTAGAGACAGAGTACTGAATGAGACAGGCAAGGGCACTCTCTTATGGAGCTTATATTTGAGAGTGAGAGATAAACAATGAACAAATAGGCAGACAACTAAAATAATAGCAAATTAGGGAATAAAAAGTAACAGTGGAAAATTGCCCTTGAACATGTCTGAGTAACCAATGATTTTAAGGGAACAAAGGAATGCAGGAACAGAGGAAAAGCAGTCAAGAAACAACAGTTCAGCAATAAAAGAGTCCTAGTTCTTCCTCAAGGGATATAAATAAAAATCTGATACTATCTTTGAGATGTTCCACAAGAAGTAAGGCTCCGCCCAGGTGGAGAATGGTACCTACATGCTAAGAACCCCAGACTGGTCAGAACCTAAGGAATGATGATACTGACCTTTTCTAACACTCCTGATTTCAATCAACTAAAGCTTAGACTCTGTCAACCTCTGCCTCAATTCTATGCTGAGTTCTCTTCCATTCAAGCCCCTTCACGAATGTACCCTTAGCTTAAAACTTCCCCAATTTTGCCGTTCAGTGAGACAATGCTTTGGGAAAGATTCTCCCTGTTCTCCTTACCTGCTGCAAGTAATAAATCCTTCCTTCTCCCAGTCTTTAGCTTAGTTGTGTCTTTTGGCTCAACATCCACCAAGAGGTGAATCCAGTTTTCAGGTAACAATCAGACAGATGTATACACGGACCTATTTATCAACTTTCTATTCTGAACCACTGATCTTAGATGGATAAGACAGTATTTTAGGTTTGGGGGCCGTATATAGTCTCTGTTATACTCAGTTTGCTAATGGTAGATCAAAAGCAGCTTTAGGGAACATGTAAACCAATAGGTTTAGCCTTGTTCCAATAAACTTTACTTACAAAACACAGAGCCATTGTGTGGATCCCAGATTTGTAAGTTTATCTTTCTGACAATATCATACTGTCTTGATTACTTCATAGCAAGTCTTTGTAAGTGCTGAAATACAAGTAATGCAAATCATCTAGCTTTATTTTTCTTTTTCAGCTGTTTTAGCTATTCTAATTCACCTGCATTTCCATATAAATTTAAGGCTTAGCTTGTCAGTTTCTATCCCCAACCTCCCAATAAAAGCTTGCTGGGATCTTGATTGGGACTGCACTGAATTGATCTGGAGGTCTTCCAAATCCAGGAATAATATTACCTCTTTCTGCTTAGTTAGATCTTTACTTTTATGGATAAATAATGTCACCTGCCATTCCAGTAAACAAAGAATGCTGCCTAACATTCTAGTAAACAACAAATGCGGCCACCACCAAGCCATCATTCACTACAGGCCCCTTCCCCAGCAGTGTGCCTTGAGAGGAATTCAGGATGGAGAAAGAATAGGGTACTGGCCCTAGATAGTTAAGATGCATATCTAAGGAATAATTTCCATGAGCCCAGACTCTTGCTTCTTCCCATACACAGAAAAGCACTAAAATCATTAACTTGAAATGTCTGTTTTTTGTGATTAGACTTTTGATGTTCAACTACATATTTCTTTTTCAGCAAAAACTCATATATATCCTGGTTCCTCCCTTGCCTCTTTGGAGCAGATCCTCAGAGCTATCTGAGAGGCTGTCTCCTGGACTATAGTTCTCAGCAAGGTCCTTGAATAAAACAATTACAATTTTTAAGTGTGCATTTTTCTTCAGTAGACACTTTGAGCAAATTTATTCTTATGTATTGTTTTTTAATGCAAATTTTAATATCTACTCAACACATAGAAACAGAACTTACTATTTGTGACATCAACTCTCAGATTCTCCTACACTAACTGGGTGTCAGTCAATTTAGCTCTGACACTGTGAAATAAAATTCATATTTTATGGCAAGACAAGAAAAATTTAAACATAAAAAATTTTCTCTGCCTTTTGGCCTCCTCTCTTCCCCTACTGTGCATTGTGAACCTGCATTCTGCACCAACCAAACTTCCCTCATCAGCAGAAATACTTGCTTAACCATACAGAGCAACATTCCCCTAGCATCAGTAAGACAACTCCTTAAAAGACAGCATTCCTTCTTGATCTTGTAAGGGGCCACACTTAGATCTGAATTGTGTAAACTATCAATAATACGTCATTTAATGTACAGCCCTCTGTCTAAAAAACTTATATATAACTGTGTTTGACTTCTAATGGGTGTAACAGTTGTTGGAGCTTTCTGAGATGCTCTTGCCAGGTTATGATCCTCAAGTTTGGCTTGAATAAAATATTCCATGTCTTTCATAGACTGACTACTAATTAATTTTTGTCGACACACTACCTGAAATTAGCACAGACCCACAAGTTGAGGGCTCAGTTTCACAAGATTCCCTTACTTCAGATGTCAGTTGTAAGTTCTGGGTCCCAAGGATACTTCTAATTCTTCTGTCTGACTTGGCTACAAATTTGAGGGTTCCCATAACCCCCTCAAGTTTGATAATTCTCTAGACAAAATAACAGAACTCAGGAAAACACTTCAGTTACATTTACCAGTTTATTATAAAAGCTACAACTCAGTAAGTCAGAGGAATGGGTATGTAGGACAAAGTAGGGGAAGGAGCCATGGAGCTTCCATGCCCCCCTAGGGCATGTCACCCTCCTAGCATCTTGATATGTTCACCAACACAACTGCTCCCCAGGTCTTCCAGTTTGAGTTTCTATAAAGCTCAGTCTCCAGCCAGCCACCCTACCCCATCCTTGGAGGCTGGCAGGTGGGACTGAAAGTTCCAACTTTTGAATCATTCCTTCTGATGACCAGCCCATCCTGAGGCTACCTAAGGGCCCCATCTTAAGTCACATCATTAGCATAAACTCAAGTGCAATGAAAGGGGCTTGTTATGAAGTAACAAAAGAATTCCTTATAATAAAAACTCTCACCAAAGTGGGTATAAAGGGAACATATCTCAACATAATAAAAGCTATATATGACAAACCTACAGCCAGCATAGTACTCAATGGTGAAAAACTCAAAAGCTTCCCACTAAAATCTGGGACAAGACAAGGATGCCCACTATCACCACTCCTATTCAACATAGTCCTGGAAGTCCTAGCCACAGCAATCAGGCATGAGAAAGAAATAAAAGGGATCCAAATTGGAAAAGAAGAGGTAAAAGTGTCACTATATGCTGACATGTTACTATATATAGAAAACCCTAAAAGGTCCACACAAAAGCTACTAGAGCTGATTGAAGAATTCAGCAAGGTAGCAGGTTACAAAATTAACGTTCAAAAATCAGTTGCATTTCTTTACACTAACGATGAATCAACAGAAAAAGAAAGTAAAGAAACAATCCCCTTTAAAATAGCACCCAAAGTAATAAAATATCTGGGAATAAATCTAACCAAGGAGGTGAAAGAATTATACACAGAAAACTAAAAACCATTGATGAAGGAAATTAAAGAAGACTTTAAAAAATGGAAAGATATTCCATGCTCTTGGATTGGAAGAATCAATATTGTTAAAATGGTCACACTGCCCAAGGCAATCTACAGATTCAATGCAATCCCTGTCAAATTACCCAGGACATATTTCACAGAACTAGAACAAATCATAATAAAATTTACATGGAACCATCAAAGACCTAGAATTGCCAAAGCATTACTGAAGAGAAAGAAAGAGGCTGGAGGAATAACTCTCCCAGACTTCAGACAATACTATAGAGCTACAGTTATCAAGACAGCATGGTATTGGTACAAAAACAGACATATAGACCAATGGAACAGAATAGAGAGCCCAGAAATGAACCCATAAACTTTTGGTCAACTCATCTTCGACAAAGGAGGCAAGAATATACAATGGAATAAAGACAGTCTCTTTAGCAAATGGTGTTGGAAAAACTGGACAGCAGCATGTAAAACAATGAAGCTAGAACACTCCCTTACACCATATACAAAAATCAACTCAAAATGGATCAAAGACTTAAACATAAGACAAGATACAATAAACCTCCCAGAGGAAAACATAGGCAAAACATTATCTGACATACATTTCAAAAATTTTCTCCTAGAAGAAATAAAAGCAAGAATAAACAAACGGGACCTAATGAAACTTAAAAGCTTCTGCACAACAAAGGAAACCAGAAGTAAAACAAGACAACCTACGGAATGGGAGAAAATTTTTGCAAATGAAACCGACAAAGGCTTGATCTCCAGAATATATAAGCAGCTCTAAGACTCAATAAGAAAAAAATAAACAACCCAATCCAAATAAGAAAAAAATAAACAACCCAATCCAAAAATGGGCAGAAGACCTAAACAAGCAATTCTCCAAGGAAGACATACAAATGATCAAAAGGCACATGAAAAAATGCTCAATATCACTAATTATCAGAGAAATGCAAATCAAAACTACAATGAGGTATCACCTCACACCAGTCAGAATGGCCGTCATTCAAAAATCCACAAATGACAAATGCTGGAGAGGCTGTGGAGAAAGGGGAACCCTCCTACACTGCTGGTGGGAATGCAGTTTGGTGCAGCCACTATGGAAAACAGTGTGGAGATTCCTCAAAAGACTAGGAATAGACTTACCATATGACCCAGGAATCCCACTCCTGGGCTTGTATCCAGAAGGAACCCTACTTCAGGATGACACCTGCACCCCAATGTTCATAGCAGCACTATTTACAATAGCCAAAACATGGAAACAGCCTCAATGTCCATCAACAGGTGACTGGATAAAGAAGATGTGGTATATTTATACAATGGAATACTACTCAGACATAAAAACCGACAACATAATGCCATTTGCAGCAACATGGATGCTCCTGGAGAATGTCATTCTAAGTGAAGTAAGCCAGAAAGAGAAAGAAAAATACCATATGAGATCACTCATATGTGGAATCTAAAAAACAAAAACAAAAACAAAAACAAACAAACAAACAAAAACAAAGCATAAATACAGGACAGAAATAGATTCATAGACAAGAGAATACAGACTTGTGGTTGCCAGGGGGGTGGAGGGTGGGAAGGGATAGACTGGGATTTCAAAATTGTAGAATAGATAAACAAGATTACACTGTATAGCACAGGGAAATATACACAAAATGTTATGATAACTCACAGAGAAAAAAATGTGACAATGAGTGTGTATATGTCCATGAATGACTGAAAAATTGTGCTCAACACTGGAACTTGACAGAACATTGTAAAATTATTACAAATCAATAAAAAAAAGTTAAAAAAAAAAAAAAAGAATTCCTATCACTCAGGAAATTCCAAGTGTTTTGGGAGCTCTGTGCCAGGAACTGAGGACAAAGACCAAATATATTTTTTTATTATAACACACTCTTTAAAGCTGAGGAGGGAAACTTGGTTCCTTATAAATATACCACTAATTCACCAGTGTGGAAGTGTGGTGGTAGTGCGTATGAGGTGGATCACTCACTCTACAATTGCTTTTTTTAAAAAATCAAAATTAGTTTGGGTCCCTTCAGATACAAAAGGAACCCAGAAGAATGTGAGTGGTTTCATTTGTGATTTGCCTTTACAGTGTCTCCAGCACCACACCTCAGACATACCCTCAGTAAAGTTAGTGTGAGCTGTGATTCAGGGAGAATACTTCATTCTTCCAGATAACTCACTAAATCCAGCTTTTACTTCCTTTTCTATAAGAGAGAAATTTTCCCTCTTAATTTGTATTTAAGTTCATGGTTGAATCAAGGGACCTTGTTTTACCTTTGTTTAAAATTTGACTGTTCTGACAGATTCTAGCTTAACAGTATTAAACAAATGGCAATTCTCTGGAACATTCTTTAAAATACAGATTCCATAGCAGTTTCCATTCCAGTTCTTACATTTTTGCCATTATTTTGGTCCAAATTCCATAATTTGGTAATTAACAGGTCTTTTATACAAGTAGCTATCTGATAATAGCAGGACTCACATATACAAAGATACATTATTAAGAATCCTCAACCAAAGCATATGTATCCAACATTCTCAACCACAGCAACACAGTTTACAGCATGGTAAATCTCAGTGACAAGTCTTTAAGAACCAGATACAACATAAAATAGTCATTACAGGAGGTACTTGGGAACTACTATTCACACAAAATCAGTCTTGGGGGGAAAAACCCAATTTATACAATTCCTCAAGTACTACTTATTTAAACCCTACTTTATTCCAAAATTATGTAGGACAGGATTTCTTCAATAAATAGGTTGATTCCTACATTTTTCTCTATAGTACTGCTAAATATCAGTTAGTCACTTAAAGGCAGATAGTACATCATTAAATCATGGTGAAAATGAACAGTCAGGAAAAGAACTATGTTACAGCCGGGAACTTCAGTAAAGTGCATGAATAAAATTATCTTTTGGTGGATGTATCTTATTAATATTCATTTCCTCAACTTGCAAATTAAATGACATCACTGCTTGTCACTTTAACTAGTTCTTTGCTCAACAGTGGACCTGCTGATACCTCAATAATGATGAGATGCTACTACAAAAATATGTAATTTCCTTCAGTTTATCTTATAGGACTTTGTGGTGAAGTGGGAAAAAAATTAATTAAAAAACACTTACAGCTGTGCTCAGAGATACTAACTAAATGGACTACTCTCACATGCTGATCAAATGATCACTGTAATGTTTTTAAAGTTCAGAAATTACAGTTTTTCCTTCTTTGAAAATTGAATCAGGTTACCAAACTCCGCAAATCATAAGCTTATCTTGTTCAGCTGCTCTGTTTTGAACCGACAAAACATAAAATAGGCCAATTATTCATGTTCTGAAAGGACCCGATATACAGAACACTTAACACAAGTTTCCTTTAAATCAACTCTATCAGTACATTTAAAGTGTGATTCTATTCTCCAAAGAATGATTTGTAACTATTTTTACATTTCTGTATAAAATAACCAAACATAACATCAAGATAACTGTTACCATGTGTTAACCAGTTTCTCTAATATAGTGCAGCAGTAGAAGAATTTTCACATACTCAGAAAAGAGTCTCTTCCTAGCTCCTCCTTCTGTGGCAAGAATTGGAATCATCCCTCTACTTTCTATCACTTACTTATGCTAAGGAATTTGGTTTGGAATATATAAACTCCTGTTTGTATTTCGCTTTGGAGCATCATATGGTTTTATTTAGCAACAGATTAACTTCATTAATTATGTTCTTATTGAGTTAATTATTAAAATATGCTCCCATTCTGAATACAGGTTGAGCAATGGCTCAGAAACAATTAGCCCAGGATTTAAATGACTTCTGTGGAAAAAACAGTCATTAATTCATACATGGACAGTTATAAGCTGGTGATAATTCATTACTTTATATCACAGTGAGAGTTAATTCCAAATTCTTAAATCACACATAAAAACATCCCTTTTGCTTTCACTACAAGAAAGAGAAAGTCCTATAGGAGAAAAGCAAGATGATGGAAACAGGCAATAATAAAGCCTATCGATTATTTTCATCATATTATAAACAGATTTCTGCTGTTCTCAGTGTTTAAAAAAAGAACTCTTTCCTCCTTAACCCTTTATCTTCTTTAATCCTCCATCCTCTCTTAGTTTTGGACACTGACATAAGATTATATGTCAAATGACTGGACCAACAGGTACCCAGATATTTGGTCAAACATTATCCCATTCAGGATTTAGTCATTTTGTCTCAGCCTCTGTGTTTCTAATGATCTTACAATTATGAGGAAGCCTGATCAGGTATTTTGTAGAATGTCCCTTGGTTTGGGTTTGTGTGATATTTTTCTCATAGGTTTTAGGGAGGAAGTACCATTCTCAACACATCCTATCAAGGGCATACATACATGCTGATGATGCCAACTTCGATGACCTGGCCAAGAGAGTGTCTGTCAGGTTTCTTCACTGTAAAATGACTCCCCACCACCTTTCCATGGTCTACTCTTTTGAATTCACCGAGCTCAGCCCATACTCAAGAGAGGGATGGAGAGTTAAGCTGTATCTCCTGGAAGAGGAAATATCTACATAAATTATTTGTAATTCTTCTGTACAGGAGATGTCTCTTTCTTCTTATTACTTATTTAACAGAATTAATTTCTGTCCCCAAGTCATTTCTCCTTTTAACCTATGACATCATCATTCCCCTAGTAAGCAACCCCCACATACCCAATGGAACTTTGGGTTTACTTTTGATTCCGTTTTCTCTTGCAAGGCACTTGTCCTAGTCCTTTAACAAGCTCTTCATAGTCATCTTTTTTCAGTATTGTTTAGATTTGGTCAATCTCCTTTCCTTCTGTAATTGCTTTAATCCAGGCTGTCCTCATTTCTAGATGACTTAAATAACCTCTGAGAGGTCTTTCTTTTTTTTTCCTATGCTTTCCTCTGCTCTGTCTGCCTTTCCTGTATCATACAGTCATACTGTATCAGACAGAAATTTTGATAGAGACAGAAAGAGTATCCCTGACTTATATCTAGAATATAGAAAATGCATAATAAATAACTGTTGGGAAATAGAAGATGCAATAAAATTTTTCTTTACCATAGTCTGGTCTCCATGCTAGGAAAATAAAAACAGCCTGCAGAAAATTAAAGAAATGACAGAAATATTTCAAAGTTAATTATTTTAAACAACACATATTGCTAAGGTATAAATGAAAGTATATATAATACAGGAAGAATGTAAATGTCAGAGGAGAAAGTGTTTAAGATGCAGCAAAACTATAACTAAGAAGCTAAGAAAAGGACAGTGTCTTTGCCCAGAAAAAGAATCCAAGAAAATCTTTCAGACTCCTCAATGGTCTCCCCAAATCTATAGTTTTGAACTTTCTATAGAACATCTTGACTAAAGTTACACATCCTATACCACAGGGATCCGATCTTGTCTCTTGACCTATAAGCAGGAGATACTGTGGTACAGCTTTTCCAACTATTTAACATATGAAATAAAAGATGGTAACAGTGGCAAAAGGGGGGTGCTAAGGGGACACCTCTTATTTTTGTTGAGGAAATAAAGTGTGTGTTACCCAAATGTCACTTACTTTTCTTTGTTTTTTTTTGGAATGCTAAGATTTCTGACTAGAAAAGTTTTAAAATTATTTTTAACATAGTGAAGTATGATTGCATAGAGGTTGACGACTGTTTAAATCAGCAAAATGTCAAAACTTTATTATAAGGTTCTCAAGGTTATTGCTGAGGACTAACTGCTGGGATCTACAATTTGGGTTATGGAACCTGAGCACTGGGCTCTTGGACTTGCCTTTCATTAAGAGAGAAAGGGAGAATACTGTTGGTGGGAATACAAATTGGTGTAGCCATTATGGAAAACAGTATGGAGATTAAAAAACTAAAAACAGATTTACCATATGATCCAGCAATCCAACTCCTGGGTATGTATCTGAAAGAAACTCTAATTCAAAGGGAACTCTAATTCGAAAAGGGAACTCTAATATATGCCCCTCAGTGTTGACAGCAGCACTATTTACAATAGCCAAGACATGGAAACAACCCAAATGTCTATCAACAGATGACTGGATAAAGAAATTGTGGAACACGATGGAATACTACTGAGCCATAAAAAAGAATAAAATCATGCCATTTGCAGCAACATGGATGGACCTGGAGATCATCATTCTAAGTGAAGTAAGCCAGAAAGAGAAAGAAAAATACTGTATGATATCACTTATATGTGAAATCTAAAAATTAAAAAATTGAAAAAAAAAAAAGAAGACACATGGTTATGGGGATGGAGGGAGGGTGTGGGAAGGGATGAATTGGGAGTTTAAGATATACAGATAGTAACTACCATATATAAAATAGATAAACAACAAGTTTATACTGTATAGCACAGGGAACTATATTCAGTATCTTGTAGTAACCTATAATGAAAAAGAATATAGCAACCTATATTAATAGGTTGAAAAGAATATACATTAGAGCATGTATATGTATGACTAAAACATTATGCTGTACTCCAGAAACTGACACAACATTGTAAACTGACAATACTTCAACTAAAATAAATAAGAGAGACAGAGAGCACACTCACTCAAGGGCACATGCTATTTGTCTAATTTGTTTTGTGTTTGGTGGAAGGAATGCAGTAAGTTCAATTACCTGTGTTAGGAACATTTTCCTCAGCTCTAGCCTGGCTTGCGGTGGTTTCAGTGAAGTTTACCGTGTCAGCTCTTTAGAATGAGAAATGAACAAACTGACAAATAATCTCTTTATTCTAATGAAAGAAATGAATTTAAAACATTAGTTTCCTAGGACATAGGACTGTTCTTGATTTTGGCCACTTAAAAGTAAAATTCCCCAAAATAAAAATCACTGCTTTCTATACAGAAACCTTAATATATACGATGAACTTTTGTTTGTCTTGCCCACTCTTTGTCCTATTCGTAGTTCAAAGGCTTCATGTGGGACTTCATTCCTGAGATGGGATAGAAAAAATGACTCCAATCTAAGACTACACATATAACACTTTTAAGTGGTTCAGGGAGTTAGACGATTTCAAACAATAAAATATTTGTAAACAGTGCTGGCACAGATGGAAGCACTGGGGATAAGAGCTACTTTGGCCACCTTGCCACCATGTAGAGGCTGTGAAGGAAACCAGCCCAGAAGCAGAAGGCAAGAGAGGAATCATTTCAGCTAAGAGGTTGAGCCCAGTATCTAACCTTATCTTTACAGTTATATGAAGTAAATTCATTTTTTAGCTTAAGCTGGTTTAGAAAGGACTTCCTGTTACTACAAAAGAATCATAACTCCTAATATAGTGAGGAACATGTACTTTGTACTTAAGCCTCACTCTGATAAAATAAAGGTGAAAGAAACAATAGAATAATTTTACTACTCCTTAATCTAGCCTATGTTTATTTAACATTGTAATGAAACACAGTAAAGGTCTCTTTTCTTTTGAAGAAATCCAGCAGAATTATGTACACTATATGTTAAACACAATGAAGCCACCCAGTCAAATTTAAGGAAATACGGGAAAAGGAACATACTAATTTTAAGACAGTAAAGCTAATTATTCTATACTCTTGCAAATGGGCCTATTTATTTCCAAAGCATCTTTTTTTTTTTATTTTTATTGAAGTATAGTCACTTTACAATGTTGTGTCAATTTCTGGTGTAGAGTATAATAGTTCAGTCATACATACACATACATATATTCATTTTCATATTCTTTTTCATTATAGGTTACTACAAGACATTGAATATAGTTCCCTGTGTACTTCCAAAGCATATTAACAGCAACTTCTGTGTAGTATCTTCCAAAAGTAATATGACACTTTCATATCCTGTATCTGTCTAATCTCAGTGTGATCTGTCAGCCTTTTAAATCACGTTTTTCAAGAAGGCCTTAGAAGAGTTACTGAATTTTCACCTGCTTATTTGAACTCTCATCTGTTTTTTAATGGGCAGATGGCAAACTACTAAGTTTACATCTCAGTACTAAATATATCCTATTAACAGACCCCTGGCTGCAGCTATAGTATACTGAAATCCTCAAGGAGATTTCAGTGATAGTGCCACAGCAAAACAAATCAAATGGGAGTTTTGTGGAATTATTAAAAATAAAATGCCCCCCTCTCCGGAAGGCCTGGAAGTTGGTGGCATGCAATTAGCACTGGAAAGATGTTTTCATGTTTATTTTCACAGAGATAGGTTTGTGAAACAAAATCAACCAAAACATAGAGTTCTGCTGCTGTTGGTGTGTAGTGATTGCTGCTACAACTACTTCAGGAACACAAGAGTCTTGAGAGAGAGAGAGAGAAAAAAAATGTATTAAACAAAAAGACAAGTGTAGGAAGAAAACTTGCTTATGCTTTCATAACAATTGTGCTAGTTTGCTGATGTAAAAATGTAAATCTTATAACCTGGTAAATATTAACACGTGCACTTTTGCAATTCAAAGCATTTTGAATTATTCAATGGAATAACTCCAGTTTGACTTTTATGGACTTTCTCAGCTGACAATAAGCCTAGACATAAGGCACTGTGTAAAACGTAAACATTAGTGTTGACCTTAATGCATAATAAACCAAAGTACTATATGTATGAGCATGTTACAAGGCACGAAGTTGTCAAATCATTAGGGGGCAAAAATTTTATTTCTTACAGCACAATTACATTTATTAATTTATTTCTTCTTTTGCCTTTGCCAACTACAAGATACAATATGAGTGGACACAAAAGTACCAGCTGTTAAGCAGCCATTCACCATCACACCAATTTGATTCACCTTCTGCCATGTCTCTGACACACTGCTCTAAAACATTCGTTTTGCTGTTCAAGAAAAGACACGCCTAATTTGAGACCACTAAACTCAAGACCCAAGTATTACAGCAACAACCTACTGGAAATTACCAAAATATCTGACCTTCCTATAATACTTAAATGCCTTGATTCCTAGCTTCTGTAGTCCAGAGCAACATTATAAACCATATTCTTGGGGGGGTGGGTATAGGTCTAGTGGTAGAGTGCATGCTTAGTTAGCATGCATGAGGTCATGGGTTCAATCCCCAGTATCTCCTCTAAAAATAAATAAATAAGTAAAACTAATTACCTTCCCCTCAACAACAACAACAAAATTTTTTAAAAGAAATATAAACCATATTCTTAAAGAGGAGTGGCAAGCAAAGCCACTTGTTAAATGTTAAGAAAAAACTGTCATTTCCCCAGCTACACAGAATGCAAAAGTAATAGAAAAAAACTAAGGGAGAAATTTTTGTTTTTTAGTAGAAGGAAAAAAATCTCTAGAAAACAAAGTAATTAGATGAAATTCTTTTACATCACACGTATAGATATAGGCCAGAGAATGTCAAATTACAATTGCTTTGTTGCATATATAAGGTAGTTTAGAAAAATGGCTCATTGTAAAAACAACAATAACAACAAAACTGAATCCTAAAATAAATATAAATTATGGGATTAAGCTACCTTCAAAATAAGGCCACTGTAGAAGTTTCAACCTTACATATCCACTAGGCATGTCACAACTCAAAAATATAGAGTGGGTGACGGCCTACTATCCAGGCACAACAACAAATAAGAACAACAAGGTCCTACTACACAGCACAGAGAACTATATTCAAAATCTTGTAATAGCCTATAATGAAAAAAAAGTGAAAAGGAATATATATATATATATATATATATGTATAACTGAATCACTATGCTGTACACCAGAAATTAACACAACACACTTTAATTAAAAAAAAAGTTCTATTGGTAAAAGCACAGATACATAGATAAAAGAAATGAATATTAAAACTCACAGACTGCAAACAAAAAAAGTAAATTTTACTGCATGAAAATTATACCTTAATTTTTTTAAAAAGGAAAAAAAATCAATAAATTATGGTGATCTAAGGCTGAAGAGTTAAGCAGCTGGGTATAACTGAAGAGAAAATCAGTATCCTGGAAGGTTAAGTCAAAAGAAATTATCCAGAATGTAGCATGCAGAATAAAAGTTAATAAACACAAAGTCTCTGACATAGCAGTCATTAAAGAACAAAGCCATGGCTCTGCACTACTCCCTGGCCATGGGCCGCAACAAAGGCCACAGGTAATCAAGAACACGAGCAACCTGAGGCACAGCCACTGCTGTGGATGCCTTACCAAGCACACCAAGTTCCTGTGGGACATGATTCAAGAAGTAAGAGGCTTTTGCCTCAAACAAGCAGTGTCAGAGCTGCTCAAGGTCTCCAAGGACAAACAGGCCCTCATCAAGAAGAGAGCAGAGACACACACATCATGCCAAGAAGAAGCTAGAAGAGCTGAGTGATGTCCTGGCTGCCAAGAGGAGAGCAGCTGCCAAGGACTAGGCCCCCTCCCCACTCTGTGCATAATAAAACCTTTACAGGAAAAAATAAACAAACATGGAAAAACAGCAAGAAATCTACTTAAGTGAAGTTCAGGAAGAAAAGAAAGAGTGGGGCAGAGGCAGATAATGGCTGGGACTTTTCCAGAAAGAATGAAAAACGAATCAAAAGAAAACCCCATAAAGCCCAAGTTGGACAAATAAAAGGAAATTCACACCAAGACAAATCAAAGTGAACAAGAGAACACAAAGACAGAAAATCTGAAAAGAAGCCATTGGAACTAATTGCTCAACATTAACAGTGAAGCCAAAAGACAATGAAAGAAAATGGGCTGAAAGAAAAAATATTTCAACCTAAAATTCTATACTCTGATTGGTTTTTTAAGGCCAAAATCTCTCCCATTTCTTAATGCACACCGCTTTGAAAGTGATATTATCCCTGTTCCCATTAAGAGATGAAGTCTAATTTCTCCACCCTTTGGAATGTGGGCTTGGCCATATGACTTGCTCTGGTCGATGAGACATTAGCAAATCTGACAACAGAAACTTGAGAAGTACCTGTGCACTGGAGCTTGCCATTTCTTTTTTTTTTTTTTTCCACTATAGTTATTCTTATTTTATTTCTTTAAAAAAATTTTTTTATTAAAGTGCAGTTGATTTACAATGTTAGTTTCAGGTGTACAGCAAAGTGATTCAGTTATACATATACATACATACATATATATTTTCCTTTCAGATTCTTTTCCACTATGTTATTACAAGAAAATGAATACAGTTTCCTATACAATAGGTCCTTGTTGTTTATCTATATTGCTTTTTGAACCCAGTCACAACATGAGGGTATTTAGCCTAGCCAGCTGAGATCTCTCATAAGAGATATGTTGTCCAGTTCCTCTCTCACCTTAGCAAACCACCAGACATATAAGTGAGGCCATCTAGGACTGTCCAGCCCCCAGCTGACCTGACAAGTGAGTACAGATAAACAAGTCAAGCTGACACTATGTGGACCAAAGACAAGTCATCCCACTGAGTCCTGACCAAATTGCTGACCTGCAGAGTCATGGGGAAATAGTTGCTTTTGAGTCATTAAGTTGGATATGGTTTGTTACCCAGAAATATATAACTGATACCTAGCCCCAGCAAAAATATCTCTTAAGAGTAAGGTAGAATAAAGACACTTCCAGACAAGTATCTGGAACAAAACAAAACCTAACAGCTGGCCACCAGGAAACCCTCATTAAAAGAGATTCTAAAAAATGTATTGTAGGCAGAAAGAAAGTGGTCCCAGATAGAAGATAAAAGATGCAAGAAGGTATGAGGAGCAAAGAAAGTGCTAAGTATATGGGTAAGTCTATAAAAACACTGCTTTTGTAATACAATAATAATAACACCTTAAAGAATTTCTAAGATTCAATACCAGCAGCCACGTCCAGACATTCTGATTTGATTTATCTGAGACCTCTGGGTAGTGATACTTTAAAAATCACCCTCCATGCAACTAGAGTTTAGAACCACTGACTTAAATAAAAAGCTTATGTCTATATATTTAATGTTGGCATTAACTGCCACCTGTCTACCCCTTTTATTTGGCTTGCTTTTTCTGAAGTTACTGACTTGTGATTCTCCATGAAAATATGCTTTAAAAAAGCATTGTCTCTGTATTACAAAGTGGCTGACTTTGGGAGATACTAAAGCTCTAAAAAACAATTACTATATCATTTCTAATTATTTCCCATCAACAGGAATTATTATTATAAATTCAGAGTGTTCCCCCAGGTGCAAACACCCAAGATAATTTCAGCTAGCCGCTAAAGCTGAAGTGATTTTCTAGTTAATGTTTTTTTACACTAGATTTAGTAAAATAGTAACTAATGTAAAAGACCAGGCTGCAGGCCATCTGTTAACTAACAGTAACAGATCAGGATATTGTGCTACTCAAAACACTCTATGTTAACTGTTCATTTTCCTAAATTGTTCTGTTGACTAGATGGATGATGGTGCTTACGATCCAACTCAAATAACAAATCTCAGAATTAAACCCCAAAGCAAATCCTTAAATGATGAAAGATTTCCAAAATAATGAATATCGACTGGAAATATCAAAATAAGTAAGAAGGGGTAGAATCAATATAAGGAATAAGAAAGCAATGCACCTAACAGGTAATATAAATGAATAGAATATGTGAACCATATCTTACTGATTTTAACATGCACCATTATGTTATGTACCATTGGGGGGAAAAACTCTGCCAATTATAATTATGTCATAAAATGTAAGATATATCCTAATTTCAAAAATGTTAAGGTAAAAAATAAAGTCAGTTTTAGAATCAATAAAATATGATGAATGACAGCATTATAATCAGGCTTTTTTTCCCCTACTATTATTAAAACTCTCAGCCAAACCAATCATACCACCCAATTTAACATCAAAATACAGGCTCAAAGAAATTACCACTCTCTTATGCAGTAGGCAAAGGTATCAACGAGAAAACTTTGTGCCTATGGAGAAATGGTAATATTCAAATTCACTACCATTCCTAAAGCAGTATCACAAAAATGTACATACCCAAGAGCAAGCAGAAGAGAAAACACAAGCACATGTGTATGTGCACATATATACACACTCACTCTCAAACCCCAAGCTAATTTAATTAAAGTCTGCAGTGTCATGCATACAAATTTGGTCCTGGTTAATAAAAAGTTCATACCAACTATAAAAACTGACAAAATCAGTGAATTGACATAAAAATGAAGGATATATAGTGAGATTATAAAAAGACAATTCTCCTAACTGAAGGTGATGCTAATTCAGATTGATTGTAAACCAGTTAAAAAGAGATGCATGTCGAAACTAACACAACCCTGTAAATCAACTATACCTCAATAAAAAATAAAAATAAAAGTAAATAGGAGAAACTGGTTGAGGGGGTATATGGAAATAGAATTCTATAAAAAAAAAAAGAGCTGTATGTACATTATATTTTACAGTCTAAGGTAAATTTGTTCTGTAAAGGGACATACAGTTAATTATTTAAGGCTTTGCAGTCTACAAAACAATCTCTATAACCTTGTAGTGTCTTTTTTTAAATATAGTTTTATTAAAGTATAGTCAGTTTACAATGCATCAATTTCTGGTGTACTGCACAATACTTCAGTCTTATAGGAACATACATATATTCATTTTCATTTTCTGTTTAACCGTAAGTTACAAGCTATTGAATATAGTTCCCTGTGCTATACAGTATAAACTTGTGGTGGTGGTGTCTTCTTTTAACCTTTTAAAACTATAAAAACAATTCTTACACTCCAGAGACATAAAAAACAGGCTGTGGGCTGGATGTGGTCCATAGGCTGCAGTTTGCCAATCTCTAGTCTAAGATATAAATGGGCATAAATGGGTGGTTCATTAAACAAGGCTGCTTAAGAAATTGGAGAACAAATCTATTCTAGATTTAATTCACTAGCTATTTAGTAATGCTTTAACAAAAACTGCTAAGCCAAAAAAGCAATGAAGCTTACTGAAGTAAAACTTCTTTATTCTTTTCACTTAAAATATAACCTTTGACAAGGTTCTGTTTACTCATGATCCTGAATGAGTACCTGAAGAAATATTTTATTTTTACTCCTTGAAAAAAAATCATGTACCAATTCTAATTTAGAAAAATAGACAATGAGATCTTATTGAGGCCAAAACATTTTTTCTAATGACTCCTATCACACCTTATACATGGGGCTCCACCCTCTCTAAAAACCTGCACTTCAACATAAATACACAAAAAAATAACTTTCAGAGGATCATCCTATTCACTTTTGCTAATAGCAAAGCCTACCCAGGCTCTGATAAACATGAAGAAAGAGAAATAAGTCTCTAGAACCAACAAAAACCCAAGGTTAATGCAACAGTTTTTGTATTCACGCTGCCTCGTGTGTACTTGTTTATAAAAGGGAAAATACATTTATTTGTGAGTTTTATATAAATGGCGTTTTGAGCAGTTATCAAGAGAAACTTAAAAACTGAATGCCAATTCAGGAGAATCTCTGTCAAATTACCCAGACATACTCCCTTAGCTGCTCCTATGTAGAATAAGACTTTTCCAAATTTAAAAACGAGATTCACACAAGTTCTAAGTAAATCTATTCTAATACTGTTTGAATCACAAAGCAAATCATCATCAAAAGATACACTCTAGAAATGATTTCTAACAAAAGAACTCTGCACAGTTAATATGGGCTATGACTATGGGTCCAGAAATGCAAAAGACACAGAGCTAAAAGTCTATAACACATAACAAGAATCACAAATATATTAATGAAAATTATAAAACATGAAGCGGGGGAATCAACACTTTGCTCTAAGTATTTTGACTTCACACTAAAACATTCTTACAGCAATGACTTAAGACTTGATCCCTGTTCTTGGTTAAAACTAAAAAAATGAGTAAGACAACTTTGTTGGTTTTTTCATTTGTTTGCTTTTGTTTTTTTAACTGATCAGACCTAAGCAGCAATGAATTTGATCTTTTTCCAAAAACTGTTTAGTAAATGTTGATGACTCATGATTGATGAATAAGAATGAGACTGAGAAAAGAAGGAAATGGAACAAAATTGATCTCATTAAAGTAGGAAAAAGCTTTCTGTACAACTCGCCCAATTAATGCCATATCCTAAAGCTACTGACCTGTATGAATTCTGTCTGTGATGCAGCATAGTCTATTTAATCTTTCAGCTTTGTAGGATTTCTTGCTCTACGAAGTTCAATTTTAGAGTAAATATTGTTAAATGTGTTTTATGAGTACTAAATGTAAATCATTTGTAAGAAATCAATAGATACTGTCTAACAAAAAAGAGAACATAAGTATTCTACTTAATAAATACTACTCCATAAATTCATAAATAAATAATAAATAAAAATAAAGAAATTCATAAATAAATAAATTCTACTTCAATAAATACAAGAATAAAGAGCGAAAAGAGTTGAAAGTAGGGAGAGCTAAAATAGGATAGTACAGTTTTCCATTATAAACCTGGTTGCACTCTGACTTAAAATTATGCACTGAAACATGAAAAAAAAAAGGAGGGGAAGAAACAAAATCCACATGTTTGCCAGGACATATGGTATCTATGTAAGTATGGGAGCATTTCTTAAGATGTACTCCTATTCTATTCTGCTGTGCTTCAGTACACAAAAGAAAGTTATCTGGTCTAGAGATAACTGATTTTAAGTCCTCCAAAATGCCATTTGCATAAATCATCCGGTTCAAACAAGATTTAAGAAAGGACCTTTGAAACAATGTTTTTCCAAGATAACATGGTCTTACAAGGCATTTCAGTAATCTTTAACTAGCTGAAAACAGGTAAATGTGTCCTGAAAGTTCTGCATTTTTTAAGAGCCGGCTCTTAATAATCCACATAAGTGGGCTGGATGCTGAATCACAGGATTCAAAGGCTGCCCCAGCAATGCTGAACAGCAATACTGTACCAGGATTGGAGAAATTATATGCACAAACCATTTCAAAAACTCAAGAGATCTTCATTTAAAGATACTGGCAAAACTTTTCCAGAAAAGTTTAATCTCATGCTGCACCACTGTTTAAAGCACAAATCTAAATCCTAAAGGCTGTCACATAGTAAAGATGGTAAATCAAAGAACTAAATTGAAAATGTTCCTCCTAATGGGGTTAAGGACAAATTCCAGTGAGGCTTTTCTGGACCTATCAGAAAAATAGGAGATTGAAGGTTTGGGTAAAGGAAAAGTAAAAGTTCATCACAGGAAGTCCTTGAGAATCAAAACCACACTAACAATAAATGCAATGAAGTTTCTATTTGTTTTTTAATCAGGCATCAATTTTTAGAACTTTTAAGTATTGTTAATATACATTCCACTTTTTTTTCCGAACAAGTGACAGACTTGTACTTCACGGTATTTGCAGAGGTGTACATGACAAAATCTTTTCCTAAAAATTCCAACCAAGAATTACCAATTAAGAAAAATAATTATGAAATGTTTACAATGTTTTATAACTTAAAAGTGAGCAGTTAACTAACTTGAGATAAAGAGATGTTTCCTGTTTCACTTTAACATATTTATTTTTAATTTTAATTTTTTTTTGGAGGGGAGGCAATTAAGTTTACTTATTTATTTTTAGAGGAGGTACTGGGGATTGAACCCAGATTGTGTATGCTAAGCATGTGCTCTACCACTTGAGCAACATATTTATTTTTAGAGCAATTCAGGTAGGTGGGATTTTTCTGAGCTCTAGTTAGTAGGTCTGCTTTCTCATAATGACATAGTTTAGTATTCTGAAACTATTTTAAGAGTATTACAAGGTCAGGGTTCAGCAATTAAATAGTAATTTGTGGATAGCAGGAACCAAGTTTTTCACTATTAGAGAAGGGAATTATAAATATATAATCATAAATTACATATAATTATAAATTATAAATGTGGAAAGGGAGAAAACGAAAATGAATCCTGTGGTATTGAAGGCATCAGTATGAATAAAAATCAGCTTTCATTATGTTTATCTATATATATACACATATAGATATGAATAGAATAGATGTCTATGTGCACACACACTCATATTGCATGTGTATATATACATGTGTACATATGTGTGTGTGCATACATCTATATGAATGCATGTTTGTAAATACACACACAATACATTTTCTGGCTCTGTCTGCCGAAGCAATGACACCTGAGTAGCAATGAACACATCTAGCACCCATGCCCTGGCTTCTATATACCACTCTTCACTAAAAGGAAGTAGAGCTCGTTAGAGAAGTGGTTGATTCCAGGGCTGGTATTGGAAAAGTACAAGAGGAGCCTGGGAGACTTTTGATTTTTTGGTCCGGCATGGAAATCATCACTCCCATCCTCACAACGAGAAAAAAGCTAAACAAACTGAAAACTACCAACTCTTCTGAGATCCGTCAGAGACCTGAAGTCATGGGGCAAACCCCTTCCCTAAAATTGGAGAGATGGGTGTATACAGAGAATCACAGTTTATTGGAAGCTAAAGCCCAGGAGCAGAAGTCCGCTGCTGGAGCCAGTACCCAGTAAGGGACACTTACACTACTACTGATAATTACTCCAGTGTGGACAAGCTTAAGAGTTAAAAACTCTAGGGGAACGAACAATCTGAAAAGGAAATTAAGTAAATAATTTATTTATAATAGCATCAAAAAGAAAAAACACACAGAAATAAACTTAAAGGATGAGAAAGACTCGTACACCGAAAACTACAAAACACTTGAAAAAAATTAAAGGAGACAAAAATAAATGCAAAGACATTCTATGTTCATGAATTGGAAGACAATATCGGCAAAACTATCCAAAGAGATCTGTAGATTGAATGCAATCCCTATCAAAGACCCAATAGTATTTTTTGTGTTTTTTTTTTCCTGCAGAAATAGAAAAATGTAAAATTCATATAGAATCTCAAGGAACCCTGGACAGTCAAAACAATCTTGAACAAAGTTTGAGATTTTACACTTAGTGATTTCAAAACTTATTACAAAGCTGCAGTAATCAAAACTGTAGTACTGTCATAAAGACAGACATACAGACCAACAGAACAGAACAAAGAGCCCAGAATAAACTTCATGGTCAAATGGTTTTCAACAAGGGTACCAAGACCATTCAATGAGGGAAAGGACAGTCTTTTTAACAAATGGTGTCAGAAAAATTGAACACCCTCATGCAAAAAACTGAATCAGATGGATCCTTACCCTACAGCATGTACAAAATTAACTCAAAATGAATCAAAGATCTAAATGTAAGAGCTAAAACTATAAAACTCTTAAAAGAAAGCATAGAGGGAAAAACTTGGAATTTGGCAATGAGTTCTTGGATATGATATAAAAGCACAAACAACAAAAGAAAAAAATAGATAAACTGGACTACATCAAAATTAAAAACTGTGAATCAAAGGACACAATCAACAGAGTGAAAAGGCAACCGATAGGATAGGAGAAAATACTTGCAAATCATTTATCTGATAAGA
The DNA here is from genome assembly GCF_036321535.1 of Camelus dromedarius. Taxonomy (NCBI): domain Eukaryota; kingdom Metazoa; phylum Chordata; class Mammalia; order Artiodactyla; family Camelidae; genus Camelus; species Camelus dromedarius. The sequence continues at coordinate 31,692,861 of NC_087444.1, read as the reverse complement.
GGTTAATGTCCAGAATACATAAAGAATACCTATAACTCAACAAGTAACCCAATTAAAAAATGAGCAAAGGACTTGAACAGACACTTCTCCAAAGGCATCCAAATGGCCAATAAGCACATGAAGATGCCCAAATAACTACTAATTAGGGAAATGTAAATTTTAAAAAAATCACTTCATATCCATCAGATTATTTAAAAAAATAAAAAAATAAGTGGTGGAGAAGATGTGGAGAAATCGGAACTTTGTGCACTGTGGGTGGGAATGTAAAATGGTGCAGCCATTGTGGAAAACAGTATGGTCATACCTCAAAAAATTAAAAATAGAATTACTATATGATCCAGCAATTCTACTTCTGAGTATTTGTATACCCAAAAGAACTGAAAACAGGGTCTTAGATATTTGTATACATGCGTTTATAGTAGCATTATTCACAATAGCCAAAAAGTGAGAGCAACCCAAGTTGCTTGATGGCTGAATGGATTAATAAAATGCAGTCTATACATATAATAAAATATTATTCAGCCTTGGAAAGGAAGGAAATTCTGACACACACTACAACATGGATGAAATCTGAAGACACTAAATGAATAAGCCAGACACAAAAGGACAAATAGTCTGTGATTCCACTTATATGAAGTACCAGAGTAGTCAAATTCAGAGACAGAAAACAGAATGGTGGTCACCAGGGGCTGGGGAGAGGGAAAATAGGTAGTTATTATTTAATGGGTATAGAGTTTCAGTTGGAATGATAAAAAGCTCTGGACATGGATTGTGGTGATGGTTTCATAGCAATGTGAATATACTTAATTCATTTTGAACTGTATACCTAAAAAAAATGGTTTAAATGGTAAATTCTGCTATGTATATTTTACCACTAAAAAAAAAAAGGGAAAAAAATTAATGGCACAGTTTTGGGTTGTTTTTTAACTTGTATGCTTCTGGTATAATCGTAAAACAGTTGGATAGATGCCAAGTTTGAAAACAAACTATACAAAAGCAGGTAATTCTTGTTTGCATTACTGGCAGAGAAACTTAAAATAATTAAGTTTCTAATTACTCACACCCAATAAAAAGTTACTTTTTTCATCAAAGATTTATTGAGTATCTAAGAGGCACCAGGCTAGCAACTGGGAATACAACAGTTGTGTTGCTATGAGCACGCATATACACCTAGAGCCCGAGGCCAAGTGCTATTACACAGACACAAAATCAGGTGACACCATGATAAAATTTAGTCATTATATGATGTATTAAAAAAAAAACTTCTGGCTGGATAGAGAATGTTCACTTTTTGTGATTCTGACATTTTGCATTTCTAAAGCTGGAATTCTTTACAGCAGCTACTTATGGTGCTTTTCCTAACTGTTCTGCATCTACTTCAGAATGGCGTTTAATCCATTTTTTTATGTACTTTCCTAGAGGCAACCCAGGCTTACTACACATTATTTGTAGGGCACAAAGCCCCAAGTGTTTGGCTCCATCCCAAAACTACCTTGCAACACTAATCAACATGGTGACAATTTTGAAAGTGACTACATAATTATTGTGGACAACAGGGATTAAAAAACTCTACATCCACTGAAACTTAAGAATGAAACGGTTCTGAAGAAGGAAAAAAAGAAGAAAAGCAGAATAACCTTTATTCTGTGGATTGTAAATTAAACCTAAGACAGCAACTCCCTTGGGAAGTGGTAAGGTTTGTGCAATTCAAAAGGGCTATAGCCTTTACTGATTTGAATCTCCTCCTTCCTTCTTCCTTTATGAGCATTTATATTCACATTCCTCACCAGTATCTCCAATCTTTCACCTTCTACTGGTTCCTTTCTCTTTGCCTTTAAACTAAAATGAATTTCCTTACTCTTGAAAAACCTTTATTTAACTGTGATATCCTCCCTTCCATATATTCTCACCTCTTGTCATTCTCAAACTTCTGAAAGACTAAAATAGTTTTAAATAGTCCAAATCTGGTTTCTACAGAATCTGTTCTATCTTTATTTACCAAAAACCATGCTCTTTTCTCAGACATTAATCTTAACTATGTTACTCTTTTACCCTAGTGGTTACTACTACTTCCTTTCAAAATTTCCTTTCCTTTGCTCCCACAACTAAAATTTCCCTCTTTGGCCTCCACAATTAACAACTCTTCTAAATCTTCTTTTAACTCTCAACCATTCCTTCTGTTCCCTATAATTCCCTCAACAAGCCTCTTTCCAACCCTCAATTGTGAGCATTCCCCCAGGGCTCAGTCCTTGGAATCATACTCCTCTATTTAGACACTCTTTAAGAGGGCTCAACCACTTTCATACCTCCAACTATAGCCTTTTAAGCTGAATGACTAAAATTTCGATTCAGTTTAAGATTTAGTTCCCAATTTACATCCTCTTACTGGAAATCGTCTGAAATGTCTGGCTGTCATTTCAAATTCAACACCAGCTAAGAATTATATATTTTTGTAAAGAGCCTAACAGTTAAACTTTAACCTCTCTTCACTTGATTAAATTCTACTGTTCCTTCAGCTCAATCATCATTTTCTTAGGAAAATATTTCCTGATTCTCTGATTAGCCAAATGTCCACATACGTCTCTTTCATAGCATTTATCATATCTATAATTTTCCATTCATTAGGTGATTCTTCAAATAGCTATAAACTTCACTAGACAGTGAGCCCCTTGAGAATAGGGATCATGTTTTTTAGGAGTGAGAGATGAGGGGTATGATAATCCCCACACTCCCAGCACCTAGCGTTAAGTTCAGACATGTAGTAAATAATATTTACTCAAAATGTGTCAAGCAAATGAAGAAAACCGCTTTAAATTTTTCCTAGGTAATGAGTCATCAATCCCACTTCCGTCTCTACTGCTACTAGTCCACTATAGTCCAGGTCTTTACTTTATAGTTTAATTAATTACAAATGCAGTTTACTCAATGAGCTCCTTCAGATCTTTCTTACTTCAACCCACCTTGCCACAAGAATAATTTCCTTAACTGTTCTACCAGGCCATTCTCCTACCCAATAATCTTCAGTGATTTCCTATTTCACTCAAAAACACATCTAAGCTAATGCAGACATTTCACTAAAGAACTCAATGTCCCAAGAACACTATTGTCAGCTGCTCAGGACAGCCCCTCCCATTGGCCATGGCTTTAAAAAACACTGATTCTTCTCTTTGACTCTCCTATAAAGGAGACTTAGAATAATCTATGTTCCCTGCAGACCACCATCAGTAATATTACTTCGGAAATGTTACTATTAATTGTATCACAAACATCTAACATTAGTTAACAAAGTTTGGTGGGCAATAAATTCACAAATCATCTATTATGGTGTGTGTCTTACAAGGTATGATTAATATTATTTATAACATTCTTATCAATTAGTTTCAGAGTTTCATTTTGTAAATTTGTCCTTATATTCTTTTTTGTTTCCCTTTGTCTTTTTTAAAATTGAAATATAGTTGATTTACATGTTCTTAAATTCTAATGCTCACAGATTCAAAAGTTCTAAGTAAAATTATGGCAAATTAATTCAGCTGCCTAAAATAACAGATGCACACTGGTTCAACACCAGAAAAGTCTATTAAAATAATACACCTCATTAAGAAACCGCAAGTTTCTTTTTCAAGGGATTGTTTCTGTACAAAATAAAATTTACAAAACATATACCTAAAAATAAGAAAAAAATTCAACCATGTGTTATTATGCTAAAATCTTTATGAAATATAATAGTATGTAATACAACCGAGTGGCTTAGTTTCTCTTCTTATTTAAGTCCAATCACTTAAACTGGGTTTTCTAATGGTAAGTATAATGCTTTTTTCCCTAAGATGGATTATTCACATCATTTATAGTAAGAGCCATAGAGAAAGAAATATTAACAAACTTTCAAAATATTCTTTATGTTCAAAACACAACAATTCTAAGTGATTTAATCCCATGCCTGCATAGTTTTATGCACGTTTCAATACAAAGAACTTCCTGAACTGAAAAACTGCATTATTAAAGCCAGAGTACATCTGGATTAGAAAAAGACTAGACAGGTGGACTAACAGGTAGCAGACAAGACAGGTACCTCACCACCAGAAAACCACTAGTAAATATGACCCAAGACTACTGGAGGAAGGGGAAGACTATCAGATAGTCTTGCTAAATATAGTGCTTATAGAGAATGAAATGGACTTCAGTACCTGATTAAAAACAATTAAAAAACAAAACCCTTAGCAGTTACACTCCTTGAACTTTATAAAATAATCCTGGCCTCACATCATATTTAAACTCAAGAAAAAACAATGGGAATTTTACCATGACTTTCTAAAAAGGATTCCAAAATCCTTTTTGCTTTTTCAAAAGGAACCAAAACAAGGACTCCAACTGTTCTGTGTTTTAGCTCCAGTGTTATATTAAATCCAGAGATATTAAGCAATTTGCCCAATTGAACTAAGGAAAAAGGGTGTAAAAATGACAGTGGCATAAACAAAGAATCTGTTTTTAAATGGTACTGAATAATTACCCTGGATAAAAGCTTAAAGCAAATACACAGGTCAAGGCCCTCAAGCTAAGACAAATGGTGAAGGCACATATAACAGCAAGAGGTCTCTACCATTAAGTTTATCATCAACATAAAAAGCAACCTATGAAGTCTAATCCAAAGTATTAAATCAAATCACAGTTTACACACAAATATCAAAGCAGCTAATCATACATTAATGGGAATACTTTTAAATTATCTAAAAACTATATTTAAATACTTGTTCATAAACTGTCCCAAACCTTCAAAGAGCCATGATTCTTCTATGTAACACTAAATTGACATCAGATAATGTGCCAATTCTCACAGAACATCCTGATCAGTATCCGAGTTCTTCATATCCCACAGAATGCTTTCAGATCTATTACACCTCACTTAATCTTTACTCCTTACAACTGCTCATTTTTACAGTTAAGGAAACTGAAGCTCACCAAATTGACTTACATAAAATAATTCAGCATCTATGGTCTTCTGGTCCAAAGATTTTTTTTAATTAATTTTAAAATTTAAAATATTATATATGATGCTCACCTTTGATTAAAATAAATAATTCCCTTTACTTCGTCAATAAAGTGTCAGTAGTGGAAAAACAGCATATCAGCTTGAACAAGCACTAACTTTCTAAACTTTCAGAATTGGATATTAAGAGTCCATATCAATGAGTAACTTTAAGTGTTTGTCAGTAATTATTCAGTTTGCTGGGGAAAAAAAATAAAACACACAAATACAAATAAACACTAAATAATGTAGGGTATCACCACTTTGAATATGGCAAAATGACCAAATTTTGTTGTAAAAACTATACACACAACTATTTCTTTGAATAATCTGTTTCTGTGCTGAGAGTAAAAACTCACCTTTGTTGAATGTGCTTTCTTTTTCTCTGCTAAAAATCTGATGAATTCTAAAGAAATTAATCATGTGAAGGAAACTATTACATACATGTTATATAAATATATAAAAAGTTTGTCTGCCTTAACAAGTAGCATCCATCACTTCACAAGTATTCTAGTTTGTAACCTAACCACATAATAAAGAAAAAATAAACCAAGACCCAATGTTTTAAATATCTTCCTGGCAAAATGCAGTCATTACCAATACCAATAGCATTTTAACATATATCCAATCACATTAAATTCATACTTAGAAACCTCCAGGTGACAGTCACCTTCTGAATCCAAGAAATATAGGCACTGCACAGCAAGAATAAACCTATGTCTGCACCTCAGCATGACAATGGAATTGATTTATCATCACAATAGACTGATCTCCCAATCATCAAATGAAGAAACAAAATGGAATTTTAAAAAAAGTAACCTAAACAGACATTTCAAAAGGTTGACAGCATCCTATACAGGCTATTATTAATATAACTAAATTATCAAACAACTACTTTGGATGATGGAGGATACTGGCTCAGAGGAACAATTATTCTGCACTTTTGCTATATTCTACTTGCTATGTTCTAATTAATTTAAATAATGAATCTATTATTATCTCAATGCAATCTATAAATCACCATTACACAGCATTGTTAAACCCTCATAAAAAAATCACATAAGTTGCAACACTTATCAATTTGAATTGCATGCCATGTTGCAATGTCTGCCATCCAGGAGAAAGCTCAATTTCCCAATCTTGGTATATCTTGAATCATCTGGAATTCCTTATAGGTTACATAAACTGAAACTTATAATAATAGAAAGGCCAGATCTAGAAACAGTTGACTATGAACACAGTATCTTCAGAAACTAAGGAAAGAAATCAAGTCCAAGGATCTTGGCTCATCAGAGCAGAATGAGTAGACCCGCTTCAGAAAAGACTGGTTTTCCCAACCACTTTGAGGAGAAAAAAAAAAAAACACTTAATAGAAAATAAATACAATTGTTTTAAGATACAAGTTTGGGGGGCTTTTTTTTAAAAAAGATGAAAGTTTTGTGGGGGTTTTTTTTTTCAAGTTCTGGCAATAGGAGAGTGTTCTGTTTTTATTTAGCACAAGAAGAGCTATGAATTAAAATTGACCTGGAATACAATTTTTTCATATAGCTTACAAACTAATATCATTATGTGATAAAGCAAGTACAGTAAAATGTTAATGGTAAAATTTTAATGGTTGGGTATACATGGGTATACAATGTACAATTTTTTTAAACTTCTCTGTATGTTTGAAATTTTTTCATAATAAAATGGGGGCTGAAACTAAATCTACCTCTTAAAGTAACAGCGGTGATTAAATAAGATAATGGACACAAGCGCATAACAACTGCCCAATAAATGGTAATCTATCTCCCTGTTACTTATGAACAATGTCAGTTATCCAAAGAGTGAGCTGTCTTAAAAGTCAAGAAATTAGGTTCTAGCAATATATACGTTCTTCAGCAAAGAACAGAACTTAAAAAGCCTTCAACAATAAACACTAAGAAGTATAAACGAAGTTATTTTAAAGGCATAAACTAAAGAGAACGGAGAATCCCTTAAGTGCCAGGAAAAGGAGGGAGGGAGGATTAAAAACCGCGGCACCAGGACAGGAAGGAAGAAGGGAGACTGTTTCATTAACCTAGGGCTTAAGGCTCAATGATCAGGGACAGGAAACAAGGTCTTGACCCTCAGCAAGCATAAAACTGGAACCGAGATCACTACACAAGGCTGAAACTGCTTCCATACTTTAAATCAAAGAGATTATAATACTGAAAACTGATTACAATAAAGTATTTCCATACATTCAGAGCACAGAAAAGAAAAATCTGATTGTTTATCAACAACTTTCACATTCCTAGAGAAAATGGGAAGGAACATAACTGCTTGATATATGACAAATCAAAGGCTGGCCACATGAACCTGACCTGGCTTGCCCAGATAACTGTGTTAGAACTTGCTAGCTGTCTCCTAGCATTTTGTGCTCTCCTTTTCACCAGGGGGAGCTGTCACTGGGAGTGCGTTACCGAGTCCCCTGCATGTATGTGGAGAGTTCTCACCAGTGGAATGTGAACAAAAGAGCTGGGACCACCTCGGGATCAGGGCTTTTAAGAACAGGTGGTTGAAAGGGTGAATTTTATGGCATTGTGAACTATATGGGAGGAAGGGTGATAAGGACTTTAAAAAAAAAAAAAAAAAAAAAGCAGCAGGCAGTGCTTCTGACTCTCTTGCCTGCTGAAAGCATAGAGCCCTAGAAAATGGAACCAGAAGATAGGAGAAACTAGGGTATCTGCATCACCAAATGGCCGATAATTTTCCACAACTTCTCTTGTGTTAAACCACTGATATTTTTAGGTTTGGTACGGCAGTTCATTCCATGCTAAGTAATACTTAAGGAAATCTTTTATCTTCAAGTTGGTAAAAGGCTTGGCTCAACCCAGTTACAAGCTGACCCTCTTGACACAAAACAAAATCATACCTGTGGGACTCTCATGCTAAAGCAGTTTTGTCAACATGGAGCAATGAAAAAAAGATCTTCATCTTAATTTTTTAAAAAGTTAAATAGGGAACATATACATATATCTCAAATATTTTTAATTACTTTTTTCATTTTTTAAAATTGAAGTATAGTTGATTTACAATGTTTCAGGTGTCAATTATTTTTTAAAAAATAAACAATATGAAGAATATAGTAGAAAGTTCCCACTCATTTTTAATCCTCCATTAGCCTAGTTTCTTCTGTATCCTTCCAGAGCATTCCAATGCAAATACAAGCAAACACTAATAAATATTTTTATTCTTTTTATTCTTCCTCTTTGATTACAAAAAAAAGGTAGTATAACAAGCGGTAACTTTACTTTTTTAATTTAATAACAGATCTTGGAGATCTTTCCATACTTGACATAAAGAACTGCTTTTCCACAGCAATACAACAGTTCATTGTATAGAAGCACAATAATTGATTTGATCACTCTCTTGAAGGATGTTAGGTTGCTTCCAATTGTTTCCTATTACCAAAAAAAAAAAAAAAGAAGAAGAAAAGCTTCAATTAAATACCGCCTACACACTGATCATACTGTTATGTATAAATTTTCAGAAGGAGGATTGTTAGGTCAAAAGATATGCATATTTGCAATTGTAATCAATAATTCTCAATCTCCTTTTCTAACAAATTCTCCTATTCGTTTCCATTTGATATGTCAGAAGTTAAAATTCAAGGGATGGTGATTTCTACTTCTGCTCATAAGGACTAATTACTACAGGAATTGCCCCCATAGTAATTAACAACTGGACAAAATATATGAAATAATTTTCAGTCACTGGCCAGCAGGCAGCTTAAGCCTACGATCCCTGAGAGAAGGGAAAGCCTGATTGTTACCCTAGCTTACTGCCAGGAAGTGTTTTCTAGGCTGCAGCACAGGGAGGGAGAACTCAGACAGAATCTGGTGTTCTTGCTGAGTACAGGAGAGAAATCAAAGTTCAGGGGATTCAAGGTGGCCAGATTTGCAAGACAGAGAGAGTACTGGGAAGGAGAGCTGTACAAAGAGCCCAGGAGATCTTTGGAGGGGTCCTCCTGAGTCAAGTCCTATCCTTTGTGTGTGCAGTGGGAAACAAAACACTGAAAAACAAATAGGCCAAAAAATTCTTAAGCTCACACAAGGCAAGGAGTAGTTCATTCCCACCACCCAGGAAGGAGAGACTTCATATAACTCGGGACACTGGGTGGAATCCCAGAAGAGTCAAATCTCAGCAGTAGAATTAAATTACGCACAGACTAAAGGCTGCTCTGGACTTGCCTTAACAAAGTTTAAAAGCAAGCCTCAAAAGGACCAAACTGACCTGCATGTAACCTGTGTGCCAGACCCAACACTCATGAAAGTAATTCAACAAAATTCAGCACTCAGAAAGATGTAAAATTCACAATGGCCAACACCCAACAAAAAAAATCACCACACATGCAAAGAAATAGGAATGTGACAACCAGAAGAAAAATTAATCAGTAGAAAAAAACCAAAGAAATGACAGATGATGGAATTAGCAGATGAGGACCTTAAAGGTATCTGAATGGAGTGTGGGAAAATGGAGCTGCCCCAATGCTCCTGGAACCAGCCAATGAGGTGGACTACACACCCTCATTAATGGCTCAGATTATACTGGAAAAGTTTCTACAGGAGCAAGAGGAAACTCCATGAACAGAAAGAGGTAAGTTCATGGGGCCTCTGAAATATCCGAAGCTCTGGATACCACAGCTGTATGTGATAATCTAATATGAATGTTCTTTATTAGCCCCGGCATAGGTGCTTAACTTATAGATGTTTGGGGTTTGTATTCATTTTTGTTGGTAACTACTAAAAATTTTTTCTGCTAAAGTCAGCAAAAAATGTAATTGAATGGCTCTTTTAATTTACACTTAAAACAGCTATTACAAACACATTCAAGGTTGTAAAGGAAAATATGAACATAATGAAGGGAGAAACGGAATATACAGATGAAAAATAGAATATCTAACTTTAAAAAATACACTGGATGGATGGCATTAATAGCAGACTGAAAAGCACAAAAGATCAATGAACCTAAAGATACATCAACAGTAATGATCCAAAATGAAACAGAGAGGAAAAAAAACCCAAACACCACTGCTGGTGGGGAGAGGAGGGTAAAGAACAGAGCCTCATGACTGTAAGACAAAAGCAAGCAGTTTAACCTATAGTAAGATCAAAGTCCAGGAGAGGAGAAAACAGAAAAACTATCTGAAGAAGTAAGGGGCACACAGTATGTGTTCAAATATTTGTCGACATATTTAAATAAAAATGGGAAAGGGCTATAAAAATATAAAAACAATAATATGAAAATGTACCATCTACATCAATGTGAAAGTTATCAGAAAACCAATGTGGTAACGTGGGAAAACAGAGGCTTTACATTTTAAAACACTAGAGCTGAAGTCTAAGCTCCGTTTCTTAGTATTTACATAACTTGGGCAAATCACAGTCCATCTGATTCTTGCGGTTTTTCTGTCTGTAAAATAACGCTGCTATTTATCCTACCTACTGCATACTACCATCAAGAACTGCAAATGAGATTAAAGCGGTTCCATAAACTAAACGCTAGGTAGCAACTTAGAGTAATTAAATATTTAGGCAGAAGGTCGTTAGGTCAATACTTAGTTTTTAAAAAGCAAGTATATTTGGTGAGTTCTTCTCTGACATTTACATCTGGTTCCACATTTCCCCTATTGTAAGAGAGGTAAGAAAAGTTTTTCAGAACACAGTACTTTTTATAAAACAAAACTCTCAAGTCACCTATTTTTATGCCAAATAATCATCCTCCTTATTGATTAACCCACACTATGAGTGCTCTGTAAATATTTCACAAATGAGTAAGAGTGTTACGGAAGTGACAGGCCAGCCAAGAAACAAGCACCACTCGGAGGGTTGGAGTACTCAGATGTATTACGCCGGCGGGCTCAGAGGGGCTTCTGCTCCGAAGCTCTGAGCACCTCCAAGACGTGCGCATGAGGTTTTATAGGGTAAAGTACAAGCTTGGGGTATTTGGCCAGTAGGCATGGAACAGCTTTAGCAGCATTATCATCACACAAGTGGAGGCAGGGAGGCAGCAAACAAACATTCCAAAGCCAGATATGTATCTTTGAAAATCCAGCTGGCTAGCAAAAAAACATAAACAGCAAACCAACACTGATAAACTTAGATTTACAAGTTAGTCCAGCAGAACTCAGATCAGTATTCCAATACTTAGACTTGTGAGTTATCTTGTTAGCCCAGCCCAGCCTCTCCTTCACATTCCTAGACCTGTGAGTTATCTTGTTAGACCAGCCCAGCTTTTCCTTCACAAGAGTATACAACAGTCCACACTGGTTCCCTTCTCTTAGTCCTGGGGGCAGATAAACCAAAGACAAGCTGGGGAAAAAATTTCAGGAAGACTCCCAAGATGAGATTCCTACACTGAAATGACCAAATTTCTCCTATCTCCTTGTTCTTAACCGTAGGTTTCAGGATAATACAAAAGGAAACAATGAAATTGCAGCGGAAGCAGATATTATTTACTCAAAATCTGAACAAGATGAACAATTAGTTTGAACCATATGAAACTGCTGCTTTTATATGATCAAAACATGATAAAAAATGTTAGTAATTCTTAAGGTTTAATCTACTAGTAAAAGCAAGCCAGAAAACAATGCTTAAAGGAGAACTGATGGGGGAGGGGCAGTGGGCTGTGCAAAGGGAAAAGTAATGAACAATATTCTGGGGCAGTAAAGTCTTGAATCACTGAATATAAAATCTTCAGCGACAAACAACATCTACATAAAAACCCTGTAAACTCAATAGCTATAACTCTGGAAGCCTTCACCAGTAAACTACTTCTGATGGAGCATGGTCACCAAACAGCTGGATGTTGTGCAGGGAGCTAGTGGCAAGTAAAGCTAAAGAATGGAGAAGTAGCCTGAGATCATCAGCTAAAGAATGTAAATTTGTTTCCATAAGAGGAAGGGAACCACACCAATCATACCGATCTCTTCTGACTTTTGCTTTCACTGCTCTTATTTCTCCAGTTTCAGGTAACACTTTCAAGTCGAAAATCAATATACAATAGTACACATTCTTGAATCTTCTTATAATGATTTTTTTTAAAAATAGCAATCCTACACTAAAAGTTTTTATCTATACACATATCAGTCAGGTCCTAATCTAGCAAATCAGAGTTTTAATACGAGATTGTGGAATTTTAACTATTTTAAAACTATTCAAAACTAACTCTACTACATAATTACCTTGGAAAGAAGGCTCACATACTGAAAATATTTTGTGCTGTCCTTAATGTGTGATTAATTTATGTATTTATACTTTTAATATAGATTATTTCACAGGCGAGAAAATACTCCCACCTTAGCAATATTAAAGTCCTTACATATTACTTTCCCTCTGAAAAGTTGCCAACTTTCAGGAAAATTTCAGTGATATTTATATTTACCTGGTTTTACAAAGAGCAAAAAAGATAACAATAAATGCCTTCTGTTTCTCAGCTACTTAGTCATTCCATTCTACAGACAGGATCTGTTTTAAGCAACACAGTCTACAGAATATAAGAGCTAATTTTTTTCCTCTTATGTGATAGAGTTTTCCTTTGTTTGACAGGCAGTATATTCCAAATTTAGGCATCATTTAGGCCAAGAGAACTAAAGAACATTTGGTAGAACTGAATTCCTCTACCCAGAGAATTCACTCCTTTGCCCTCCACAATCTCAAAATGTACGCATTTTAAATACCCAGCAAAGATGCTATGAATGTTCTTGACCTTACTCTTCAACTGAGTTCAACCAGTTTTCTTAAAGAAGCCTTGGAAGGATTATATAAAAGGTGTGGCACATTACAGTTCTCTTAAGATCGTGAACATAAAACCTTATCTTGAAAGCTGTCATCTGCAACAACAAAGGCTACTGATGGACAAGTGCAATTTGATGGGTGGTCTATATATTTAAAATTTTTTCATCCTCACCATAACCTTGTGGGAGTAGGTTTCATACTTCAATTTTATAGATAAGAAGTGAAGGCTGAAGAGATAAACTTGTCCAAGGTCACAGTAAGTGAGCTAGGATTTGAATCCAGGACTATAGTCCAGAGCCCACTTTATTTTGCCATTCACCACACTGCTTCTCCTGTCATGAACTCCACATGACCACAAGACCTTTCTCTACTGATTATCTCAACTGCAATGGTCAGTAGATGGCACCAATTAACAGATGATCGATTATGTTAGCGATTAAAACTCTCCATTACATCCCCTTCTACCTCCTTGAAATTTTTGTTCTCTTCATGTTGTTTATCACATTACAGAGCTGATTTGGCCTGTGTAGGAACATCTTCCTAGATATAAGAACATCTTCTTTAAACATGATTTCTCTTTCTTTCTTTTTCTTTTTTCTGTTATTCTACTTTCAAATTGGTTTATAACATATGCACATTCTCCTGGTTAATTTCTCTCATATATCATTTCACTTCCCTATTTATCTTGCTTATGAATTTAAGTATACATTATACATATTTTTTTAAGGAACGAAGAAATGTTTTAACAGTTTGTTCTATTTTACAAGTGTACAGATCCAGGAATTTGAGTAAGTACCCATTCTCATTATGACCCCCCCCCCAAAGAGTTATACATGTTATTCAAGCCTTCAGTAGAATGTGTAGATACTGTAAATACTATGCAGTCAATCTAACATAATTTTCTAATTTCAGTATAATTATTAAAACTGAATGAAAACAGATGCCTGGTTCTCTTAATTCATTGTTTTTAGATTCCAGTCCACACTTCTTGTTCCTCCACACTCTATTTTAATGCAGATACAAGGGTTAGAATTGGCACAGTTCTGAGGGCCATCACTTGAGATTCTTTCCTAAGTTTTGACTACATCTAATTCAACCAAATAAAGATGAGTCACTTACTGACTTCTAGTTTCATGAGTAGAGCTCTTCTCAATATGAAGGAGCTACTGTACCCCTTACAACTCATAAATTCAGCATGTGGAAGATAAGATCCATCCATTAATCAGATCAGCGGACATTTTAAGGTAGCTAAATTAAGAATTTCACGATGTGAACAACCAATTTAAGAGTGAAAAGTACTGAAGAGCTTTCTTCTGATTTCTTCAACCATTTCCTCCACCATATGTCCACAGCATTTAATTTAGCCTTCACTTATGGCACTTAACAACTTCATAACTTGTATTATGGTTTTTAATAAAGATATCTTTTTCTTTTTCCAGATCAGTGCTGTCCAATAGAAATATAATAGAAGTCACATATATCATTTTATGTCTTCTAGTAGTCACATTAAAAAATAAAAAGTAAAATTGGCTTTAATAATGTATTTAACCCGATATATCCAAAATATTGTCATTTAAACATGTACTCAATATAAAAACCGAGATAGTTCACCTTTTTGTGTGTGCTAAGTTTTCAAAATCAAGCATGCATCTTACAGCACACCTCAATTCAAACTACTCACGTTTCAGTAGCTCAGTAGCTACATACAGCTGTTGACTACCACCCCGGACTACCACAGGGATGGGGCGAGGGTGGAGATGAGATATTTCACAGCTGGACAGACTTGCTTTCAAACCTTAATTCCACTACTTACTGGCCCTGAGGCAGTTCCCTCATTTAAAAAATAATAATACTCTATTTCATTATAGGTTACCACAAAATACTGAATATAGCTCCCTATGCTATACAGTAGAAACTTTTTGTTTATTTTACATATATTAGTATAGTATTATAGTAACTATAATGAAAAAGAGCATGAAAAGGAATGTATGTATGTACATGTATGACTGAAACATTATGCTGTACACGAGAAATTGACACAACAGTGTAAACTGACTATACTTCAATTTAAAAAAATTAAAATAATACTAGTAATATATCTCTCATAGGATTAAATGAGATAAAATGCCTAGAAAACATTCAGTCCCTTAGGGCGGGGCACACAAAAAGCCCTCAGTAAAAGCTAACCATTATCATATATTTGTAAGCTTTAACATTAAGCACAGTGTTTTGCACATAGGAGGTATTCAATAAATGTTTGGTGAAGAATGAAAAATTTGCATGACATCCTATAAACCATTTTAACTGCTTCTTTTTAAAATATATACATTGCTTACATAAACAGGAAAAGTTTTTTTGACTGTTACTAACTAAATTTGTTTTCAACACATTAGGAGAAGTGTACAAATGAGAAATGTATCATTTCATCTCTTGGACTGTTCAAGTATTTCATTTTCTTCCAAAGAACAATGAATTATTAAGCAACTCTATACTGTAAAGCACTCTTATCAAGAGACTTCCTAAAAGTGCTTTCCACAAATGACAGTGCTATTTTACAGGTAACTTAATCATCTGCAAGAATATTTTTATCTCAGATTCAGATAAAAACACATCCCATTTCTGGTCTTTACTTGGAGAACGAGCCAGTGTGGCAGGTAAGGCCCTTAGTAACCTGAACTCTGAAAGATTCTCAAATTCTCTACTTCAGTCAGTACCAGCCCCCTTAATTTCTTTTCACCTGTGCTTATGATTCTCTTGCATATGTTTTTATTCCTACAGATTACAAAATCACAAAGTACCAGAGCTGGAAGGATCTTAAGAGATAATCCAGTCTTAGCATCTTCCAAAGCATGCACCATAGGTGGTAAGCAAGATGATTTCAGGCAATATGTATTAGCATTGTATACTTTAATGGTCATATATTTTAAGTGTATTAGAAAAATATAACTAGTACATCAAACTCAAGAACTCATGTCTAGCTTCACTTACAAGCATAAAGTAAAGCGTCCGTACTTAAGGGAAAAAAAGTGATTTGATTTTTAAGCTAAGAGTAGCAGAGCTGGGTTCCATCCAAGTCTAAACCCTAATTTTGTGCTCTTTTCATTGCCCTAAAGAATTTACTGTCTGTGTGACACCAAGTGATGAACACTCTCTTACATAATTGTTTCTTGATCATAATCTCGTTTATCAAACCAACTGTAAGCAATGGTGGTGTCTTTAAGTATTAGTGTTCTTCCACAACGGTAAGTGTATAATAGGAGATCAATAATGCCTTGATTATGTGGTTAGAGTGCTTCCAACCACTGAGAGGTAGCATAGTAGGAAATTCCATACTGGCTCAAACAAAACAACCATAATATACCCTAAAGCTGAACAATGTTTGGATTAATTGCTGTTTGCGTTATTCATATCACAATTTCCCCCCATGAGTGAATAAGATATCAGGAGATGGTATACATATAAATCCTAGAAACTATAAAATACATCATACAGAGAATACGTACAGGAAACAACTTATATAGGCTAAATAACAGGGATCTTAGAAACTGTAATATTACCCAAACCTCTCATTTAATACATGAGGAAACTGAGACTCACAGTGGTCAAATGACTTGCCCAGAGTTATACAATTAGTTAATGGCAGTGCCTGCCAGCTTTAGTCCTCTTTGTGCTGTTCCACAGATTCAATACAAATAGGAGAATGTATCTAAATTCCACCATTATACTAACACAAATTAAGCTTAAGGTGAGATGGGACTTGAAAATCTTTTCATTAAGCAAAAATGCTGCTCATGATGGACTCAGACTAGTAACTAAATTAGCTTTGTCTAATAATGGAGGTCTGTCCACCTGAAAAATCTACAATACTACAATGCAAACAAGCTGTTGCTACCCAATTGTTCCTGGTAGTGAAGAAAAGAGGATTCTAATTCCAGGCAATTCTTCTCATTTAGTGTTCTTTTACAAACCCCTGGCATTGTCAACAGCCACATACTAATTTCCCTAGCTGCAACCATCCATGGTAGATTAGAAAGAGTACGGTCTTTGAAGTCAAAGAGAACTTGCTGAATACCAGCTCTAATACTTAGGACAGGACAAATTAGATTGGACAAATAACTTCATCTCTCTGAGCCTATTTCTCAACTAAGATAATAAGACAACACTATCGGCCTCACAGGACTACTAAGAGTATTAAATGAGATAATATAGATAGTGTAGTACACTATCTTAGGATACAACTAAGTAAAAGGCTAAGAATAGAGAAAGAAAAACATTCCCCTGTGAGTTTGAAAATGGGTATACTGTATTGTAAATGTTGAAATGTTAATTCCTGCTCAATATATAAAACAATCCATCTTAAATAAATATATACAAAACATTCACTATGTGCATAACTTAGAGATAGTGGTCACAAATTTATAATCTAAAACTGATACATCAAGAGAAGGTACCAAGAAATTCAGGAGAAACATTTCATGATGCTTTTAAACAGTAAAACTAACACTTAGGTTCTTGTTTTATTTTTTTAAGATCTTATCAGAGACACATATTGAAGTATTTATAAGTTAAGTGATATAGTGTCTGGGATTTGCTTTAAAATATGCCATTTTCCTAACCTCTGTGACGGAAAAAAAAAAAGTGGGGATAGTTGAAGCTAGGTGATGTATACCTAGCAAGTAATCATACTATTCTAATTCTGTTTATGTTTGAAATTGTCCATATTAGAAAGATTTTTTTGTTTTTTTTTTAAATCTAACAATGACAAAAAAAAAAAAAACCTAATAAAAACTCTGCACATCACTAATAAACTTGTTCTAAGGAACCAATGTCTCCATCTGAATCTTCTAAACACAAGACATTATTGGTCATTTTAGTCAAAAACATATAAAGTATTTTAAAATTACTCTCAATATAAAGCATGTCTTATCTCTTTATCCAATACTAAACTAGACAGCTGTACCTTCTCTTTCTTTGGTATTACTACTCTAGCTGGCAGAACAGTCCAGGGTATATTCTTCCTTTTTCCCTTTATACTTTCTAATTATATGTTTTTATAACTAGAACCACTACTAGTTGTAAATATATACATATAACCAGGACTCCAGTCCCACCATTACTGCTATTATACTCACTATGTAACAGCTTGCCCACTGGGAATACTTGACCTTTTAAAAAGTATGACTCATCTGAGAGCGTTAAAAAACTGTAACACATACCTTCAAAACAAAGGCCAAAATGAGACTATATGCAGTTTTACTACAGTTTACACATAAAATTTTAATTTGTTGGCATATGATGCATTAGACAAACTCAAAGCATCCATAAATACCTTCAGATTCTGTAAGTGAATTAGTACATAACTTTGAAAACTACACTAAAGTGAACCTTAAAATATTTGAACTTAAGACTTAACCTAAAACTATATACCCATAATGTTTCAAAATAAAAATGTGGTTTACTACACTGCCATTTAAACAGTCACATGTTTTGCCTTTTCTTAATTCTAATAGCAAGAACAGAGAACAATCTTCCCAAATATGTATCCAAAGGGATAAAGAAGCACAAATGTCTACTTCCCTATCAAACTGTCCTACTTACCAAAAAGCACATACAAAACATATTCCATACTTTCATCCAAATGTGCCTAGCTAGTTTACTTTTTTAATTGTTTCAAACACATACATTAGACTTAACTAATTGTCAAACTAATTGGAATAAAATTTCCTTTCACTGTCTTTAAAGGAAAAAAAAAGTAGCTTAAAAATAGCTCTATCCTCTTGAAGAATATACACAGTTGTTCACGGTACTCTTCTTTCAATTTTTATGTCTATAAAATTGGAAGAAAATTAGAAATTTGGACAGCCCTGCTCCCCCAAAACTCCCACTTCCAATCTAGATGACACCTTTTCTTCCTCTCTCTGGAGCATAAAAAGGACTCCATTAGTTTACTCATCCTCAATCAGTCAACATTATTTACTGAGTGTCAGCACTGAACTAGGTACTCTGGAAAGTTAACAAAGGAAATACAGGATCTAGTAACTACCTTCAAAGAGTTTATATAACATCCCCATAAAGGAAGAAAAATGTAGTTACCAAAACAATATACTTGCTGGGAATCTTACAGTCAAAGGCGGAGCAGAGACTACATTTTTAGGCCAGGTTCTTGGCACTAAGCAATGCAAGAAAGATAGCACCTACCAAATTAAACAGACTCCAAAAGAGGTCAAATCTAAGATATTTATGGATTTTACATGCTGCCACCCACTTTTACATGCATGTCAAAGGAAGAGGCTCGTGTAGGTGAAGGTTGCCAAAAGTCTCTATCTGATACACATAAAGAAAGAGATAAGTACCCCACGAATAGGCCTCTTTTTGACACTTTTTCTAATAACGTCCTGTTTCTGCCAGAAACCACTAACCAAATGTTTGGTCTCCAATGTTAAGATCCTAATTTGAGGGAATAACATCTATTATATATCATCAAAGGTCAAACAGAAAATTTCAAAAAGGTTGACAGAGTTAAGAATCTTAGCTGTATCTACTAGAGGAGTAGCTGAAGAATAAATAACAAGGGATTATCTTTCTAGTTTTCAAATTGTAGATGAGAAGTCATCTAAGGCCCCACATCACTGATGGCTCTGGAAATGTCCTTTTGGTCTCCTGAGTAGGTATCTTTTCCTATTGTGAATTACTTACTCTGTATGGAATATCAGAGCAAATATCACAGTGGGATGAAGGGAGAAAAATTGCGAAGACTAGCAATTTTTCACAAACCAGTGGTCTTCCCATGACCAGGAACACCTTACACAATTCTGGTAACAATTTCCCAAATAAAGTTATATCAAGGAGCAGCTTCACTCTACTTGTCAATCTTTGGGCCTGATTCCATATATCCAAACCTTTAGAAAGAAGTATCCCTACCAGATTTGCTCCCAAACGTTGGGAATGGTCAAATATGCACTTACATCTGCAGCATTAAATCTAAAGAAGAAATTCTCTATGTTACATCAAACATCAAACAACATCAAACCTAGACTGCATTAAGACGTACTGTTAAAATCATATTCAGTCATCAGAAAGGCAGACCCCACAACCCAATCAATACAGCCTCAAATGCTGCCCCAACTTTTCAAGCTTTGAGACTCTAAATCACTTGGCATAATAGCTTACACTTGAGATTCACTACAAACTGATGAAAAGAAGTGAAGAAGAAAAAGCACACAGTTTCAGTAGCTGGTACATAACAGGAATTTTCGAATTACAAAAGAACAAGGGAAAGACAGTCAATACGGCTGCAAACCACAATACACATTAGAATACAACCCGAGATATCTAAACAAACGTTATCTACCGCCAATAAACAGAGCATTCTTTACCAGCTTAAGTACGCCAACCATTTTTCATGTTTATAAGGGTTGCTACAAATTAACCAAGTCTAAACGGACAGCAAAATCCTAAACAGGTCTTGGGCGAGGAGCCACAGTGCTTAGGGCATCACACAAAAGACCGGAGCAAACATCAACACCATCAGGGCCTTAGCCGTTTGCGGCCGGAGCCCGGGTCGGCGTCCCAGACCCCCAGAGGGAATGAGGCGTGGGGGTGGGGTCCTCTTCTTGGAATGCGCCGAGGAACGAGGGGCAGATAGGGAAGGAGTGAGCGCAACAGAGGAAGCGAGAGAAGCAACAGACCGGCGTCAGCGGCTTCCAAGGCCGGCGACACCCTCGGGCCCTCACCAGGCCTGAACCTCCCGTCCCCGTCCCGTCTCCTCACCTCCCTCACGTCCTGCAGGCACTCGAGCACCGCCAGGTTGTTGCTCCAGGTGTGCTTGGGACACACACGGGTCACGTCCTCCCTGCAGGACTCTTCCTCCGCCAGCTTCCAGCCTCCTCCCGCTCCGCCAGGCCCTGCTCCGCCCCGCCGGGCCGAAGGCCCACCCGCCGGGAAAGGCGGCTGCTGCTGCTGAGGCGGTTGTTGCTGCTGCTGCTGCTGCTGCTGCTGCTGTTGCTGCTGCTGCTGCTGCTGTTGCTGTTGCTGCTGCTGCTGCTGGAACTGAGATGACTGAGGCAGCTGAAGCAGTGGCTGACCCGCCGGCCCGCCGCCTCCAGGCTGCCCTACGAGGGGCAGAAAGTTGGCCCCGGGGCCCTGGCCCTGGATGTGGCCGCCCTGGCCCGGGAGTTTGTCGGCCCCGGCAGCCGCGAGCAGCAGCAGCTGCAGCGCCGCCGACAAGCGGAACATCCTTCGTACACGTCCACACGCCGCCATCTTGGGTCCGCGGCGAGCTCGACGCACCCGCCGGCGCCGCGTATTTAAATGAGGGGGCGGGGAGAGGGGCGTGGCCCAGCGAGGTCCACCCGAGCCCTTTCCCGGCCGGCGCGGACCCCGCTAGCTGGGAGTACAGCTCAGAGCCCGCCCTAGTAGTGACCCACGCCCTGGACCTACGCAGGCGGGAAATCGGCGCTCTTTGCCAGGGGAGTTCTTGGTGCTCCTTAAGAAACCTGGGTGGGGCGGCTTTGCCTGATAGCCTTGGTTGTCATCGCAGAAAAATAAAAAAGAATTGGGGTTGCCACAACCAAGATGGCCGGTAGAGTATGCCACCCGTTCAGTGACTTGAAAAAAAAAAACTTTATGTGTAGAGGTGAACTTTACAGCATCAGGTGTATTCCAGCATCTAAGAGCCTCTTGCATCACTCCTTGCTTCCTTCCACCGCCTCAAAAGCCTTTCTTACCCGGAAAAGAAAGCAGCATTAAATCAGGGTTAGGAGCACAGGTTCCAGAATAAGAAAAGAGCCCATAATAATCCTTGCTCTTCAGCAGACTAGGCAAATCCCTTAACTTCTTTGACCTCATTCTTCTCATCTGAGAAAGAAGAGGAGGAGCTCTAATGTTAAGTATAATCGTGAAGATTAGAAATAATAGTAAAAAAAGTGCCTGGCCCACAATATGGAATTCAAAAAAGTTATAGCCAGTATTAGAAATAAACTGTGAAACCCTTTATGTGAGTCCTGATTGTAAGCCAGAATTTAAACTCATGTTTCAAGGAGGGGAAGAAAATAACAAAACACGTCTTTGAGGCTTCAGGTTAAGTCTGTGCCTGGGTAACTTTCAGGAATAGTTATTTCACTTCTCATCAGTGTCCCTTCCTTCTTCATAGGAGAGCTGCTATCTTCCCAAAGCATCTTCACACCCATTATGTCATTTAAGTCATGCATCAGGCCTGGGTTGAGTTCTACTTCAGCTGAGGAATGGCACAGATGGTAATAGTTCTGCACAGCAGGGTTAAATGTCCTGCCCAGGATGAACTTTGCCAGCTTGGGACCAGAATCCCTGGCCTCCCACTGGCACGGTGTGCTTTTACCCTGTCCTGCCAATATAGCACGTTGGGAAATGAGGGCAGCTTGGTACATGTGATCCCAATAGGTCATCCATGTTAAAAAAAAATGCAGCTTCTGCTGTCCTAACCCACAAATGGACAGTGAAGACCAGATCAGACATAACTAGAACCTGAGAAGTTGGGTGGGGGCTCATGGACCCCATAAGGAACACCTGAGACTGAGAATATTCTAGGGGTACAAACTGCCCACTGGGGGTGACCACAGGCCTCTGTCTCTAGGAATGAGGGCATGTTGGCATCTCTACCAAAACTCACCCCTGCTACTGCTATAATGTGGTCCTAAGACTACTGCCAATCTTGAGCATTGACTAAGACAGCCCAGGGTAGGCAAGATAAATGTACATGTTCCTTAACAGATACATAATAAATAATAAATCTCAGGACAGCTAGAGAAGTGAAGTTCTTGAAAAGTCACTAAGGGTAATTAATTTTCAATGATGAGTCTGCATGTGCTCAGACAAGTGAGAGTTTATTTGAAGCCAGTTTAAGGCTAGAAATGGACAATCCACCAAGAGAAGCCAGCAGTTGCCAGCTCACAGCCTGGACTGAGGAAACCCTACACCCGGCCACAGATTGCCTGTAGAGATAGGGACGAGTATATGTGCCTATCTTGAAATCACAGTGACCAATAAGCAAGAAATTGAGAGAAATCTGGGAAACCCGCCAGCTCAAGCTGTATCAGGCAAGTCTAGGCACAAACCCACAAGCCAGTGGGGAGAGGGTTGACCTGAACTGGGTCTCCTGGCCTCACTGACTTTTCAATAAAAAATAGACTGTCTCTATCACAAACTGGGACTTCATTTTACCCTTTACTGTACCCTTTGTTTCTTGATCCACATTTCCCTAACTCACTCTAGATATGTTAAGCATTTTTAAAAATATGCCAGACATTTCTCAAGAACTGGCTTATATGAAAGATAAATAAGACAGTGAACAAGGAGCAAGATAATTTCACATAGTGTAAGTGCTATGAAGAAAATAAAAGATATATAGGGTGACTGGGATGCGTAGGAGCTTCTATATAACAACAGCTAGTGATCATTGAGCTAAGAGCCAATTGGCATAAATCAGTAAAAAAAAAGGGGGGGGGCAGTGATCTGTAGATATGTTAGCCTGTCAGGCTGATATAACAAAACAGCACACACTGGGTGACTTACAAACAGAACTTATTTCCCACAGTTCTACAGGTTGGAAGTCCGAGATCAGGGTGGTAGTATGGTCAGGTTCTGGTGAAGGCCCTCTACTTGGCTGCAGACTGCCAACTTCTTGCTATGTCCTCACAGGGTGGAAGGGGCGAGGGAGCGCTGTGGGGTCTCTTTTATAAGAACAGTAATCTCATTCATGAGGACTCTCATGACCTAAGCATGTCCAAAGGCCCCAACTCCTAATACCATCACAGTGGCATTAGGATTTCAACATATGAATTTAAGGAGGGGACACAAACATTTAGACCATAGCAAAAGAGTTCTAAAAGCAGAGATTAACAGGTTCAATGCCTTGACATGGGAATAAGCATTCAAAATGAAGGCCTATGTGGCTGCACTGAAATGAGGAAAAGGGAAGAGAAGTCAGAGACCCATCAAGGGTCAGATGACATAGGGCTCTACAGGCCCTATATATATGTAATTGGGGAGGATTCTGATTCCAACCTTGACTACGAGTTTGTATTTCCACTGAAATAAAACTATGAAAACTAGATAAAATATACAACATATCTATAGAGGGATTATAAAGTAACTAATGCAGTCCAGAAATGAGGGGCTACAATCTTTGAAAAAAGGTAAATACATAGGGGAGCTCCAGCCCAGATTTTTTTCTGAGTGGACTTTCCAAATTGTGGCTTAGAAGAATGGAGTCCATGGAGAAAGCAGTAATCTTATTGAGCTGAAAATATACAGATAGGTAGGAGTTCAAGTGGATTCAAGTTCAATCCCCCAAGTGGCTGGGACTTAAGGGTCAAAATACTAGAGAAAAGGAAACCACAGAGAAAGAGCCAAAAAATCTATGAACAAATTTCTCTCGTGGCTGGCTGACTCCTAAGTTGTGCATGCATGGGGTCAGACTCCAACAAATCCAGAAGAAAACAATACCTGAGAGAGCAATAAATTAAGAGATTTCAGCAGTGCTACAGAAAGAGAAGTTAGAGCTTGGACCCTGCTGAGGTATAGAGAGGCCTTGGTAAACACCTCAGGCTTTTAACTCACGCCTCAGGAGGGTTACACCCTAGGAACAAAGGCCACACCCCAGGATAAAGGACAACATTCCAGGAGTAAGGACCTTTTCCCTGGAAGAAAAGGCAAAACTATAGTAGGCCAACACTAATAAAGCTTAAAACGTGCCTCAGTGGGGTCACGACAACCCTCTAGTACTCTGTAAGAAGAAAAATTAACCTTTCTGGAAAAAGATTAACATCATCCAGAGCTTCTATAATTTTTAATTTGCATGGTCTAGCATTGGATCAAAAATTATTAGGCATGCTAAAAATAAAACAAAGCTAAACTAAACTAAACAACCAAAAACAGAAAGAAAAAAGTCAACAAAAACTCCTTATGATTCAGACATTGGACTTAACTGAAGGAGACTTTAACTGTGAATAGTATGTCATGTATGAAAAGTAGAGAATTTCAACAGAACATTGGATTCTATACAAATAATCAAATGGACATTCATTTTTGTAGCTTATTTATTGTACACATGATAGTTTGTATGTATCTTTTTTCAGAATGTCGATTTCTTCTTTTTGTCACCTATGAAGTTTTAAAATTTATGTATTTATTTTCCACTATCATATTTTTTAAATTGAAGTATAGTTGATGTATGATATGTTATAGGTATACAATATAGTGATTCACAATTTTTAAAGGTTATACTCCACTTACAGTTATTATAAAATACTGGCTATATTACCCATGTTGTTCAATGCATCCTTGGAGCTTATCTTATACCTGATAGTTTGTATCTCTTAATCCTCTACTTCCAACTTGCCTCTCCCCCTTCCCTCTCCCTACTGGTAACCACTAGTTCCTTCTTTACATCTGTGAGTTTGTTTCTTTTCTGTTATATCCACTAGTGTGTTGTGTTTTTTAGATTCCACACGTAAGTGATATCTTACAGTATTTGTCTTTCTCTGTCTTATTTCACTTAGCATAATGCCCTCCAAGTCCATCCATGCTGTACACCAGAAACTAATACATTTTAAATCAACTGTACTTCAATTTAAAAGCAAGCAAGCAAGCAAACAACCCCCTTAAAATATGAGCAGAAGAACTGAACAGGTATTTTCCCAAAAGAGGAAATGCCAACAGGAACATGAAAAGCTGCTCAACATCACTGTCAGGGAAATACAAATCAAAATCACAGAGACATCATCTCACACCTGTCAGAATGGCCATTAACAAAAAGAACACAAATAACAAATGTTGGCAAGGATGTGGAGAAAAGGGAACCCCTGAACACTGTTGGTGGGAATGTAAATTGGTGCAACCACCATGGAAAACAATATGGAGGTTTCTCAAAAACCCAAAAATAGTTATTTATTTTTAATCAAGGTACTGGGGATTGAACCCAGGATCTTGTGCATGCTAAGCAGGCACTGTACCACTGAACTATACCCCCACCCATGATTATTAGATATATTCATTTATTCAGCAATTCCTGATAACCACCAATGTATTTTCTGCCTTGAGGATAGCACTGTGGTTGGGAGAACCAGCCTAGACAGAGTTTCATTATCTACTATTTGCCTACTAATGGGCTATTCTGGGTTCTAGACAAGCTCCAGACAAGACTAGCTGTGGAACAGACTTATTAGGATAAAAGCCTCCCTGAAATGGGCCTACATTTAGCATCCCTGCCATGCTCAGTCATTGGCTGGAAGAACCCTTGGGGAGTGTGACGAGTGAACCCAGACTATGTACAAACACCTCTATGTACAAGCAGAACCCCATTATGTACAGGCAGCCCTACTTCCTCCTGTTGATCAGGGTTAGTTACCACTGCCAGTAAGGTGATTCCTCTTCTCACTTACTGGTCCCTGGGCACAAGGTCCCCAAGTGCTCTGGTAGCGGCCATAATTTGTAGCTGTAGGACCCATGTTGTGTCCTCTGGCAAAGTGCATCCCTGTAGGAACCCAGGACCTTCAACCATATGGAGCCCAGAGTTGCTGGAATGGGAAGTACAAAATCACCCAGGTCCCTTGGAGTGACAGTAAGTGGAGTCACTCCTGTTTTCCCATGTTGGATCCTGGACCCATGTATTCTTCCTATCGGAGAGACAGTACCATATACAGATCTCCTATTTAACACTGCATCCTGAAGAATGGCACTCTATTCTGAGTGTTGCTTCTCAACTATTGCTTCAGTTGTGTCTTTAGAAGGTCATTACCTGTATTCTATTAGCTGGCTGAAATAGTTTCATTTAATCAAATCCAGATATTTTTAAGTTTGGGCCCATGTTCCAGTCTCTAGGTGAGCTCTTCTCCTTGGTGTATCCATACTGGATAAATCTATTGTTACTCCTTGGGGTAAGTAAGAGTTCATAGCACTTCTCATATCACATGTCAACAGCAGGATCCTTATATTCTGCTAGCCTTGCACCCTGCTTTTTAGAGCAAGACAGCCAGCAGCTTCACCACCACCTTCTTTCACTCTTCAGTTGACCTCTGTGATGAGCACTCAACTGGGTGGTTCTAGCCCACATCATGGACTCTTCCACTGAACAGTGGTGTTCCCAGCCTTAGCACTCAGAAACCCAAGACAAATGAGGGCATTTAGAAGAGTGTAAATTGTCACAACAATATGCATAACTGTCAGCTTTATTTTAAACACAAAGTATAGAATATAAAGACCAGGATATATTAAAATTTAATTAAATGCCACCTAAATGTCTTTCCTCTTTAACTGGATTTTTAACTTGTTTCTTCCCCTGTAAATTGGAATAACAATATTTATTCCACAACACCACTTAAAAATTAATATATTAGGATGAGGCTTTATAAACTATAAAGGGGTAAATAAACAGAAGAGATTGTTACCAACAAACACAAATTGACTGATTAAAGGACAAGGACCCACAAATGTTTATTTTCAGAATTTCACTTAGAGCCAATCACCGAGATGGGAAACAAAAGGTAGAGTACTATGGAAGAGAAAACAGTGGTGTTAGGTGTCTTAGTCTAACTAAACTAACTAAACCCCTAACTAACTTGGGGTTTACTTCTTTACCCAGGACCTCTTGACCCCTTTTCTGTTGGAACACCAGGCTCCATGACAATATAAAACTTATTTATACCTATAGATTTAGTCCTCCTGCTATCTAGTATACTCCATTTGCTGTTCAGCTGGAAAATATTTTCAGTCTTTCCAGTCTAATCCCAGAACACCATGATTTATGGCAACAGAAATTCCTGAACTAAACAGAACAAAGAAACTGAGGCAAGTGGCCAGAACTGTGCTGAGCAGAAACCCAAGAGCCCACACTTGCCCAGTGCTGCTGCCACTGTAATGTGCTGCCAAAGACTAAGAAAGAGAAGGGTAAGTCCTCTCCTCCTCCCATACTACAGTCTTCTGGATTCAAAGAAACTAATAGGAAGCCAACGGGCAAAGAGTGTCTGGGAAATGTAGTTTGCAGGATTTAGACCCTTGGATCTGAGAATAGACAGACAAATGACCAGTGTAGGGGAGTTCTTAACAGGCAAACACAGAACTTCCTACTAGCAACAGTAAAATAGAATTGCCAGCTACAGCCTTAACTACCTCATCAATTTAAGTAAGATGTTTACCTCAGATCCAAGGACCATCCTGCGTAATTCAAACCTACTACTACACGAAATGAAGAAATCTACCAGGCTGGGATTACAATACTCTCCCAAAAGGCAGACAGGTTTCTGCCTCTAGCAGTCAGACAAAAGATACCAGAAACTGGTATACATGGTAAATTCTTTATTTTCATATTAACATTAAAATGTAAAACACAAACATTAAAACAAACAGCACTAACAAAGACCCCATTGTCTGGTTTTCAAAGCTGGTTCCAGGATACATACAATAAGAAAGTATTTTGAGTCTGCTTAATTCCAAACCTTCAAATGGGAAAACAACCTCAGAGACAGGGGTGAGGGAACATGGGTCTACGGATACAATCTCCTGCCAGGTGGAGGGGAGGTGGAGCATGGGTGAAGCTTTTTTTCTTTTGGAGAAATCAGTCACAGTAATTTGTTTCTAAAACATCTAAATTTACTAGAGGAATGAAAGGATTGGTAAGACATGAGATTCACCCAACTTCCCTAGTAGTACTACTAGTCCCTTGGTTCCTATGCTTGGGGGAATTAATCAGTATCAGCTGAGTGTCAAATCCTAGCCCTGCCCTGGGTTCTGCCTCTGCAAAAGACAAAGGCAATCAGGACCTGACCACTGCATCCTCTCGGTAATCATCAGCTAAAACCAGGAAAGTTCTGCTTTTTAATACAAATCCCATTCTGCCACTGAAGCTCTAGGTCTGGGCAGTCATTCTTAATCATCAATGTATCAAAAGGAATACCTCTTCTAAGAAAAGAAGGCTCTTTCCCAGGCCCTAGAAAATGGCTTTTTAAAAGATGTCCTTAAATAGAAGGAGGCCATTCTTTAAAAAGCATAACTAGAACATGAAACTCTGAGAAATCTACTGCAATAAGCCCTTGCCGATGAGAATTGCTGGAAAGAGCTCAGGAGTTGACAGGTCAGAACTGTTTAAAAAAAAATAACATTTCTACAATAATTATTTAAGAAAATCACACTGTTAGCCATCCTGCTTCCAAGAACAGGGAGCACATCTTGAGGCATACACTGTTGTGAATAGTAGTATAGCAGAGCAGCCTTTGGCAAAGTAAACAGATATAAACTGAACCCTATACTGGAGCAAAGTACAGCTCCCAATGTTAGACAATCCAGGGCTGGAACGAAAGCTGGTGGGTGTCTCCCTACAATCCACACAGGTTTCCAACCACCACTGTCTTCCTGAGAATAACTATTTTACTAACAATACTTTAAGAAAAAGTTAGGTAGGGAGGCAAATCAGAGGACCTTGGAATCAAACATCAGTTTCACATGGGGGAAGCTTTAATGCAGGAATTCTAAACATGCTCAAGAATGGCCCCTCCCTCCAAGGGGTAGGCTTTATTCAGAGAAACTCTTTCAAAATGGAAGAGATAAGCTCTTTTGCTTTCAGCAGCAGTCTAAGCAGTTTTGTAAGCCTCTCTTGGTTAGCCCTTGCTCCTGATTTCTTGATGCTAGGATAGACTTGAGTAAGAGCTTGACATATAGCTCATCTTTTCCTAGTGAGAGGGAAAGAGTAGTCTTCAAAGCATTGGCTTACATAAAACAAATCCTGAGATCCTAAGCTGGCTAGAGAAAAAAATGAGTCTTCCCCACTGCTCAAACAACTGGTCTCTTTTCTTGACTCTCACAATGTGATAAACTCAAAGCACTTGGCATCAGGAAAGGGTCTATAGCTGATCACCTGCCTCCATTATTGGGTTTGCCAATATCCCAGCACTGCACACCTGGAATACAACTGTTCCTACCATAAAGGAGACCACATGTGCTCTACCACACACTTCTGTGGGGATGAGACCAAGTTACTAAAAGGTTATCAGCCCACAAGGTCAGAAATAGATCAAATCCTTTGCAAGGTTTTACAGTACCCTCTTGTGTTCAGTTGAAGACTTCTGCATCCAAGCTGCATCTAAGCAGCAAAAAGATGGTTAGTCCCCTCAGGGTCATAAACATTACCAAGTCATACAGCTCAAGTGACAAGAGCACTCTGGTGGGGTGTCACCTCCTCTGGAAATGCTTGGTGCATGGTCATATCCTAAATGACCGCTGGGAGGATCCTCTCCGAGGTCCAGCAGAAAGTCTGATCAAAAATACAG
Organism: Camelus dromedarius; assembly: GCF_036321535.1. Taxonomy (NCBI): domain Eukaryota; kingdom Metazoa; phylum Chordata; class Mammalia; order Artiodactyla; family Camelidae; genus Camelus; species Camelus dromedarius. The sequence goes on along the minus strand of NC_087444.1, from coordinate 31,662,781 downwards.
ACTCAACAAAGATTCATAAAGGCTTTTAAACTCAAGAAATGGATAGTTTTGATGGAGTACTAGTCACTTACTCTTTTGATGGACACTGTAAATACACAATCTGTAGTGTTTTGGTGACCTGAAGTCCTAGAATCATACTAACCTAAAGGAATCATGATCCCAAAAATTCTAGGCCACAGACAATAAGCACAGATCTTGCTCAGGGCTGCTAGGTGCTAGCAAACAACATTTAACATTAGCCAGCAGCATGCCTGACAAGTTTCATGACCACGGTCACTCCCACCTATAGATGTGGACCATCTTCTCTGTTAAAGTAGCCAGGTAGCTGTTATGGTTCACCCCAAATGAGCAGATGTCCAAGACAGGCTGATCTGCCTGCAGATCCTGAAGCAATGAGCCACTGCCAGCATCCCACAGCTAAAAAAGACAAGCAGAGATAAAGATCAGGAGTCATTCATTTCAGCTGGGGGATTGGCATTCTTTATCATCACACAACTTTGAAAGACCTGCAAAGACAGTATTGACTGGGGAGCAAATGGGACAGGTTGTTCCTAACCTTCATGAGGTTGCACAAAGCCAGCACACCTGACATAGGTCAGATATAGCCTCACCTACTGTAATCAGCGATTAGTCTACCTTTAAGTGGATCTGAAAATCAAGCTTAGTATTTATCCCTTCAATCTATGTGCCAAGCACTCTTCTAGGGACAGAAAGGCCAACAAGACAAAACAACAACACAGAAAGTTTAATTGCTGCTTTCTCTTCCATTAAAAAAAATTTTTTAATGCAAAAAAATTTAAATAATAAAAAGTAGAATAGTACAATGAGCCATCCATCACCCAGACTATTAAGCTTTTACCATATCTGCTTTATTGATTTTATTTGTTCCTTTGCTGACATCATGTCATTTCCCCCTTATATACTTAAACATCTCTAAAAAGACTTTTATACCTCAATGTTGCCATGCCTAACAAAACGAACAATAATTTCACAGTATTATATAACACCTAATACATAAAAATTTTCCAATATTCTCTTTTTATGTTTGGTTTGTCTGAAACAGAATCAAAGTAAGGTCTACATTATACATGGTAGTCATAAATTTTAATAAGCCTCTTTTACTCTAGAGCAGATCCAACCTCCCTTTTTTTCCTTCTTCTACTGACTCGCAGAAGCAGGGTCAGTTGTCCCTACAGAACATCCACAACCTAGATTTCTGTTTGCTTTCTGTGCTATTACTTAACATGTTCCTGTACCCAATGCAATTCCAGTAAATCAAAGTACTGGATTCTAGAGTAGTGCTATCCAATATGGTGGCCACTAGCCACATAAAGCTCCTTATATTTAAATTAAAATTAAATAAAAACTTAAAAATTCAGTTCTTCACTTGCACTAACCACATTTCAAGTGCTCACATGGACTGTGTGGCTTTATTGGACTTTATATGGGTTCAAGGACACCACATAGAAGGCACTGTGTGCTTCATTTTGCCTTATACCAGGAGGCAAATTACATCTGGTTAATCCACTTACAGTAATCCTAAGGTTGATCAATATGTTCAGGTGGTGACAGAATGACCCTTCCACTGTAAAATTCCTCAGCTACAGAGCAGTATGTAAAGTATGACTCATGTAAAAAATAAACCAAGCAACCACACATATGTACATATGAAAATATGTTCAATTATGGAGCACAAATTTGACCTTTTGCTTTACATACTTCTGTGTAAAAAATGACAGACTCACTCACCAGGGCAGAATTTGATGCTTCATCCCCAGTACACACCAAGATGCTGCCATCATTCTCTGGGTTCTGGAAAATGGCACTTTTAGTCAGTAGCTTGCAAGTAGGTCCCCCAAGAAATGTTTGTACAGGATGGCAGGAGCAGACTGGCTCTCCAGCGTCATCCAGCTTATAGGACATTTCCATCAGCACACTTCGTAAGGTGGTGTGATTTTTATCTATGAGAAGAGAAATCAGTGTTGATCCATGGGGATGATCCAAAGAAATTAGCCAAGTACCTGAACGTCAGATGCTTACAACTTATTCAAGTGGAGACGCCACAATTTATCACACTATCATGAACAGCTACAAAGTAAACTTAACAAGAACAAAATAATACAGCACAAATGAAATTCAGAACCCTGGTTAAAATAAAGCAACTTATCTACAATAGGTTTTTCTCTATGAGGGAAACAATTCTGAGAATGAGTTAGCCTTTATAGGAAAATCACTTTACCCTCCCAGACCTGCTTGACATTTTATCTTTCCTAAGAGTTCTGACTACAAGATTTTCTCCTTCCCCCAGTGAGGATCCCATTAACCCCTGGAACTGTACATTTATAAAATGAAAGCATACTAAAACAGAAGGGGAAACATATATCTGTGGTTCTGCTGGGAGACAATAAAAACTAGAGAACAAAATGGGACCCCCAAGCTTTCAAGTCACAGCAAATCTTTGGAGATAGAGGACCTAGGAGGTGACTTAGAACCAAAAGGGTCAGAAGAGTCTGCTGAGGCAGCTTCTTAGCTCAAACAAAACTTAAAATGATTAGTTCTACCCACAACTAGCAGAGGTATGGGCACTTTAATGACTATCTGACAGAACATCTGCCTGACCATCAGCAGAGTTCATCAGGAATCTAGAGTCATATCTGTCAGCTAGGAAAAAAACTGCAAATTTAAGCATAATTGGTCATCAAAGGTTGCAGTCCAGTTCTGGAGGCAGTGAGAAGTTCAGCTGGCTAGGCCACCATGGATATCCATCTACTCTTTTTGTTGGTCCCAAATAAGGAGCAGTAGATACCACCCTAGTCTGGGCCCAATCTATATATGGCTGCCTTTATCTGGGCCTTCCTTTTAAGTGAAATGAGAGGCAAGGAAAAGACATGAAACTGATCTAAGAGTAGCTCAATGGCCTGAAGAGCAGGTCTCCTCATTCCACTATTGTCTTAAGTCATAGGGGCTCCTAGGATGGCTAATTCACTTCAAAGTATGCCTCAGTTCACACAAGAGAGGAGCAGAGAGGTAGGCTCCATGGAAGAATTTGGGGCCACCATCCTCACTATAGGAGCAGGAGCTGTAGTCTGTGAAGGGCCTACCAGGACCACCTGAAGGCTAGGGCAAGCTCTCCTTTCCTCCCCTCTACCAATCTGCTCCCAAATAAACCAAAGGACGTTGTCCCATGAGGACATCCCAATACTCACCAGGCCTGTAGGTCACAAGACAGTGCCGGGTGCTGCTCTCTGTCTGAAAGTCTATGCAGCCTCCAGGCTCCATGGGCAGCACATGAGGCCAATGAGTAAAGCCCATTTTCAGCTCCCAGAAGGAAGCGTTCTCCAAGGTTCCAGCCAACACTCCACCATATGGAAACGTTGCTGAGGCAGCTCTGGGTATGTATGACAGGGACACCAGTGGGCATCTGAAAGGAAAGAAAGGAAAGCATGCCTCACCCTCCAATACTTGGACTGCTCCAGACCCCACTACCAAGAGCCCTAGAGCACATTCCTACCTCTACAGAAGAGGTTAAAAACCTTCTGTGCATCACTATTTGCTGACATCTGATAAAAACTACCAACCCACTCTGTAGAAACAGAAGGGCATACATATATATAAGATTCTGCATCCAGTTTCAGAGGCACCACATGCTCTAAAAGCAATGAGGAAAAAAAAATGGGCTAGGAGATTTAACAGTACAAGATCACAATCACAAGGAAGACTGGGTGGAGGGTGGGAAGGGATAGACTGGGATTTCAAAATTGTAGAATAGACTACACTGTATAGCACAGGGAAATATACACAAAATCTTATGATAACTCACAGAGAAAAAAATGTGACAATGAGTGTGTATATGTCCATGAATAACTGAAAAATTGTGCTGAACACTGGAATTTGACACAACACTGTAAAATGATTATAAATCAATAAAAAATGTTAAAAAAAAAAAGATCACAATCACAAGGAAGACTGACTGGTGTGAAGCTTCTGGAAATGGGGTTAACCACATACACAAGATGAGTCGGTATGGAAACACAGCTTACACATCTAATACAATAAATTTTCCAAGCTTTAGTTGACAGATCCTCTTCAATTAAAATACAGTCTAAAACAACTACATTTTAATTCAGAAACAGGATTGTTTCTTTAGAGATTTTCTAAGTATCTTTTTGTAAGCATATGACCTGGACTGCATGCCAAGAACTCTCTCAGAAATATTAGCCTACAGACTATGTTCCTATGAGTTCATTTCTGCTCAGAATGCCAAAGCGATCACTTTGCTTGCTTTATTTCATTTCCCTGTCACAATGAAGCTAATCTAAGCAAACTAAAACAAAAATGAATACATAAAAAATTCTTTCCTTGCTATTTGCTGTATTTTATTGTCTACTTTCTGTGGATCCATCTACATCAGTGGCAATTAGCTTGTTTGCCTGGAGTTCATATTTGTATAAATTTACATCACTCACCTTCAGGACCATGGACCATACCACTGAAGCATCATTCCACTCCACCCGATATGAAAAAAAAAACCCACAGTGCTGAGCCTAGGTTTCAGTAAATAATTATTACTGTAGTAATATTTTATGTTTAGATTCCTCTGCTCCACTTTTAATATATATTTAAATTGGAAATGGAAATTCTCACTCAAAATACTTCTCATTTTGGCCTAAGTCACAGACTCCACTCTTTAGGAAAACTTTATGTCTCCAAAAGAGTATTATCCCCAAATGGCATCCAATACATTGTGAAAAGCCTAAGCGGTGATGGTGGCTACCCACCCTTAGAACTTGGGCCAACTTCACAAACCTCCCAACTCTGTAACTGGATTTTAAGTGAAAAACCACAGTAATATGGTGTCCTTAGACCAAGTTGGTCTAAGATATGGATTGGGGAAGTTTCAAATCACTTTTTACTGGGCTACTCTTTACTTGATCTCCTCCTGTGTATTAGACATGTGGGTATTAAAGCAAGACTACACTAACCACATTTTACAGATGAAGCTCACAACAGGCCAAGAAACATGACCAAGGTTACACAGCTTGTAAATAGTTGAGCTGGGTTCTGAACACAGATCTGACTTCATTTTGCCATGTTGGGTGATGAGTGACTCTATGAATCTGGTTATACTTGGTACCAGAACTTTCTATCATATCATCAACACAAACTCAAAGAATCTTACTGATTCTGAAATGAGAATATATCAGTGGATTCAAAGAACTGCCCTCTGTGAGGAATTCTGACCGACTGTAAAACACTTTCAAAAGAGAGGATGAATAGTAACAGTCCAGTAGAAAGTTCCTACCTACAGGAAAAGAGTGAGTGGCTCCCTACCTAGCTTTCTGAGGTACTAACTCCTGGATATGACAGCTAGTGTTTCGAAGGTCGTACACCATTATTGAACCGTTGACCAGTCCAGCATAGATGTAATTGTTTTCGTCAAGACACCAGCAGCAGCTCCAGACAGGACGCCCAGCATTGTAAGTCTGGACCACAGTATTTGTCTCCAGGCTGTGGAGTTACAAAAGACTTTTACAACTATGCATTGAGAAAATCAAATAAAGAGCAAAGATACAAAGATTATCATTTCAAAGATGATCCTTCAAGTACATGCCCACACAGCCAAAGTATCTGGATTCTCAATTTCCCCTAGGACTGCCCAGAAAACTCCTTTGAATTCCAAAATATTTGTTTTAGGGATACAGGTTTTCCTCTTGAGCTATAAGGAAGTAAAAGAGTAAGCTAAAGGGACACATAAACAGTACATTCCCTTCCCTAATCCTGTTACCTTCTCCATAGCTACTGATTACACAGGGAATCAATATTTAATGTTGAAAAATTAGAAAACATGTATAAGAAAAATAAAAAATAAATTACAACCCACCACCCAGAGGTAGTTATTAATAATACTTTGGTATTTAACCTTTCTTTTCTCCCCTTATTTTTCAACACTGCTAGGATAAATCACAGCATATAGATACATATAAAACGTAATTTTGGGGGGAGGATATAGCTCAAGTGGTAGAGTGCATGCTTAGCATGCATGAGGTCCTGGGTTCAATCCCCAGTATCTCCTCTAAGAATAAATCAACGAATATACCTAAATACCTCCCCCCCACCAAAAAAAAAAAAAAGGAAAACAAAACAAAAACATAATTTTACCCCAAAACTCAATGTACCATTAAGCTAAAGCATTCTTGAAAAGTCAAAGGGTACATCAGGCCTGATAGAGTTATCATGATGTCCCTCAAATTTAGCTGCAGAAATTAAACAGGAAGCCAACTAAAAGACATCTGATCAGATCTACTTTCTAAAAGACAGAGGCATGGAGCATACTCAGATCTGGTTCATGGCACTTGCAGAGCATATGAAAGATAAAACGCAGTAACTGAGGGTTACTGATGAGAGAAGTCATCATGTCACCCAGGGGAATGAGTTCCTGGTGAGCATTTTTGTTAGGAAGAATGATCCAGGGAACAGAGCAGGAAAAGCAGTCCCAGGCCGAAATGGTGATTCCATGGTGTCAGGTACCAGGGTGCCTTTCATACTGTCATTTCACCAACTCTAGGGGTTAGTCTCATCTACATTTCATAACTTAATTTTAAAGAAATAGAACAGCACACATTGTTTTGTAACCAGCTGTGTCCACTTTTAAAAGCAATACGTTTTAAATTCAATGAACTTGGATCTCAGAAGACAATGCCTTGGACGCCTCCCACCCCATTCCCCAAAAGCCAAGGTCATCATACCACAAATACTAATTTCCACGCTATTCAACACTAGGCAACTGAGAACCTATCTTCCTCACAAAGCACTCACCTGGTCAATTTAACAGTGTTGTCTAGGGAAGCAGAGAGAAGTAAGCCTTTGGATTGACGGCTGAAAGCCAGTCCACGTATCTGTTTGCCATGCATGGGAATGTACTGACTGCTTTTCATGTTGGCGGTACTCAACATCTTAACACCAAAGCCTGCCAAAGATAAAAGAGTGAAACATCACTGAAAGTCAATTTAGGCCAAAGCAAACCACCAATTCAAGTAGCTCCTTTGTTTACCTTACTTGCCATGTAAGTCTCTGGGAGGAAACTAGTCAAATTAAGAAAATAAAAATTCCCTGGGATTATAATTTATTTTAAAAAGTATATCCCATCCCAAATGTCCATCAACAGATGAATGATAAACCAGTGTATAAACATAAGGGAATACTAACCAGCAGTTAAAAAAAATGAACTACTGATACACACAATAATATGGATAATCTTAAAAAACTTACGTTGGAAAAAGCCAGATAAAAAGAAGCACATTGTATGATTCCACTTATGTAGAATTCTAAAAAATATGAACTAATCTACAGTGACAGAAACTGGATCAGTGGCTGCCTGGGGATGAGCAGAGGAGGGAAGAACAGGTGGATGATGCATTACAAAAGGGCATGAGCAAAACTTCAGGGTTAATAGGTACGTTCATTATCTTGACTTTGGTGATGGGTTGCAGGAGTGTATGCATATATCAAAATTCATCAAGTGGTACACCACCTTAAGTCTGTGTAGTTTATTGTACATCAATTATACTTCAATAATAGTTGTTACAAGAGGGATTCAAAAAGGTACACACACCCCCATGTTCACAGTAGCACTATGTACAATAGCCAAGACATGGAAACAACCTAAACATCCACTGACCCATCATTGGATAAAGAAGTTGTGGTATACTTATACAATGGAATACTACTCAGCCATAAAAAAGAATAAAATGCTATTTGCAGCAATATGGATGGACCTGGGGATCATCATTCTAAGTGACATAAGCCAGAAAGAGAAAGAAAAATATATGATATTACTTATATGTGGAATCTAAAAAAAAAGACAAATGAACTTATTTATAAAACAGAAAGACTCATAGACACAGAAAACAAACTTATGGTTACCAGGGCGGGGAGAGGGTGGAAAGGGATAAACTGGGAGTTTGAGATTTGCAGCTACTAAAATAGATAAATAATATAAATATATATAGTATTTATATTATAATAATATAAATATAAAAATAAATATAAAATAGATAAACAAGTTTATACTGTATAGTACAGGGAACTATATTCAATACCTTGTAGTAACCTATAATGAAAAAGAAAATGAAAAGGAATACATGTATGTATATGTATGACTAAATTATTATACTGTACACCAGAAATTGACACAACATTGTAAACTGACTATACTTCAAAAAAAGAAAGCAAGAGAGAGAGAGAGAGAGAGAGACTATTCCATGTGAACCACAGACACTCACGATGTATAAGAGATAATGAACAATAAAGAATGGAGATAAGTAATTTCTGTATCAGGTGGTCAAGATATGCTACAGTTGTCTAAAATAGAATGAAAATAGATGACATCAAGTATCCTAATCAATGTATATCATTTCAACAGTGGAAAAGAAAACCAAAAACTTGTCCTTTTAAATTTATTTGTTACTCTTATCACAGTATGATAATACATTTATTTTTACCAAGTATCTATTTTATCTGAGTTATACAGTAACAGAATTTGTCAAATCCTAGATTCAAGACAGCTTTGAATCACACCTCTGTTTTGCTGGGGAACCAAATGGGAGAAAGTTTATTGTGTTTTCTCCTAAAACAGAATTAGAAGAGCCAGAGAAATAAACACAGAAACTATAGGCTTTAAATCAACAAGGGAACATGAGTATTTGCATAGTAAATCACTAAAGGAAACATGTAGAAATTAGCACCATCAGTCTATCAGGAAGACCTATAGCTTTGCAGAGTAGAATACATATATTAAGAGAAAAAGAACAGATCACCTCCAATATGGGAAATAACTGGAAGAAATAAGTATTTTCCTATTTTATGGAGGTTTTATTTGATGATAAATCTTTTTATTAAAAATCTGAATGGGATATAGGAACATTATAAACAATTCTTTTACTTTCCCCTCAATTGGAATCTCCGGATAGCCTCAACTCATAGCTAAAATTAGTGAACAGAGAAATTGATATAATCTAGGGATTTCACTACCAATCTGGTATACACCCAAGTGTGGGGGACATAGTTTTTAAGGATCTGAATGGAACTGCTAAGTGGGGAGACAGGAAATCAGGCTAAAGCAAAGGGACCTGACAGTTGGCAGAAATCATACGCTGAAGACAGTAAGAAAAAACATCTACAACACTGGGAACGTGAGGAAATTTGGTTTTCAGCATTAAGAAAACCTAAAATTAAGCTTAAAAAGCACACAAAAAAGAGTAGATTAGCATAGTATTAATAAAACAATTAATGTGTTCTCAAATTCTTTTATTTGGAATTTGTCAATTTGAACCCTACTGAAAATAAGCATTAAATCTTGCTTTAACTTATACTACTTGGGGTAGTGTTTTTTCAAATATTTTTAGCCCAAAATGAATCTGTGCTTGAGCAGGACATACAGGGAATGATGTCCTTAACCTTGGCCTATACCAGTAATCCACACTTCTAAGTACCTTATCTTCTCTCACTTTATCATGGTTCAGTATTTCTGTCCTTCTGGTGAACAAATTTACAGAATGAAGACGGTAAAGACAACTTTGCAACTCTCTAAAGTATCTTATTAACAGGAAACCAACTAGGAAAAGGTGATTTTGTTTGTGGACAGTGCTAGGCTCTGGACAGTGTTCATCTACTAGTGAGTACTGGATTCTCCAGAAAGGGAGGAGAGAAATAAATAAAGTCCAATAATGAACATGAAAGCTGAGGCCTCTGGACTGTTCACCTGGAAGGAAGGAGGCCTGAGGAGAAGGCTGTGATACCACCAGGCAGCTCAGGGCATCACAGAATGTCATGATTCGGCAGTTTCCTGTTTGAGACACTGTGAAGGTCTTCTGGAAATGGTACTTGTGCTGGCTCTGGCTGGAGGGCAGGCAGCTTAGAGAACGTGCTTGGGAACCCCTGGGTTGCTGTGAAATCTGATCCCGATGCTGCACAATAAGTTTTTGCAAGTCCTAAAATGAAAAAGAGCTTGTAAATATGAAGCTTTTTCATTTGGCATTTCCTTCATACACAATTCCTTGATCTAATACAAAGATATTTCTAATACAAAGATATTTCTTATCCTTTATATATGAACATGATTCCTAAAGAACTGCTGTAGTTTTCACAATATTTCAACAAGCAATTGAAATAGGGAGAGCACAGAATCAGAGTATTAGGGTTGAAAGTCCTTAACGGTTATTTTGTCTAAAACTCTCATTTTATTGATTCAAGGAAGTAAAAGGACTTAAACAAGTTCTGAACTATCAGGTAGCTGTTCAATTTTTTAAAAATTCAGAAATGGAGTAGAATTCATTATAAAGCAAATATGTAAACCCTAATCAGAAAGAGTTGATTATGTTTACTTCCGGAAAAACTTGGTAAATCCTGTTCATATCTGAGATGAACCTAAGTAACATTTAGATGTCTTCCCAATCCTTACTCCAAAAGTTCTTTGGATTAGAAAAGGCAAACTTACTTGGACACGACTATGAAGCTTAGTGCATTCATCAGTGAGTACTTGAAGTCGGAGCCGACACTGTGCTGATTCTAACTCAGCTTGCTTCCTTAGCATCTGCTCCTTCTGTAAGGAACTAGAGGGGGAAAGCCAGTAACAGGTGGAGATCAGAAAGGCAAGAGAAGACTTCTCATCAACATGGCACAGTAAATTCATGCTGTGATACTATGCTGCAAATATGTCATGACAGTGAATGAAATATAACAAGAGAAAAATCTCTCAAGTCCATAAATACTACAGAAAAGTAGCAGGCAGGCCTGAACTCATGAGCCTACTGGGGTGGGTCTCAGTGTTGAAGTAGGCAGTGATGGCCAGGAATTTGTCTCTTACTTGGGAATGGGGACTAAAAATGCAAAAAATGCAAAATGAGAGATTAGAGCCAAGCTCACTGCTTGAGGTAGAGCCAAATTATAAAAGAGTAAAATGACTTGTTAAAAGACTTAAGTTACCTATTGGATTAAAGGAAAATAAGGTATTGGTTGTTCATCAGTTTTTCAAATTAAATAGCTAAAGTTAAAAAGATAGAAAGTATAAACCAGGCAAATGTTAAAAAAAGACCAATTAGAATTAAAAAGGATGAATACACATAAAGAGAACAATATATAATGAAAGGACACATTTACCAGGAATAAAAATCATAAATCTGTATGCTCTGAAATATGAAATACAAAAAAAGAGATTTCTATTCCAATGAGAGAGAACAGAAAAAAAGACGAAAATTGGAAAGGAAGGGATAAAGCTGCTCTTATTAATATTCATGGAAAATTCAATGGAACCCACAAACTAATATATCAGAGTTCAACAAGGGTGCTGGAATCAAGATCAAAAAAGTTACATCAATGGCGTTCCATATACACCAGTTAACTGATCAGTAAATGTAACAGAAAAAAATTCATTCATAACAGCAATTCTAACAATAGCAATCTAAAAATAGAGTTAAATGGTATGTAAGACCTTTATGAAGCAAAGTACACTTGTAAAAGACACAAGAAAACAGTGAATAAGTGAAAGGATATTATATAATGTTCATGGCTGGAAAGGCTAAAAATCTCGAAGATGGCACTTCTCAAGTTACTCTGAAAGTTTAATGCAATTTCAGTCAAGATCTCAGAGGTTTTCATGGAACTTAGCAAACTAATTTTAAAACTAATATGAAAGAGCAAAGTGCCAAGAATAGCAAAGTCAATTTTGAAAAACAAGAATGTATTTTAACGCCATAATAAATTATAAACTGAAGTACTGGAACAAGAAGTAACAAACACACCATGGAACAAAAGAGTAGTCCATTTACAATATAGAAACTTAATTTAGGATAGAGGTAGCAATAGAAATTTATACAGAAATATACCTTTTAGTAATTAATACAATTGATTATCCATAAAACTAAAATTTAGGTAGATTAAAAACTTGTATAAAAACCAAAAATTTTAAAGGCTTTTAAAAGAAGATATTACGTCTCTATGATCATGAAGTAGTAGAGACAAAAAAACACAAAATGAGAGATTGAGAAATGACTACATTAAAATTAAAAACTTGTGTTCAACAAAAGATATCACAAACAAGTTAAGAAGACAAGTCATAGACTGGGAGATGACATGTGCAATGTATAGAACCAACAGTATAAGGAAAACAAAGAATGATAACTCAGTAAGAAACAACAAAATATTTTGCTCAATATAAATGAGCAAAAGATGTGAACACAAATTATAGAAGAGTACGTTCAACCTCATTAGCAATTGAGGAAATATAAATTAAATACTACTTCACTCCATGAAAACTAGCAAAAATTAAGTCTGATAATATAAAGTGTGTGAGGGTATAAAAAAATGAGAAATCTCTTACATTGCTGCTGATGAAAATATAAATTAGAATAGCCTCTTGGAAGAGTAGTTTGACAACATCTAGTAAAGCTGAAATTACATGTACTCTATGATAAAGCAATTCCATTTCTAGACCTAAAGAAACTCTCACCTATCTCTCTGAAGCATGGTTTATATTAACAGAAACTGGAAACCACCTAACTGTCCACTAATATGAAATACATACAGGTATATTCTAATTAGAAAACTAGAATACGCTATAGAAATTGAAATGAATCAACTAGAGCTACATGTACCAACCAGGATATGTGCCCTAAAAAGAGTATTAAGCAAAAACTCAAGCTACAGAAGAAAAATTATAATCCAGTAATATTTGCCTAAACTGTAAAAATTTTTTAAATCACACTGTATGTGATTTATAGACATAGATCCTCATAGATGGAGTTGAGAACTTAGTGCACAAGGAAGCATCTATTCTGTCTATAAGAATACATTTTTTAAAAGGCTCGAAACAAATATGGCAAATGTGAAGATTTGATAAAGTTTGAGTGCCTGGGTCTTCATTCTATCAGTCTATATTTATTGGCATTTTGAAATTTCTCTCCAGAGGCTAGGGAGCACACTGATTGATTGTAGAAGTCAGCACATTTTTACATACAATCACGCAATAACCATGCCTTTTCAACAAAATTTCCCCCTCCATGTAGCTGACATTCTAACAGCTACAAATAAGTATCTGTTGGAGAGAATGAAAAAAAAAAGGAGTAAAACTAAAACCACCTGTAATTCCACTCCTCAGTGACTAACCTGGAGTATTTTCTTTGTCTAGTTTGCAAAAATATAATCATACTAACAATGTGCTTTCACATGACAGCATATCATGTGCCCTTTAACATCAGCTTTAGTAAATGTACAGTATTCCATCACACGAATATGCCAGAGTTAGTCAACCAATTAATCCTCTCAGCTAGGATTATTAACTAAATGAAAAGTCTGATTAAGTAAATCTTTGAACACATCTAGGTCGCTTCTTTAGAATAAATGCCTGAAGCAGAATTACTTTTAAGGCTTCTGAAGCATATTGCCAAAGGCTTCTCTAAATGTTTGTGCTTGTACATTTTTTTACCAGTAATGCACAAGAGAACCCACATCCCTGCCCTCTCCCAATTAATCTTTAATGTTCTTAAAGCATATTTTACAAGTATTGTTATTAGCAACTGTTCATGGGCTTCCAAAATCCCGATAATTTCTTGCATTATATTCCATGTGCAAAGCTTCAGTTATGAATCTTCTGTGTAGAGAACTTCTACAGGAGGGCTTAGCAACACAAGAAACAAAAATCCTCATTAAAAAAAAAGTATCTTTAAGCTTACTCTAGTGACAAGGAGACTGAGATTTGGAGAATGTTCTAGATGGCCATGAATTGGCTACAAAGAGTAAGACGGGATTCAGTGTTCACAATATTTAGTAGCAGAGGCAGGCAGGAAACGTAAAACCCCTAGGGAAGAATCTGGACAGGCTACAAAAAATCCAGGATATCCTTCTGGTTGGGTCTATTGCCCCAGCCGAGGTGTGAGGTATTACTGTATGGCTATAAAGTTTCTCTATGACTTTTGAATTCAGGAGGGCTTAACACGCCATGGTCTTGGCCTCCCTAGGTCATACTACCTTTAGTCTTAAAGCTGACCTCAAGTTCACACACCTAAGTGCTCCTGCAGAGCTACCTCTTCCAATCAGCACACAACACTCAGGCCCTAAAAGCAGAGGCTTATGAGAAGTGCCAAGCACACAGAGGAACAAGTGGCACAGTCTACCACCTGCTGCTCTTCTTCCATCTCCCTCTCTTTCAGGAAAGGAGACCTTCATCCTCCACTTCTCCGTTCTGTTTTACTGCGCATTGACTTCTTTCTCTGGGATTCTATTCTATTCTTTCTCAGGGGTTAGAGCAAAAGTCCTGGAGCCTACATTCATTGAGCAAGCTGAAGTCACAATTATTTGTTACTCCAGACCATCATTTTTAATGCTATATTCAGCAAACCATGAAGATACCCTTCAGATGATCAGATAGGTATCATAAATCACACTGTGAGACAGATTGTCGATGATCCCCAGAGATCCTCAGTCATAGCCCAAGGAAAGCCTCAGAACCACACTAAAAGTGACTCATACCTCCTTTTTCAGATGTGCCTACAAGGAACCAAAAGGAAATATTCCAGTTAGGCAGACTCTTGCCACCTACCTTTTCATGAGCTCCTGTTCACTAGTATCCAAAGCTCTCAGGGTTCGGGCATAAAGGACAACGATGTCACTGTGCTTGGCTTTCTTGTTGCACTAAGGAGCCCAACAGGACACAATTAGTGTGGTTCTAGGAATCCTCCTGACTTAACGTGTTGACTGTACACATGGACAGTTCTTAACTATAGTCTTTACCTGGGGACATTTTCGTGCCTGTCCTTTGAGCCATTTAGAAATGCACTTATACCCAAAGAGGTGCCCACAGCGCAATGCTGAGAGCCGGTGATCTCCAGCATTGGTCCACTGTTCCAAACATATTGTGCAAGTGTCCCCTTCTTCCTCCTCCGTAGAAGAAGGTAGAAGAGAGTTAAACTTCTTGGGAGACTGCTGGATGGAAACCAAAATACATTCAAGTTAGAGAAAATGCAAAATCAGTCTTGAAGGAAACTGGTTAAATGTAATACATTTACATTTCTGTATTACATAAAGACATGAAAATATTACTACCCTTTGAGCTTATGAAATTCTTGTTATTTTTCATTCAAATGAAGAAATGGAGCCATCTTTATGAAGATACAAACACAAAACAAACCTAGAAGTGACCCAACCACAGATAATCAACAAAATGGAATATTAGGTTTGTTATACATTCAAAATTAGGTTCACAATCAACTCAAGTAGCTATAAAATACCTGGCTCATGTGAATAAAGAAAAAAATACAAGGAAAACAAAAAAGAATATAAACAGTCAGCTTATATAAAAATACAAATGGTAAGTGTTCGCTTATAATTAAAGAAATAAAAATTAAAGTAGGAGACCACTTTTTCCCTCTATTAGATGGCATAAATTGATGTCTGATGATACCAAGCACAACTGAGGGTAAGGGAGAAATTAGCATGCTTATGTACTGCTGCTGCAAGTAGAAACTGGCACAAACTTTCCAGAGGGCAATTTGGCATTATCTATCAACACTAAAATACATATTCTTCCTTTGATACAGCAATCTCTCTGCTAGAAATATATCCCATGAACATAACCACAAATACTTGCCAAGACAATAGTACAAGGATGCTTAGTGCAGCATGACCTTAACAGGAAACAACAACAAAGAAAGAAAAAAAGAAAAAGGAATAACCATAGTGTACATGGCAAGGGAAGAGTTAACTAAAAATGTATTCATATGATAAAACACTATGCAGCTATTACTACTACTAAGAACGAGATTCAATTTTACGTACTGATAATAAAAAGCTCTCCAAGATGCAGTAAGTCAGGGGGAAAAGAAAATAGGATCAGAAAAAGATATAATACAATTCCTTTTGTGTACCTTTCAAAGTAAAACATTTAAATGAATTCAGAGAAGTTAAAGGATACAAAATTAATCTACAGTGATCTACACAGTAATAATGAACTATCAGAATGAGAAATGAGGAAAATAATCCCATTTATGAACTGCATCAAAAAGAACATAGTATCTAGAAATAAATCTACCAAAGAGGTAAAAGACCCATACTCTGAAAACTATAAGGCATTGATAAAAGAAACTAAAGATTACACAAATGGAAAGATATACCTTGCTCATTAACTGGAAGAATATTGTTAAAATAATCATACCCCCCAAGGCAATCTACAGATTCAATACAATCCCTGTCAAAATATGAATGGCATTTTTCCTAGAACAAATAATTCTAAAATTTGTATGAATACCAAAAAGACTCCAAATAGCCAAAGCAATCTTGAGAAAGAAGAACAAAGCTAGAAATAACATGCTCCCTGATTTCAAACTATACTACAAAGCTACAGTAATTAAAACAACATGAGACTGTCACAAAAATAGACACACAGATCAATGGAACAGAGAGCCCAGAAATGAATCAAATGAATGCAAACTCATGGGCAATTAATTTATGACAAAAGAAGCAAGAATGCACAATGAGGTAAAGACAACCTCAATAAATGGTGTTGTGTAAACTGGACAGCTGCATGCAAAAGAATCAAACTGGACTATTTTCTCACATCATATACAAAAATAAACTCAAAATGCATTGAAGACTTAAATGTAAGACCTGAAAACCCATAAAACTTCTAGAAGAAAACATAGGCAGTATGTTCTTTGACATCAATATTAGCAATATTTTTCTGAGTATATCCTCAGGCAAGGGAAACAAGCAAAAATAAACAGGACATCGAACTGAAAGTCTTTTGCACAGCAAAGGAAACAATCAACAAAACAAAAAGGTAACCCACTGAATATAAGAAGATATTTGCAAACAATGTATCTGGTAAGGGGTTAATATCTAAAATATTTAAAGAACTCATACAACTCAATGTCAAAAAAAAAACCTGACCAAAAAATGGGCAGAAGATCTGAATAGACATTTTTACAAAGGAAACACTAAGACTGTTGATAGACACATGAAAAGAAAAGATGTTGAACATCACTAATCATCAGGGAAATGCACACTAAAACCACAACATGCTACCTATCACCTTACAAGTAAGTGTTGGTGAGGATGTGGAGAGAAGGGAACACTTGAGCTGTTTGGTGGGAATGTAATTGGTGCAGCCACTTTGGGAACCAGTATGGAAGTTCCTCTAAAAATTAAAAATGATCCAGCCATATGATCCAGTAATTTCACTTCTGAATATTTACAGGAAGAAAATAAAAATACTAATTCAAAAAGGATACACCCATTGATATTCACAGCAGCATTATTTTTCAACAGCCAAGATATGGAAGTAACTCAATTGTCCTTCAATAGATAAAGGGACAAAGATGTGGTACACACACACACACACACACACACACACACACACACAGGAATATTACTAAGCCATGAAAATTTTGAAATCTTGCCATCTGTGACAACATGGATGGATCAAGAGGGTACTATGCTAAGTGAACTAAGTCAGAGAATGACAGATACCATATGACCTCACATAGATAGAATCTAAAAACAAAACAAAAATGAGAGCAAATGGTTGGTTGCCAGGGAAAGGGGGAGTAGGGATATGGCAAAATAGGTAAAGGGGATTAAGAGGAACAAACCTCCAGTTATAAAATAAATAAGACATGGGGACGTACTATACAGCATGAGGAATATGGTCAATAGTATTCTAGTAACTTTGGAGACAGACAGTTACTAGACTTATGGTGATCACTTCATAATGTATGCAAATGTCAAATTACTATGTCGTATACTGGAAACTATAATATTGTACATCAACTGTATTTCAATAAATGAAGAACATTTATACACATAAATAAATTTACATGAACAAAAATTTTTTCTCGAGAGAAAAAATAAAAACAGAGGCCATATAGAAACACGCAAAAAAGTAGGTCAATGTTTTGGAACTCGCACAGTACACAGCTGATATTAAGGATAATGGAGTTATTTTTAAAAATAAAAATTGTTTATCACATAGCAATCATTCTGCCAAATAGTTTACAAACTGTATTCACATCTACTATTTTAACTGATACTTAACCTTGTTAAGTAGGCAGGACAAGTTCTCCTCACACCTCCTCCAACCCCAGGGTTTTAAACCTAAGGGGAAGAAGTCTTACAAATAGTGAGTAACTTGTATGGGATCCATACCTGGACCTCCTGCCTACAAAATCTGTGAGCTTTCCATTTCAGTCTGTAGCCTCTTCTTCAAATGAAAACATAAACCTTTCATTCATTCATTCATTCATTTATTGTTGGGGGGAGGTAATTAGGCTTATTTATTTATTCTTAGAGGAGGTACTGGGGATTGAAGCCAGGACCTCATGTATGCTAAGCATGAGCTCTACCACTTGAGCTATACCTCCCCTCCTCTTAAATCTTTCATTTAAGATAAACAAGTTTATACTGTATAGCACAGGGAAATATATACAAGACCTTATAGTAGCTCATGGTGAAAAAGAATATGAAAATGAATGTATATTCATGTATGACTGAAAAATTGTGTACACCAGAAATTGACACAACATTGTAAACTGACTGTAACTCAATTAAAAAAAAAATCTTTCATTTAAAAGGATGTTCATATTACCTGTTTGGGGAGAGTCTCTCCTCCACTGTCACATGTAACTTCTTGCTCTGCTGAGGTATCTCCTAATTGCTCTGCCAAGTGGTTTCCAGAAAGGAGGGGATAGGTAATATACAAAAGAAGACGTAAGTCAGGTATAAGGCTAGTAGGAAAGCCGGACTCAACACAGCTTTCCATTTCTAACTGGGAGTGTTGTTGTAAAAGGGATGACAGCTCCCCAGGCAGCATCAATGAATTTTTAAAATGTAGAATAGTACAGTTAACCTACAAGTACTCTCATCCAATTTCAAAAATAATCAATATTTTGCTAATCTTGTTACACCTAAGCCCCCATTCCCATTATTTTCTTTTGGAATACTTATGAAAAACCCTAAAATGGGATTTCACTTTTGTAACACTTGCTGATAAGGATTCTTTACAAAAACACTCTCTATTACACCTAACAAAATTAACAATAATCCTTCAGTACCATTCCAGACACACAGTTTGTACTCAAAATTACCGAACTGTTATAAAGTTATTCTTTACAATAGATTTATTCCAATCAGGATCCAGACAAGGTCTCCAAATTGCTGTCTCTTAAGTCTTTTTCATTTATAACAATTCTCCTTCACTTATTTCTATCCTCTCCTTGTGACTGACTTGTTGGGGCAGATTTGGTCATTTGTCTTACATCCTCAATTTGGCCGACTGCTTCCTTGTGGTGTTGCTTACTTATTGCTCCATTGACTACCTTTCCTATAAACTCGCAGTTAGACCTAGACGCCTCAGTAGATTCAATTCTGTTTTTTGGGAAGAGAAGGGGAAGTTAGAATATCTATGATGTGTGCTTCTGATCGCAGCACATCAGGAGAGACTCTTACTGGGTTCAGGTGAAGTCAGTCAGACCCCTAGACTACCTAGTACCTCATCAACATTTCAAAACCTCCACTAATGATCAAGATGGTGATTTTAAAACTTTAGTCATTTTTCTTTTTGAGGCTCAAATTGTCTCATTGCTTTAAAAAATCTTTTACTGAAATGTAATATACACAAAGAAAAGTGTATCTTAAGAATTCATTTTAGTGACTTTTCACAAACTGAACTATAAACCAGAACATCACCAACTCCAAGAGTGTCCCTCATACCTTGATGTCCTCCTTACATCTTGGGAGGGGGGAGCCAGGGAGGTGAACTTGTCTCCACCAAAGTTTAGGTTACTTTACTAAATTTTAACACCATTGACTGATTTTGCCTATTTTTGTATATAAATGGCATCTCTGAGCTATCCACTTGTTATGTCTGCTACATTTGTTCTACACTGTTTACAAGATTCTTCCATACTTATATGTGGAGTTGTAATTCATTGTCACTGCTATACAGTGTTTTACTGTGTAAATTTGTAACAATTATTTATCCATTCTGTTCCTGATGAATATTTGGATAGTTTTCAGTTTTTGCTATTAAAAACAGTGCTATTATATTCTTGTACATGTCTTTCATCAACACATGTACTCATGGGACATTTTACATAAGTGGAATCATAAAGTATGCTGTCATAAATTTTTTCCTAAAATTTTATGTAATTTTCTTATATTGCTTATAGATTTCAAAGTATTCCTTACTCCTGGTTTTTATCACTTATGTATTTTTCCAATACTAAATGGTTTCATTTTTCACACTAGATCACTGACCCCTTATATCCTGGTTTATAGCATGAGGAATGAATCTAACTTTGTTTTCTAGTTAGCTATCCAGTTTTAACAATAATACTAATTTAAAAGTCTGATTTGAGATATTCTCTTTACAATACATTAGATGCTCATATACGTGTAGGTCTTTTTCCAATGTTCCATTTGTAGTATGTCTTCTATTTTAGAGCTGAATGACTCCATTTTTGAGGTATCATTTACCTTGTTCCTCTATTTCCTTCCTGTAAACTGTGCAAAATGGTTATTGTATCTAGAGTCTCAAGTTGATTCAGGATGTTTTTTGGCGGCTAGTACTTCCTAGGTGGTATGGATATTTTTTATTGCAGCACATCAAGATGCACATAAAGTGGTGGTTTCACTCTTCAAAATGCTAAGATTAATCAATGAGTTCTAGCACTGTCAGTCTTGTTCCTCCAGTGAAAAGAATGGTTGTAGGATTCGCTGATGGTCTTTGCCTAGATACATCATCTCACTAGGAGCCATAGAGCCCCACCTATCATTCTTGCTACAATTATTAGCTGGAATTTTTCTATTTAAAAAAAATTTCCTAGGGGTGGGTGGGAGGGATGAATAGGCAGAGAACAGAGAATTTTTAGGGCAGTAAGAATACTGCATATGATATTATAATGATGGATGTATGTCATTATACATTTGCCCAAACTTATATAATGTACACCACCAAGAATGAACCCTAAGGTAAACCACAGACTTTGAGTGATTACAGTGTCTAATAAATGCACCATTCTGGTGAATGATGCCAATAATAGGGAGTCAATGCATGTGCCAGGGGCAGGGACAAAGGGTATATGGGAAATCTCTATCTTCCTCTCAGTTTTGAAACATAAGCTACTCTTAAAAAAAACAAAAAAATGAACAAACACACAAAAGACCTTCTTCATCAACGATTTGGTTTTTCCTGATACAGTTCACAAAGGAAAGGTGGGATAAATGTTTAATCCTTGATTTACCAGTTTTCAGAGCAATGAGTCAGAGCTCTAGTAACTTATTATGGTGATATGGTTTGGGTTTTTTTAAGCACACAATTATGAATTTATAGATTCTCACAGATTTGATATATTTCAATCTATAATCCAAAATAACATTCAGTATTCTTTTTAATGCTCAAATTGTCCCATCTTTGGCCACTAGGGTCTCCTTCAGAGTTGCACCTGAGCCTACTGACATAACTGACATGATAAGACTTAGATGGCTTCCTTGCTTTCTAGCACAATTAAATGCCCTAGGCTCATCTTGTGTATTTCTTTTTCTTTTCTTTTTGCGTATTTCTTATCATAGACCTGGGAAGCCATTTGTCCAAGAAGCCCTGGCTCCCTTTGGTGTGAAAAGACCACAATGTAGGTTATCAGAGGGTTTTTAATGTAAGCTTTAGGGGTCCCTGCCCATCTACTGCTAAATAAAGTTCCACTTGCACAGTATACAACATTACACTAAGACTTAAAAAGTAGCAGACTAGACAGGGTGTTTAATTAACAAAGTTTTTCTTTTGAATAAAGAATCTATTTCATTCTCAGATTTCTAAGAAAATGAAAAGGAATATAAAGTGCCACTATAAAGTAACCAACTCAATTCAATGGGTCACAAATCACACTAAATTGCAAGCCAGATCAAATCGTCTCTATACAGTTATGGCCAGTGAAAGCTTTGACCTATAAAGCGGTAATCTATGACATTTGGGGGCAAAAAGGAAAGTACCAAAACACAAGTCTAGAGTTTCTAACCTTCTGGAATCTAACCTTTCTGGATGTTAGCCTTGTGAATCATCCGGATAAAATACTCACCTTCTAAAACAACAGCTCTAGGTTCCTCTGTCTGGACAACCCCCTCTTCATACTCTGTGGAGCTGTCACTGTCAGAATCAGAACTACCTGATCCCTGCAAGTCTACAGAGACTGGATTCCTAGTCTCCGAATCATAAGAAGTGGTTGGAGAATGAGGCTGCGTCCTGCTCACTTGAAAGTATGCATCCAACGGTGCCCTCAACCTATGTAAGCAGAAAGACAACAGAATTCTAGTAAAATACACCAACATCACAAGAATAATCCATAGTAATTTGGAGGCAAATCCTAGTCTTTTCAACTCATTGCCAGGCCATTAATTGCTGCCTTTGAACACTGAAGCAGGAATAGCAATTTAGGCAGATGTTGACTGGCCTGATATGCTCTTTTCCATTCAATTATTTCATTTAGCCTACAATGGAGCTTGATCCCTAAGTTAAAAGCTAATTCTACTCTATTGGCCTTTCTTTTGTCAATATCTTTTAAAGACATGACTCATTAATATATTTTACTTAATTAACTAAGAAAGAAAGGAAGACAGACACAACTCAGCAATTGGTCTGCTGTTATTAAGAGGTTGAAAAGAGAGTGGGAAAGAAGAAAAAGGGCCCTGTTGATCATATATGGCCTTACGTGATTCTGCTGCTGTTGCTACGCAGAATGAAGTCTTTGGAGTACAGTATGAAGTCTGGCTTCAGTCATCATTGTTTCACCCCTTATATTAAGCCATTCTTCTTTTCAAGCTAAATAATGTCAAAGGACAAACATTCTTTCTTTTGCCTGCTCAAACCTGCTGTTCAATTCTCTTGGTGATTTTTTTTTTCCATTTAGTGTATATGTCAACTATAGCATTTCTACTTTGTACATTTTTATAACTTCAATCATCTGTTTAGTGACACACTGTTATTAATACTTTGCTTTAGTTCTTTGATTATATTTAAACAGCAGATTTAAAGTTTGTCCAGTAGGTCCAATATCTTGACTTCTTGGTGTACAGTTTCTATTTTTTCTTATTTTCCTGTGTATGTTATATTTTCATTACACACCTTGTAATTTTTTCTTGAAAACTGGACATTTCAATAGTGTAATGTGGAAACTCTGGAAATCAGATATCCCCCCTTCCAGGATTTGTTGTTGTTGCTATTTCTAATAGTTGTTATTATTTGTTTAGGGACTTTGCTGAAGTAATTCTGCAAAGTTTGCATTCTTTGCTGTATGTGGCCACTGAAGTTTCTGTTTGGTTAGCTTAGTGGTCAGAGTTCATGACTAGACAGACATTTCCTTAAATACTTGGAACCAGTAAGACCCCTAGTCTTTGCTGAGGGACTTGATGTGTGTTGGGGCACGCTGTCAATAATCATTCAGGCAGGTGACAGCTCTGCCTTTGCCTTCATTTCTTGCTTACCCAGAGCCTTGAGGTCAGCCAGAGTTGTAAGCTTAGTGCCTTCTTAGGTCTTTGCTGAGCATGAGCACAGCTGCACACAGCCCCAAGCATGTATGTGGCCTTCTAGATTCCAAGCAGTATGTCAGAGCTTTTCAAAACCCCATGTGAAGATTTCATTCCTCAGCTTTTCCCTTTAAGATTTTTGGTTAGTCTGTTGCTCCAATGGTCATCCATTGCCTCAGACAGACCCTGGGAAATAGGCTTTAGGTTTTTTGCATTGGGCAAGTCAGAGATAGCCTTTCAAGTGGGATCTTCCAGGGACCACCAAACAGGTCAAAGAAAGAGAATTCTTTGGGAATGAGGCTTTGAAGGAGCTTTGATTCCATTCCACTCTCTTTAGTCACTTCCAGGCTGTGGCTTTTCACTGATTGCAGGCAGTTAGTTTTCAAGACTACTATGGAGCCAAAGAAGGGGATGGGAATAGGGGATGCCACAAAACTCACTGGTCTTACTGAGACACAGCTGTTTTTAATAATCACTCCATGAATTGCTACAAGTATATGTTAATTTCTAAGGCACTGAAAAAGTTGATTTTTATAAATTTTGCCAGTTGTTTCACTGATTCTATGGAGAGAATTTTCTGAGATCCTTACTCTGCCATTTTCACTGATGTCACTCAGGTTTCCTTTTCAGAAAAAAGCTAATCAAGTTTATGAACTTATTTTGGGGAATATGCATGAACAGCAGCTATAGCTATTCATGAGAATATGCACATAACAGCATTTCCTAAGGACATTTTAACCAAATGAAATACATAATAAAGGCAGGCTACTACACACATATCAATAGCATTCTGCATAGAAACCAGTTTTTAAAAAATCACTCATCAATATTGCTTTTAGTAGCAAAACAGGCATTTCCAAGATCAGGTGGGGACACAGGAAAGGGAAACTATGAAAAGCAATGGGAGGCAGTGCTGGGAGTATAGTCCTGAAACCTAAGAAATCCTCCTCTTTCCCTGCACTTACTACCTCTGAAGTAAATAATAGTATAGTAAATTCTTGCCCCTTGCTTACCCTCTGTAGTCCTAAGATTCCATAAGCTCCATGGGAACTGGCACCCTGATCTGTCCTGTTCACCAATGTATCTCCAAGGCAAAAGTTCAGTCTCTCGCACAGTGGAGTGTTACAAATATTTGATGAATGAGTGATGACGCTGGCAGCTAGAACCAAGCAGCCTCAAACAAAGAAACACGAGAGGAGTTTGTGACTGACTGAGAAGCCTGTTGGGAAAAATATCTCACTACGCAGGTTTCCCCAATTTTGGCTTCTTGGTGGAGACTCAGGCAAAAGCTCCTTACCTTGGTCCAGGCTCTCAACACCCGGCTTAGGCATAGTCTGTCAGGTGAGTAAATGCCAAACACCATAATGAGAAATTTATCTCAAGGAATTCAGAAGGTATAAGCAATCAGACCTGGGAAAGGTCAGACTTTTACGTGAATTTGTGTGGGATTTATTTACAACACAATATTTAGAGAAAAAAACTTAATGCCACATTTATCTGGCTCCAGAATCCAAGTTCTCTCCATTGAACTGCACAGTTCCTTGACTTTATTTTACTCTCTTTGTGGAAACAGACATACAACTGTCAGTTAAATAGTTTGACTGACATCCTTTAAAATCTAAATTCTGTAACTCAATCCCTGAGCACAGATTCTACATACATCAAGCAATTTTCTGATCAGGGTTTGGCTTCTATGTGTAAATATCCCCAGGAGAATCATGCTGACCATGCCAACAAGAAAATTCGGTATCTGTGGTGTTTCTATTTTTCTCCGTAAGTTGGCATCTGGTTTATAAGTGTCACTCTCCTGTGAATTGGTTAACACAAGTGTGCCCAACCAAGAGCAACACCCCTACCCCCCACCCTAGCCAATGAATGTATGAACAACCAAGCCTGAGGACTACAATAGAGGCCTCTTCACAGTCAGCCAGTTCCCAGGGACCCTACTCTTAAATCTCAGCCCCCTTATTTCAACAGAGTCCCCAAACTCCACTACAATGTACTTTCACCTGTGACATAAATGTATGAAATCTTACTTTGCTTTCAAAATCTGAGAGAATGACATCTTAAAATAACAAAGTAGCATGCATTTGCAACTCTTGTCAACACTGGTCATCCTAGATGGATCACATCTAGAAGTGACCAGGCACTAGAGACTGGAACCACAGGAATCACAGGCCCTGGTATGGTAATCAGCAGGATCCACATGGAAAAGAATGCTGAATCCAGAATCACAAGTCACAGTCTCAGTTCCAAAGTCACCTCAGTCAAATCACAAATCACCTCATCAGCTTTCTCACTTGTCAGACATAGGTAATTGAAGGTCTAACCACCACTTTTTAGTGTCATCTCATTATTTTCATAGTGTTAAAAAACAAATGGATCTGATTGAAGCTTCCTCTGCTTGTGTAGACAACAGTCAGATCCAGGTCCCAGTACCAGCTCTAACCTCCTCTGTGTTGTTCCTTGAGACCCTGAACAAATCACTCTTTCAGGGTCCAAGTTTCTTTCACATTTAAAATGAAGAGGTTAAATTCAATCTCTCTGAACATCATGAAGACATTTAGGAGGCCAAATGTGAAAAAAGGATTTTGAATAAAGTAGGAGGAAGTTAAAAAACAGGCAAGGCATAGACAATTGTTATTTTTCATAATAACCCTATCACAACTTAACAGCTAAGCCCTTCAAGAGGAAAGTTCAATTCAAAACTTATGAAAGAGAATTATTCAATTCTGCAACACATTCTCAGGTGAGGAGGGCTGGAATGTTTCCCACTTAGTCACATTCTACTTTTCGCAAGGCTTCTCTAAATCCAGCCTGTCCGTCTTCCAAAATCTACTGCACTACTAAGGGGAGTACCAATGAATAAAGAATCCTGAGCAAGTGGAGGAACTTTGCAAGTTAAGTACTTTCTTGATGTGCAAGATACAAATGATCTAAATAAAAGCCAGCCTCCACGGTACCGTTGCCAACAAACTACCACCTAGTTTTCAAAGCTTATTGGTGTAACTTATCCCCTCAATTACTTTATGAAGTAAATTAGGCAGTCACTTTTATTTTCATCTGACTTACGAGGTAAAGGGAGTTCAGAAAGATTACCTGACTTGCCAAGTCACAATGCCAATTCTTCGCAGCACTGAGGCATATCATGAGTACGTAAGAGTCATAATTCCCAATCTGGCATGAATCTCAAAATTTATATAAACATATATATATTTACCTGGCACTGTTTGTCCTCTGAGACCCTCCAGCTCTTGCCCTGCGTGAAGCTGAATTCCTCCTCCTCCTCACTCTCACTGGCCCCACATTGCGGTCTGAAGGTGGTCTCAGGAATTCTAGCATGCCATGAAGTCTCTGCAGCCCACTGATAAAGCTGTTCATTGAATCCAATGAAGATACTCGCACGGTGTGGTTAGCATCAGATCCTTGCCTCTGCTCCTCTGAAGCTCCTGGACCGATAATCTGCACATTCTCTTCTCCTGAGAGTTCCACTTCCCCTGTCAGGTCAATGGACACCTGTGGAGCAGGCTGGAGCAGGGGTGGTCCCCCTTGGCTGCTGACTACCTCATCAGGAGGGGGCTGGAGCAGGGGTGGTCCCCCTTGGCTGCTGACTACTTCATCAGGAGGGGGCTGGAGCAGGGGTGGTCCCTCTTGGCTGCTGACTACTTCATCAGGAGGGGGCTGGAGCAGGGGTGGTCCCCCTTGGCCGCTGACCACTTCAGCAGGAGCAGGCTGCTCTGCAGCATGATCTGACTGCACCTGAAGATCACATTCCATTGCTTCATGAGCCATTACTAGGGAAACAGTATTTGTAAAAAGTATTAGTAAAGCAGATAAAACATGCCATGTAGCTAATATAATCATATCTGTCTTTTAGTATATCTGTTTAAGATCATTTGTGGCAAAACTGAGAAACTTTAAAAATGATTTTATTTTCACTTTTTCCCCCATAACAAGCGCTTATGACCAGTTTTCCTGTGTGCCCTTTGAAAACATGAAGTCATGTGATCATAGCACTATCCTTTAAAATAGATCTATAAAATAAGAGGATTGAACTATTGAAAGTAATCTCCCAGACCTCTTACAGTTCTCCATCGTGGCCTGAATATGGACATTTACTAAAACAAATGCATATAATACTATATTCAATTTTAGTAGGCAACGTTCATCATTCATAGTAACAAGTTGTAAAGAATAAACACAGAAAGGACATTTCTATACTTGCATAATGAACTCAGTTACTAACTAGAAAAAGAAATTTACCTATTTGTGCAACCTTTATTTACCCCAACCTTTTCATAATTTTTGTTTCCTATTTCTAATTCCATTCAACAAATATTTATTAAGCACCTGTCATGTAGTCAGACACTCCACAGAAGTAAACACAGGCAAATGGATAAGACCTTGTATAACAAAGTTTCAAACAAATAGGAGAATAAACAAATCAATGTGAAAATTATACCTTGTGCTATTTGGTTTTGGGAGTGGGAAGTAAGGAAAGGAGGGTTAGCTAAAAGCCTGGAAAAGTAGTTAATGTCTCGTAGGCAAACAATCAATCAAAAACCTCCTCTCCCTATGCTACAGAAAACTGGAGAACTGAACCAGACATGCTTAAGATCAGCATGGCGGGTAGCACAGCAGTGAAAACATGGAGTTAAGTGAAAGTCTGCAAACTGAACAATGTGAGACATTTCCAACCCTTCTCCCCAGTTTCCCTGCCACACAAATCCAGGACACACTATTCTGGTTTATATACATTCTCTGTGCCTCAAGGCAGGAGATTCTAAAGGCCTGTTTTCCAGAGAAAATCAGCTTAAAAGGAAAGACCTATGAATACGGACATTTGTGAATCCCCCAAGAAAATGGCTGTCTATGTATCTAACAGTAAAAGCCCACTGGTTGGTAAGGTTCAGCTACTCATACAGAGCTAGCAATCAGTTTTCTGGGGTTCTCTCCTTAAAAATGAACAAACAGCCAACGATCAACTGACATTTGAGGAAAGCCTCCAATGTGAGATAGAGGCCAAAGCAGACAAAGAGAAGAAACTTGGAGAGAAGAAAGGAAGACAATGCAACAAACAGTAATAAGTAAATAAGTACATAAATAAATAAATCCAAACTTAAAAGAATGCCAAGGGAAAAAAAGAACAAATCAGAAAATAAGAAAGAGACAAGATACAATAAACCTCCTAGAAGAAAATATAGGCAAAACATTATCTCACATACATCTCAACAATGTTCTCCTAGGGCAGTCTACTCAAGAAATAGAAATAAAAGCAAGAATAAACAAATGGGACCTAATTAAACTTACAAGCTTTTGCACAGCAAAGGAAACCATAAGCAAAACAAAAAGACAACCTAAGGAATGGGAGAAAATTTTTGCAAAAGATGAAACTGACAAAGGCTTGATCTCCAGAATATATAAGCAGCTCATATGACTTAATCAGAAAAAAACCCAATCCAAAAATGGGCAGAAGACCTAAACAAGCAATTCTCCAGTGAAGACATACGAATGAATGATCAACAGGCACATGAAAAAATGCTCAGTATCACTAATTATCAGAGAAATGCAAATCAAAACTACAGTGAGGTATCACCGCACACCAGTCAGAATGGCCATCATGCAAAAGTCCACAAATGATAAATGCTGGAGAGGCTGTTGAGAAAAGGGAACCCTCCTACACTGCTGGTGGGAATGCAGTTTGGTGCAGCCATTGTGAAAAACAGTATGGAGATTCCTCAAAAGACTAGGAATAGACTTACCATATGACCCAGGAATCCCACTCCTGGGCATATAACCAGAAGGAACCCTACTTCAAAACGACACCAGCACCCCAATGTTCATAGCAGCACTATTTACAATAGCCAAGACATGGAAACTGCCTAAATGTCCATCAACAGATTACTGGATAAAGAAGTTGCCTATTTATACAACGGAATAGTATTCAGCCATAAAAATGACAACATAATGCCATTTGCAGCAACATGGATGCGCCTGGAGAATGTCATTCTAAGTGAAGCCAGAAAGAGAGAGAAAACTACCATATGATATCACTCATATGTGGAATCTAAAAAAAAAAGACAAATGAACTTAAATATAAAACAGAAACAGACTCACAGACATAGAATAAAAACTTGTAGTTGCCAGGGGGGAGGGGAGTGGGAAGGGACAGACTGGGAGTTCGAAATTTGTAGATACTGACAGGTATATATAGACCAGATAAAGAAGTTTATACTGTATAGCACAGGGAAATATATACAAGATCTTATGGTAGCTCAGAGTGAAAAAGAAGGTGAAAATGAGTATGTGCATATTCATGTATGACTGAAAAATTGTGCTCTACACCAGAAATTGGCACATTGTAAACTGACTATAACTCAATAAAAAAAAAAAGAAAATAAGAAAGAGCTCTTAGAAAATTTACAGCCAAAATAAATGCTTTGGGGGGAGAGTACAGGTCAGTGGTAGAGTGCATGCCTAGCATGCACAAGGTCGTGGGTTCAATCT
Organism: Camelus dromedarius; assembly: GCF_036321535.1. Taxonomy (NCBI): domain Eukaryota; kingdom Metazoa; phylum Chordata; class Mammalia; order Artiodactyla; family Camelidae; genus Camelus; species Camelus dromedarius. The sequence continues at coordinate 31,632,712 of NC_087444.1, read as the reverse complement.
CCAGTACCTCTATCAAATTAAAAAAAAAATTAATAAGTAAATAAACCTAATTACCCCCCCCAAACAAACAAACAAAAATGCTTTAATAGAAGGATTGGAAGATAAAGACGAGGAACTCTTTCAGAAGGTAAAATAACAGACACCCCCCAAAACAGTAAGATTAAAAGGTCAAGCCAAAATATTCGATTAACTGAAGCACAAGAATGAGAGAACTCAAAATGGAGAAGAAAGTGAAGCAAAACTTCTGGTCAGGATGGAACCATAAGCTCTTCCAACTAACAACCTAAAACAGTAAGTTTCCTAAAAAAATTATATCAAATAGAAAAAAGCAGGTTACAGATGAATCCATTATTAATTCCATTTTTAGGATACTTAAAAATACACAAGATCAAGCTATGATATGGGCTTTTATATTAAAAAAAAAAAAAGATAGTAGTATAAAACAAGCCTGGGCGGAAAAAATACCAAATTCAGAAGAGGGAGCGTGCAAGGGTACAGATGAGACTTTGACTACATAATTTTCTTTTTTTAAAAAAAATAAGTTGAAAGGGAAGGAATTCTATCAAAAGGTCAAGATTTATCAGATGTGAGTAGTGAATGCACAGGTCTTTAAAAAATTATTCTCTGTACTTTCCAGTCTGGTTAAATATTAAAAAGTTAAAATATCAAAAATTTCTTCCCGTATATGCCAGTTCTGACTAGACGTGAAAGGCCGAGAGCCGAATCCTAAGTCTGATTCAGCAGTGTATCCCATGCAGCAACAAGTATATAGCAGATGCCAAATACCAGTTGAATTACCCACCATACACCCGAAAAAAAACAAACAAAAAAATCAAATCACAAAACCAACCAAAAAAACTCCAACAACTAAGAATACATCGGCACCTGATACAGAGAGAGCGCGATAGCACAGATATAGAAAGTTCTCTGAACAGCGCTGTCATGGAGCAAAGCTTCCCAATCCATGTGGAGGAATATAGATCTTTCCAGACGTCAGGCTGACCAGGGATGCCTACAGCAAAAGGCCATCGGCTGGTCCCTCCAAGCCTTGAGTAGCCTTGTCCTAGACCTCTCGTAATCTTACCAAACTTTGTTACTCCGATTTCAATCAATATCCACATCCGGCGGGACGGTGGCTTCCAATTACCAGGCTAAGAGGCGCCGCCGGGGTTCAAATCCCTGCTCTGCCACGTACTACCTGGAGGCCCTCAGGACAGTTTCCTAGCTTCTCTGTTCAATTTGTTCGTCTGTAAAAGTATTTCCCTCACAGTGCTGTGAGGTGAAGTCGGATGGAACGAAAAACCAGGTCCCTGGGTCAACTTGAATGCAATCCAAGTACGGGGCGGGCCACGGGACAGCAATTATTTGTAAGATGACGAGTCTGAGGCTCGGCTCCCCGGAGAGAGGCCCGGAGGCACTTCTCGCTCCCTCCCCGCGGCAAACCTGGCTCCTTCCGGGAGCCGCGAAGTTCTGGCTTTCTCAGCCCCACCCCCAACAACCCCGAAAAAGCGGCGGTTCGGGCGCCTCAGCCCCGACCGTTGAGGCCGCTGGAGCAGCCGAATCTCCTCAGGCCGCGGGGTTCCATGCCCACCCGCACCCCACCTCGTGGGGCGTCCCCAGACCCCACGTCTAGTGACCCAGCCCGAGGAAGTCAACCCGGAGCCAGAGGCAAGTGCCCCCCTCACCTGAGGCCGAAAGGACGCGGTAGAACTCGCAAAGACGCCACAGCAGCGGCCGTTTCCTCAGAAACACCAGCGCGAGGCAGAGGCCAACAGCAACTATCCGAGGAGCTCGAGCTACCCGCCTGAGGCGCGGGATCGGACGGCTCCTATTGGGCAGCAGTCCCAGCCGACAGCCAATACCCTCTCTTCTTCTTCCTTTGGTCGCCGCTGGCTGAAACAGCGGCGCTCTCATTGGCTGTTCCTTCGTAAACGGAGCAGGCGGGACCACGTGGGAGGAGGCCTCGTACAATTGGTAGAAATCCACGACCGTCAGCTCTTGTCCAGTCCCCAAACAAGAAAGAGGAAAAAGTTTTACCGCACTTTATTTGAACTTTCTGGCGAGAAAAAGTCGTAAGAGAAAGATTTCTTGGTCCATTTTGAAAAGAAGACGAAAATACTAAAACTGTGCCTCACGCTGCTTCTCCCTAACTCTTGGTAAAGGAGATATCTTTATCCAAAGGCTGGTAGCTAATCCAATATTTTCAAAATATTTCCCGCTGAATCCCGGAGCCTGTAAAGAGGAGTAGGACAATCCGGTCCATATGTATCCTCCGTGGAGTTGAAGAGCTCATACAAAAGGTCTTACCAAACACGATCTCTTCATTCCCAAATCATTACAACAAATTGTTTGCTACTAAACAGTCATATCACTGAACAGCAAACATTTTTCAAGCATCTGCCTGAAAGAGGAAATCTCACTTTCCGAAGGAAGACCTAAAAATCAAAACCCCAGACAGACTACACGTTGCCAAAACTTGATTTGCTCAGCTGCTACTTTTGAGTGGAATTGGTAGCAGTGGAGAGCATAAATAATTTAAATTCATGGATAATCCAAATAATCGACTTTTCAATTTTTTCCTTCTCCAAGCCTGTAACCAAAGCCAATATTAGCATTTGTACTTTTTCCCCCCTTTTGTTGCCTCTAAGGGGATTTCTACAGAGCTACAGCAAGGTTAATAGGAGAAAGGACTGTTCTTTTGTAAACAAACACATATATTATGGAGAAGAATGAAAAATATTTTGAGTGATTCTCACCTTTATATAAATAACTACATGCTCCATGCAGAAAACTTAGACAATAAAGAAGCAAAAAAGAAAATGTCTCTATCCAGAGAAGTCATTAGTAACTTTAATAGTAAAATTTTCATCTGTCTAAATATGTACATTTAGATACAGATGGGATGTTTTAGCCTTAAAATACATCTTGAATTATTTATGTCAATGAATACATAGGTACATCATCAAATACTGAGTGATTCTTTGAAATTTTTTAAATTAAAAATTAATAGGTAATAGATGACATGGTAAAAAAAAAAATTGGACAACACAAATGGCTGCTTAGTGAAAAACAAATGTTTCTAAATGATTCTGAAGGTATATTCACTCACGATCCACCTAACGGCCATATTTACTATTTAGGGGAGAGAGAGTAAACACACAAGCCAGAAATTTGTAGTCTTGTCTCCAACTTCCAGAAGTTTTATATAGTTAGAGGGGAAAGGTGTTGGCTGTGTTCCATCTTAGGGGTGAAATTCAAATTTCCAATTTTATGAGTGATGACTTAAACACCAACGTCCCTATTGGCTCATCTGTAAAAAGACTGGGGAAAAAAGCACTACTTCACAGAAGAGTTGTTTAGATGGATGTCTTTCTTTTTTTTTCTCCACCAAAAGACATAACTAATGTGTTCCTCTAAACTATATGATAGTACAGTATGATAGAGTAACTACTTTTATGGACTTCAATGTATAGTTTAAATGAAAAATCTGAAAGAATTTTCAAGGTTAAACAAAAGATGCCAAATAAAATTTACACTTGTGGTAAGCCTCATCCCCAGGCTTTGGGGAAAGCCATTCATTTTCCTCTATCATTAGAGTACTATTATTCACTCTCTTACTAGTTCATTCAGTCAACAAATATTTTATTCGACAACTACTGAAACCCTGGCTCTGGTCTATACAGTATGGAAATAGTACGTAAGACACAGTAGACTCTTGACCTAATGGGACTTCATTCTATTAAGGAGGGTAGATCATAAACCAATAAACAAGATTAAACAAGGTGATTTCATATGGTATCACAAAAACAATAAAACAGAGGGACATGAATGGAAAGTTCTTAGAACTGCCTTCAATTGAAGGGTTCAAAAAAGGACTCTCTGAGGGTGCTGATATAAAAGCTGAGACCTGAAGACCTCAGAGGAAAAGTCTGAGAAATGATGTATAGTACATAAATGACCATAATAAAACATAAGTGCTGTGATAAGCATGGTAGTGCCCCAAAGAATAGGACTTTAGGACCCCTGGGTTTTCTCCTCCCCCAACCATCACTAATGTCTTACACAAGGTGTTGCCCATTTTTGGACCTCATTTTTTGCACGGCAAAATGAGGTTGCTGGACCAAAATGAAGAGTTGTCCCTGTTTGATGTGCAGCATATCTAGAAAACCACAAAATGTTACAGAATTCAATGCAGATTGGGGGGAAAGAAAGATCTACTCTGACAAATATTAACAACCAGAACAATATTGGTCTGAAGTCCCTCTGCATCAGCCCTTTGGAATGCTTTAGGCATTGATATGTACCAGGAATTTATTCAATGCTACCACCATTCTCCTAATACAGCATGAGCCTCCAGGAAGTAGCCTTGCAGGCAGGAGTGAATGCAGGTTTCACGGGGCCTGAAGTTTATACAATGTGGAGGAACTTCTCAAAGACTATGAAAGTAAATATACAAAATTACTTCCAATAAAGGCCAACTATCTCCTGTTAGGCAAATTCTTTAACGGACAATAACCAAAAGCCCTGGATGAAATATTTTTAAAAAAAAACAGCCCTGGAGGCACTGGAAAGCAGCTAAAGGCAGGCAGAAACTAGAGGAGGGGTCTATAATTGGAAGAAAGAAATGGCACTAGGTGAGTCTCCTGGGTTGTTTGTTTGTTTGTTTGTTTGTTTGTTTGTTTGTTTGTTTTATGGCTTTTAGCCTGAGGGTAGGGGCCCATTAGCACCATTTGCAGTAGCTAAAACCTGGAGAGAAACTCTCAGTCTAATTTGGTTGAAAATCAGAGGACAAAGTTTGGAGCAACCATAGTAGTTGGAGAGTAAGAGGGAAAAAGAGAAAGTCAGAGAGGAGAAGTCCCAATTTTGTATATAACTCTACCCAGATCTTTATCTGATCTCTGAATTATGCATATGTGGAGCAGACTTCAAGCAGCCAGTTAAGACCAAAAGACTGAACAGAGATTTCAGATATAACCAAGTAAAGGGGAGACATAGTTTGGAGTTTAAGTCCAGCCAAGTTAATTGCCTGTTAAAAAAAAAAAAGAAGACTCTTTGAAGAAATATAACAGATTCCATACTCTCTACAACTATCAGTAACAATGTCCAGGAAAAATTCCAAATGACTGGAGATACAAAGAAACATGAAACATAACCCATAATCAAGAGAAAAGGCAATCAGTGGGACCAACCCCAAAATGACCTAAATGTTGGGTTTAGCAGACAAGGATTTTAAAGCAACTATTATAACTACTGTCAAGAATGTAAAAGAAAACACGCTTGTAATGAAGAAACAAAAGAAATCTCAGCAGAGAGACAGAAACAATAAAAATAGGACCAAATGGAAATCCTAGAACTTAAAAATACATTATCTCAATTGAAAAATTCACTGGATGAGCTTAATGGAAAGCTGGAGGGAAAGAAGAGTCAATCAACCTGAAGATACAGCAAGAAAAGCTATTTAGTCTGAAGAGCAGAGATGAAAAAATAAAAAGAAAGAACAGACCCTGACGGATCTGTGTGATAATGTCGAAAGGTCTAACATTTATGTAATTGGAATCAAAGGAGAGGAAAGACAGAGAATAGGGAAGAAAAAATATTTGAAGATATAATAGTCCACACCTTGACCCGAATACAAAAATTAACTCAAAACAGATCACAGACTTAAGTATAAATTCTAAAATTTCTAGAAGAAAGCAGAAGAAAATCTTTATGGCCTTGGGTTAGGCAAAGATTTATTAGATGCTCCCAAAAGCAGGATTTATTAAAAACAAAAATGGATAAATTGGACTTCAAAATTAAAAACTTATGCTCTTTAAAAGATGCTGTTAAGAAAATTAAAGGCAAACTGCATCCTGGCAGAAAATATTTGCAAATCATTTATCTGATAAAGGACTTATATCCAGACTATATAGAGAACTCCCCAAACTCAATAATTAAGTAAAACAAAACAATCCAGCTTAAACTATGGGCATTTCACTAAAGAAGGTAGATAGATGGCAAATTAAACGAAAGGATGATCAACATCGTTAGCCTTAGGGAAATGTAACTAAAGGCTCAAAGAGCTACCACTCATTATATACCCATTAGAACTGCCAAAATTAAAAAGGCGGATCATACCAAATGTTGGCAAGGATATAGAGGAACACTCCATACACTGCTAATGGGATGGAAAATAGCACAACCACTCTGGATAACAGTTTGACAGTTTCTTAAAAAGTTAAATGTACACCTACCACATGATCTAGCCTATGTTCATTTCTAGATATTTACCCAAGAGAAATAGAAGTACGTTCAAACAAATACTTGTACATGAAAGTTCATAGCAGCCTTATTTGCAATAGCCAAAAATTGTAAACAACTCAAATGTTCATCAATAGATTAATGGATAAATACTGTTACACTCATATATTGTGATAGTTTTTAACTTTAAAAAAGGAACAAATTATCAGTACATGTAATTACATGGATGAATCTCTAATTATTCTGAGTGAAAGAAGGCAAATTTATTACACACCATATGAATTCATTTGTATAAAACTTTAAAATGCAAACTAATCTATAGTGACAGAAAGCAGGTTAGTGGTTTCCTAGGGGAAGGGGGGATTGGAAGGGAGTGATTATTAAGGAGCATGAGGAAGCTTTGGGAGTTATGTTCATTATCTTGATTGTGGTGGTTAATACAAATGTCAAAACATCAAATCGCACACTTCAAGTATGTGTAGTTTATTATGTGACAATTATACCTCCAAAATGCTGTTTAAAAGTCAGAATTGTAGGCAAGAGAGAGCAGAGGGATTGATTATATGGGCATAATAGAACTTTCTGGCATGATGGTAATATTCATCATTTGGATGGGGTTTGGATTACTCATGTGTATATATCTGTCAAACTCATTGAATGATATATTTAGGATTTGTGAATTTCACAACATGGAAAGTTTACTTGCCCCTCCCCCTCAAATCCTATAAACAAATATTGAACTGCAGTTAATGATATAAATGTTGAAGTGCTTAGGAATGAAGTGTACTGATGTTTGAAATTTTCTTTTAAATGCATAAAAAATAAGGATGGATCAATGGATAGGAAGAGGAATGGATGGATGGATAACTATGTGATAAAACAGAGACAGTGAATTGTTAATTGTAGAATTTAGGTGGTGGGTGTACAGGTGTTCAAAATATAATTCTACTGACTTTTCTGTGTATTTGGAAATTTTTATATTGATAAGTGTTGGGGGAAAATTAGGTATAGGGCTTTGAAAGATATCTTGTGCAAGTGAGGGGCCCTGACGATTAAGCTTTGTTAGTTTCACAGTGAATCCACCTCTGCCTGTGGGTCTGTCAGAATGTGTGTAAGGAAACTACAAGGGAGCATTTTGTTGTAGCTCCTACAGCAAAGAGAACAAAAGATTTTAAAGATGAAAATAGTAGTTCCTGATGATAAACTCTAGAAAGGAATCATTTTAAATGTTCAATTTGTCCATGTTTATACTTTTACACTCTTTTTTTGTACTTAAAAATGTTCTAGGTATAAAAAAAGAAAAGAAATCAAGAATAAATAAAAGATAAAAAGGATAGAAATCAGCCATAATTTTATTCCCCAGTGATGATTACTAGGCTATAAGCTCCAAATGTATTTTGTTTATTGTTGCCTCCTTGGTGATTGGAACAAAGCCCAGCACATTTACTGCTGAATGATTTGGGATGAGTCTGGGGGGTGGGAAGCAGTAACACATAGAAGTGTTTGTGTATCCTAGGTAAAGCATACACCAAGAGCAAATGTGTAAAAATTTGGAACAAATGGGCCACATTCAGGAGACACAGGTTTCTTAAAACCTGGGAGTGCCTAGGCTAACATATTATTTGTCCTATATGGCATTAAAATAATTTTTAATGAGATGTTAATCTCGAAAAAGACAGGCAATTTACAGAAAAATATAAATGTCCAGCTTCTTTTGACAACATGGAAAGCTCTGGAAACTTTGGGGTCCCATTTCTACATGATAAAAATAGGCTTGGAGCTGAGTGAAAGCTGCCCTTCTTCGCAAAGCTCATCTGTTCCCCAAAGTCTCTGCCAGGCTCAACTCACTCATTTAGGTTCCCTCCTGGACCCAACAGGCATTAGAGTTTGCAATCTCTGGCAGGAGAAGTCAGGGACCCGATACTGCAGGTCAGGTTGGGGTCAGAGGTACAAGGCCTTGGGTATCTAAATGAGGGGTCTGTACTTAGTTCAATGAGCAAGAGGAAGGATTGAAGAGTGTTTCCTCAGCTACTAACATTGTGTGATCAATCACCCCTGAACTTAGTGGCTGAAAACAACAATAATTTACTTAGCTTATGATTTTGTGAATGGGTAGTTTCTGGCTAATTCTTCTGTGTTTTAATTATGTGGTTCTTCTGTGTCTTGACTGGACTCACTCATGTGACAGCTGCCAGGTTGGCTGGTCTAGTATGACCTCAGATGGGACAGGTTGTCTCTGCTGCATGTGGTCTCTCATCTTCCTGCACCCTTGCCCAGCTTGTTCATGGCTGGGTAGGGTTCCAAGAGATAAGAGTGGAAGTTTGTAAGGGCTCCTGAAGCCGAAGCTTGGAACCGGCACATCATCATTTCTACGTTCTATTGGCCAAAGCCAGTTACAATACTAGCCCAGATTCACGTAGTGGGGACCTAGACTGCACTTCTTAATGGGAGGAGCTGCTAAGTCACATTGCCAAGAGGTGTAGATCCAGAGAGATACATTTTTGCAAAACATCAAAGTTACTATCAGAGGTGTGTGTTTGACAATATCACTCAGGGTGGGGTGTGGTCCATATTACTGGATTTGTTTTCTATCTGTAACAGAGAAGTGTTGCCTCCCTGCACCCATGAATAACTCCATGCTGAAGGATATGAGAGAGAAAGATGCCCGGCTTGTGCCTCTTCCAGATCCTTGTTCAGGGACTCAGTTTCAGTTTCAGCACACAGTTTAACAAAAGGTAGACAGTCTCTCTAAGATTTCTGTGAAAGAATGAACAAAATATTAGACAAGGGCAGAAACTGACAGCCAAGCCAGAAACATAAAGATATCCTGCACTGCATAATAGTGTAGAAACTGCATTCCCCTTTGTCTGGCTGGAGCATAAACCACCATCTGCACTCATGCCTTTGTGATTTGAAATTTCCTCTTACTTGGTCAACTTTAAAATACAACTAGCTTATGGGAGCAGTAAGCTCACATCTTAGCGTGAATCAGTCCCAGATATTAGAGTTCCTAACACCAGGAGGACCCTGGGTTGTAAGGGATCATGGGAAGGGGAGGAAGAATACAAGGAGAATGTGAAGGAGAGGAAGACACTATAGAAACACTCTAAAGGCTAATTCTTTGGGAAGCACCATTGATTCTGGCTCTTTGGCTTTGTAGTGGCAAAGAGAAAGTTTCAGATGGAAGCTAGGCCATGGTTTTGATTTTTCACTCCAAAGGGTGGAGATGGGGTTGAAGGAAGCAGAGGGATGAGGGATGAGACACCCTCTCAGAAGTCTGTTAGAGTGATTCCCGATGGACCATCAATGAGAAGGCCTTGAAGGACAATCCTTGTGCCAGAGACTTTCGTAAATAGCGATGCTGTCCTTGGGAACTATCTCTCATTCCTCTCTCAAGGTATTTCATCTTCAATTATCAATACACTCCATCCCCAGGTCTCTAACTCAAGAGACTCTCACATGTGTGTCCCAGGATATGTGCACAAGAATGTTTAAGGTTCCTAAGGACAAAGTACTAGAACAACTAAAATATCCATCAATAGTGGAATGGGAAAGTATGTGGTGCACTGTTAGCTAGTGGCCTACTACTATACAGCAGTGAAAATGAATATGCTGAAACTATCACATAAGCATGGATGAATTTCAAATCATTTGCTCATAATAATTGACCAAATTAAGCAAGTTATGGTAGAATATAGCATGATACCATTTACAAAAAGTCTTCATACATGAGAAACCAAATAATATAGTGTACCTTTGTAAAACTATACTTTTACCAAAAAAAATTTTTTTAACAAAAACTTAGGACAGTGGTTACTCCTGGAAGAAGGGAGAGGAATGTGAAAGTGAGGCATTCATAGGTGGTTTCTGAGTTAGTTGGCAATGTTCTACTCTACACCCAGGAGTGGGTATGTGATGTTCTTTTCCTTTGATTTTTTTAAATGCAAAAATATATTTTATACATTGCTGTACTGTGATACAGATTACAAGAAAGAGAAGAAAAACATTATTTTTTATCTTTGAACTCTGCAGCAACTTCAGCGGAAACACTTTCCCAATTCAGGGATACTGTGTGTGAAACATGCTCTTCTTATGTCTGGAACTCTGTGAAAAGTCTGAGAGATTTGGATCTAGAGCAGAAGAGGGAGACATTCCCAGGGAGAGAGATGGTAAAATGAAACTATGGAAGGAGCAGCTGATAACATGGTGAAATAAAAGTCTGAGTAAAGGAAATTATCCCCAGAGTGCTGAAAAAAGAAAGGAAGGAAGGAAAAATGGGAGAAAAAAGAACATAAACTGGAGTACTCTGCCTTCCCAATCCACTTTAGGCTAAACAATGCCCTGAGGGCAGACTTTCTGAACTCCTGTACTATTTATGGATATCCGGGCTGGACAATCTCTGCTGTAAGGGGCTGTCCAGTGTATCATAGGATGTTGAGTAGTTTCTACCCACTAGATGCCAGTAGCATGTCCCATCCCACCCCATCTCCTGAGTTGTGACAGTCAAAAATGTCTTTAAACACTGCCAAATGTCCCCTGAAGGACAAAACTACCCCTCGTTGTGAAACACAAGGGAAATCTTTCACACATATGAAGTAACACAAGTGGCTCACACTCTTTAGACCAAAAAGAACCCTACCTTTAACAAAGGGTCTCCTGGAGGGGTCATATGCCCGGCAATCATCAATGATCTCCAGCAACTGAAATGGACAATCTTCACCCAGTGGCTCCTGGTACCGCTTCACAGCCACTAGCTGGTAGATCTTCTTGGAATCACAGCCTGGCATGAAAACGATAGGATGGTTTTAAGAACTGCTCTGGCACTCACCTATCTCTCTAGATGCTCATGGCTAGCATCACAACTAGGGAACTGTGAGAAGTGAAGAAATATGAGCTACCAATGACTCCAATGGAAGTAGAGGCCAGGAAGTGCCCACATTGGAGAACAAAGCAACCAGGACAGAACTGATGGGAACCTCCAGTCTATGGAAGGGGACGCAATCTCAGCACCATCTGAGCCAGCTTTCACACTGGTTACCTTCAAATGGGATCTTCCCAGTGGCGATTTCCCAGAGGACGATTCCAAAGCTAAAAGAGAACCAAGAAACTGAACAACTGTAACAAGTTTCCCTTTTCCAATGCCCCTCTAGCCATTTCCAGAAAACATGGTGATTTTTCTGATTACCACCCAATTTCACTCAACAGAGTTAGGATGGTCCTCCCTTGTGGAGTTGGACGTGGACCTTCCTGTCCTGTTCATCTGAGTTAGAATCTGCATGAGAACATAAACATACCTGTATATTTCAGCCTTTATGTCGTATTTATCATACACATTTTTTAGTCTCTGAGGTGAGACGTATACAGCAGAACTGACTCTCTCTGCTTCCTTTCCTTTAGTTTGTCGGCTGATGGAAGTCTGTGTTTTGCTCAACTCAAATCCTGCAAGCTAGATAGAGAGGTGACTCAGAGAAAGAAAGAAACAGTAGAGAGGGCAGGGGTTGGTGCTACACATGGCTGTTGGGGATGGTCTTTTTTCTTTGGGATCTATTTCCACTGGTGTCTTCTGCCTGTGTGACTACTGGTTGGCATTCTGCGTTTGATTTATTATGGTGCATTGACCAAGAGAAACACAAAAGGGTTTCTTCTTTATAAAGTGGGGCAACGAGGATTATTTGAGACAATGGTTATAAAGCACCGGTATAACTCGGTATGTTGTAGTTGTGCTAGTATTACTACGTTAGATACAAGGCTTTCTCAGGACTCAACTCCACTGAGTGAGGGTGGACAGGGGTGCCTGGAGCCACTGATGGCTCACTTTCTCTCAGAAGCAGATGAAAAAATGACATGGGGGCATCTCTTCTGTTCTATCTGACCCTACAGGCAGGCTGTTCCTTTGGATTTTACATGACAACCATGAGTTACTGCATTGACTCTGCATGGCCAATGCCATGCTTTTAAGGAAGGCATAGCACAAGTCATGGGAGTGTATGTTCTCCTCGCCCCACACACACTGGTTATCCGCACCATCTATATGCAGAGGGCTGCCAGCTCCTAATGCAGCCAGGTACCCAAATCTAGGGGCAAGATCAGGAAAAGAATTAGACATTTAGGTGGCTCCTCCTCCTTTCATTCACATGTTCAGTGAGCACTGACATCCAGCACCATGCTAGCTACCAGGGGTGAAAGGCTGAAAAGCACATGTTACAGTCAGGCAGGATAAGGACTGGGACTAGGTGGAGATACAGTGTTTTGGGAGCACATATATCACACCAGTGATGGGGAAAGATGTTTGAAAGGCAGAAAACACCTGTCTTCTATTATTCAACAGCTGTCCCTGACACTCATAAGGTTAGAAGAGAGAAAGCCATCTATGGATGACAAAGAAAATATTCTTTTAGCATTTGGGACATCATGTTAATAAAACCCTTTCCTTTCCCATAGGAGAATGTGACTTTCAGTGAATCTTTTAGCTCTGTTCCCCTGGGAATGTGACACAAGCAGACTGTTACCTATGTTCCTAAGAAATTTGCTGCTAATAAAAAAAAGACTGATGATCAGTAAGTTGCAGATGAGAGGTCAGGGGGTAGGAGGACTATAAAGAGCTATAGGGATGCTGGGCTTTGTGGTGACTTATAGCTGGCATGCCCCTTGTGGGGACACTTGAAGGCCTGCCTATAGTGTTGTTACAAAAGAACACTGACTCCTGTGTGTCATGAGGCTTCTAAGCCCGATGGCTCTGCAAGCACCTCAGGGGAGCCTCTTTCTCAAGCACCTGGGCTGAGGGCAAGGAAAATATCTCTTGGAGGACTGCAGGGACAGGTGTGGGGATTCCCAATGGAAAGAGGGATTTGATGCTGCCCTGCAGCAAGCTGTGTTTCCTGCATGACACCCATCTAATTGCCTCCAAGGGCCAAGTGTGGGCTGTGGCAGGTCTGTGAGTATGCATGCCTAGTTGGACCTAAGGAGATCCCCTTATGGGTATCGCAGCGACACAGAAGTGGTGTCCTGGCATCTAAGGGGAAATAGCTCTTAGCCCATCCCTGCTGAGTGGGCGGTGAGGGAAGACGGGCATCAGAACAGCAGGCAGGATTGAGTCCATCCTGTGCTGGGCACACAGAAGGCTGTCCAGGCAGGGGAAGCGTTGTGTTCAGTTCTAAGTTTCAGGCAAAGAAACAAGGAGGTACCACCTTTCTGGGAAACATGCGTCCCTCTCCCGGCACCAAACAGTCACACTGGTCGAACTCAAAGGGCTCCCTGGAGGGCCACGCTCACCTTAACTTTGTAATCTTTAGTCACCAGGAAGCTCGTGCTGCTGATGTTTCTGTGGAGTTCTGCAGGCGTTTCTGAATGGTGCAGCCTGACGTGACCAAAGGCAGGGAGCATTAGTGACCTTGGCACAGACTTTCTTGAAGCGCTCAAAGGGGATAACGAGGCTGGTCAGTACCAAGTCTTCCTCATGGGTAGCCATCCACGGATTGCTGGGAAAACCGGGAGGCAGAGGCAAGATTTGACAAGTGGGTGCTGTATGCCACTGTGGTGCTCTGCGTGGGAAGCACTGAGCAGAGCAATGTGCTCAGAGGTGTGGCTGGATTGCTGGAGCATGTCTAGGACCCTTCCGGTTGGGACATATGTGAAGCTGGGGTCCTCACCAACTTAGTAAGTGGTCAGTTCTTTGAATTAATGGAACCCCTGCCTCTCAGTTTGCGTTGTTATCACAGAGTCTGCTTTAGCTTGGGTTCTCCCAGGTGCAGATCATAAGACACGGATTTGGGTCCAAATGATTGATTAGGAAGGTACTTCCAGGAGAAACTGGTGAGGAAGCAGGACTGAGAAGAAGAAATCAAGCAAGGATGTGACTTTGGGTGGAGTCCTAGGCTCAGCCTAATTCCACGGGAACCTCTGAAGGATAATTACCCCTCAGGGTTTGTTCTGTATGAAGTAAAGCAACTGGACTTTGTTCAATAGCTCTGGACTGGGCAGAGTGGGTAGGGCAGCACTGAGCTGTTAGCAGCAAAGAATGCTGAGTGGGGCATGAGTGTGCAGTGCTAGTATAAAGGACCAGAGGCCATCTGGGCAGGCATGAACGGTGTCCCCCCATAGTCCAAAATTAGTTCTCATAAAACCCTCTAGAGTAAGGAGAAGAAATGAACCTCATGATTTCCAAGAAATTGCTAAGGCAGGATTTCCAAAAGCATGGGGTAAGTGGTATATGCAAGATGACATAGTGAAAAAAATATTTTTCTTTTAATTTGCTCCAGTTTCTGATTACACTAAGGGGAAAGTCTCAGTTTGCTGCTGAGTGTTTTTAACACCTCTCTAAATCTGCTAATATCTCTTCTGCAGAAAGAATGTGGATCTGAATTACAGACCTCTCAGCCAGCAGCATCATCTTGCCAGAATTTAATAACACTGTTTTGGTTTCATCTGTGGTCAGCTATTTGTAGTAAATGATTCTGGTTTCCAATTTATGGTAGTAATAGAAAGTGTCCTTTCCTCTTACTTTCTCTTGGTTTTTAAAAAGTGAGCTAATTGAAAGGAAAATATTAGATAAATAACATTGGCATTATTGTGAATATGGTAATAACCATGAAAGTGGTCTGTGAGTGACTGATGTTGGGCTAAAGGAAACATAGGTTGCATGTGAGAATAGCCAGATAAAATACATGACACCCAATTGATTTTGAATTTTGGAAAAATCAATGAATTTTTTTAAAGTATAAATATGTCCCCAAATTACATGGGACATACTTCTACTAAAAAAGTGTTACTGTTTATCTGAAATTCTGTACATCTGAAATTTTAGTAAAAGTGTGTCTCATGTAATATTTGGACACCCTTATACTAAAAAATTGTTCATTGCTTATCTGAAATTCAAATTTAACTGGGCATCTTATATTTTTTTTTTGCTAAATCTGAGAACCTTGAGACTAGGGCCTGTCCAACCCCTCAAGAGCAGCCTGGATGTTAGATTTAACCCTCAGTTCTGTGAGCTGGTGTTCGCTGGATTAAGCCTCTTTTTTCCCTCTTCTGTCTAAGGTGTTATCATCAGAGTAACTAGCAAAACAATTCATGGAATGGAAAGCTGTCTGGGGCTTCCAGCCTGTTCTCTCCTTATCTCTGGGACTATCGGCAGGGCAGATGGACTCACTCTGTTCTTCTTGGTGCCCCTCCCCCACCTGGTACCTGTACAAGCCTCTGGCTGCCCCCAGGACCAGGATGATGCGCATGGCGAGGGTGAGGTCCTTTTCCTTATCCAGCAGTTCCCTCAAGGTCCCACGCTCACAGTACTCCATGACGATGGATAACTGAGATGGGGTCACTGATGGAAAGAAGCCAAACGCTATGACCAGTCAGCCCCACTCATAGGTCTGACTCTCTGCAGCCCACCCCACCCCTCTCTCTACAGACACAGACTAGACTCTGCTGTATTTCTCCACCACCCTCCATCCCCACCTCACACAGTGTGACTCCTTGGATGGGTCATTTACCCACCGAGTCGCCATATCTCCTCTGTGTGGCATCTAGCATGTCCTATTTCTACCTTTCTCTTACTTATTTGAATAAGGTCTCTCCGACTCAACTGTACATCCCAGGAGGGCAGGGTCTGCTTTATTCATACAGTGCTCATAAAGAGCTTAGCGAACACATGTGGCAGGAAGAAATGAGGCCCAGACTGCAGAGGCTGGTGGGAGCAGCTCAGGCAAGAAGTTGAGGCCTCAAGTCTCGGGCCTGAGATGCAAGAACCAACACACACCAAGTCAGTCACCTCAGCCGTCACCCAGGAGAATAAACATCACTGAAAGTTTTCCTTTAAAGGAGAATTTCTGCTCCAAAACCAGGTCTCCTGAGGCTGTAGAGAAACTTTCAGAGGGGATAAGACAGGAGGTACTCTGTCTTCTCTGTAGACAAAGCAGCAAAACATAACCAGCAAGTGGGGGGCCATGCTGTGAGAGGAAATGCAGCCAAATTAAAAAGATTAAAATTAAAATGAACCTGATGCATGAGGTTCTTGGTAAAGGGGCAGGTTAATTTAAGTTTTAGATTTGACCTACACTAATGATCAAGATTAGATTTCTTGCTTAGGTCAGTCAGCGTTATAAGGTTTTATTGCAACAAAACACAGCCATCACCAAGATCAGCATCTGAACAAGCATCTCCTTGGTTCCCAGTGAATTGGCAGAAGGAGAGGTGGCTGCATTACTGCAAACCAGCCCTCAGGCTGAAGCCAACGTCAAGCCTGCTTCTCCTGAAAGAAGATGGGAACCTGCATTTTGGGATGTGAAAAAAATTAGTGTTGATACTAAAAACACCATGTAGATTTCACCCTTTCAGCTGTTCTTTAAAAATGCAATGCATTAAAACACAGAAGATCTATGCAGACCACTGGAGGCACACCCAACCCTAGAAGCACCCCTTACCTGTTTCATCGATACAGATCCCAAACATACGCAGGATGTTGGGGGAATCAAATTTCTTCATGGTTCTGATTTCATTATTGAAAGTATGCCTCACTATTCTATGAGGATAAAAAGGGAAATTAGGATTTCAGGCCTGGGAGGTACTTCAGAGAACATTTAGTGTTGGGACCACCCGGGTAACTGGGTATCTACGGGGCATGAGGGATCATTAGACCTCCTGGAGGTGAGAGCTGGTGGGAGGGTAGGCATATACAACCCGTTCTGAAGAGTAACCTGGTAGTACTTAGTCAATTTAATATACACATACCCTATGACCATCAGTTCCTCTTCTGCTAAGACAGCCCAAAGAAATTCCTATACAGGTCCATAAGGGGATACTTATGGAGGCATTATTTTTGTTGGGGGAATGTTAGAAGCAGGTTGTGCTCCATCACTGGAAAAATAGGTAACATGTGGGTCTACACCATGGACTGCAGTCACAAGGAAAGGACTAACAAGCACAGTATGTGTAACATGATGCCAAGTGAGAAAGGTAAGCTAAGTAGGCAGCAGACCTATAACTCTACCACTGTGAACATTTAAAATGCATATACATGTAATAACAACATATATTTTGGAAGAACACATACAAGCAAAAAACTTTACTGTCTGTGGAGAGGATGGGAAACTAAGAAATAAGAATAAAAGGGAATATGTCTTTAAAAACCTCTAAATACATGAATAAACAAGAGAAGTTTCTAGAATTGATGTTAGAAGACATGCCTTTAAGTCTTAATAAGTCCTTAATAGCAGAGAGCAAATCATTTAAACCTTTGGGGCCTGGGTTCCCCATTTAAAAATGGAGAGAATATGCCTCTCTCCTTGGGAGTTGTAGAGAGAACCATACAAAATGACTTACCCAATGTCTCGGGGTTTGAAGACTTTTATGGCCACTGGGGATTTGTGGTATTCCCCTTCATAAAGTGTGCTCAATTCATTTTCCCTTCGCAGGATCCAGTCAGCTTCTGGAAGCTCCTCCTTCTTGATCTCCTTGATTTGATCTTCCAGGATATTCTTGGGTTTCTGTGAGTCTGACCTCATCCCTAGGAGAGAAAGAAATGTAAAGAGTCAATATGCTGAGGAGGGTGTGTGTCATAAGGGAAGAAGCATCTTAGTACCACGTACGTGGGAAGCCCTACACCATGAACCACAGCTAGCCCTGCCTGAGCTTCTGACTGACTCATCCTGGAAGAGAGGTCCCAGTGCCTCTGAGTGACCAGTAGGGACACAGCTGGATGGTTAACAGAAGTGTGACATCCACTTCCTTTCCGTCCTCTTCAAATCCTGCCTCTCTCTAGCCTATAACCTCATCTTGACCCATCTTCCTCATTTTGGAGTTCTTTCTACAACTACTGCCATACAGCTGGGCACCTGAGCATTTAGCATCTTGACTAGTGATTTCAGTCCTAATAGGTGGACACATAGTTCAAGCTCAGTAATCCCACTGCTGTTATGTGTTCACATGTCTCTCTTTCCTCTCCCTTCCTTCAGTCTATGGCTGGGAGCTCCAGGAAGGCAGGCTCTTTCTCTGCATCTTAGTTTTCTCTACACACAGGTTCTGGCATAAAGCTGATACAGATTTGTAGAATGGATGAGCATTTTAAATTTGATCTGAATCTCTTCTTGGAAATTCAGCGTGGATGCTATCAGAGGAAGTTGTCAGCACTTTGAGAGATGCCAGAAGATACCTTGCTGATCAAGAAGTTCCCTTCAAAGGCCACTTTGTGGACAGAAGCCTGGGCTGGTGATGAGCACATCCCCAAACCTGGGGGCTGCTTCCAGCCATCCAGCATAGAAAAGGGTAGAGGGACGGGGGAGGCTGGAATTCCCAGCAAACTAATGACTTCTAGTTCAGGGCAGCCAGAAGCAGCAGGGCACGTGACAACTCACAGCTCCTCACGGTTTCAGTGGTTTCCTTCATGGTGTTTTCCAATTGCCTCAAAGTTTCTATAATTTCATTTCCTGCAAGAAAAAGAGCAGCAACTTAAAAACAGAAATGCTAATTAAAAGCACACTGAGATATCCTTTTTCATCTATCATAGTCACTGCAGTAGGAATTATTATTGCTCATGAATATTCAACTTTCTGCTTCTAAGCACACAGGAAGTGCCTTGAAGTATGGCTGTATGGCTTGCTTTGGCCAAAAAATGAAGGGAAAGAGATTTCAGGGAACTTTGTGTCAACATAAAAGTGCCATAATATTGAAACATCCTGGAAGGAGGACATCTAACTTGAGGAGTCTCCTGGACTTTCCCTGAATGAGTAATAAATGGTCATTTCTTTAAGACATTTTTTTTTTGAACCACAGTATAATCTGACCTATATCCTGATTTATATATTTAGAAATATGTTTTAAAATTGACACTACACTATATACGGTGCCCAACCATCCTGGTTCCCTCAGGATGAAGGAGTTCTGAGGACATAGGACCTTCAGTGCTAAAACCAGGAAAGTCTCAACAGACAATCTCATACATTGTTGATAGGAGTGATATTTCTAAAACCTCTGTGGAGGGTAGTCGGCTAACCTCTATCAAAATTTAAAATGTCCATATTCTTTGACCCAACAATTAGACCCAGTAACTCCAGTTCTGGGAATTTTCCCTAAAGATGTTCTGAAATATATACAAAGATGCTCATTGCAGGACTCTTTACAATAGTGACAAACCAGACACAACTTAAATGCCCATCAATAGGGAGATGCTTAAATATATCTGGTCCATGTATACCAGAGAATACCAGACAACTCTACAGACATTTATATGGAAGAATATTCAAGATTATTTAATGAAAAAAAGCAAGAAGGAGAACAGTGTGTTTAGTATGCTACTGATTGTACAACAGTAAAATATATATACTTAAATCTCCAGAAGGCTATTCAAGAAACTGGTAAGACAGTGTGGTATACTCATGCTAGGCCCTTTTCATACCTCCTGAATTTTGTACTATGTGAATGTATTACCTAATAAAAATGTTTTTACAAAATTGAAAAGTGAGAGAAGGAAGTAAATCCTTTCCTAAGTTGATGACACCAACGTGCCTCCCTCCACCTGAAAGTGGACCAATGAACACTGAAGATTAGGAGGGCCGGGGGCCAATCCTGCCCTGCAGCTGCATCAGTCTCTACATTGCCTCAACCTCACTCCAACCTTGCTCCTGATTCTCTTTCCCTTTGAACCCATTTTGTCCACAGGTCTCCTCCAGATCTGGCTGGTCCTGTTTAAGTGTCTCCTGCCAACCTGACTGGGGATGGACCGCCCCCCACATCCAGGTGGCAGAACAGTTATTCTTCTGAGTTCCAGTGGCTGGAATGTTCATCCAAATGCTCTTCACCCTCTCCTCAATTCCTCTCTCTCTCCACCCACAACCCCTAACAAGAGGGAAGGATTTGGAATTCGTATCACCAGGATCTGCAGTAGGGTAAAGAGGTCTCATTTGTTTCCATCCCTTCCCCCTCTTCCCTCTCCTCGTGGTCCTTGCTTTCACTGTCATCCCCCCTCCAACCTAGCCTATGTCTCATCCCCTTAGAGCCCTACCCTCCACTAAGTCCAACTCAGGCCACTCTAGTTCAAGCCACCATCAGCTCTTAAATAGCCTGTAAAGTGGTCTCCTAACTGGGCTTACACTTCCACTCTTGCCCACCAGGGTATGTTGAGTTATTGGTCCCAATTCTTCCCTACCACACAGTAGTATCACCCAGGCCATAGCCTCTTAGTGGGCACACCACCCTCCCTGTCCCTTCATGTTGGGCTTGGCTGTATGACTTGCTTTGGATGTTAATAGATGTGATACAAATAGAGGCTTGAAACGTGCTGGCACAGTTGAGCTTGCCTTCTTGCAATTCTGCTTCGAAAAGGACATTCTCCAGGTACTCATTGCTGCTTCAGTCTTGGCTCCAGAATGAGACACATGGAACAGACTCAAGATGGACCTGGTGCCTAGAGCCCAGCCCAGCCAAGCTCACATGAGTTCAGGAGAACCCCAGCAGATCCACAGATCTGTGAGCAAGAATACTGTTTTTTAAGCCTCTGAGTTTTGGCATGGTTTGTTATGCAGCATTAGTGTAGCAGTAACTGACTAATACATATCTATTTGCCACATGGCAGCCTGGGTGATTTTATTTTCATACAAATCAAATCATGACAGGCTCACACATATAAGAACCTCCAATCACTGTCTTCCTATGACTCTTAGAATAAAATCTAAAATTCTTATCATGCCTACAAGGCTTTGCATGACCTTGCTCCTGTATCTTCTGGCCTACTTCCCCACTTTAATCTGATACCACTCTCCCTTGCCCACCACACTAAAGCCATCCTGGACATCCCATATTTATTCCCACCTCAGAGCCTCTGCATTCACTGTTTTCTCTGCCTGGAATGCTCATCTCCCTCATCTTCACATGACTTGTTCCTTCTCATTATTCAAAGTGTCCATTCAAATGTCATGTCACCCAGTTAGAGAGGCTTTCCCTGACCACTCTCTCTGCATCCACTCTCACTTTCCATCTCACTACCATATGTACCACTGCCTTTAGATAAAATAATTTAGTTAGCCCTCTATCTGCAGACTTCACGTTCCACGAAGGCAAAGATGTCTATTTTGCTCTGTATATCTAGCACTCAGAACAGTGCCTGGCACACAGTAGATACTCTACTCATGTTTGCTTAGTTGATTACTGAATTCTTCTTCCTAGATAACTGGCATAGTCATTGAACGTCCTGGTAAAACCAGGGCTAGAAGGGATTAGCTTCCAGATTGACGTCAAAGAGAATGGAAAGGCAAAGAAGACTCATAAGTATACCCCCGCCCGCATCCCCGCTTATGATGGCTTGCTCTGATTTCTCCAGCCTCCATCATATCTGGGTCTAGGGATGTCAGGAGTCTGAGTCTTATGAATAAATACTTGCTAAAATCTCTTCAGTCTTCCTGGTCCTTTGCAAAACCAAAATAAGATTAAAATGCCCCCACCCGCACTCCCTCCACCAAAAAAAAAAAAATCCTTACCACTTCTCAGTCTTTCAATAACTTGCCTGTCTTCCTCTGCATCCTGCTGATCCTCCTGTTGCCAGGCTGCTCCTGGGCTGATGCTTGAAGTATGCCTCCATTGATGCACCTGAAGCAGCAGTGAGAGCTCCTCCCAGGCATCTCTCAGACTCTTGTTCACTCCACTAAAGAGTATTCTGTCCTGCCCTGCAGTTAGAAACTTGTGGATATTGGATTTATTGCTGAATTTATCTATTCGTTCCTTAGCTTCCTCTAGGGCAGCCTGAAAATGGCTCAGGGCAATGGTTATCTGGGGGGACAGGTTCCTCTCTCCTTGGGCCTGGAGCATCTGCAGAGGCTGCAGGAGGCCGTGGACACGGTTCCCTAGACGCTGGCACTGTTTCTGGCAGTATTTCATCTCTTCAGTCTGTTTGTAGATAAGCTGGCCTAAGGAGATGATCTGCCCCAACTGATCCATACCTGGAAGAAACTGATGGAATCTGTTTAAGTCCCAGAATCTCCTGCATATTTACTACTGGGTTAAGGGACCATCAAGGGCATCTGTGATTTAAATGGCTGAAGAGAGCCCTTATGGAAAACATTATGGAGATTCCTTAAAAAAATAAAAATAAACTTACCATATGATCCAGTAATCCCATTCCTGGGCATATTTCCAGAGGAAACTCTAACTAGAAAAGATATATGCACCCCAATGTTCATGGCAGCACTATTTACAATAGCCAAGACATGAAAACAACCCAAATGTCCAACAAAAGATGACTGGATAAAGAAGTTGTGGTATATTATATATACACACATACAATAGAATACTACTCAGCCATAAAAAGAATAAAATAATGCCATTTGCAGCAACATGGATGGACCTGGAAGTCATCAGTCATTCTAAGTGAAGTAAGCCAGAAAGAGAAAGAAAAATACCATATGATATTGCTTACACGTGGAATCTAAAAGAATGATACACATGAATTTACTTATAAAACAGAAACAGACTCACAGACATAGAAAACAAACTTATGGTTATCAGAGTGGAAAAGGAGGTGGGAAGCGATAAACTGGGAGTCTGAGATTGCACATACTACTACATATAAAATAGATAAACAACAAATTTCTTCTACTATATAGCACAAGGAACTATATTAAATATCTTATAGTAACCTATAATGAAGAAAAATATGAAAAAGAATATATTTATGTACATGTATGACTGAAACATTATGCTGTACACCAAAAATTGACACAACATTATACACTGACTATACTTCAACTACAACAAAAATTTTAAATGGCTGAAGAGGGCTCTACATCATTTCCATGTAAGGTAGAAATGGCTTGCTGTCCACCAAAATATTCCACAGTAACAGAGTTGTAGCTGGGAAGTGTCAGCCCAGCTAGGACTACATCTCCCAGCCTTCCTTGTGGCTTGATGTGGCCATGTGACTAGTTCTTACCAATGAAGTGAGTGGATATGATATGTGCTACTTTTGGCTGAGGCAGGTTTGCCTCCTCCACACAGAGTCAGCTGGATGCATAGGATGACGTGGCCCTAGGTGTGGTGGAGCCCCAAGAAGGAGGAATTCTAGATCCCTGAATCATCACTTGGCGGAGAGCTGCTCTCCTCCAAGAGAACATCTTCCATGGACTGTTAAGTAAACAAAGAGTAAACTTCCATTGCATTTGAACCACTATATTTGGAAGGCTATTTGTTACAGCAGTTCAGCTTATTCTAACAAATATATCCTGCCAAAGTATAGGGGTGACTATAGGATCGGGGGATGGAAAGCTCAGGCCCTGTCTAAAAAAGACAAAGATTACCCAGTAAGTCACCAACTGCTGTTCTTCAAGGATAAAGGGCTCAGTGGTGGATGATCACTCAGGTTTTAAAGAGCAGTCAGAAATCTGGATTCTTATGGTAAATCTCTCAATGTAAAATCTTGCAACCCAGTCAAAAAAATGTCTTAAAAACTGTGCAGTCCAATACTGTGTGGGTCAAGTAAAACATGCTTGCCAACTGGATATTGCCCATGAAGCCTCAGTTTACAACCTTGGCTACAGTCAGTTAAAGATATTCAAGATTGTAACAGAAGTTAGCTATTGAGAAGTTGTTAATCTCGAATTTTCCTTTCTGTTTCTTTTCCCAATGCTTGAGTACTCCTGCCTCCCTAGTCCTCAACCCCCGGCCCTCTCTGTTTTGTTTTTGCAAGGTGTTAATTTGTTCTGGCCTCCTTATTGGCCAATGCATCAGTAAGATATCATGTTTTAAGTGCTGCCCCACCTCAGAGGCATTTGCACTAAAGACTCAGATTTTCCAGGCCCAGAGGAGTTGTGGTGGACATTTGCATTGCCTATACAACATCCATTTATCTACTTCCTATTGCTGCCAGATTTTCTGTGGCTATCTGCTCTTCCCCCATTCAGCAATGAGTTTGTGGGGAGCTGGCCCCAGCCTTGGTTCCATGGATGAGACTTGATGTGTCTAAGCTGGTGATTCTCAAGTGAAGGTGATTTTGCCCCTCAGAGGACTTTTGGCAATGTCTGGAGACATTTTTGGTTGCCACAACTGGAGGTTGGGTGTTACTGACATCTAGCAGGTGAGGTCAGGGTGCTACATAGGACAGTGCTCCCTGCTCCCTGCAGAAAAACTATTCAGCCCAAACGTCAACAGTGTAGGGGTTGAGAAATCTTGCTGTAAGCCATCAGACAATTTTAAATAGCCTATCACAATGCTTGGTTCAAAACTGGCCACCTGAGCTAATATGAGGGGAATGTTTACTGGGGAGCTTCCTGGCTCTCCTAAGACAGCCCAGGAAGCCAGCTTCTAATTCTCAGTCTCTCTCTCTCCATCTCTCTTTCTCTCTGAATATGAGTGAGAAAGAATGGAGCGCTGATTCTAAAGCCATGGAATGAGGCTAACCTACAGATGGCAGAATGGAAAGAAGACAAGAATCTTAATTTTTGATGACAACATTGAGCCACTGGTTTGAACTGACCCTGAAGTCTACCCCTTTTCTCAGCTACAGGTTTCATGAACCAACACTTCCTTATTGTTTAAGCCACTTGGATGATGTTTGCTCTTGCAACCAAAGGCAACTTGGTTCAGTAATGAATGATGATAAAAACGATGGTCACAAATCTCTCTCTTCACCTACTATAGGCTAAGTGCTTTGGAACCATGAGCTCACTGTGGTTATCTTCATTTTATACATGGAGGTACTGTACTGAAGTTGGAGAAGGTTGCATTTAAATAAGTAGTAGGTCA
The DNA here is from genome assembly GCF_036321535.1 of Camelus dromedarius. NCBI lineage: Eukaryota > Metazoa > Chordata > Mammalia > Artiodactyla > Camelidae > Camelus > Camelus dromedarius. The sequence goes on along the minus strand of NC_087444.1, from coordinate 31,607,752 downwards.
TGGAAACAGTTTCCAAAGTACTTTTAAACAAAATTAATCTCAACAATTTAATGAAATAGGTAAGACTACTATTACCAATTTGAAGAAGATAATTAGCTTGGAACCCAAATGTGGCTTAAATGCATGAGTAAGAAGAAACTAGCATAAGTGAAATCAAATAATCAACTAATTGCTACATTTTTGTTTTTGTTGCTTTAGAGTTAAACTGAGCTGGCAAGGGAAGTAACAGGTGTTAGGGCATGCCTAAAAAGACTCATTGGGTCTAAGGCTACCTAGCTTTTCCCAGTTGCTAAGCAGATAGCTTCAAGGCCATTTCTTGGGACTTGTGAGGGCAATGAACTCTATACTTTTCTCTGGTCCACTGGAGACAGAAGCAGATGTGAAAGTGTTGCTCAAGGAACCTTGAGGATTTCAGCTTCATAGCTCTAAGCTTCAGTTATCTTATTACTAGCCTCATCAAAAAAGCCGTATCTCAGCAACTAATCAGAAAAGATAATGGGAAAAATATCCCACTCATCAAAGTGACAATTTAGAACATTTTACAAGAAAAGTGATGGCATGGTATGAAGAAAACCACACAAAATAAAGCTTGAAAAAATGGGGAGAATTGTTGTATCTCTGGCTGGAAATTAAAAATGACAAACCTAGCAATCCTTTACAAAAATAAATCCAATTTAATGCAGTTCCAATAAAACTCTTAAAGGTATATTTTGGTATTGAAACTAAATAATCCTAAAGTTCATTTGAAAGGGGAATTAGTAGGGATAAACAGGATTTTTATAACAAAAAAAGGGACTTACCTATAAGATATTAAAATTCTAATAAATAAAACTTCTTAGGGCTTATTAACTATATGATAAAGATATCAAAAGGATGAAAAGGAATACAGATAAATATATACTGTGATTCGACAATGTGAATTTCTAGGAACTGGTGCTGTAGAAAAGCTCATATAAAAAAAAAGAAAAGCTCATATGTATATAATTAGTTGGATACTAACATGTTTATTAAGGTGCTATTTATTACGCAAAACTGTTAACAATCCTGATAATAATATGTTCACACCTTACTTGCAGGAAAACTATGAGGAGTAAAAGTTACTCATTTTATAAGTGAAAAATCTTAAAATGGTAGCAGCAATATTAAATCCATAAAGAACTCTAATGCCATTTCCTCTTCTCCAAAAAGATGGCATCAAGGTAATCTTTTCTGATCAGACATTTTACGTCGGGTTACTCTCCTTGTAACTAAAATGGGCCCGGGAAAAGGAAGAGGGCATTCATCAAGATCTGGAATCATCTCTCTTGGCAATTTTCCCACTGATTGCCTTGAGTTGTCTGTCTAGGGTTGCTTGGACAATTCTTCTGAGCCGGGTTCCCAAGGCCCTTCCACGACCCCCACCCGGATCCCACCTCTATTCCCCGTCTTTTTTTGTAGAAAGCAGAGACCCGCGCGGGCGGCTCCACCCTCAGAGCGTTGGAAAGGAAACCAACTCGGTGCTGAGTTCCAGGAAATGTGACTGTGGGTCACCTTCATCTGCTACCCGGCTCGCCCCTCACTGCTCAGGAATCCGGCAGCTCCCCTCTGTCCTGCCGCCTCTGGGCACCGCGCGCGCGCCCCGTGACGACCCCCAGACTCACCCTCGTTCCTCTCGAGGGCGTCCAATCTGTCCCGTGCCCAGTTCCAGGAAGACACTTCGACTTCTCCAACGACTACCTTCCTCCGAGGGGATAAGTCTGCGAATGCGAGACCCTGGGGAGGTGCCACGTCCCTGCACTTCCTGACCTCTGTGCCCCTACGCCCTGCGTTCCCGCTGGCCGCGCGGGTCTAGACCCGATGCCAGCCGCAAAAGGGCGGTGGAATCCTTCTGAAGTGAAGCCGGATTCTGCTCTTGTATCTGAGCTCCGCCCCTACACGGTCCCACTTCCCTCCAATCAGTTTGTTGGGCAGCTGTTTGGTCCTGAGCCCTCTAAACGGCAGGGACGTGGGCAGGGAAGTCTTGACACGCCTCCTCGGGGCTTTCACAGGGCTCTTGCAGCCAACGCCCAGGCTCAGGGTGTCCTGGTTCCGTAGAACCCCCTTCCAGGTGGTTCAGGGCAAAGGGTCGTTCTTTCCTCTTAGTGTTCTCCTCCCACCCTTTCCAAACTCGCCTCCGCCTTCCCAGATTCTCTCAGCAATTATTTATCGCGTACTCCCGGTGCCAGGGCCTCTGCTTGGGACTGGGGATTCAGAAAATAATAAGGTCCCAGGAACCTATTATAACCAGGACACAGTGTGGGAAAGGTTAGATGAGCAAGAAAACTGAGAGCTGGAGAAAAAGTTCTCTGTCTCTCTGCAATTGAAAACACTGCGAGTTTGGGAAGGGAGTGAAGGATAAAACACTTCAGTAGAGAAAAAACCTCAACTTTCTCTAAGGTTATCCCAGAGTTTCTGTTTTGATGTGAGTCATGTTTTATTAAAGTTAACTGTGTTCCCAGCTCGAAAGTCTAAGTAACGTCATTCACTTACTTATCAGACTATTTCTTCTAAAAGGACAGAATTGGATATACAATCCAATACAAAGTAGACTTTGCAGATAGGGAAGACCTGAGTAGAAGATGTCCAGGGTGTTTGTGTCTTCATTTATTTCCCCCTGCTCTTGTTCTCCATTTAATGCATCATCAATTTTCTTCTTATCTTAGGTCAGGTTTCCTAGAAGCAGAGGCTGAGAAAGAGAATCTGGTGCATGTGATTTATTGAAGGAAGGCTCTCAGGACAGAGGGTAGGACAGAGTAGGGAGGTGGGGGGCGAAAAGCTAAACAAAGATGTGGTCTCAGTGGAGACTAGCCTCAGCCAGATTCCATGGGCAAGTATGGAGCATGAAATTCTGGAGCAAGAGGCAGCTTCTATTCTGCTCAGGACAGATCACAAGTTAGGTCGCAAACTCTCTTAACAAATTTAAGAAGATTGAACTCTTACCAAGTATCTTTTCTGACCACAGTGGACTGACACTAGAGATCAATAGCAGAAGGGAAACTGGAAAATTCATAAATGTGTAGAAATTAAACAACTCTTGAACAGCCATTCTGTCATGGAAAAAATCGAAAGAAAATTAGAAAATACCTTGAGACAGACGAAAATGAAATACAACATACCAAAACATACCAAACAGCAGGGGATGCAGCAAAATCAGTGCTGAGAGGGAAGGTCATAGCAATAAATACCTACATAAAAGAGAAGAAAGATCTCAAATAAACAATCAAACTTTACACTTAAAGGAACTAGAAAAAAAAAATTAGCCCAAAGTTAGTAGAAGAAAGGAAGTAACAAATATTAAAGTAGAAAAACAAAATGAAATAGAAAATTGAAAAATAATAGAAAAAAATCAGTGAAAAGTTTTGTTTTAAAGAAAAGATAGACAAACTCTATAAATCCTTAGCCTAAGACAAAAGGGGAAAATTCAAATAAATAAAGCCATAAATTAAAGACAATTACTATCGATGTCAAGAAATAAAAAGAATCAGCGGGCGAGCTGATTCAACTGCAGGTGCCCGTGGGCCAGCGGGAGCTGAGCCGCTGGGTGTGCGCAGAGCGCCTCATGTGGGAGACCTTCAAGAAGGCCACGCAGCTCCTCTTCCGCGAGGCGCAGGCCTACATGGTCCACGCGTGGGAGCAAGTCTGCCACCATTGACACGCTGGAGTCCCCGAAGCCTGGCCCCACAGAAGCCCTCGGGCCGCGCGTGGGGAGATGCTGACCAAACCCCCACAGCCAACTGGCCGGGAGCCAAGCCCTGGCCAACGAATCTGACCCGGCCGGGGAGCGTCGGGAGCCTGCTTGTCGAGCGTGCGAGCCGTGGACCGGAAGGCTACGTGCGGCCAGTGTGAGCGCGCTCGTGCGTGCGCTGCGTGCGCTCCGGCTGCGGCGGCGGGGCGTGGCTTGCACCATGTGCGCCCTGGTGAACCGCAGTGACCTTCCGAAAAAGTGTTCTGCGCCAGCTGTGCTGTGTTCAAGGCCTGAGGGCCGGGAGTGGACGGCAGCCCTGCCTGGACAACCTTGCCAGTGTCCACGCTGAGGAACTGTTGAAGGAGTAGGGGGGTTGTGCGCTTTCTGTTTTGTATTTTGTGCTCCTGACAGCAGAAGCGAATAAACCCTTTATATTTGGATGAAAGGGGGGAAAAAAGAAATAAAAAGGATCAGAAGAGACTATGATGAGCTATTATATGTCAACAAACTGGATAACCTATAAGAAACAGATAAATTCCTAGAAATATATAGCCTACCAGGAATAAATCATGAAGAAATAGAAATTCTGAATAGATCTATAATTAGTAAGGGAGATTGAATCAGTTATCAAAAACCTCCCAACAAGAAAAGCCCAGGGCAGATGGCTTAACTAGTGAATTCTACTAAACATTTTAAAATGAATTAACACCATCCTTATTATACTCTTGCAAAAAAATTGAAGAGGAGAGAATATTTTATAAACTCAGCATTACCCTGATACTAAAGCCAGACAAAGATACCACCAAAAAACTACAAACCAACATCTGTGATGAATATAGATGCCAAAAATTCTTAACAAAATACTAGCAAACCAAATCTAACAATACTTTGAAAGGATCACACACCATGACCAAGTGGGATTTATTCCCAGGATGCAAGAATAGTTCAATATATGAAAATCAATTTATATAACACACCACATTAACAGAGATCTGCTGTGCAACACTACCTCCAGTCAATGATAATATACTGTACACTTTAAAAATCGTCAACAGGTTCGATCTCATGGTAAGTGTTCTTTGCACAATAATAAAAAAAGAAATAAGACAATACATGAACAATTGTACACCAATCAATTAGATAAGCAAGATGAGATACAAAAATTCCTAGACACACAGAAACAACCTGATTCAAGAAGAAACAGAAAATCTGAACAGACCTATAACAAGTAAAGAGATTGATTCAGTAATCAAAACCTTCTGCCCAAAGGAAAAGTTCAGACCAGATGGTTTCACTGGTGAATTCTACAAAACATTTAAAAATGAATTAACACTAATCTTTCTCAAACTCTTTCAAAAATAGAAAAGGAAATTAAGAAAACAATTCTATTTACCATAGCAGCCAAAAGAATAAAATATTTAGGAAGAAATATAACCAAGTCGATGAAAAGACTTATACAATGAAAAATACAAAACCTTGCTGAAAGAAATTAAAGAGCTACAGGAATAAACACTTGGACCACCAGTCTCTTGCTAGTGCCTGTATTTGCATAACAACCAACAGCCAATAAACAACACACTGATGCAGTTCACACAGACGAGCCTCGCAGGGTACTGAGTGGAATGGGGAAAGATGGGGAGAGAGAATCTGGATTGCAAATGGCAGATAGCTAGCACAGCTCATAACACCTAAGTCTGGTGTCTTTGTGGATGTATTTGTTGCATGTTTTTTTTTAAATCAGCGTTTACTCATGGTGCCTTCTTTCCTTGTGTGTTTTAATTTATTTATTGTGAGCTTATAGTCTGTGGAATTTTATCTGTGGGAACTTTGTGAGGCCTGGATTGAAGCTGCATTTTTTTCCACCAAAATTTTTAAGTGCTTCTTCTAAGAGTCTTGTGGTGCCACCAGCTGGGGATACTTTGACTTAAGGTGTTTTAAACCACCCAGTGTGCATGAATTCAGGTTTAACACCCCCATGAGGGCTACACTTGTAGTTCTATATTCTCAAAAGAGTTTTCTCTACTCAGTGCAGGTAATTTTACTTGCAGTGCCCTGGGAAGGTGGTTTTATTTCCAGTTTGCCCTTCCATTGAGGGTGTAGCCTTTTGGAGTCTGTAGCAGACACTTGTCATACCCCTTCAGCCCACCTCTGGTCTTAACCTCAGTTGTGGTAGAAGGTTCTGTGTGACTTCAGCCACAGTTCTGGTGGATAGTTCCTAGCAAGCTCACTCTCAGCTTGCACTGACTGCATCTCACTTCAAGTGCACACATGCATCTTTCTGCTTTTGTTTCAGGACCTTTCTCAAAGCCAGGGAATCTGGTTGGCTTGCATGCTGGGACAGCCCAAAGAGAGGAGAGAGTTGACATCAGTGCTCAACCAAAAGGAGAGGAAGCTGGTGGATAAATGTTTCAGCCTCTTGTCCTATAGGTGGACAATTCTGGCAGGTGTCTGCTTCTCAAGATGCCCCTGCAGAATCCGTACAAGAACCTCAGATACTCATTCTTATAAGGATCCTCCACTTTCAAATCCTTCCCAATCTCTCACTCCTTATTTCTGCAATTGCTTCCCAAATAAATGACTTGCATCCATATTCTTGTTTTAAGGTTTGCTTTTTAGGGAACCTAAATGAAGACAGGCTCCCAAGTTGATCTTTTTGCCAAAGCACTATTCTTGGTTCTTTTTCTTATCACTTTTTCTTTTCCTGTTAAGGTGAGAAGGTGTTTGAAGTGGAGTGAAGATGAGAGTCCTGGCATTTTCCAAACTTCACATTCACCCTTAATAGATAAAAGTAACTCATTGTACTGTTACTACCTAGCAGTAAAAACAAACAAACAAACAAACAAACAAACAAACAAACAAACAAAACTGTCAATTTTTTTGCAGCCATTATATCTTTATAGAAAGTTAGAGCTGGAAAATTCATGTATATGGCTCCAGCTTCCTCTCAAAGACAGTAGATGAGACAAAACAGTAAGTTAGGAGAACAAGGAAGGTGGAAAAAGTGCTGAAAATTTTCAATCACAGAAATCTGACTCCCAGTCATGCGGTGGCAAAGCCTCATGCTGTCACCAGGGGGCAGCAGAGGCCAGGGAACAGGTAGACAAGTGACAATGTAACCTGCCAGATTTCTGACAGAGACAAGACTAACATTTATTGGGGCTTGTTACGAGTTGGGCATTGTGCTGGGTCCCGTTAAAAAAAAATCGTACAAAGTTCAAAGGCAGAGATAGGAGTCCAGAGCCAATGGAGGAGTGGAACGGAGTTAAGAGGGCAGTTCTTCAGGTCAGCCAGGAGACGCCCAAAGACAGCATGTCTGGAGGTACATGCACGCGCCAGAAATAAAGATAAGGGTTATGGGCCTGTCCTCTGCAAGGGCAGCTGGGTCATTGCTAGACAATCAGCTACATTGCTGGGATCACTGAGAGTCAGTCAACCTGCATATTTACTTTACACTGATCAGAATTTAAAAGGCCCTTTGCCTGAGTAAACATTAAACTTTTTAGATGATTTTTCTGTCTTCTCCCACTATAGAAATAAACATAACGTGCCCTATGTTTCAGGCTTTCCCATCATGCTAGATCTGTGGACATTTTGATAAGATCCCAGGCTGGCTTTAGCATCTTCTCTTTGACTCCTCCTTATACTTGAAGATAAAATTCTCTGACTCCACCAGATGGTCATTTAGTAGGGGCTGCACTGTGAGTGACAACTGGCTTGAGGTTAAGGGCACTTTCTATATTACCCTCTTCTGTAAGGTGGGGCTCATTCTCTTCCAAAGCCTTTGTAGAAATTCTCAGCCTCCTCGAAAGTTATAGCCGGCAGGGCAAGAAGATCTGAGGGTGTCTGTCCAATATTCACTTGAGTGGATCTTTTCATTAATAAGTTGGGGTTTTTTTAGCCCTAAATCTCATTATCATGCCACAGGCTCCTGTAGATTTTGGCATTTTCATACTAGTTCTGTTTCAATCATTTTAAAGTTTTCTTTTTCCAACTAATTTTTTGCTTAAGGTTGCTCATCTTAGACTTGTTTCTGGTGGACTCACTTATTTACCACTAGCTGATCTCTTCCTTTGTTCCTCCTTTTTGTTTCTTCCTTTCCCTTGGGCTAGTTGCTCCATGGTTGGAGTTCCAGTATCATCTTGGGAATTGGAGGTTGGATTTCTGCTGTTTGGATGGACTCGATTCCAGTGATGGATTTCAGGAGTTTGAGGGATGAATGGCTCAGATAGGTAGCACTTATCTTCAGGCTGGGAGCTGCTAGAGCAGGGAGAGGCAGCAGGGGTGGGGGCCCCTCCGTATGGCCAGAGCCTTGCCAATTTCTACTTGCCTCTGCTTTCATTTAATTGCCTCTGCCTCCTTGGGCAGGAGAATCCAGAGCCCACCTCCTTCTGCTGGACCTACTGAATTAGACTCTGAGTGTGGAGGACTTGGATCTGTAGTAGACAGGTTCCGCAGGTGGTTCTGAGGAGGTAGCAGGGAAGACATCGGTTTCACCCAGACTGAGCTGGCATGACGCTCTAGTTCCTACATCTGGCATTGGTTACTAGAGCCTTAGAAAACTCAACTAGAATCTCAGCTGGGGTCTGATAAATTCCAGAACAAGCACTTCCTCTGTGGTGTACCAAGGCAGTTGGTGGAAGTGACACCCCCCTACTCCCACATCCAGATGCAAGCAGTGAAGGGGAGATGCTGACTGCAGAAAAATTTAAAACAGCAATAAGACTGAGTAAGAGGATAAGGGCTGGTCTGCTTTTTATCATCACTATATACCCCAGCAAGTCTACACAACCTGGTCAGTGATCAAATAAATACTCCTTCCTGCTGGAACGACCCCGCCCCCACTTTTGCCCCTCCCCAGCCTCGGTGAAGTCTGGTGCGTCGCCATCAAGAAGTAACTCATCTTTGTTGGTTTCTTTCCCAGTGTTTTTATTTTTCAAAATATACAATTTATTTACACTTTTATTTCACAACTGTAGTTTGTATATTTATTCCAAAATCTTTAAATAACTCCGCAGTAAACAGTACAAATCACAGGATCGGTCAGACTGCTTCCCTTTAGCCTTTTTATACATGTTGAGTTTTTAAAAAGTTTCAAGTAGTATTGGTTTGTGGGTAAGAAGGGAACCAACATAAGACAAAATTTTTTTACGTAAGCTCGACACGTAAGATTAGAAAGGGGGATCTGAGCAGCTACTTGGTCTGGAGCCCGACTCAGGGTATTTATATAGTTTATAAATAAGACCCTCTTATGAGCAGTGAGGGTTTTGGTTACGAGGAAGAGAAGGGAAACCTCATCCGTGGGGTGAGGGGCAGGGAGATAAGGCACCGCATGGAGGCTGCTTCTTGAATAAGGAGGCACTGACTGGAAGGGTCCAGAGTGAGGCAGCCGGAGGCCCACCTACGGCAGGTGGGAGTCAAGAATGGCAGGGGACAGGATAGGGCTCCCACTCATGCAGAGGACTCTTCAGCCTCCCTTAGGGAAAAGCTTTGTGATTTTGGAGGTTGGGGAGAGGTGGCTAGAGCAGCTGGTGGTTCCTAGAGAAATGGGTGTGGGCTCCCTCCAGCTTTGAGGCTGCTGCCAGCTCCCTCAGCCCACCTGCAAAAACAGGTGAGGGCCAGGCGCATGGGTGCTGGATGTGTCACAGGCCAAGGCATCTGGTGGTACAGCTGGTGTTTGTCACTGGTGGGGACAAAGGCGCTGCCCGGGATTGGGGGTGGCCTGTGGGAGGCTTCATGCTGTCTCTTCTGTGAGAGCTCTTCCTCCACCTCCGTGTTCTCCAGTCCTCAGGAGAACATCCAGAGCCACCACCTCCTCCCCAGGGAGGGAAGGTGGGGAAGATGAGGGCCACAGCCCCGCAGGCTCTGCTCTCTGCTGTGAACACTGGCAGCTCCACCATGAGGGGCATCTCAAGGTGCTAAGACACAGGTGGGCCTGGTCCCAGGGGTCAGTTTCCTTCATTCCCCTCAGAAATTCCCCCTTGGCCAGGTCCTGAAGCAGTCCTGTGGGCTAAGGCTCTGGGCAGGGATGCTGGTGGAGAGGCAGGGATGCTCCAGGAAAGAGCTAGTCCCCGAGAGCCATTTGGCCACCAAGCAGACATGACCCTCTTGTGCTGGGTCAAGAGGGCAGTCTCAGTCTTCAAGTTCTCCCTGACACCCTCCACCAAGCCCAAGGGCCGGACAAAGCCCGTCCTGCCTTCTTTGCAGGGTCTGGATGGGAGTGGGCTGGGGCAGCGGCCATGACGGGGCTGAGGGCAGGATGGCAGGGATGGGAGTTGTCACTGCATCTTCGGGTGGGATTCTTCCGGTATAAGGGTGTGGAAAAAGTGATCCCAAATTTTAGTGCTGATGCCAAATCCTAGAGAGGGAGACAAATGAGGGGAAGATGAGTGCTGTTGAAGCAGTGGGATCTGCTTGGGAAGGCAGCAGAGGTGGGGCTGGCACGTGGGGAAGATTTCAACATTGGTCCCCATTGGACTTCCCAACTCTCAGGGCTATCCTGGCAGGAGTCAACAGCAGGGTCCCTGCATTTCTAGACTCCCAAGGATGCCACTGGAATAACCCCAAGTTCCTTATCTGGCCTGACTTCCTGGGAAAGCCTGGTTGCTGCCTGCCTCTTCCTTCCCCTCCTTCACACTCCAGCTGCCCCCTGGTCTTTGAAGATGCCAAGTTCACTCTTGCTTCAAGGCTTCACACTTGTTGCTCCTGGGATGCTCTTCCTTCAGATATCAGATGCTGGCTTGTCTTAATTTAGGTCTCAGGTCTAATGCAGTGACACCTTCCTGGACCACTTTAGCTGGCATTCTGCTATCCAGCATCATAGCCACTAGACCACAGGATTCCTGAGCACTGGAAACATGGCTGGAGCTATGGAGGGACCAAATTCCTAACTTCATTTAATTTTAATTAAGTTTCAACTTAAAAACCTCTACTCCATTCAGTTACAGGAAAACTTTTAGGCATGTTTGGAGCAACTCATATACATAAATCTACTTTTTCTATTGTAAATTTTATAAACCCTAAACATGGATCAAGTATTTCCAGTGGAGATTTGGCGCTTGAATGAAGATGTGCCATAAGCAAGAGATACACACCGGATGTTGAAGACTTAATAGAAGGAGAGAATGTAAAATATCTCCACAATTTTTTGAATCCATCACACTTTGAAATGACAATATTTCAGTTGTTTTGGCTTAATAAACTGTATCATTAAAATTAACTTCCCCTGTTTATTTTTACTTGGCTACTAGAAAATGTAAAACCCCATCTGCGAGTTGCATTCTATTTTCTTAGACAGTGCGGGGCCCCTCCCCCACCTTCTCTAACATCACCTTGTGTTATTTTCTTTGTGGCGCTTATCACTGTGAAATGATCTTTGCTGTTTATTGGTTCCCTTGTTTGTCTGTCTCTGCACAGCTCCCCCACACCAGGGAGGAGGACAGGAATCCCAGGCTTGCCTTGCTGACTGTGTCCCCAGAACCAAGCCTGGCCCTTGGTAGAAGCTCAGAGGTAACTGTCAAAGAAATTAACAAATGAGGGAGCGGGGAGGCACTGGCCGATCCTCACCTGACTGCTGATGCGCAAAGTGATGCTTGACGTGGTGGGCCTTCAGGCTGTAAAGGTAGGAGCCCCTGTGTGGGGAGCCGAAGTGCAGGTAGTAGTGGATCATGTCGTAGATGACGTAGCCCAGGAGGCCCCCCGCAAACACAGTGCCCCCAACTGCCTCGGGCAGGATGAGCCGCAAGAACACATAGAAGAAGGCGATCACCAGAGAGGCTGGCACAGGGGGGAAGACCAGGCGGGACTCGTCGAAGGGTGCCTGTGGATGGAGAGGCTCCCATGTCAGGAAGAAGCCTGGGGTCCCAGGGCCTGCCTGTGGTCACAGCACACAGCACGCCTGGGGCCAGAGATGCTCCCGCGGAGGACATCCCAGACAGCCTGGGGAGCGAGTGGGCTTGGCACCCTCGGTGGCTGAAAGCACTGGAGAGACTGTCCTGCCCCCAGTTTCCAAGCCAGGATGGACCTGGAAAACTGCCTCAGAACACGGGGGTGGATGTGATGTGGGCAGGATGCTCACAGGTCAGAGTCCTGCTTTATGCTCGAGGCCACTCTGGCCCTGGAATTTGCTAGGTGCTAGGGAGGAGCCTCCCCCCCCCCCACCCCGCGCAAAAACCATAAGGGGTACCTAGACCGAGGCCTGAGGTTGATGAAGGCACAAGTGGTGGATGACCTTGGAAGTGCTAACAGATGGTCCTCCCCACCCCCAAGTGGCCTTCTTTGTTCCAAAGTGGTGTTGTCCCAGTGAACCAGACAAGAGAGCCAGCCTTCGGTTCTGGAGTGTCACAAGCTAAGGGCCTGGCATGGAGGTAAAGTTTTAGAGATGGTATAAGTATTCTGAGAAGAGACAGACCCTCTTTGGACTGGGAGAGAAGAGAGAGAAAGCAGGTGATAGAGAAAGAGCAACATGCTGACATGGGCCTCCCTCTGCTCAGACTAGGAGTAACAGGACCTATGGGCTCCCAGTAAAAGAAGGGAGGAAGGGAGGGATACGCTGGGACAGGCTGAGAACAGCACGGTGCAGGGACAGAAACATCAGGGGGACAGCTGCCTCTGGGCAGACCTGGCTTCCAATCCCAGCAACTGGGACCATTGTGTCGCCCACGAAGAGCCCCAGGGTGGTGGGTGGCTGAGAGCACAGACTCTGGAGTCCACAGGGCACAATATCCAGGTGTGGCCCTGGGGGAATTCCTTAGTTCCTTTATTTCCCCAAGCCTCAGTTTGTCATTCTGTGGAGTGGGGAGAACTGGAGCACCATCTTCAGAAGGAAGCTCCACCAGGGCAGTGATTTTTGACTGTTTTGATCAGTGGTGTCCAGAACAGTGCCCGGCACAGAGTGAGGGAGCGCTCAGTGAACATTTGTTGAATGAATGAATGAATGAATGAATGAGTGGATGAGGTGTAGTGAGGTGGTATCAATATGATGTCGCACAGACTCTCATGCTCCCTCTGCCCATGCCCATTCAGGTGGGGACCCAGTCACACGCCCTTGATTTCCCCTTGCTTCCACCCTGACCTCCAACAAGAAGAGCAGCTCCCTGGAGTTGGTTACAGCTGCAAGGCCCCGGGAGAGAGCCTGCCCCGCTCACCTTGTGGTGCTGGCCATGCATGACGAAGTGCAGCATGATGAGGTAATAGCTGTCGCTGGGGGGCTTCATGTGGAAGAGGAAGCGGTGGATGAGGTACTCTATCAGGGTCCAGAGGAACAGGCCCAGCAAGAAGAGGCCTGGGAACACAGACTCGGGCATGGCTACTGAGTACTCTGGAGGGTGGCAGGAGAGAGGTGAGGTCAGGGCAGATGGCCGCGGGGAACAGCAGTGCCTGGTGGCTCCGGATGTCTGGTCTCACTGCCCCATCTTCTCAGGAGCTGCTGCCCTTTGTTCAGCAGCTGTGGGGCCAGACCCCCTGTTGGGGCCCTTGATTCAATATGGGAAGGAGGCTGTGAGGATCTGTGTTGGCCTTAGGAGAGGTCCTCTCAGAGCACTATTAACGTGGTATATTACATTGCTCTCACATGTTGATCGGCTCTTGCATTCCTGGAATCAATCCCATTTGGTCATGGTGTATAATCATTTAACATGTGCTAGGATTCAGTTTTCTAGTATTTTCTTGAGGATTGTTGCATCTATATTCATCAATGACAAGAGTTTGTAGTTTTCTTTCTTGTGACATCTTTGTCTGGCTTTAATATTGTGTAAGATTTGGCTAGAGATTTGAGATCTTCCTTACAGGAGCTATAAGAGGAACAGCTATGGCCGGTCCTCACCTTTGCCTGGTGCTGTGGTCTGAATGTGTTCCCTCAAATTCCTTTGTTGAAACCTAACCCCAAGGTGATGGGAGACGATGAGGTCATGACGTCAACAGGACTAATGCTCTTATAAAACAGGCTTGAGAGAATTCTCTTCCCCTTTCTGAGGGATGCGAGGATACAATGGGCCAGAAGAGGGACCTCACTTGACCATGCTGGTACCCTGATCTTGGACTTCCAGCCTCTGGAACTGTGAGCAATAAATTTGTTGTTTATAAGCCACCCAGTTTGTGATTTTTGTTCTACCAGCCCAAACGGATAAGACACCGGAAAAGAGTGACCTTGCCTCCTTGGCATGGAGGAGAGGGAGGGGCCACCCTGATGAAGCCAGCAGGGCTGGGGGGTTGTTGGCGGAAGATGCTATCAACCAGGGACCAGAAGGAGGGCACAGGAGGGCCAGGAGAATCAAAGGAGAAATATCTCGACAGATAAGACTTAAAATCAGAGCATCCAAGGAAGATGTGAAAAAACTGGATGATTAGACTGAAGAGGTATAATTACCATCAAGTGTGAGACTCCTGCACCTGACCCTCTGAGGACAGGCTGCAGTCCTTCTGGCTCTCATTTCTTTCTCTACTTCATCCATTCTTTGACTCCACAGGGACTTCAGCTCTCATCACTGTTTTTTCATATCCCTCGTAGTTTTACTTTTCTCTAAAAGCCATTGCTTTGGCTACACTTTCTCTCTCTTTTGAAAAGTAGCAGCTTTATTGAAATATAATTCACCTATCTTACAAATCACCCATTTAAATGGTGTACAGTTCAATGGTTTTTAGTATGCTCAGAGTTGTACAACCATCATCATGATTTTAGAACATTTTTATCACTCCAGAAAGAAATCCCCTACCCATGAGCAGTTGCTCCCCATTTCCTCCAACCCGCCATTTCCCAGAGCAGGGAAACCACTAATATACTTTCTGTCTATTGCATCTGCCTATTCTGGATATTTGATATCAATGGAATCATACAACCTGTGGTCTTTTGTGACTGGCTTCTCTTTCTTATAATGTTTTCAAGGTTCATCCACATTGAAGCATGTACCAGAATTCCATTCCTTTTTAAGGCTAAATAATATTCCCTATTAATATGGATGCACTGCATTTGTTTATCCATTCATCAGTTGATAGACATCTCATTTGTTTCTACTTTTTGGCTATTATGAATAATGCTGCTATGAATATTCATGTTCAAGTTTTTGTGCAGACAGATGTTTTCAGCAGTCTTGGGTAGATGCCTTGAAGTGGAATTGCTGGGTCATATTGCAACTGTGTTTGACCTTTTGCAGAACCACCAAATTGTTTTCCAAAGTTAGCCATTCTCTTTGGACCACAGCTACTCCCATGAACCCCCAACCTGAGATCAGCACAAGAACCTGTCTGTCTTTCCACCCGACACCCAAGCTGCTGAGCACGGACAGACACTTGGGAAGTCACAGGTCTTCCTAGTCACAGGTCTAGCTAGTGCCTTCCACCTAGCTAGACCTCAAACACTGCCTGGTGATCCTTTTACGTCTCCAAGTTCAGCTCCCTCCCCACTGCCCTCAAACACCCCTCTTTCCTTCCGCTCAGCCTCCTACTTCCCAGAGAAAAGATGTCTTGGGGTAGAAGAGGGGAAGGGGGAGAACAGCTCCCTTCACAGCCTCCCATCCACCTTCTCCTACACCTGGTTGTGCCCTAACCCTGAAACTTCCTTCTTGCTCCTCAGGGAAGATATGTGCAACCAGGTACCTGGGCACTGGATGGTGGTGATGGTGGTGGTAATAATAATGATAATGATAATGATAATGATAATGATAATGATAATAATAATAATAATAATAATAATAATAATAATAATAATAATAATAATAATAAAAGATGCGTATTGATCAGTCCCTGCATGCCAAGTGCCTTTCAAGTGCTTTACATGGATTGCTTCATATTTCATCTCACTCCAGCCTTACAAGGGAAGCGCTGGCATTGCCCATGTGAGTGAGGACATGGAATTACAGAGATCTTATGTTGCTTGCCCAGCTCACCCCGCTCAGCAGAGCACAGCCCTCAGTCTGCCTTCCCTACAGCCGCTCCATCCCAACCGGCCCCTCTGGGCATTTTCAGCTTCTCCTCCACAGGCTTTCCTGCTCATCTTTAAGACTTTCCCATCACTAATGCAGTCCTATCAGATCCATGCCTACTGAAAATGTCAGCCAGCCTCAAGTCTACTTCAAGTCTTCCTATGCACTTGAGCCCCTAAAGTCTGTCTTCTGCAAAGGCCATTCGTGACGTATTTCTTGCCAGATCTAAGTAGTTTTTTGAATTCATCTCTAACTTGGCTATAGCATGTGACTTTGGTGCCACTCTCTTTTTGAACCTGCAACTTCATAGGTTCCTAACCTGAGGCTTATGAACATCTAGAGGGTCCTCAGTTGGATTTCGGGGTGAACTTGCTGAAATGACGTCCCAAACAATGCGCCGTGTGTGCATTTTTCTGGGGAGCAAGTTGACAACTTCTTAAAGGATCTGGGACCAATAAGGCTAGAACACACAGTTCCACTCCCTGCATGCTGGGACACTTGCCTTTTCTCCTCTTCTCCAGATGCCCTTTGTGGTAGAAACTGCCTCTGTCTCCAGGGTCAAACCCTTGACCCTTCAGTCTCACATGCTCTCTGCTCCACCCAGGGTTCAGCCACACCCACATGCTGACAACCTCCAGACTCCCGCCTCCAACCCAGCCCTGGACAGCCACTTGCTACTGGGCATCTCCACGCCACTGTCCACAGATCCCTGTCCCCAACCCAGGTCAGCAGCTGCCAGATGAGGCCAATCATCTTCCTCTTCCTTCCTGCCCACCCAAGGCTGCTCCTCAGTGAGGGGAATTGATGTCTACACATTACCAAAGGCTCGACTTATCCCTCTCTCCTGTGTCCAACCCGTCACCAAGTTCCATCAGCTCCCTCTCCTGAATATCCCTTGGCAAAGTGAAGAAGGCCAGACACAAAAGACCACATATGATAGGATTCCATGTGTATGGAATGTTTGAAATAGGCATATATAGGCATATATAGAGACAAAGCAAGCGGGCAGTTGCCGGGGGCAGGAGGAGCAGGGCACGGAGATCAACTCCTCAGTGGGTACGCGGTTTCCTTTTGGGGTGATGTAAACATTTTGGAACTAGGAGAATCAGTGGTTGCCCAGCATTGTGAATGTACTAAATACTGACTTGTTTACTTTAAAATGGTTAGTTTTATGTTATACGTATCTCACTTCAATTAAAAAAAAAATGACCTCTTGGGTCAGTTCACTGCTCTGAACTCCCAACACCTTATCACCCCTCACCTAGTGACTGTATCAGCTTCCAACCCTAACCATGCCTCTATATGCTGGGTGCTCTTTGTCCCCACCTAGGCTGGGTTCGAGGCTCTGGGCCGGCCCTCCACGTCATCCTTTATCACAGTGAACTGTGGCTGCTGTTTTACTTTGCCCACGAGGTTATGAGCATTTTATGGGCAGAGGGGGCCCTTCATTTTATCTCTCCTATGCTTAACACAGCAAGTTCTCCAATGCTCATGGGAGGTTAACGGGTGAACACAAGCCTCTCTGGAGGGCTGTACCTGGATGGTTTGACCTGTGCTGTTCCAAGGGCAGAGTGGAGGCAGCTTCTGGTTCTGTTTAAGGAAGCACTTCTGAAGGGCTGGGCCCAGTGTGAATGACCACAGGGGTATGCTGAGGAAGGAGAGCCCGGGAAAGTGGGGAGAGGGAGGTGACCTTCCAGCCCTTTGGACCAGATTCTGACAAAGGGTTCCAAATGAGTCTCTAACCCATGGGAAGATTTTTCACACTTCACCTAGAAACTAACAACTAAGATTCAATCCTCAAAGGGTCTCTCTCAAATCAGGTGTTAAGCTTGTCTGACATCTCTCATTGGTGGGGCCTAATAGCAGTCTGTGAGTGGCCATCCAGCCATGGCTGGACTGCTCTGGTTGGTCAGGCTTGACACCCCTGGAGTCCTTCAGGACACTCTGGTGACGTGTAGGGAGTACAGGCTTTGGATTTGCAGATCTAGATTCAAATCCTGACTCTGTAACATCTGTGTGTTTTGTCAACAGTAAAATATCCTACCAATTGTGAAGGCTGTTATTAGGATGGAGGGAATATAATATCTGATTATGTGATACATATATATCTTATATATAAGGATAATACATAATACTTATAATACAATCCTCCTCATATACAATAAGTAACTAATTTTTAAATATAATGAGTCAAAATACATCTAAATTTCACCCACAGCCCTACTTGTGCTGCCTTCTCTCAGCTCCCCTTGCAGGGCTCTGGAGGGTCCCAGGTGAAGGGAGAAGAAGTTTCTCAGCCCCCCTGCCCTGCCCCCCACTGCCCAGAGTGCAGGAGCCCTTCCCTGCTGTATAGCTCTCTAGCTGGCAGGGAAAGGACAGGACACACAGGCGTTTTCTCTGGCCACAGACTGTGGTCTTGACCTTTGCTGGGGCTCTCATCACATAATCTCATTGGAGGCCTGAATCCTCGCTTTGGATGCTGCTCAACTCAGCTCTGAATCTAATGTACTCCCAGGAACTGCACTGGGGGCCAGCCTGAATGTGCAGAACCCCTCTGCTTTCCAATGCATGTTCACACACATGCCTAGGAATTTCAGCCTTGAACTGGTGTCTCCATTCAACTTCAACTGCTCCCTGGTACCGAATCTTCTGTACTTTGTCCAGTGCGCCCCTTGTCTGGCAGCTGCACTGGGACCCTGCTGAGACTCCATGCCTCACTTTGCAGCTCTATTTTCTCTGCCTGTGGCCAGTGCCTTGCCTGACAAGCTCGGGGTGAGGGAGGCATGTGCTGCTCTCATGTCACCATCACTGGCATCATAGTCACAGGCCCACTGACCCCTACACTAGATCTTTATTAGACAGCACGTTTCAGCTCTCTGCAGAGCCCTGTGGTTCTGACCGAGCTGTCAAATCACCCTCCTTGCCACGCAGAAGAGTCTCCTCCTATAGGTCAAGTCTCTGCCCGCCCCCTCACCCCAGCATCACCCCTGTCGGTCCATCAGGCTGGAGCTGGTACCGAGTGGCATCTCTGGAGGAATCCTGCAGAGGGACCTGGGCCAAAGCTCCAGCATCCCCTTCCCCCTCTTGCCCCAGCCCTGGTGGCCCTGGCACTGTTGGTGATTGTTAAGGGAGCACCCGGCAGACAGTGGGCAATTCAGTGAGCAGGCTGTCTGAGCAACAAGCCCTGTGCTGTGCCTGAGCTATTCAGCGTGGGCAGAAAAGGGTAACCTTGGCTCGCAGGGCATACACATTAACCCTTGGGGACTAGGAGCAGCTCAGGATTCTGGGAGACATCCTGCAGCTGGTTCCTCCCAGCCCCATCCTGGACCAGGTGGGAAAACTAGGGCTCCTGTCACTGCGGCCATGGCTCCTCTCACCTAAACCATTCAGCTCTCCACTTCTGGGGAAGGCAGGCAGGCGAGAGCATCGGACAGTGGGGAGAAGGAGCATGCATCTGGCAGAGACAGGGGGTCAGAGGCTCACAATCAGGAACATGACAAGTGATCAGGAGAGGAAAGCTCACCTGAGCTATTCCCAGCACCCTTTCCCCATCTGTCCCCTCACCTGGCCTCTGTCTGAGCCACCACCATGGGCAGCACTTCCCCAAGGCAGGCTTTGCCAGGATGGACAGACCACCCGGGCAGGTGGCATGCTCCTGGAGGCCCAAGGTAGGTGATAAACTTGCGAGGCAGGCCGGCAAGACTTGGCTTGTGAGACTTAGTCTCACAAGCTCTTTGGAAGTCACCCCAAGCCAGCCTCTCTCTCTGTTTTCTGCCTCACTGGCATTCACATTCGCATCCTAGCCACATGACCCTGAATTGCTTACTTGACTTCTCTCAGGCTCCATTTCCTCACCTCTAAAAGGGTTATAATGATAGTACCTTTCTTGTGGGACTGTGGGGAAGGTTAAAAGAGCTGGTCCCTGGAAAGCACAAGGCAGGTAAGTGCTCAGTAGAGGTTAGTGGGGTTGCTACTCCAAGTCAGGGCTTCTGCTGATGGGCCTTTGCCCAGGAGACACTGTAGGACATATTAGGATCTTTCTCTCCCAAATTCTAATCTGTGTTATGTTCATGGACCATTCTGAGTCTAGCTCTCAGCTGTGCTACCTGGTGAAACGACTTCATATAGTCTCTTGACAAATAATCCCAGGTCATGCATTTTCTAGTCTTAGACTCAGTGAGAAACCCCCTCCTTTATTGCTCCACTACCTGATGAAATGATTTCATTTAGTGTCTGTTAATGTGTGGCTGTTTTTTTGTTTTTTGTTTTTTTTTTAATTCATTTTGTGGAGGGTGAGGAGGTCTAACATTTCTTTGGGGAAGAATATTTCTATAGTTAGGCCTCATTTAAAAATGTTTGTGATGTGCCTTAGGGTTCTATATTCTCAAAAACTCAGGACCAGAGAAAGTACTGGAGTATCCTGCCTCTTGGAGCCATGGGAGCATTTCAGGAAGGACTTGACCTTACCTGTGGTGAAGGTTGTGAAGAGTCGGACATTGCCCTGGGCGAGGGTTCGGTAGTAGAACCAACTGAGATATAGCATCAGGGGCACCCAGATGATGGGGACACTGTACCTGCAGGAGGGCCATCAGGGTGAGAGAGATGCATGCATAGAAACTCAAAAGGGTCCAGCTTCCCTAGAGACACACCTCTCAACTAGAGGATGGATGAAATACTACCAAAGCATATGTAGAAAGCATATGGAGACTTGGGGTCAAAGGGACATTGACGGTGAGGAGGGGAGGAGGAGAAAAGAAGAGAGAGGCTGTGAGTCCATCTACCTCAGTCTCTGTGATGAGTTACTGGCAGGGAAAACAAAACAAAACATGTCCCTGTGGCTACTGACAGTGCAGCTAGGTAGATGCCGACCTCTTGTGGCAGAAGAGCTAATTGCAGGCAAAATTGTCCTCGTGGGCATGGGAGATTGGAAACCTCTCATAGGAGTCTGGAATAGAACAGGAGTGACATTCAAAGTGGTTTTTGACTACACATTGGGTTGTCCCTCAGTGAACAAAACCATTAGTAGGAATAGATTATGCCTATGGCATGTTTCACTATCTGCAAGAGCTAACAATATAGCTCTGAGGTCCAAGGAGGGATCTGATTACCCCTTCCCCTGTGTATCTGGCTGGCACCATCAGGAGGATGGACAGCCCACTATAGGCCAAGAGCAGGACTCACCAGACAGTCTTGCTGAGGGCCTCAATGAGGTCTGAGTGGAAGAGGCGAATGGGCCTGGTCACTGGCTGGTGGACCCACTCATTGTACTTCTCTCCCAAGTGGCCGACTTGCCATAGTAGGGGCTTCCGCCAGTCTACCAGGTCCTGCAAGAGACAAAGTCAAATGGACCTTTGAGACTCCCACCTGTGCACGCTCATTCTCCCATCTCTTGGTTACAGCATCCCAATCCCCAGTCCCATTTCAGCTCACGTGATCTGTACAGAGCTACCCACCATCTTGCTTCAGTAATCAGGAACTAACCAAGCTGTGCATCCCAACCTGCAGGCCACAGAAATGGGATCCAGGACAGGCCCATGAACAAGCTGGTGCAATGAGCCATCAGACACCCTCTCCTCTTGCTGGGATTGCTGAGTTGGTAGGGCATGACCCTGGAGTTGCTAGTGGAGCCTACCTGAGGACTAAGTGAACACAGAGCCAAGCCAGAAACTGGAGACATCAAATCTTGGTGATGACACCTGAGCACCCAGATTCAGCAACACCTGAAGCTTGGGGTCTTAACCAGGATTTGATAGGTACAGGAGCCAATACTTTCTGTACTAGGAATCAAGTAGGCCCTTTCTACTCTACCAAGGGCTTTCTTCTTAGTGGTCACCTGCACAATCCATTCATTCATCCATTCAAACATTCATTCATTCAACACTTTGCTTGATATATATCTATATTTCTAAGCTATGTGCTGGGAAGAATAAACAAGAATGTAAGAGACCATCTTTGTTTTGCATAGCTTAGTGCTGAACAGAGTTCAGACTCTGGAGTCAGGCCTGGATACAAATCCTGGCTTCATCACTTACTGTGTGACATTGGGGAAATTACTTGACCTTCCTGAGCCTCAGTTTCCCTAGCTATGAAATGGAAGTAATACTTGTAGCAGCATAAAGTACTCTGCCAGGTGAGACATGCCCATTAAGATAATTTAACATGATGCAGGCAGACTGAGGTCAGAAGGCAGAATAATTGGTTCAAATGCCTGGGTCCAGGGTAGGAGAGGAGGGTTTTGCAGGGAACCTGGGGTTTGGGTTGGAGCTCATACAATATGAAAGACTTGGTAAGGGAGAAAGGAGAAAGGCTGTGGGGAGGTAGTATGGGTGTAGGTATGGAGTCGAGAATTATTGTGGCCCATTTGGTACCTTGACATTGATCTATAGGGCAGTATAAAGAAATCTGCTGAGGCTTTAGGTAACAGAACAACCAGTATCAGGCCCAGGGGTTGTCTCTTCATCCTCCAGGCCAGTTGTGTCCAAAGTGGGGATGTAAGTGTACCCCAGGGGTACTCACAGGCTGATCCTCAGAGGTGGGGAGAAAATATTACAGACTCTATTTTGATATATTTCTCTCATCTATAAGCTGTATATGAATGTTTTCTAATGCACATAATAGAACAGTACATTAGCACAAGCAAATAATTTGTATATGATTAAAATGGACATATAATGGAGAATGTGCTCAAAATGTTTTACTTATAGGGACTCAAGGTCAAAAAAGTTTGGAGGCTGCAGCTCTAGACAATGGGAAGCCCTTAGAGATTTCTGATGAGGCAGTGTATTGAAGATTAATGGAGACTAAAATCAGTAAAGAACAATGACCTTGGAGTCAGGGGACCACTTTCAAAGCCTGGCTCTGCCATTTATCAGCCATGGGTTCCTGGGTGAGCATCTCTACATCTCGCAGCCCCTTGGCTCTCTCGTCTGTAAAGTCAGGTGTGCCTGGACCCATCACCTGGGATAGGAGAGAGGGCATAAGGTGACCAGTGTCTGATGCCTAATGGGTGTCAGTGAACCTTCAATGCAGGGAGTAAGGTAGCCACTACAGGTGAGAAGGGAGGCAGTGTCAGGGGAGGTAAGGAGATGTATGTGGGGTAGGGGAAGAGCACTGAAGTCCCGGAGAAAGAATCTATAGCGATTCAGAAACCCACCTTCCTGCAGCCCCGGCTGGAATCTCATCCTTGCACAGGCCTCCGCGCCAAAGCTCGGCCCCAGTAGGGCTCCAGCCCTGCTAGAGGTGAAGCTAGCCCTGTCATTACAGCCTCGGAGCAGGGGGTTGGGGGTCTCGGGGCAAGCAGAGAAGGTCACTGAGCATTCTCTCTGTGCCTGCAACCAGGGAGAAAGGTCCAAATATGGCTGTGGTTCCTGCCATGTGAACGTGAACTTGGCAGGTCCCAGGTGCTGGCTGCCTTTCTGCTTCTCAGGCTGGATGATGACCAAGGTTGGCCCAGAGCCATCCCATCCTGCACCAGTTACACCAGGCAGTCATCCACACCCTACCTGGCTGTTGGCATTCTTCCTGCCCAGGCCCCAGATCTCCTTGACATCATCCCTTAGGTCTAGCAGCAAAGGGACTATTGGGTGCATGCTGAGTTATCCCTCCCATTCCTCTGCCTCAGGTCTCTACCACACACACACACACACACACACACACACACACACACACACACACACACACTCTACCAGGTAAGAGAACTGGAGGAACCAGCTAGGGGCCTGTGTTTACATCTTGTCTTGCAACAGCCTGCAGAGTCCCACCTCAGAAGAATCTCCGCCAGGTTCACAGTGACAACACTAAGAGCTAATGGTCACAGAGCATTTGCTATGTGCTAAGTATGGTTCTAAACCCTTTACAGGAATTAAATCCTCACCATACCCCTAATTAGGCAGGTACTTTTATTGTTGTCATTTGCAGATGGGGAAATCGAGGCTGAGTAAGTTGCCCAACACTGCCTCATTAAGACTTTCTGATGAATTGGCCCCTCTATCATTGGGAAACAGTCCCTGGTAATACTCCTTGTCCTGAAGGCCACTTTGTCTGATGTCAGTAGAGGCTTCCTTACGTTTGGTGTTTGCATGGTCTGTCTTTCTCACCCTTTTAGTTTCACCCTGGGTGTGTCCTTACATTTAAAGTGTGTCTCTCACAGACAGCATAGAGTTGGGTCTTGCTTTTCGATCTAGTCAGACATTCTCAGCCTTTTAATTGGAGCATGCAGTCCATTTACATTTAATGCTGTATTGCTGTTTACTTTCGGTTCCTCTCCTCTGTTCTTCCTTTCTTGTCTTGTTTGCATTGATGAAGTAGTAAAAATATTCTACATTATCTCTTTTATTGGCATTTTAGCTATGCCTTTTTGTATTTTTCTCCCAGTTGTTGCTCTGAAGATGATAATATGCATCCTTAGCTCATCACCATCTGTTTCGAGGGAAACCCCTGGTTTTCACATGTTCCACTTTTGCATGTTACACACGACACTTAATTCAGACTTGGCTACCTTAGACAATGAACGTTTCCAGCTAGAGCAGAGGGATGCGACCAGGTGGGCCTCTCCCTCAGCCAAGCAGTGATTTGGTCAAATTTTTCCTGTTCATCTATTTTGCCCTTACTCTGTAAAGTGAACAGAAAACAGCATGGTATTCACAAGCTTAATTCAGTTAAGACCCAGGAAGAAATGTTTAGGTGAATAGTAAGCAGGGATTCCAGCCTGAATCTTATACCCTATCGCAAAGGGAAGAGAACAAAGGACAGAGGATGTGTGGAGAGCTGGTGCCAGATTGCTGAAGAGGTGCTTCTTTACAAGTGTGATGGAAACAGAGTCAACCCCCCTCCCAAACACAAGGGTCTCTCCTTTGATGTCCTCTCGCCCACTGGGTGTCTTTGGGCATGACTTTGACTCCTCCCTGGGTAGACCAGTGGGCACTGGACACTGTAAAATGGCAGGCTTGCTGTCTAGAGTTGTTCTCAAGGGTCCTCGGACCTATGTGCTGGCCTTGAACCTTGATACTGTCTAGTCCATGGTGCATTTCTGCAAGGTAGCCCTCCTTGGTGCCAGGAAGGGCATTCCACCCTGGGGGCTGAAGGGCCACCCTGGAGGAATTCAAGAAGGCCCACTCTCCTCTCTGCAAACATCCTCCTCATTCCTCAAAAGCTGACACCTGCACTCCTACCACCGGAAATCCTGCCATTTCCAGGGTAGTAAAATGAGCCTTCCACATTAAGCACAGAAATCCAGGTTAGCTGACTTCCTCCCCATTGAGGCCCAGAGGGGTTAAGGGACTCTTGAGATAGGGCTGGCAGGTCCTGTAGTGGGAGCCTCCCTTCCTGCCTCCCCCAGCTTGTAGCACCATCCACACAATCTCCCAGGAGCTGGGACATACACCATGGCCTCCATCTTGATTTAGATGGTACATGCACCCACAGGGGTGTCTTTTCTCAATTCTCTTTCAGTCCTGCTCACTGAAGAGAAAGTCTCAGGTGGGTGCTAATACATTTAACACCTCTTGCTTGCCAGTCCTTTCCAACAGGGCAGCTGGCTAGAGACAGGTATGAGAAGGGAGGATGGCAGGAGAGGACAGCTGGGGGTCCGGTGAGGTGGGCAGGGACTCAGGACACATTTCAGGTCCTATTCTACCTGGCTGGGACACCTTGGCCCGTTAACCCTCCCCTGTAAGGAGCTCTCTTCTTCCGGAGCTAGTGCCTGGTCCTAGCCCCTTCCCACTCCTTCTTCCAAGGCTCAGAAGACACAGAAGAGGCAGAAGAGGCATCATCAAAGGTCTGCTGGCCTCTGAAGGAGGTGGCGTAGGGGAAAAAACAACAAGCCACTGATCACATCTCCAGGTGTTGCTACCCTCACAATAGCAAATCATCCTTTTACAGCTGTAAAGCCTGATACTCAGAGAGGGTGAGTGATTCACTCAGGGTCACACAGCTAAAGCCAGACTGCATGGATGAGGGAGAGGATGCGCCCAGAATCTGCTCTGGAGTGGGATTGTTGGGGGCCAGGGGGTGGGGTGGGGGTGGGCAGGGGGTTGGGTGAACTCAAAGACCCAGAGCAACAGACCAGGCCCCAGGAAGTACCTGCAAGTCAGGATGAGAGGATGAGTTGAGCCAAAGCACCTCGTATCCCCTCCCCTCTCCCTGCCAGCTGGGCAGGGATGGGACCTGCCCCAATGGGAGGGAGCAGGAGGAGGGAGTCTTCCAGGCTATGCCAGGAATGCAGCTGCAGCAGGGCCAGCGGGGGGGGGGGGGGGGGGGGGCAGCCTGCTGCCCAAATTGTGGGTGGAAGGGTGCTGCCAGGGTCGGGAGGGCTTCCTCTCTTTCCCTACCCACCCCTCAGGGGCCCCTCCTTCTGGGCAGCACAGGGGCCAGGTGGCAGAGAACTCTGAAGAGTGGCAGCCCCAGCTCAGGAGTGGGAATCTGCTTGTCCCTAGACAAGGGGCAAGGGTCAAACGTGGGGAGGTAGGACAGCTGGTCCACATGAGCAGCTCCTCCCACCACCACAGCTATGAGCTGAGGCAATTGTTTAAAGAAATGTGCATGCAAACCCCAGAGCTAACAGCTCCAGGGCAGCTTTCTGGGCCAGGGAGACAGGGGGATGGGCTTCCAACCGGCAGGGACAAGTGGGGAGGGGAGGGAGCACAAGAATTCCAGCCACTGCTTCTGCGTCCTTGTCCCAGGTCCCTGGGCTCAGTCTTCCAGGTCCATTATTTTTGGAAGCCGGAATTTTGAGAGCCAGGGCCTTTGATGAGCTCATTTGACGGACGAGGAGACTGGGTGGGGTTAGATGCTCAGTTGTACAGGCTGCATCCTCGCGCTTAGCTCTGGAGCCCATGGTCCCAACCACCAGGCCAGGAGGCTTGCTATCAGCTGGCTCGGGACCCCCAAGACAATGAATTCTCTAGCAAGAAGCTGTGAGGGACCCAGCAGGGGTATCTGGTGCAGTGGCCCACGGGGACTCTAGGTGGCTTTCCAAGGGTAGCTGCAGGCCCATCCTGTGCAGCTAACTGGGAGCTCCCAGCTGGATAAGCTCAAGTCCACAGGGGAAGTTCTGGACCATCTGCCTCCTCTGCCTGTGCCCTATGACCCTCCCCACACCTGGAGGAGGTGGCCTCAGGCTCCCAGCTGGGAGGATCAAGGGAGATGAGAGTGGACAGGGAGGAAGGGGCGAAGGGGCTGAGGCCCAGGGAGAGAGGAAGCAGGCACGCCGTGCAGAAAGCCTGCTGACTTCAGTCCTACCCCAGGCCCAGCCTAAGGCTGGTAGTCTTTCACTGGCAGCATCTCTTCTGATCCATAAGTCCTGCCAGATCCTCCCCACAACCCCACACAATACGGGACAAGAATAATTTTCCCCATCTCATTGATGGAGAAATGGACTGGAACGGTCACATGTGGTCAACCGCTGGCCAGCATCTCCTGTCCCCGAGCCTGCCCTGCCCACTGCCCTTGCAGGGATGAAGAGGGCATGGCCCAGCCACCTGCCTGGTGTCTCCCAGAGGGTATTTTTTTTTAGCGGGGTATTTTTTTTTAGCACTGCTGAGATCTTCAGAAGAGAGGCCAGGAGTTCTGGGCAAGTGGATGAGCAGGAAGGAGACTGAGAAGGCTCCAGGCCAGTGAGGACAGCCTTGGGGAGGCGTCTGTGGATTCCTGTCAGCCAGACCCTCCAGACCCCTCATCCTGGGCAGGCCAAGGGGAAAAGGAGGCCTAAGGGGTCCAATGTGACTGGATGGGGGGGCAGAGTCCTGGGAAGAAAGTCAGTACCCATGGCCCTGGGGACCCTTAGAGTAGTCCATGACACAATGGGGGTGTGTATGTGTGTGCATGTTGTGTGTGTGTGTACATGTGTGTATGTATGTGTGTGTTTATGCATATGTGTGCGTGTATATGTGCATGTGTCTATGTGTGTCTGCATGTATGTATGTGTGTGTGTGTGTGTGTGTGTGTGTGTGTGTGTGTGTAGGGCCAAGGAGGTTGGAGAGCTGCATTTTGCTTGTGACACATCTGGCTGTCTGACTCTGTCTCTTAAAGGTGTCGTCCAGGAACTGAAGAAAGTAGTTCTGCCAGAGTCTGGCTTAGCCTGGAGGCTGGTTTAGCCTGAGGCAGGATGGGGAGAGGATGTGGCTTTGAAGCCACCTCCCTGAGTACCTGCTCAGCCTCCTCCCTTCTGCCTTCTACAACCCCGTCTCTGTCACAGGCCTCAGGGTCTTACTCTTTGGCCTCAGCTGTCAGGGTGGAAGGGTTCTAGGACACATGGAGGGGACAGGGCAGGGGAGGGGGACTCAGCAGTGACCCCTAAGCCAACCTTCAGAGTGGCCTGGGCCTTGGGCAGGAGACTGAAGCTCTTCTTTCTTAGTTAAATCAGGATCATTAAGATTCTTATCACCTTGTGTTGTTGGAAAGATAAAATCAGATCATAGCTAATATCACTGAAGTACTTAGCCTGCAGTGTCTGGTACATGGCAAGAGTTCAATGAAAGAAGAGTTAATTCAGTGCCAACTCTGCTGTCCAAGGGGATCTGGGCAGGGAATTCTGCAAACCCCCAAAATAATACCAGTTCAACTTGGTTCCCAGGAGGCTGGCCCCCCAGGTAGGAAGCCCTGCCAAGGGAGGGCTCTGAAAAGGACATGGTGAAGCAGTGAAAGAGGCAGTGGGACAAATGGGACAGTGGGCAGCTCCGGCCACCCCTAGTGGGACAAGCTCCCCGCTAGCTGAGTTCCAGGACACAGGGAGAGACATGGTGTAGGGCATAGTGTGGGGTGAGGAGCTACAACCTGGTTTTCTGTCCCACAAGGGAGCTTGGCTCCTGTCCAAAGGGTGATCAGAGGAATGATTTAGAGATGGTTCCAGTAAAATCCCATGCAGAATCTAAAAGTCAGGCGACACTGCACCTCTAATCAGGGTGAGACACCCTAGGGTTGCCTCCTGGCCTTTTCTGCTGTCTTTTCAGAACCTTCCACCCTCAGCCCCAGCACCCATCCCAGTTCCTCACTCTTTCCAGCACAGCTGACTCTGTCCCCCAGCTAGTAGGGCCAGGGAGCCTGGGTCCTGGGAGCCAAGACTCCTTTTCTTAGCAGCACCTAGAGGGGCTCCCCTTGAGTGCAGAACACAGAGGGTTAACTCTGGCAAGTCTACCCCAGGCCTGGGGACCACTCCAGGCCTGGGGACCACTCCAGGCCTGGGGACCACCGGCTAAGACAAAGCTGCTGTTCTCTTGGCCTCTCTCCACACTCCTCAAGGTCCAGACCCTGGCCTGGGTCAGAAACAGATGGAGGCTCTCTCAGCCTCTCCATTCCCTTGAAGGGGCTGGGATTGACCACGTGGTAGATGAAGAAAAAAGAAAAGCAAAAAGCAAGGAAAGCACTGTTCCCTCTCCCTGGGAGGCCCAGCTCCTCCTGCTGAGTTTTCCCAGGGCCTGGGGGAGGCATGAAGCTGACCCTTCCCCCACCAACCATGGCCGCCAGTGGGGTGCCACACCCTTTCTTGGGCCAGCCCTTGCTCCCCCTCTCAGCCCAGGGACACAAGAAGAGGGAGACTAAGGAGAGAGAAAATGCGTTTGAAAGAGGATGAAAGTCAGGTGGGAGCTGGCTATGCTGGTGGGGAGGGAGTGACGTGGGCCCTCTTCCCCTTGGGTTGGGGCACAGGGGAGGGCAGAACAGGCCTGGGAGGGGAACTTGATCCCCCTGCCTCATGCAGTAACAGGGCTGGGGTCAGCTATGAACCTGCAGCCCAGGGAGACTGAGAGGACCCTTACCCAGAGCAGGGCTGGCGATCCTGGATCTGCAGGTCCCCAGCCCCTTAGATGACAGCCTCTCCCTTCCAGGACATTTTTTTCTTGCCACCCACCCCAGCCCTAGTCAGCTCTCTTCAGAGTATTTTCTTTCCAACCTTCAACCCCTCAGCCAAGCCCACAGATATTGGCCCCAAGGACTCCTCTTTATGGTTCCATCCAGTGCCATCCACTGGCTGCAGAGCCTGGTGGATGCAGGTCACTGCAGCTCACTCTCTCGTCCTGCCCTCACCCCCTCACCCACCTCGTCTCCCATCACAGCTCCTCCTTTTTCAAGCCAAGGTCCTGACTCCACCAGCTTCCAAGGTCCTTGTCCCATTCAAGGCAGGTGTCTCCCTCTCCATCCTGCCCACGTGAGAACATGCCCAAGTCCCCAAAGCTTCCAGAGTAAGTGGTCATTTGCACTAAGATCCTCAACCTCTACCTGGTCTGGGCAATCAGCAACTGTGGACAAGTCCAGCATCAAGGTCAAGACACCAGGTCCGGTGGGCCTCTGGGGACATACTGCGTGGCCCAGGCAAGCCTTTCCCCTCAATGGCCTTCAATTTCCCTTTCTGTCAAAGGCCTCCCTGAAGGGGATGGGGCACAGAACAGCTTGTCCTGGCCTCTCTAGTAGAGCACCCAAAGGTGTCTCTGCCCTGGGCTGATGGGCATTCCCAGAGGCAGTGGCGATTTCCACATGACAGATGCCATCTCTGAGTTCCTGGGGTCAGGGCCTCAGGAGTCCTGGCCGAAGGGGCTCAGCAAATAATCCGGGGGCCACCTCTGGCTATTTGTGGTCCTTGGGCGTGCTTCTCACATCTCCCCATGTTGCAATAACTGTTTAGGGGAAGGTCTATCCTCCCCACCAGGTTGTAAGCTCCCTGGGAGCAGGGGACTGTCCTGTTGTTCTCTTGTTCCCAGTGTCCAGCACAGGTAGGGGACATTTATGTATGTGCACACTTGTGTCTCTTCCAGGAGGAAATAGCAACAGGACATTAGGACAGTCCATGACTCAGGCTGGAGGGAAATGACACCCAGGTCTGCTTCGCTCCAGGGCCTCCAGGCAATGCTGCCCCACCCCCTCACCCCCACCCCCGTCAGCTCCACTTCCACCTATGACCACCCAGTTCCTCCAGGACTCCCCTAATCCTAGTGGGATCTGCCTAGTCACAGCAAGACATGGCCTCTGAGCCAGACAGGTTTGTCATCGGGCTCTGCAGATGGCTCCAGCCCTGTCCCCGCCAGCCTCAGCAGGCTCCACCCCGGTGACTCCTGCAAGTGGTCCCTAGTACCTGGGGTGGCTCTGCCTTGTGCACTGGTCAAGCTGGCAAGCCTGGACCTCCTGACCCTGTCATTGTAACCTTCTCAGCATCAAGGGTCCTTGCAGGAGACCTTCCTCTGGGGTGCTTGGAGTCTGGCTCTGCACAGGTCTCGTGCGTTATTTTCCTGGACTCTACAAGCCTGGCCCAGGTTTGCTGCCTCAGCTCATGCTGGTGAGCTGTGGGCACCTGTTTCTGGTCCTCATTTTCCCTGGGCAAACATCACAAATAACCACAGCCTTTGGCTCCACACACCCACTCCTCGGCCCCTAGAACACCTGACCATCATCCACTCAGTCCTGTGCTAGCTACCTTGTCCCAGTCCACCACTTTGAGCTTCGGCCCCATCGCGGGGTCTGTCTTCTGAGTGTTTGCAGAGTCCGAAGCCCCATTCTCCATGGAACCCTGGAGAGAGAAAACATGAGGGGGTTACCTACAGTGGGTGAGGGAAGGGAGCCCCGAGTCGCCACACAATGAGGCAGCCAGGAGTGATGGGAGCCCTATGGTGGGGCAGGATGGGCGGAAATCCAGGGCACCTGAAAACAGAGAGATGCTGGTGTGGATAGTCTTGCTCTCTGCACTTTTCTTCTCCTCTAAAAAAATAATTATCTGTAAAGACAAGGGGCAGAAAGATCTGGGGGAACACAGAAGCTGGTAGAGAGACCGCAGGGAAATGAGAGCAGTTAGTGGGAATGCTGTGGGCCAGGAGAGCCCTCTGTGCCCTGGCAGGTGTCAGACAAAGAGAATCACGGGGTGGCACCCAGGGCACCTGGCGGGCTTACCCCACCACACCCGATGACTACATCAGCCACCACCCTCCCTGGTAGTTCTACAGAGCTCGTGGGCCACAGGCTGGGGAAGCTGGGTGCACGTGCCCATAAAAAAGAAAGGCAGCAGAGCGTGAGGGGTCATCCCTCCAGGAACTCCCCAGTGTGGGTCAGCAGCCCCACGTGGGGCAGGACCGGCAGAGGAGAGCAGAAACGGGCTCAAGGTCAAATAGGAGTAGAAAAGAGGCAAAGGCAGAAGGAAATGAAATGTACTGGGGAAATCACACGGCCCCTGCTGGTCCCGACGTCGCGCGGGGTGAGGCCGGAGAGGGCAGGGGCACGTAGGCAAAAGGCATACTTCCCTCCAGGAAGGGTGGGGAGAGAACTTACCAATGGGGGGGTCTGTCCTCTGAGTCCCTGTGACTAAAGAAAGCCGTGGTGCTGGTGGCCCTGGAGGAGGGGCCCTCAGCACTGGGCAGGATACTGGCAAGAACCTGAGGAGACTGAGCAGCCAGTTAGGGTTTCTCTTGTCACAATTCTTATATTTTTGCTTCCAGACAAACCAAGAGAACCTGATGGTGACAGTGACACTGGTGCTTTCTGGGGAAACCCATATGTATGTAACCCAAGTAAAAGTGGACTTTCATGGTTTTGTCTTGGTCTGGGTATCTCAGTATATTTGGTCTGTGCCGGCAAGCTGATACCTGAATTCTTTTAAAAGGCACCTTGATGATCTCTTGAGGACACATAAGAGTGGATTTTATAAGGTTCATACAATGAAACTCCCTAAGTATCCAACATAAACGTCATATAATAATCTTGCCCCTTCTAATTCCGTTCTACCTTCAAAATACCCCAGAGTGGCTCCAATTACCCAACTTTCATTCTCCCTCCCACCTGGACAGTCCTTTTCTCCTGGTCACCCTAAGTCCTTTCTGAAGCAGGGTGATTTAATCTTTCTCTGCACCCCCACACCCACTCACTCACTGCAACTCCATCTGTTGTCTCTACAAAATGAAAGGCTTGTCTTGGGGTCCACCCATCCCAAGCAGGGAAAGGGTTAGCACTCGTACTATCATGTGATGTTTCTGTCTGTGTTACACTTTTCAGACATGCCGAGTAATAGACAGAGATCTGTTCTGGGCACATCCACCTACACAAACACTGGATGCAGAAGAAAGGGTCATTGCTTCTCAGCACTGGGCGTAGAGCACTCAACTACCCAGCTCGTGCTTCTGCTCACTCAAGGCTGGGCTGTTTTCTGAGAGCTCGAGACCTTGGGAAAGTCTCTCTTCTGCTCAGTGTCCAGGGACCACTCCTGGCTCTTCTCCTCTAGGACTAGGCGGGCTCTTTCTTTTTCTCCTGGCAGCTTATACATACATAAGGACAGACCGTACCTCCCAACCCCCGGCATCTACTTTTCCCCAAGACCCTCTTAGGACACAACAGGCTCAGGCTCTCTAAGCATAATGGTTGGTCCCTGCTCCCCTTCTAAGGTGGGTGTGATGGGACCAGGGCAGAATCCAGCAGGGCTCCTGCCTGCCCCCCATGGAACATCATATTTCAGGTCACGGGCACTAAGCTCCATTGGCGCTTTGGCTGCCACCTTATGTGGCATTCATTTAGCTTTTGACTACCTGAAGCCTTTTCATGGAGTACTGCTGCCAGCATGGTGTGGAAAGCTGGTGTTGCCCAGGAGGTGATTTAGACCTGAAGACCCGTTTGTTCACTGTGATGAAGACTGGGACACCCGGAGTGTTGGTGAATGGAAGGCCGGAAGGCAGTGGAAAACGGAGAAACCCTAAGAAGTGGGATCATTAGGGGAGTCTGTAGGGACAAGAAGCCCTGGCTTTATATCAGCCTCCTCTCAGGGGTGGTCTCAGTGAAGCATCACTACAGTCTCCCTCCTCTTCCCTCAATTCTTCTCTCCTATAAGGATCTCATCCACACCCACTGCTGTCATCCACTCATCCACTGACATACACATCTGAACATCTGCAATGTGCCAAACACACATCAACTTGGAAGACTTTCCAACTCTTAACACTGGCCCAGCTCTTTGCACCAGGACAATGTTTCCACTGCCCACATCAAACCTGACCTTCTGACACCACAATCCTAAAAGTGAACGTATTGTCACCCTCTGCAGATGGGCTTATCCTTAACTTCCTGTGGTTATGTCTTTCCCCTGTATTTCCAAACTCTTCTCCTGTGTGCCCTTGAATTAACCCTAACTCTTCTCTCCAGCCAGTAGGGATAACTTGCCATTTCTTAAATATGCCTTGCATTTTTCTTCTCAAATGCTATCCTAGGATGATGACAGTGGTTAATAAATGCTTACTATGTGCCCAGCCTTTTCCTCTTCATAACAACTGTATGAAGGAGGCATGACTGTTCTTCCCACTTGCCAGATGTGGAGACCCAGGCATGAAGCAGCCCCACAGCTAACAAGGGGTGGAGCCAGCAGCTGGGCTCCGGAATATTCTCTAGACCACCATGCACTTCTTCCCTACCCATTCTAGCCAGGAATGGTCTTTTCATTTTCCGACTTAAAAAAAAAAAATCACATTTTCCCTGTGTCCCACTGCCTCAGTTGGTATTTATAATTTCCTGCCTCTTGTTGGGTTTTTGCATGTTTGGGCCATAATTTTGTCCAATGGTGTTACAGATCCCAACAGTGCAGGAAACTACTGTTTCGTCTCTTTGGGGTACCCAGGATGGACTCTGGGTTAGCTGCTCCACTCATATTTCTTGAGTGGACCATCTTTCATTGTTGGGTCTTTGCAATGCAGCCAGGATCCCCGAGGCTCCTGCCATGAGGTGGGCTTCTCTGCTCGTGGGGGCAGGGAGGGTGGAGCTGAAACTCTGTGTGCTCATGCTCCTTGGAAATGAAAACCAAATAGGGTGAGCACATCTGCTTAGAAGAGAGAGGTGGCCCAGGACACTGAACATACCATCTTAGAATGCCACCCTGGGCTGAGTGGGACAGTAACTAGATACAAGGGTCAAAATTCCAACAATCTGGGCCATATATTCTCCATGCTCTTTGGCCGAGTCCACAGGATAGGTATGAGCAGAACTAAGAGTACATTAGACTGATAACAAACTACCAGCATCATATTTTGCCCCCAAATTTTTTAAATTACCATCAGCAGCATTTCATAAATGAAAGAAAATTTCAACACCAAAGAGGTAGGAAACACATACTTTTAGAATAAAAGGCAGTTCTTCCCAAGGAAGGGCATTTGGCTACTTTACATTGACATTAAAAAAAAAAAAAGATTCCATTTAAAAATACTTATTAAAGCAGAAAAATTACAACCTAAAATGCTACTTTGAGTGCATCAATTGTACACCCTTGTTGCCTTGGTTCATGGTGGTTGGTGTGGGGCTTGAATCTACGTGTGATAGGAAGTAGATCAAATGTTCTCTCTCTTCCATTTCTAAGGGTTTCTTAACAAATTACTAAAAGTCCAGTTTCACAGAGAGATGTTGGCTGAAAATGAAAACAGAACTTCTAAGGATTTTTTTTTTCAGTTGTTGTTCAGCTGGAAATATTCTGAGTGAAATGAGGGACGTGGAAGATCCCCATGGCTCTGTGCCCCTCTCCTAGGAGCCTGGAGGAAGGGGAGAGGCTTCTGCCCACCGCACGGCCCACCAGCCTGTAGCCCCAGCCCGGGGCAGGCAGGGATTCTCCCAAGATGCTTCCTTGAATCTTGCACTGGCACCTGTCTGAGGGCTGGCATGGGTCGCACTGCCATGGAGGAGGAGGAAAAAAGAGGCGGGAGGGACAGGAGTAGGCATGGTTTCCTCCTGTCCTCCTGCCTCTTTCTGTCACCCTGGGTAATCACAACCTGAGGGTCCTGGAGCCACCAGGCAGTAATGTCGTATGTGATATGCTTTTGGCAAATAAATCCTAGACTAACCCTAAAAGCAAGGCGCTTTCTGGGTAGCCTCATCGGAACCACACCCATCCCTGGCAGAAGCCCAGGTTTATTAATCATCACACGATAGTACACACCTCCAACATAAGAGATTTCAGGGAAAACCACAACAAGCAACACAGGGGCGCCACCAGCAGCAGAAATACCCTCTGGTACAAGGAAGTACGTCTTTCATTGACTCTTTTTCCTCTAGTCGAGTTGTGAGCTTTCCAAAGGTCTAAAAACCTTCTCCACACACAGACAAGACAAAGCCCCTTCTGTAGAAGGTCTCCCATTCCCACTTGGGGGCTGCTTCCATTTGAACCAGGTGTTGCAGGAACTGAGCCCTGCTGGGAGCCGCTGTACCACACACACCGATCTGGGCCAGGTTTTCCAGACTTCCAGGCCCTAGTGTTTATTTTATAGTTGAGCCAGGCTCACCCTTGAATTCCACAGGCAAACAGCAATCATGAATCAGAGGTGTGTAAAGGTCATTCCTAGGGACTAGGGTACAACTCAAACTTTAAAAGACTTTTAAAAAAAAGCTTCTTGGAAACTTCCACAATGCATTATTTAAAAGACTCTCCTGATTCTGGAAGCAAGCCAAAGGGAGTTTTCAGAACCAAAAAGCACCAGAAAGTGAAGAATGCGCATGCTGTTTCCCAGAATTTGAAAATTGTTCTGGGTCCTGCCTGCAGGTTGCATAAGCTGCAGTGTCTGGGGAAGGGAAGTGAGTAATTCTGGACTCAGACTCACAGTGGTTTTCACAAGGATGATCAGCCCTAGTGATGGTGGATGTGGCTTGATAAGGGGTGTTCAACCCACCTGTGTCAGAGGATAGCTTTCTTAGGAGGTCTACCCAAGGGACACAAGACTGTCCAGGGGTAACCCACCCTTCCTCCTGCCCCTCCTGACCTCTTCACCCTGGGAAGGTGGGCAGGAGGCCTGGTCAGGAGCACTTTTACAGTTCAGCCCGAGGCTATTTGGGAGGAGCTGCTGAATCTAGCAAAGTAGCTCAGGCTGAAGCATCTTGCTTTCTTCATGCATTTCCCAGTGATAGGCTCCCAAGCTAGTGTGCAGTGCAAGCTCCTTAAGGGTAGAGACCCTGCCGCCTTGCTCCCTGCTGGTCCGCAACAGCTGGCACAGGTTCAGTGCTCCACGGCGAGCTGAGTGATGTGTTAATGAGGAGACAGTGGCCTGTTTAGGCTCTGGGAGCCCAGGCCTGGAGAGGCCCCCAAAGTGAATGCAGGGTAGGCAGGAAGAGAGTGGCCCGGTGCCTTTCGACGCCCGTGTCCACTTGGGGTGGGGAGAAGGACAAGATGCTCTACCGAGGGGACCGGGTGGCAGGCACTGTCCACCCTGAGCTGGGAACCACTGGACATGGTGGGTAATATGGCAGAGGGAGTGAGGAGGGCATTTGGATCTCCATAGATCCTCTTAGCCCCAGTCCTAGGCTGCAGGGAAAGAAGCCAGTGAGAGGGCAGTGCCACCCTATTTTCTCCCAACACAGTGCCAGTTCCTGGCTGGTCATGAGACATGATTTGCTTTCAGGTCAGCCCAATCCACAGCTCTTCCCTCATGGAGACGGCCCTCCTGATAGCACCACCCCTTCTCCTGGGCCCTTCCTCCACCTGCCTCTCTCACACTGAGCTCAGCACCCTCGGACCCAAACTCACAGAGGACTTGGGAGTTGCCCCCTGCCAGCTCCCTGAGGTTCCAGCCAGGCCCCCCAAACACCTGTCTCTCAGGGGGGCAGCCCTCAGGGGGAAGAATCCAGGGTTAGCCATTGATTCTAGACCTGTCAGCTCTAAAGGAAGAGACACAGTTCTAGACTAGGCTCCCTTATTAACTTGCTTTGTGACCTGAGGATCTTCCTCTTGGAACAAGAAGTCATTCTTCTCTGGCAGAGGCACCCTGAGTTCCTGCTCTGTCCTCAGAGGCTGGGCAGGTGCTATCAGGGACTGAAGCAGGCAGGATATGATTCATATTACAAACCCATTGTGTTTGCAGACAAAACACGTAGGACTATTCTTCACTTCTACAAGGAAAAATGCTGACTCTCATCTTCCTTAAAACATGAGGCATCAATAAACAAAACCTTGAGGTACCCTTTTGCTAGAGATGGTGGTACAGTGAAAAAAAAAAAAAGCAACACATGCAGTGATCGATGGTCAGTGTCACATGGTCTTGATACTGGTGTGGCCTTAGGGAATAGAGCAGATGGCAGTCAATGGGAGGGCTTAGGCCCTGTTAAAAGGAGGCAGCCT
This sequence comes from Camelus dromedarius, assembly GCF_036321535.1. Taxonomy (NCBI): domain Eukaryota; kingdom Metazoa; phylum Chordata; class Mammalia; order Artiodactyla; family Camelidae; genus Camelus; species Camelus dromedarius. The sequence goes on along the minus strand of NC_087444.1, from coordinate 31,570,089 downwards.
TGACTTAAGTCCAGGTCAAGTGAGGATGGGGCCCAGTGTTGTAAGAACTTCTGATTTCTAAGAAAAACTGGAAAACTAGATGTCTCTGTGAAATCTCTAGATTTTAAATTTTGACTTGCATTTAAAACCATGTGGGCCAAACCAATCTGTCTGAATACAAACACAGCCCTTGGTCTGCCAGTTGGAAATCCCTGGGTGAGCTCCAGTCCTCTAGCCCCCAGGACAGCCTCAGAGAAGGCCAGACATGGCAGGCCAGAGCAAGGGCTTTGTTTTCCCCTTTAATTCCTACAACAGGGAACCCCAAGGGAGCATTCACAATGGGGAGGACTGCGGGGTCAGCTGTACTAAGGCCCCGAGGGGGTTGGTGAAAGGCTGGCACCAGGGAGACCAGAGCCCCAGCAAGGCTCAGTGAAGGGCAACCCAAGCCTCTTCCTCCCTCCAGTTCCAAGAGGACTGGCTTTAAGAGGAAGCAGAGGGTCAGGAGGCAGAACTGGGTGGTGCATGCTGATTTTCACTGGCTCTCTTCCTCCTTGTAGTGTTTGGAAAGGAGACAAATCCATGAGGGTGAAGGAATCACAGTGGAGACCTAGCCATGCTCCAAAGATGTTCCCTCAGGGGTCTCCATGCCCAGGGTAGAGGCCGGCTGAGGGTTGAATCATGCCCACTCTGCCCCCAAACTCCTATGTTGAAGTCCTAGCCCCTAGTACCCCAGAATGTGACCTTATTTGGAAATAAGATCATTGAAGATGTAATTAGTGAAGATGAAGTGACTAGGGTGGGGCCTAATCCAAGATGACTGGTGTCCCTATAAAATGGTGAGATTTGAAGACAGACACACACAGCAGAACACCATGTTAAGATGAAGGCAGTGATCAGGATGAAGCATCTATAAGCCAAAAACCACCAAAGAATGCCAACCAGCCACCGGAAGCCAGGGAGAGGCCTGGAACAGTTTCTGCCTCACAGCCCTCAGCAGGATCCAAGCCGGCCACACCTTGATCTCAAACTTCTGACCTCCAGACTGTGACCCAAAAGATTCTGTTGCCTAAGCCTCCCTGTTTATGGAACTTTGTTAAGGCAGCCCTAGCAAACGAATCCAGGCCTGAACCAGTTTCCCCTAGGTTCACATCGGGGCCACAGAAGGAGAAGGAATTCAGCCAGGAAAGAGAGCAAACCGTGGAGGCACCCGAGGAGGTGCAGAGGCAAGATCTTTCTCTCATCTTACACTGAGGAGGCAGCAGAAATCAGGGTCTTGGAATCAACACAGCCTTCCTGCCAGGCCCCCAGTGGCAGCCCACACAGCTCTGGCCTGGGAGGGCATCCGAGTGCCTCCTCCTCAGCCCACTCTCCCTGTCTAGCAGCCTTGGGTGGCCTTGTTCCCCTCTTCAGGACCTGAGAAGTCACTCCCCAGCTTTCCCCACATGGAAGTGCTATGTGGGAGAGGCAGGCTGAACTCTGGGTTGGGGTGGGGGGGTTGGAGTTCCGAGAGACTACAGCCCTCTTTAGTGCAAACGTTGGCCTAGTTGGCAATCCTCACCCCCAACCCAGCCACGTGGCTCCCGGGACAGCTGAGCCCCACCTCCACGGCGAGTGCCATTACCACCCGCGCATGCGCCCGTCATCTCACTGGTATCAACACAACTATCGCGAGGACGTGTCCACACACGTGAGGGAAACCGAGGCACAGAGGGGCCGAGTCACTAATTCAAGGACTCTCAAACGGTAGCTGGGAGAGCCAGCCAGGAACCCCCTTCCAGGGCCCTCCCGCCGAGGTTCTTCACGCGCCCTCCTCCGCCCCCCTGGGAGGACTCCCCTGGATGCTCCAAACCCCTGCCGTGAGCCCCCAGCCCCCTCCAGTGCCCCAGACCCCGTCGTCTCCGGAGAGGGTTTGCTTGGCGGGCGCATGAGGGGGAGAGAAAAGACAAGAACAACAGAAAGCCTGCACTCTGCACGGCAAACAAACAAGCCGACTACAGAGGCGGTGAAAGGAGGCAGTGTGCTGAGGGGCGGGGGCCGCAGGAGGCGAGGAAGCCAGCATAAAGGAATGTTGTTCGAGAAAGCCGGGGCTGGGCACCGAGGGACGGACAGATGGCCTTTTATCCCGCAGCCTGGGTTTGGCCTGAAAACCCTTTTTCTGAAATGAGATGGTGCCCTAGGCCCTGCGTCCACCTGCCCCGACCCCATGGAGGCCTAGAGGGAGGTTGTGTCTCAGCAAGCCGGGTGGCACGTGGCCCCAGGCAGGTAGGAAGGGCAGGCCCAGGGAGGAAGAAGACCAGATCTGCACCAAGAATCTTCCTTGGGGAGAAACCTGGGTTACTAAGCCCACCCCTGGGATCCCAGGAGCAGTCTCCTCGAAGCTGGCTGTTTTCAAGAGCAGAAACTTTGGGATAAATGAAGGCAGCAGGACCCACTCACTTCCATCTCTAATAAAGTGCTGTCTGATAAGGTCCAGATCAGAAGCCAGACCCAGCCAGGCCACGGGGCCTATCCGTAAAACATTTAAAATAAACCCTTTATGTGCAGAAAAACCAAGCCAAAACAAAAAACCGTATCTGGCAAGTGACAAGCCACAGGACCCCCAAAGCACACCCACTTCTCGCCCACGCACAGTCCTGCAAGGCAATGAGCTCTGCCAGCCACTCTCCCTGTATTCATGGTAGGAAGGAAAACAGAAAGTGAGTCGGAATAAGAAACTTGGACCTGAGGTGTGGCCAACACCTCCTGCTCAGGCAATGTAGGAATGTGGACAACACAGTCCCAGCCTCCAGGGTCCATTACATGGGTTTGCTGTGGATCTGGAATTGCTGCTGCTCCTGAAATGATCTCCCCTGGATGACATCAGCAACAACCTTGTTACCAGAAACAGAAGCCAGTGTAGGTGGGCATTCCAAGACATCAGAAAAGGGGCCCACTCAGAACTGGCCATAGTGCCCCTGCAAGTTTTCAGGCTACTGACTTGATTCTCGACCAGATCCAGCCGTGGACCACCTGCATCCAGGCAGATCTTTTCCTCTTCAGCCTCTAAGCTCAGATGAGGGCACCATTTCCCAGAAGTCACCAAGAGTCAAGGGGACACATGGTATTTTCCGATGAAAGCCAAACTCGGGGATTTGGAACAGCCCAAGGGGAAATCTCCAGCCAGGCACCTCGGGCTTGACCTGGGCTTGGTCAGGGTGGACCAGGGGAGTTCTCTGAGGCTCACCTCCTCAGTCCTGCCTTACCAGATCCCACCTCTCCCTGCAGTGGTAGCCTGGGCAGGACCAGAATTTCAACTCTAAGGAGCGCATCAGCAGCCTGCAGGAAATGAGCTCCTCAACATTTATCCTTTTGTAGATTTGATGGGACATTTCCAGACTGTCTCTCAAGTCTTAGACCTCAAGGCACCTCAGGAAGGCTTACAGAATGTGCTATCCACAAGGAAGATACACTATCTCCTCACTGACCCAGATTCTATAATAATACAAATTTCAGATGTAACATTCCAGTCTATAAGGATTATCCTCAAAATACTGTATTTTGCTGGGGTTTTATTAAAAAGGTGAGACAAGACCACCGATTTACAAATAATCTCATATTTCACTATTCCAGAAACAAAGATTCCTAAATTTGCCTTTTGTAATCTAATAATTTGAGAAAGAAAAATATTGTTGTCCTCCTTTGTTTACAAGGTGGAGAATGATTGTACTGCCAAAAACAATAAAAGTCACTCAACTGTTTTGTAAGCTAAACAGTAACAACAACAAAAACCAGCCTGCCTTATACCTATGACTTCTTTTTACTGATTCAGCAATTTCCCTTCTCCTTGCCCAGACATGGAATCTTCTCCCATTTATATATGAGGATGTTGATGTCCAGAGAGATTGACATGGTTAGTTCAAAAACACAAGGCTGTTGAGCTCTAAACCTGTCTTCTTTTCTACTCTCTTTGACCTGACAACTTCCAAATCCACTACACATTTCTTAAACTGGCCAAGTTTACACAGGGAGCTCTAGAACTGGTGTCTCCTCAGGAGTTACAGCCTATACTTCATGTTTTACACTCATTAAACACCATGTTTATAGTCATCACTATAATGGTGCTCAGCCCCAGGGGATGACATTCTTGAATAGCCCCAGCCCCAGGGCAACTTATCCTTCTGGATGGTCAGTGCCTCTCTGAGAAGGCCACATGTCAGGGACATCATTGAATACATGATCTCCTGTGATCCAGCACAGAGGGTAAGAAGGAGCCATTTGTGAATGATGCAGGGACATCAGCTTCCTGGACCAGAATCACCAGATTAGGATGCCGCTATGCTAGACAGTAATGCCTCATGACTCTGGGCCATAGCTCTAGACCAACACTGCTCAATAGAAATTTCTGCAATGACAGAAATGTTCTATATCTGTGCTACCCCATATAGAAGCCACTAGCCACATATGTCTACTGAGCACTTGAAATGTAGCTAGTGTGACTGACGAACTAAATTTTTATTTAATTTAATTTAAGATTAAATAGCCACATGTGCCTCATGGCTACCATATTAGAGAGCAGAGTTCTGGACTCATATATTCCACTACTATTTGAAATCTCTGTCTGGATGTTTCCTGGGCTCCTTAAACCTAATGGGGCCCCAAAGAACTATGATTGCCCCATCCCAAACCTGGACCTCAACCCCAGTATTCATCATTTCCGTAAGTTAAACCACGCAATTGCTCAGGTCAAAACCTTGACATTATCCTCCACTCTTTCCTGGACTCCCAGCATTTAAACCATCAGCAAGTGCTAGTGGCTCTACCTCCAAAACATTTCCAATTTCTCTTCACTTCTTTCTGACCCAGTGGCCACCCAGTCCAGGCCACCACTCTCTACCACCTGGACAACAATGATGGCCTCTTAGCTCTCTTCCCGTTTCTACTCTTGACTCCCTTCAGTCTCTCCTCCACGTGGCAATCAGAATGATCTAACAAACTAGACTGACTTTGTCAGTCTTTCGCTTAAAATCCTCCAGTCCATTGTTCTAAGAATAAAATCTAAACCCCTTACACTGACCCATGAGCCCCATGGAAGCAGGACTACTGCTTACTGCCCCACTTCACCCCACACCACGCTCCCCCTCACCCACCATGCTCCAGCAACACCAGAGCCTCCTTTTGGCTTCTTGATGTCACCAAGTCCTGTCATACCCCAAGACTTTTGCACTTGCTATTCTTCTGTCTAGAATGCTTTTTTTTACCCAGTTCTTCTTATGATAGTTCCTTTTCATTCATCAAATATCAATTTCCCAGAGAAGACACTTCCCTGACACCCCCACCAGACACTTCAGCTATTACTCTGTCATAGCCCCCTGTCCTAAAATATATTTTTCTACCTATCTATCTAAAATATATTCTGTTAGAGCTCTTGCCACCATCTGTAATTGTCCTATTTCTCTCCCTCCCTCCAGTGGCAGGTACACCTCATGAGGGCAGCGACCAGTTGTCTTTTCCTCCCCAGCATTGAGCTCAGTCGAGCCATGAGAAAACATCTACTATTTTTGCAGTTGAATAGAGAAAAGAATGGTGGGGAGAAGGAGACAGCCCTGCCAGCCCCTGGGACCACTGGGGCCGTCGCCTGTCTCATCTTTGGAGACCATCCATCCCTGACCAGGGGAAGTGTCCCTGGTCCAGTGCTATACCTGCCCAGGTGAAGACGGAATGAAGGCAGCAGGTTGGTGCAGACCCCACATGCCCTAGCTGGGGGAAGATGTAACTCTGAGAAACTGAATGTCACCACTCTCCAGCTCCTCCAGGGAGTAAGTGGCTTTGCCCAAGAGAGACTGAACACATAGCAAGCAACTTGGCTTCTACAAACATCCATCTCTTACCACCTAACAGGAATCTACCTTTTCTGAGCAGAAGCTGGGCCTGAAGAAGCTCATAATAATCTGATTTTAGTTTAATCTATATGTTCCATTCTACACGTGTCACATGATCTCACTGTAGCCACACAAAATCTTGTTGGGATGCAGGGGATAAGGAAACTAAGGTGAGGAGAGGTTTACTGACTCACCTGAGGCCACAGAGCTGATGAAACGCAGAGCCAGACCCAGAGCTACAGACCCCCCAGCTCCTTCTCTTTCCTGAAGGGGGACAGGGTGGGCTGCCCGTTCAACACCCACCGTACAACTAACTCCTCTGCACTGAGCTCCACACTGGGAGCCTGGGGATGCAGACTCTTTACTAATCCCAAGAGATCTACCTACTGAGCCACTGTCAGTGTCTCCAGTTTCTCTGTCTCCATTTTCCCTCTACCCTTAGGGTTACAGACTACAGTGCTTCTGAGGCACACAGAGTGCTTGTTAAAAGTACAGATTCTGAGGTCTTGCCTCCAGAGATTCTGATTTTGTAGATTTGGGGAATGGCTCAAGAATGTGAAAAAAAAATTATATATATATCCTTATGCTAATTAATTCTTTAATTTAGTTACACATATTTTTTTTCACCCAAATGAAACATTAAATTTTTCACACAAGTTTTAAATATTAGAATCTCTGTTGCTACTGGAGCCATTTTTCTGAAATATAACCCAGTTCTCCAGTGTCTATCACACTAACTTCCATCTTGGTTATCTGAGTGGTGGAAATTGTTTAATGGTTTCTGTATTGGGAGGAACAATATCTATTTGCATCCCACCCCTGCCAAATTCATGCCCAACCCTGTGAATGTGACTTTATTTGGAAATAGTGTCTTTGCACAGATCAAATTAAGATCAAGTCATAACTGGATTAGGGTGAGCTTTCAACCCAGTATAACTGGTGTCTTCACAAGAAGAGGGGAAATTCGGAGACACAGATGCAGAGACACAGGGAAGAATGCCCTTGTGCAGATGAAGGCTGAGACTGGAGTGATGTATCTACAAGCAAGGGTTGCCAGCCCCACCAGAAGCTAGGAAAGAGGCAAGGAACAGACTCTCCCTTAGTGCCTCCAGAAGGAACCAACCTTGTCAACAACTTGATTTCAGACTTCTAGCATCTAGAACTGTAAGCATAAGTTTCTGTTGTTTTAAGTACCCAGTTTGTGGTACTTTGTTACTGCTCTAGGAAACTAATATAGTAGCCCTAGAAGTATGATGTCTTGCTGCATGTAACCATTCATATGCTATTACTTTTTTATTTTCCCACTCATACTTTAAGAACATATTTGTGAGTGATGTCCAGTGTAACTACTCAGTATTTTTCCAACATTTTCTTCAAAAAAAATTTAAACATACAGCCAAGGTGAAAGAATCTCACTGTGAATACCTTTATCACTACTACCTATATCCTACCATTCATAGTCCACTATTTCTTTTTAAAAGCAAGTTTTAAAGGCTGCTATACACCAATGTCTCACTGTTGCAATCATGAGGTCATATCCTTAGAAGCAATTGCTAAATATGTGTTAAATTTATTTACCTCTTTTAAAATTTTGGGTATAAACTTCATATGGTAAAAAATTACCAGTCTTAAGTGTATTGTTTGATATGTTTTGACAGTTCTATTTCTCCTTGTAGCCAATGCTCACATCAAGATGTAGAACATTTCCATCATCCCAGAAAGTCCCAGGAATCTATTTTTATAAGCTCCTCATTTGATTTTGATGAAAGGAAGGTGGAGAGGTATCCAGTTCTCTTGACCAGAGGAACAAGAAGTTTTAGATTTACAGGACTTTGAGAGGCACCAGGTTCCCTGCCAACAGACATGGCTCCCTCCCAGCTGTCCTGGCCTCTGGCTGTTCCCACACACAGGGACCTGTAGGTCCCTCCTCCAACCACAGGCTGTGAACACAGTGCAGGAAAGGTACATAGGACCACCCAACCCCCTAGGCTAGTTCCAGCAGCAAGGCTGCTTCCTTCACACCCTTTCCAATCCCTGCCTTCCCTGCTGAAATCACTACCACTCCGCAACCACTTGTACACCCATGGTGCACCACCACCACCACACCACTTCCCCACAGGCTTGCAGACTGGGGTCTAGAGCCTGTATGGGCTTCTCTGAGCTGCTTCCTCCCTACTCCAGCCAAATGACCGCGGGGTCAGGGCAGGCTGGACAGCCACAGCTCCTGAAAGTCAGACTTGACTTGTTTCCCCAAGGCCAGCATGGCCCGTGTCCTTTGCTTTCTCTGCTGGAGCTGGTGGGAGCAGAATGCTGGCTAGAATAGAACAGAAGGAGAAAAGGGAGAAAAAAAAAAACCTAATGGTTAAAACTTAATTAAAAAATGAGTGATCTCATTAGTATAGAATAGAGTCCAAGAATAGACCAAAATATATCTGTGAATGATTGATGCGTGATAAAGGTGTTTTTTAAATTTTAATCAGTGGGAAAAGATATATTATTCCATAATCTACTGGGATAACCAGTTGGTCATTTGGAAAAATATAAATTTAAAATAATCTCTAGTTTATTCTTTATACAAAAAAAGGGGGGATATTTCAGGTAGATAAATCATTTTAGCAAAAACAAACAACAACAGAAACATTAAGCATAAGAACAATGAGCAGAATACTAAAATATTTTTGCTTTTATGTATAAAGTCATAATATAGACATAGTCTTTCTAAGAATGATAAAACGATATATTTTACTACATGTAAATTTAAGGATTTCAATGGAGAAAAAACCATTAAACAAGCCAAAAGACACATGAGAACTAGAAGACAAATAGTAATATGCACAATGGGAAATGGGCTAATATTCTTTATAGATAAGGAGTGATGCAAATCAGTAAGAAAAAGATCAACTATCCAACAAAAAGATGGACAAAGAATCCAAACAGGCAGTTTACCAAAAAGGTGCAAATAATTTAGAAATGTATGAAAAGATGTTTACTCTCTCATACTTCATGTGAATGAAAACTTAGACAGGGAGCAATTGTTTTTAGCTATTGGCAAAGATTAAAAATACTGGGAATACATAGCATTGGTGAGGGTGTGAAGAAACAGGCATTCTTACATACTTTGGGAGGGAGTTTAAATTGGTACAACCTTTTTAGAGGGCAATCTGGCAGTATCCACTCAAAATACAAAATGGTTATCATTTTGATCCAGAAATTTCAAATCCACGACTCAAAGTGACAAATTTATTTACACATGTGTACAAAATGATTATGTAAGGTTGCTACTTGCAGCACTGATAGAATAGAAAAAAAAATCAGTAGGGATTGCTATTTAAAAGAATGCAGCAAACCTTTACTGCTGACATGGAAGGAAGTACAAAATATGTTATTAGGTGAAAAAAAGCAGCAAGTTGCCAAGCAGTGGGTCTTATGTGACTCCTTCATGTGGGAAATAGAGTGATATAAGTGTTTTTGAGGCTGCATATGAAATTGTTGATAGTGTTTACACAGGGACTGGGCTGGGAGGGGCACTCAATTTTTTTTTTGCACACTCCTTTCAACTATTTAAATTTTTGTATGAACTATGTTTGTGTGTAATTATGAGGACAGAAAAGGAGGGATAAAGTGATGGTTGGGGTTACTATCATCTGAGAATATACAGTGTAATAAAACAAGCTGATTGCAAAGTGAGGTTGAAAATCAATGCAAAAACTTAGAAAATTTCATGAAGTCAATGAAAGTGATAGAAAACTGTTTTAGTTACAACTCTATTGCCAAATAAGGAGCTGGCAAAGTTAGGTAGGACGTTTAACACTTAAACACAGGCAATCAACAAAGGATGAGGCCCTTCAAAAGAGAATGATTTGTGGGGAGGGTATTGCTCAGTGGTGGAATGCATACTTAGCATGCATGAGGTCCTGGGTTCAATCCTCAGTACCTCCACTAAAAATAAACTTAAAAATCTAGTTACCTTCTCCCTAAAAAGTTAAAAATAAAAAGAAAATGACTTGTTTAACAAAGGCTTAAGAGAGATCCATTACCCATCTTGCTAAAATGACCCTCTTTATGGTCATGCTGTGAATAGCCAATGCAAAGTTTATAATGTCACACTGTGCTTTCATACGTTTTGTCAGAAAAACCGCATGTGTGCAAAAACACCACTACTTAATTTATTATTTGCTCAACTTAAGAATCAGCTTAGCAAGTGCTACCTTAATTTTGCTGTCAGATTAAAATAAACTGAAAAAAAAACTTTTTAGTTTCATCTCTAAAGATAATCAATTTCTCTCTCCCAACCCCTTGCCCCATTTTCTATGAAATTTTGGTCTTCATTTAAAGTAGATTCACTTTAAGTGATCTTTAACCCTAGGAGTCAGGGACTTTCCTACTCAGGTTCAAGGAACAACTGAATTTTCACAGCACCCTGCCTCCAATCTGCATAAGCTATTACCCTTGGCACTGCAAAGGGTCTTGCCTGGGACAAGAGGAAGCAACTGCAAAATTGGGTTGGTCTGGCCTTTTCCCTGGCTTGAGGGGTATACAGGATTGTGGAAGCCATATTCAGCCAAATGTAACCTCTCATTCCTCATGGCAGCCAGTCTCCAAGTGTGAGCCTTAAAATGACTTAAAAATTTGAGAACTTTCTTTGATCTTTGTGGATAAATGATGCTCATTTCATAGACTTTCATTATAACATAAGACTAGGGGCTATTTACTAGCAACTAAGTGGGTTATTATGGACTACTAACATTTGGCATTTATAAAACAAAACTAGCCATTATTAGAGATGCCTAAAAACTCCTATTCCATTTTCCAGTGGGAAACCAGAGCATCACACAGGGCTAAGCTATGTTGAAAAGCTTCTACTGAGCACAGAGGAATGTGCAGAACTAGCATTCTACTCCTTTTAAATTCTATTTTTTCTAAAGGAGAAATTATGACTAATTCACTTAGGTAATCATCAGCCAAATTTGTCACAGATTGTACGGTTCATTCTAAGTGTGTAGCCACACGTACTTGCATCAGTGGAATTTTTGGCTACTAGTTTTCCTATTACAAGACCTTAAAACATTCTGTATGCATCGCAGTTCAAATATGTTAAAACAAATCCTCCCAGATTTGCTTACCTGGTACCACTACTTAAACACCTTGCAATAAAACAAACTACTGGATATAACAAAAGAGAAGCAGAGTCATAGGTACAGAGAACAAACTCGTGGCTACCAGGGGTGGGGGGGAGGGCAGTACAGGGGTAGGGGATTAAGAGTACAAACTATTATATATAAAATAAGCTATTGTACAACACAGGGAATATATCCAATATTTTGTAATACTGGTAAATGCAAAGCAATCTTTAAAAATTGTATAAAAAAAAAGAAGTAGATATAGAGGAAAAAATAAACACCTTGCAATATACTATGAAGGTAAGAAAACAAAGTATTTGAATAACTATGTTTTAGGGCAATGCTTCACAACAACAACTCTGAATATTTCTCGTTGATAAACTTTATGAGTGTTGCTAGTATCAAGTTCGTCACTCTCTAATGTTATTATGACTGAGCTTGTTTTCCCCCGGAGGGCAAGAACAAATGGAGAGAGAGATGTCAGAGTCATCGCCCATCTTAGATAAGCAGCAATTAGAGAAGATTGAGGATCACTGTTCAGAGACTACCAGCTAGAGAATTTTGCATGGAAAAAAAAAAAAAAAACCCCTAAAAATCCAGGGAACCTAGGTCCTGCCTATTCACATCGTCCAGACATTTACAGACACATGGGGACGGGTCACAGCCCTGAGAGCAATGAGGGCTCTCAATTGACATTTTCTATGGTTACTTTCATGTCTACTCTTTCAGAGACTCAGGGGCAAAGGTGAATGGCAGTAGCCTGGCGTGGAAGATGTTTTGCCAACTCTTTCTGACTATGAATAACTGAGGGCAAAGGCAGAAATGAGTGACTCATTTGATAGTCCTCCATCCTTTCCATCAACTCCCAACCCTTTTAGCTAACAAAGAAAAAACTGGAGAGAAGTTTTTTGTTTTGTTTTTTTTTTTTTACATTTTACTGCTTGAAGTATCTTGTGTGCGCTAATATTACCAGTTTCCTTTTAAACTCAGCACACATCTCAGTTTTCCAAGCACATTCACTCATTTATTCAGACATTTATGACTTCCTGTTGGCATGCACCAGTGTGCTAGTGTCTCCTAGGGAAACCCAGATGAATCAGACAATTCCAGTCTTCACAGAGTTTACAGTTGAGTAGAGAAGATAAGACACTTGTGAAAATACAGTGAATAAGGAAGAAAATTATGAATGCTGTAATGTAGGTATAGGCCAAGTGCTCTGAGAGTCTGGAAGAAGGAAAAAACCAATTCTGGATGGGGAGGTGAGGAGAATCTCTGTAGAAGGAATAGTGCTTGAGCTGGATATAAAGGATGCCGCAATTGGGAGCCACTGAAGATTTAGGAAAACCGTTGTAACATAACCAAGTGCTCTTAGGAAAGGCTCCCAGGCAATGGGCTACAGGAGGCATTAGCAGGGAGAGACCTGCCCAGGAGACTGTTGCAATAACCAGGATAATGGGGCTCTGGCCAAACTAGGGTAGTAGTGGGTAGATGTTCCCGAAGGAAGACTAAGGAGGCTCATGAGGATCGGCGTGGGGTCTGTCCAAACCACCAGTTCTGCCTTCTCCAGTTATTCCCCGTTTCCCATCTACGGCCTCTGGATTCCGTAGGTCAGAGCAAGCAATGGACATAGCTGCTGTTAAGAGTGAGAAAAACACAGATTATCTCCCAGACGTAGTACTGAGTGAAAAGCTGTACAGCAGAGCACACATCTGTGATTCCATTTAAGTTTGTGCACTTTCTAGCAAATGAGGAGCAAGAGAAACTAGCAGTAGAGACTCAGAAGTAACAACCAGGGGAACAAGGGGTGAAGAAGGCGGGATAAGGCACCCCCTTCCCCAAATCTACCTTCCAGTACCTGGAACCTGTGACTATGTTACCTGACGTGGCAAAAAGGATTCTGCAGATGTGATTAAATTAAAAACTCTGAGATGAGGAGATGGTCCTGGATTATCCAGGTGGGCTCAGTGTAATCAGAAGTGTCCTTATAAGTGAAAGATGGAGGCAGGAGAATCAGAGAGAGAGAACCAGAAGTGGCAGGAAAGCAGAGGTCAGAGCAATGTGACTGCTGGCTGGGGGCCAGGAGCCAAGGAACGCAGGCACTGGCTAAAAGCTGGAGAAGGCAAGGAAACAGATTCTCCCCTAGAGCCTCCAGAAGGAAGGCTGCCCTGCCAATTCATTTCTGACTTCTGACCTCCAGAACGGTAAGTGAATACATCTGTGTTGCTTTACACCCCGGTGTTTGCAGTAATTTGTTATAGCAGCAATAGAAAATGAATGCAGGTGGAAAACCAAAGGGGTATGGTGTCCGGAAGCCCCGTGAAGACAGTGTATCAAGGAGCAGGGGCAGTGATCATCGTGTCAGGAGTTGCTGCTGAGCTGGGTGAGTTAATGTGAGAACTGACTACAGGCTTTAATGAGGTGAAGGTCCTGACAACACCATTCAGGGCAGTTTCAGAAAGAGAGAGGGAGGGAGGAAGGAAGGGAGGGAGGAAGAAAGAAAGGAAGGAAGGGAGGGAGAAAGGAAGGGAGGGAGGGAGGAAGGATGTTGCTCAGGCATCAATTTGGGTTCTTTCCCAGGAATGGTTCCAGAAATGATTACTCTCAGGGATTCCTATCTGTTTCTTCATATCTCCCCCAGAGAGTCCTAATTTCCGACCTTCCCCCTAGTTGGGGTCTCCAAGCCCCTTTATTCACTGAATGCTGGGGTAACCCCAGGGAGCACCCTAGAGCCTGTGTTCATCCGGTGTCACACGGGACCACAGTGTCCTGGCCCTCTGCCAGCTGGCCCTAGCTCCATCCCCCAGGTGAGACTTGTCTGGGACCACAGCAGGCAGAGCCCAGAAGTCCTTGGCAGATGGCAAACCACAGTGGCTGCTGACTGACCAGGCAGGCCCAGTGAGGAGGCCCTCTTGTAGGCTAAGCAGATCTCCACCCCATTCAGTAAGCAGACTTCTCAGAGCCACTCCGCTCTGCAGGCAGGGGCAGTTTGGCAAGTTCCCCAAACATCAGCTTGTACCTGAATTCTCAGTTCAGGCTGGCATTCCGAGCTGGTCTTTGCTCAGGCTGTTCCAGAGCCTGGGGTGGGGTGGGAACCCTGACTCTTCCTGCACTTACATCTCCTCCCTATGATCCATCCCTCTTTAATCACTCAAGCCCTGAAGCTCTGTGTAGCCAGACCCGAAAGCCTGGCAGAACCACACGCTGCGGAATCTGTGGACTTGCCTGCCACTCAGAGATAGAGACACCTTGTGGGATCAGGACTTGGCACCCAGAGTTATGCAGACACCAGGGTTATCCTAGCAACACTGGCCGGGGAGCGAAGGCTTGCCTCCCACCAGGGTCTTCTCAAACAGAGGGCTCTTCTCCAGGGGCGTGGTCAGATGTCTGCCCACAGGAGGACCTCCTGAGGTCTGAGTGGGTGAGATGGGGGAAGTATGAGCTGTCCTTTCACAGTTATTTTCCTCTTGGTGGCAGGTTTGGAGTGAGGAAAGAATTTCAGTTGGACTGCAATGAAAGTTATAGCTCTCTCACCAGAAAAAAATGCACAATTTTCATCTTTCATCAATCCCAGAAGATGATCCACAGAATACCAGGGTTAAGAAGCTCTGCTTCTTATGTCTTCCAAAGTGTGATATTTACTCCACTGATGGTGCCCAAGGTGATTTTAGGGGATAGGAGAAGGAGCATTTCTTTTAATAGCTCTGTATTTATTTTTAAAGAGCATGTAAAACCTGTGATTTCACTCATATCATTGCCTAGGGTGAGTAAATGGTAAAATAAAAAGTGAGTTCACTTAAGCATATATATTAAATAGCTCAAATGGTATGCCAGTTTGGAAAAAACCTGGGACAGTGACTCAAGGATGACCTAAGTCTGAGAAACAGTATCTACAGGCTTGGAAGGAGGTTTGGACCCAAAGTTCTTTCCTTTCCTATTTCTTAAAAAAAAAGAAAAAAGAAAAAGAAAAAAAAAGCTGGTTGCCACTCAATCAAAAGACTTCATGCCCCACTAACAACTGAGCTTGGAGTGAGGAGCCCTGAGCGCTGGGTGGGAAGAGGGCCTGGCTTTCCTGCTCAGCCATCACTGATTCCCTTGCTCAAGGCAGGCATCGTGACTTCCTCAAGTCCAAGGCTACAACAGACCTTGTCTCGTCTTCACAGTATGTTGGTTCAAACAAGTTTGACTTGTTTCATGTATGTGTGCTTTCGTGTGAGTGTGAATGTGTGTGTAAGTGTGTACACAGGGGGTATGGCAAAGTGGGGAATAGGGAAAACCAAAGGGGCTGGGCCAGATCCCTGGGGTTTCAAGGCAGAGCTCCCACAGGCTCCCCACTCTCCCCACGAGGGACTTGAGGAGGGGCAGCGCTAGGACAGGAGCCGCAAACAAAACTGGTTAATGACACTCCCCTTCCTCATCAACGCCCCTCCTGGTCCTCACATTACTGGAGTCCGGTTCTAACCTCAACAGTGTCAGCCTTCTGGTCCAGCAGGAGGAGAGGAAGGAGGTGGAGAAGGCGGCATGGGAGCTGCTAACTAAGGGCCTAACTAGAGAGAAGAACAGCAATGTCTTATCTCCATTCAGGTCTTAAGAAGAGGGCTTCTCTCTGAAAGGATACTTCCCTCCAGATTTCTCCTCTGACTACATCTGTCTCCCAACATAAAGGCCACCCTACACTCATTCCTAGAATAGAAATCTGCAGACAGAAGCTGACAAGCAACTGGAGTACTGGGTGACTATGGCCATTGGTCAAGTTAGGGCCTTGGGTTTTAACTGTGGGGTTAGTTTTTAGTTTTTTTTCTGACATCCTCAGGTTGGGGCCCAGATATAAGGATGCCTGAAACTTGGCCACACTAGGACACGTGGGGTAACAGGTGAGTGCAGGGGTAGGAAAGCAATTTAGACTCAGTGTTCTCTGAGGGTAAGCTAAGACCAAGCAAAACAGAGCCAAATCAAACCACAGTGCTGGGTGGTCAACAGAGCTGGGAGGTGGAGCATCCAGGGCAGCTGGCCAGATGCTGGGAGGAGAAACCACACCTAAGGCTCCTGTTTATAGGACACAGTTACAACGCAGGAAGGTCCTATGAGCCATCACAAGCCTGAAGTCTCTAGTATTCCAGCCCCCACCTCTCATTTCCTGCACTCAGCTTCAGTGATATCTACAGCTAAACCGTCTGCCCCTTCAGCATGACCTGACACCAAACATCAGCTTCCAAAATTACACTGGGGTCCCATTGCAGAATGCTGAGTCCTGGCACTTTACCTATGAAATCTCCCACATTCAACCTTCCGTCCCCTTGGTCACCACCACCGTTACCTCTCACCTGGGCTATGGGCTAGCCTCCTGCCTGGTCTTATCATGCCCCTTGGGCCGCCTCCACTCCTTCTCAGCAGTACAGGGAGGGTGCTCTTCCACAGATGCAAATCTGACCACGCCACACCCCTGCTCAAATCCGTTCCCTGGCTTCCCGTTGTTCTTAGCATCAAGTCCCAAATCCTGACTGTAGCCTGGCAGGCCCTGCATGCTGCGGCGCCGGCTGATCTCCAGCCTCCTTCCATTTTCATTTCCTTCCCCACCAGCCTCTAGTCACATTGGTTTTTTATTTTTGTCCCTTGACTATGCCAAGTCCTTTCAGAGCATTCACACAGTCTGTTCCCTCTATCTGGAATCTTCTCACCACATGTCACCTGGCTAAAGCCCTATCAGTTGATTAGCTCCGAATGTAAATGTCACTTTCTCCAGAAAGCTCTCTATGAACCCCTCTTGTCCAGATTCATCCTCTGATAGCACCGGGTAACTGAAGAATTACTGTGCAGTTAGTAGGTTCCCTCATCAGCCTGTTAGGTCCATGAAGACCATATCGATTTTGTCCATTGGTACCTCCTCAGTGCCCAGCTCAGTGCTGCCAATCATTAAGGGACCAAGTGAGTGAGTGGATAAACGATTTAAGAATTAGGCAAGATGGCCCAGTGAGGAGCCACCTGAAACAGTGACAGGCAAGTCCTTTCATCCAAAGACCTAAAAGCACTTGCTAGGACCATCTTGAAAGCAAGAGCTAGAAGCAGGGAACAACTCTTGGTTTATGTCCAAGCTTGATGGCCTGCTGTCACCAGTCCTACAGCTGGGCCTGGGGAAGGCCCAAAGAGTTGATTGCCTCTGGCCCAAGGCTACCTGGAGCCCTATAGATAGGGCCATCTCCCATGCTCAGAGATCCTTGAAATGGAGACAGCATTGATTTTGGAGTCAGATACACTTGACTTTTCCTCAGAATAGCTGTGTAACCTCAGACAAATTACAGAGCCTCCTTGAGCCTCGGTTTCCATATCCTGAAATAAGCATTACAAAACCTTTCCCACGATCAGTCAGAGGCTTAAATATCATAATGAGCCTGCAGTGCACAGCAGCACGCAGCTCAAAGTACAACTCCCTTCTCCCCAACAAAACTGGCTTACCCTTGTCATGTGGCTCTTCTGGACACCCAAGCCAGCATGCGAGACAAGGAATAAAGGGGTATCTGACATGGGCCACCCAAGACACTGCCCAAACCCCTCCACTCACAGGGAAAGCACTACTACAAGACTAGGGTGGGACCAGGAAATGCAAGCTAGCTGAGAAGGGTGACTGATCTGTGCCATTTGGAAGCAGGAGTAAGGTGAGATGGTGAGGGGAGGACAGGTGAGCTTGGAAGCTATTATTCAAACAGAAATGGAAGAGTAGTTGGGAAGAGGAAGAGAATGATAAGGGAAACAGGAAGGAAAGACTGGGTGTGTGAGGGGCTGGGAAAAGGTGATCCGAGTTGTCAGATGGCCCAGGCTGTAACAGAAACAAGTAGGAAGGAGGAAGTATCTTGGAAGGTGGGAGCAGTAGCAGACAGAAGACGGTCAGAGGAAATGCTGGAGAGGAAGGTCAAACTCCTTGTTTGGGGGCGGGGAGCTTGGGGGGAGGTAGTGGCAGGTAGTGACCTGTAACCTGAAGAAAAGAGAGGCAAATTGAAGGTGAGGATGGAGGCTGTCACCTTGGGTCCTCCCGGAGGGCAGGTGAACTGGGCTTGAGGGGGGTAGAGAGCTGGGGGAGGGGGAGCGGGGAGTGGAGAGTTGGAGGTGGGGGAGGGAAGTGGGAGGGTGTGACCCCACTCCCCACTGCACCTGAGGGTCTCCTTGCAGGTCGCCCACGTAGTACTGCTCAAGCCAGAGGCGCGCGTTGGCCGAGTGCCGGTGCGGTGGCCCGTCCAGGTCGGCGCTAACATCCTGGCCAGCCCTTGCCCTCAGCAGCTGCTCGCCCCCTGGGTGGTGCCGCACGAAGCCGGTGAGGTCGTAGAGGCGGGCCCCGCAGCGTACCCAGCAGGCGCCGGCCGCCAGGCGCCGCTGGACCTCGGCGGTTGAGAAGGAGGCGGCGGGCGGCGGAGCGGGGGCCATGGCGGGAGACCAGAGCTCGCAGCTCGAAGCCCGGGCGTCTGCTCGGCGGCCGCCCAGCGCGCCTCTAACATTCCCTCGGCGGCGGCCGCCTGGATGGGCCAGCCGCCACCGCACCTGCTCATTTGCATGCTGCACTCCCATTGGCCGCTCCGCTGGACGTGCCCGTGCCCGGAGGGACCCTCTTCCCCATTGGCCAGCAGGAATCCCGGTGACCCGAAGCGGGCGGGCCAGGCAATACCGGCCCTCGGCCAGGTGGCCCTGGGTAGGTAGAGAGCGCGCCTGACAGACGTGTAGCAGGAGAGCAAAGGGGGCGGGCAGATGCAGGTGGAGCAAGCCTTCCTGTCGCCGGTGGCAGTCTGGACGGACGTCCTTGGTGGCCTGATCGCCACTGGAACAACTCTTCGGCTGTCGCCTTATGGGAGAAACTTGCAGTTTCACCTCTCAGGCTCCAGCAGCGGGTGAACAGTGGGGGAGGCAGGGTGAGGACTAGAGTAAGGCAAGTGAGACACTGGCCTCTGGCGCCCCCAAACTCAGTAATCACAATATATAATATTTTAATGTAATATATTTTAAAAATCATGTTGCACACAGAACGATGTGAATGTGCTTAATGCCACTGAACTGTACATTTTTAAATGGTTAAAATGATAAATTTTATATTCTGGGTATATTTTGCCACAATAAAAATGTAGATAATAAATAATTTTTAAAAACAGGAATATTGGCAAACCATAGCCTGGGCTGACCACCTGATTTTGTAA